>NC_133165.1:81062061-81799684 GCF_040802235.1 Manis javanica
AACCTTAAGTATGATGTTTGCTAGGTATTTGTGGGTATATGGACAGTTTTGCAGATTAGAGATGCTCCCTTTTTGTGTTTCCTAAAGGATTATCATTAATAAATATGGAACTATATCACACTTTTAAAATCTATTGAGAGAATCATAGAATTTTATTCATAGTCTATTTATGTGGTAAAATTACATTGACTGATTTCCAAATCTCAAACCAGCCTTGAACCTCAGGAATTAATAGAAGTTTATCCCAATTTACCATCCTTTTCATATGACACTTGATTTATTTTGCAAACATTTGGTTTGGGACTTTTATGTGTTTGATTGTTACTGAAAAACTTGAAAAACCTGGACTAGATCGCTGACTGAAGAACCAAGTGGCACTCGGGGGTCTTGGAGTGTTGAGGTTTATTTTACACCAGCAGGCTCAGAGGGGAGTCATCTCCCAAGGTCAGAGCCCAGAACAAAGGCAAGGGGAGCAATATATATCTTTCTGCTTCTGAGTCTGCAACAGTTCTACGTGCACAGCAAGCAAGCAAGCAAAGGGGAATGAGTTTTGGGAGTGAGTGTCTGGTGGGGTGGGGAGGGAAGGGGAGGGGGAAACAAGAGTTTCTGTTGTTTTTGCTAAAGAAGAGAAGCAGAAGGGGGCCACCTGGACTAGATTGCTGACCTTGTAAATATTTCCCCATCATGATCACAAGTGAGATTATCCTGAAATATTCCATCTTGTAATGTCTAACAGGGTTTTATTGAAAAGCAGCTTTATTAAAATATAATTCATAAACCATACAATTTACCCATTTAAAGTGTACAATTTAATGGTTCTTACAATAATCACACATATATGCCACCATCACGATAGTCAATTTTAGAATATTTCCATCACCACCAAAAAGGCTCCCATTTTAGCTGTTATCCCTTCACTTCCCCTTCCCATCCTTAAGCAATCACTAATCTACTTTCTCTCTTTATGGATTCCCCTCTTCAGGGATTTATATAAATCGAATCATAGGATATTTGATCTTTGTGACAGGCTCCTATCACTTAGCACAATGTTCTCAAGTTTCATTCATGTTGTAGCATGTATTAGCACTTCATTTTCATGGCCTAACCATATTCACCATAGTGAATAGTAAATAGAAATACCCATGCAGACATTGTCATGTTGAATAAAGTATAAGGCACAAGTATATGCTGTAGTAGGATCCCCTTGAAATATAAATGTACATGAATATATCACACATAATTTACTCATTCATCTATTCATGGACATTGGGGGGTTTTCTACCTTTTGGCTTTTATGAATAATGCTGCTATGAACATTTGTATATGAGTTTTTGTGTGGATATATATGCTTTCATTTCTCTTGGGTGTATATTTAGAAATGGAATTTCTGTGAGAAGAGTCATAACTTTATGTTTAATCATTTGAGGAATTGCTACACTTGTTTCCAAAGTGGCTGCATCAATTTACATTTTCACAAGCAAAATATGAGGGTTCCTAGTTCCCCACAACTTTGACAGCACATTTTTATTAACTGAATTTCTTGATTCTAGCAATCCTAGTGGGTGTAAAGTGGTGTCTCATTGGAATTTTGATTTGCATTTCCATGATTATTAATGATATCCAACAACTTTTCATGTGCTTACTAGTCATTTGTATACTTTTTTATTGGATCAATATTATTAGGTATAATGTATTTTAAAACCACAGATACATATATGTATATATATCATATGTACAGGTAAATGTATGCATTAGTGAATTTTCCCACAGTAAATGCATCCGGGTAGCCTGAGCCAGAATAATAGAGAAATTATTACCAAAGAATCCCCTTTCATACCAAAGAATACTTATCTGTCGAAAGGTGACAGGAATCTTGACCTTTATAGTTGCAATAACTCTTTTAAATTTTCTTGATCTTTAAATAAATGGAATCATAGAGTGTCTGTTTTTTGAATCTAGAATTATACTTGTGAGCTTTACATGTTATTACACAAAATTGTATTTGTGAGCTTATACATGTTTCATACTTTTATAGTTTGATCATTTTCATTGCATGAATATAAAAAAAAATATTTTTACTTCTCAAGATAATGTGATTCCAGGTTGGGGATATTTATAAACAATGCTGGTGAGTGTTAGGCTGGAGGAAAGAAAAACAAGGACATGCAAACAGAACAGAGAGATGCCACAGGGGGAGAACAGACCAGACCCCAAGGTCCGTGCCTTATATAGAAAGGGGACAGCTCTCCCTGAATTCCATCCTGATGTGGCAACTAAGACCCGGATGTCAGCCTCCTCCCTCTTGGAAGGATAAATGTTTCTAGTTGTCTGTTATGTCACCTTTAGCCAATCATACCTCTCAATACCCCCTAGGATAGCTTGCCCACTCCTCCCCCTCCTAACCCCTTATAAGCCCCCACCTCCCTGACTGGGTGTGACTTCCCCGGCCTGTAATACCCAGACCGTGGAACATCAGCTGGGAGTGGCTTCAAATAAACTACCTGGCCCTTTGTTGCCTCTCTTCACCTGCTTATTTTGGCTAAAATTTATCTTACAGTGAGCACATTTTTGTGCACTTCATTTCATGGACATACATATATTCCTTTTGCTTCAATATTGTATATTTAAGAGTGATATTATTGTATTTTAGATGTATGATAAATGTAATCCAAATGTGCAGACGCTGTCAGATGAAGTACAGAGTCAAATTAAACTCTATCCTAAGCATCCTTTTGAAATGTAAATATCCAAATATGTTAAAAGAAGGTTGAAAATAGATAAATACCTAATTTAGCAGAATATTTCAAAAATCCCTTTCTGTGGAATCAATAGAGAATGTACAAAGAGAATTAGAAAGTACATAGAAGGTTGGAATAGCATTAAAAATCACCTTGTCCAGTATGATCAGCATAGGGATCACACCACCAAACAGAAAGAGAACACATTGTTCTTAAGTGCTAATGGATGACTCAACATCTCCCCATTTCCACCACCACCATCTCCTGGTAACCACCATTCTACTCTCAGTTCCTATGAGACCTGATTCTCATAAAAACTTTATAGAGTACACACATCAGTTATATCAGACAGTATTTGTCTTTCTCTGTCTAGCTTATCTCACTTTGCATAATGCCCTCTAGGTATAACCATGTCCTTACAAATAGCAGAATTTCTATCTTTCTTGAAGCTGAATAATAATCTATTGTGTATATGTATCACATCTTTTTTCATTCATTTCTTGGTAGACAACTAGGTTGTTTCCTATAATGCTACTATAAACATGGGAGTGCAAGTATCTTTTCAGCATCCTGATCCTGTATTCATTTCCTTTGTATATATCCCCAAAGTGGATTGATAAATCACAAGTCATTCTATTTTTAATTTTTTGAGGAACATCCATATTGTTTTCCATAATTTCTGACCAGTATACATTCCAACTGACAATGTACAAGTGTTCCTTTTTCTTGGCATCCTCACCAGTGTTTGTTATCTATCATTTTCTTTGTTTTATTAAGGTATCATTTATATACACTCTTATGAAGGTTTCACATGAGCAATATTGTGCTAACTACATTCATCCATATTACCAAGTCTCCCCTATATTCCCCATTGTAGTCACTCTCCATCAGCATAGTAAGATGCCACAGAGTCCCTACACTGTCTTCCTCCTGACCACCCCTCCACACCATGTGTGCCAATCATAATGTGCCTCAATCCCCTTCTTCCTCCCTTCCCACCTGCCCTTCCCCATCACCCCTCTTTGGTAAGCACTAGTCCCTTATTAGAGTCTGTGAGTCTGCTGCTGTTTTGTTCCTTCAATTTTGCTTTGTTGTTATACTCCACAAATGAGGGAAATCATTTGGCACTTGTCTTTCTCTGCCTGGCTTATTTCACTGAGCATAATACCCTCTAGTTCCATCAATGTTGTTGCAAATGGTAGGATTTGTGTTCTTCTTAATGTTGAATGATATTCCATTGTGTATATGTACCACCTCTTCTTTATCCATTCATCTTTGATAGACACTTAGGTTGCTTCCATGTCCTGTTTACTGTAAATAGTGCTGTGATACACATAGGGGTGCATATGTCTTTTTGAATGTGGAATCTTGTTTTCTTCAGGTAAATACCTAGGAGTGAAATTTCTGGGTCAAATGGTATTTCTGTATTCAGTTTTTTGAGGAACCTCCATAATGCTTTTCACAATAGTTGAACTAATTTACCTTCCCACCAGCAGTGTAGGAGGGTTCCCCTTTCTCCACATCCTTATCAGCATTTGTTTATCCTTGTCTTTTGGATGTTGGCCATACTAACTGGTGTGAGGTAATACCTCACGTGGTTTTAATTTGCATTTCCCTGATATTAAGCGATGTGGAGCATTTCTCCATGTGCCTGATGGGCATCTGAATTTCTTCTTTGGAGAAGTGTCTCTTCAGACCCTCTGCCCATTTTTTTGATCAGATTATTTGATTTTTGAGTGTTGAGGTGTGTGGATTCTTTATATATTTTGGATGTTAACCCCTTGTCAGATATGTCATTTATGACTATATTCTCCCATACCATAGGATGACTTTTTGTTCTACTGATGGTGTCCTTTCCTGTACAGAAGCTTTTTAGTTTGATGTAGTCCCAGTTGTTCATTTTTGCTTTTGTTTCCTTTGCAAAATCCAATTTGTTAGCATATAATTTTTCATAGTATTCTCTAATAATTCTTTGTTTTTCTGTGGTGTCCATAGTGATTTTTCCTTTCTCATTTCTGATTCTGTTTATGTGTGTAGTCTCTCTTTTTTTCTTTATATGTCTGTCTAGGGGTTTATCTATTTTGTTTATTTTCTCACAGAACCAGCAACTGGTTACATTGACTCTTTCTATTGTTTTATTCTTCTCAATTTTATTAATTTCTGCTCAGATATTTATTATGTCCTCCCTTCTACTGACTTTGGGCCTCATATGTTCTTCTTTTTCTAATTTCATTAATTGTGAGTTTAGGCTTTTCATATGGGATTATTCTTCTTTCCTTATATAATCCTGTATTGCAATATACCTCCTTCTAAGAATGGCCTTTGCTATGTCCCAAAGATTTTCTGGTGTTGAGTTACTGTTTTCATTTGTCTCCATATATTGCTTGATCTCTGTTTTTATTTGGTCATTGATCCATTGGTTATTTAGGAGCATTTTGTTAAACCTCCATTTTTTTGTGTGCTTTTTGTTTTCTTTGCATAATTTATTTCTAGTTTCATACATTTGTGGTCTGAGAAGCTGGTTGGTACAATTTCAATCCTTCTAAATTTATTGGGGCTGTTTGTGGCCTAGTGTGTGATCAATTCTTGAAAACATTCTATGTGCACTTGAGAAGAATGTGTATCCTGCTGCTTTTGGATGGAGTGTTCTGTATGGTTCTTCTGTTCTAATGCTGTTCAGTACCTCTGTCTGGTTAATCTGTCCTTTGGAGTGAATGGTGTATAAAGTCTCCTAAAATGAATGCATTGCATTCTATTTCCCTTTTTTATTCTGTTAGTATTTGTTTCACATATGTAGGTCTTTCTGTGTTGGGTACATAGATATATATAATTGTTATATTCTCTTTTTGTACTAACCCCTTTATTATCATGTATTATACTTCTTTGTCTCTTGTTACTTTCTTTGTTTTGAAGTCTATTTTGTCTGATACTATTACTGCAACTTCTGCTTTTTTCTCCCTATTATTTGCATGCAATATCTTTTTCCATCCCTTTACTTTTAGTCTGTTTATGTCTTTGAATTTGAAGTGAGTCTCTTATAGGCAGTGAATAGACCAGTCTTGTTTTTTATCCATTCAGTAACTCTATGTCTTTATGTCTTTTGATTGGTGCATTCAGTCAATTTATATTCAGGGTGATTATCGATAGATAAGTACTTACTGCCATTGCAGGCTTTAGATCATGGTTACCAGAAGCTCAAGGGTAGGTTCTTTACTATCTAACAGTTTAACTTAACTCACTTAGTATGCTAGTTCAAACACAATCTAAAGATTCTCTTTTTTTTCCCCTCCCTTCTTTTTCTTCATCCTCCATTCTTTATATATTAGGTGTCATTTTCTGTACTCTTTGTGTTTCAGTTGACTGACGTTGGGTGTAGTTTATTTAATTTTGCATTTGCTTAGCAATTGATTGGCCAACTTCCTCTACTGTGGTTTTATTTCCTCTGGTGACAGCTACTTAGCCTTTGGAGCACTTCCATCTGTAGCAGTCCCTCCAAAATACACTGTAGGGACAGTTTTCAGGAGGTTAATTCCCTTAACTTTTGCTTATCTGGAAATTGTTTAATCCTTACTTCAAATTTAAATGATAATCTTACTGAGTAGAGGATTCTTGGTTTGAGGCTCTTCTGTTTCATTGCATTAAATATCAAGCCACTCCGTTCTGGCCTGTAAGGTTTCTGCTGAGAAGTCTGGTGATAGTTGATGGGCTTTCCTTTGTATGTGATCTTTTTTCTCTCTCTGGCTGCTTTTAATACTCTGTCCTTATCCTTGATTTTTGTCATTTTCATTATTATATGTCTTGGTGTTGTCTTCCTTGGGTCCCTTGTGTTGGGAGATCTGTGCACCTCCATGGTCTGAGAGACTATCTCCTTCCCCAGATGGGGAACAATTGCCTCCTCAAAGACACTTTCTGTTCCTTTTTCTCTCTCTTTTTCTTTTGGTTTCTCTATAATGTGAACATTGGTCTGTTTTTGGTCAGACATTTCTCTTAATATTCTTTCATTCATAGAGATATTTTATTTTCCGTGCCTCAGCTTCTTTATGTTCCTGTTTTCTAATTTCTATTTCATTTATCATCTCCTTTATCTCATCTAATCTGATTTTAAATCCCTCCATTGTATGTTTTATTTCAGATACTGTATTTTTCAAAGTTTCTATCTCTTTCTTGATTTCCACCCTGAGGTCTTGAATATCTTTCTGTAGCTCTGTGAGCATGTTAATTATCTTTATTTTCAAATCATTTTCAAGAAGCTTGGTGATTTCAATTCCACTTGGCCCTCTTTCTGGTGTTTGTTGGATTTTGGTCTGTACTAGGTTCTTTGATGTTTTATATTTGTAATGAATAATTCTGAATAATAAATTTGTGTAGGCAGCACCCTTTAGTGCCCAGAGGCTCTACTCTCTGGAGCTTCTCAGCTCCTGGAGAAACGGTGAGGGTTGCAGGTGAGATGTGCTGATGCCTGCCAGGAGGAAAATGTTCTTTCTGGCTTCCCAGCTGCAGTGCCTGCCTCCACTGCCAGTACCAGTGGGCCAAGATCACAGTGAGGATCCTCTATGCCCCTGTAGCTGCCGTAGGTGGGGCTATCTGCTAGCTGGTCTTACGCAATGGTGGGGCCAGTAGTTTTGTGAATGGGTTCTGGCCAGGAGGAAGGAGCAGAATGCTGTGTATCACAGTAAGGGGGCCTCAGGGCTGCATTTCCAGCAAGGGGTATGGAGTGCCTTACACTCCCGAAAGTCCCAAACTGCTGGGCTGAGTGTGCCGGGACAATTTTCTCCACCTGTCCTTTTTCCTGAGCAGTAAGCTCTGTGCAATCCTTGCCCTCTTAGCAGCTCTCTCACTGTTGGAAAGTCTCTCAGAATGCCTGCCTTTCTTTTGTCCTGGAGCACCAGCTGCAGATACCTGTTCTCTACAGACAGCTGGAATCTCAGCCTCTCTGAGTGTTCCACCTGTCTTTGATTTCCAACCCCAATAATCTCCAGATCACCATGTAATGGAGGTTCATGCTCCCAGAGCAGATCTCCAAGGCTGGGTGTTCAGCAGCCCTAGGCCTCCACACCCTTCCTACTCAGTTTCTCTTCCTCCTGCTGGTGAGCACTGGTGGGGGAATGGCTTAGGTCCTGCTGGAACATGGCCTTGCTACTTTACCCTTTTCCATGAAGTCTTCTCTTTTCCCCAGATGTAGGCAATCCGTTGCACTCTTTTTTTCTGTTGCTGTTTCAGTATTATTTGCTATAGTCAGGTTGTATTTATTATATTTTCATATTATATGTAATTTTGGGAGGAAGTTTCTCTCTCACTTCTCATTTTGCCATCTTTAAGCCCCTCCTATCTCTTGTTTTCTTGATAATAGCCACTCTAGCATTGGGAAGTGATAGTTCACTGTGGTTTTGATTTGCATTTCCCTGATGATTCATGATGTTGATCACTTTTTCATATACTAGTTAGCCATATGGATGTCTTCTTTGGAAAAATACCTATTTAGTTTATTTGCCTATTTTTTAATCAGGTTATTTTGTCATTGTTATTGAGTTATATCTGTTTCTTATGTATTTTGGAATTTTTAAGGATCACCCATACTGTTTACCTGGTATGGTTTGCAAAAATGTTCTCCTGTTTGGTAGGTTCCCTTTTCAATTTTTTATTGATTTCCCTGTGTGCAAAATTTTCTTAATTTGATGTAGTCCTACTTACTGATTTTTGCTTTTGTCTCTTGTTTTTGTGTCATATCCAAAATATTATTCCCTATAGTAATGTAAAGGAAGTTCTTCTCTATATTGTCTTCTAGGTATCTTGTACTTTCAAGTCTTATGTTTAAGTCTGTAATCCATTTCCAGTTAATTTTCATAAGTTGTGTGAGACAGGGGTCCAATTCCATTTTTCTGTATGTGGTCATTCTGTTTTCCCAACACCATTATTGAAAAGGCTTCTTTTTTCATTGAGTGTTCTTGGCTTCCTTGTCAAATAATGTTATGTGGAAGTTAATTTCAGGGCAGTTTATTCTGTTTCATTGGTCAATGTATCTTCTTCTTGGACCACAGTGCTTTAATGGTAACTTTGTAGTATAGTTTGAAATCAGAAAGTATGATACCTTCAGTTTTGTTGTCTTTTCTGATTATTGCTCTGGCTGGTTCATAAAAGACAATTAAAGTAAATATTTAAATATTTAAATTTATTAATATTAATAAACATTTAACAAATATTAATTTTATAAAACATTAAAAAATGCTTGATACTTGATAGTGTTGTATTGAACATTAATAAAGTTAAGAAATATTAAATGGAAATAATTTCAAAAATAAACAGCATGACTCATTTAAAAAGTATAAAATATGAAGGATATGAAAAATATATAAGGCTTTTTTAGAAAAATATAAATTTTTTCTGAAATTCTATGTAACACGGTATTCTATGTAAAGAAAATAGTACAAACACAATTGAAGACCAAAAAAAACTGGAAAAATATTTGCAACCCACATAACAATAAGTTGTTAATACATAAGAATTAATAACAATGTAAAGTCCTAGGAAATATTGTAAGAAGATAAATGTACAAAAATGTGCTCTGCATAATAGCTGAAGGTTGTTTTAAAAATAAACATAAATTTGTAATAAAAATTGTAGAATTATATAATAAGCTCAAGGCAGTAAATTTGTTATAATATAGATCATTTTCTTAAGAAATCACAAAGTTTCAGCTATTAGGATTGATTTCATATTATGACTGAAAGCACCAAAAAGAAATTACATGTTCCCCAAATGCTAATACAAATTTATAACTACTGAGATAAAAAGTTTAAGTTTTTAATGATAAAAGTTATTTGAGAAACAACCCATAAATTGTTTCATATTGGTGACTATACTAATAATATTAATATTTAAATAGGAAATTTATGGTAAGGTATAAGAAACATTAATAGTGGTTACTACCTTTTAGCTTCATTTCTCTATTTTTGTTATCTTTATTTTTTAATAAACAATAGCAGTTACATGAGTAAAAATATGTTACCAAAGGAGAAATGGAGTAATTGTATTCTGTTAAGTCAATTAGCAGCTATAGATGTTATTGAATAAAAAAGGAAGAAAAGGTAGGCTTGCTCTTTTTTTATTAGATTTTATGTTGTGTAAAGTTCTGCACTGAATGTCACTGCGGAAACTTCAGTTCTCTGAAGACTCCATTCCCACTGCTGCCTGTTTCAGGATTTTTGCCAAAAGGTTACACAAAAGATTGATAAATAACATTAGACTATAATTCACATGGGACTCCTGTCCACATAAAAGGCTATGCAAAACTTTTCTCTTCCTTCTAAGCCTCAGGATGTTCAGGGATAAATACCCAACTCAAATCAATATGTCTGTGGTCTTTGAGAGACTCAGAAAATTATTTTCTATAAGAAACAGTTTGATACATTTTACCAAAAGTAGAGAGATATGAATAGTTAATTGAATTGTGGTAAAAAGAAAAAAGTTTATAATTTTTAATTTATTGAAGATTTTGATAGCCCTGGATTTGTGTATCAATAAATAGTAGGCCACCTAAAATAGGTGAAATGAAGCACTTCTGGAAGAAACCTTGAATCAGAAATCATCTGCTGATATAATTTAGATTCCTGCACTCTAAAATGTTCTGTTTATAAAACACAAAAGAAGTAAATGTGTATTAGTCAAACAATAGTGTCAATTTGTTTTCAAGATATTTAGGAGCAAGGACATGGCTTAAAGTTTCCAGACTTCTGTAAGACACAGTTGTGTTAAGACTAAGGAAAGAGAGGTAGGTGGCCTGCATATATTTCCTTTTCTATGTATTGAGGCTATTATTCTATTTATTTAAATTGCTTAATCAGTTGTTACTATTCACTTTATTTCTTGTTAGTTTTGTGATGCTCACATTCCTGGGAGTGCCCAGCTCATCCTAAAACATCAAACCAGGGTCATCCTTGCATCCCTTTGCTGAAACCTATAAACTTTTGGAGATTTATTTTGGGAAATGGGCAGATGGTGGGTACAGAGTGTTTCACACTTCTGAAGGAAAGGGCTGTTTTAAATCAAGTTGGTGAAGCCTTCATATAGCCAGTCAATTATAATTTCTATAGGAAATGATGTGGGTTCTTTTTTTCAATTAATTTATCATCTAAACAAGCACTGGCAATTGAAATCACTTTAGCAGGTACAAATGCGGTTCATGTAGCTGGTGTTCACTAAGGACCAACCACAGAGCAGCTGTTGGTCCAAACCTAGAATTTAGAAGTTTTAATCTCTGGTGTTAATATGTTTCTGGCAGATGTATTGAGAAAGTATGAATGGATTCCATAAAGGATTGCTATTTCTCTGCCAAACCATGGTAAGTCAGGTAACAGTTTTTTGCCTTATGCAGGTACCTACATGCATGCTGAGTGTGTAGTCAGACTGTGGTGTGACTCAGGAGCCACTCAGGGCATTTCCTCCACCAACTGTAAAAGTCAACGGGAATCCTAAATTAGAGTTAGGAAGACGGTAAAAGTAAGAGGTGTCAGGATAGTTTTGAAATTGATTCCACATAATAAATTATATAACTTAATCTAAGCTGAAGCTAAATATTTTCTTGAATCAACTCTATATCTCAGTGACCTTCAGATCTGTGGCTATTACATTTAAAAAGATAAAAATCCTATTTCCAACAAGATTTTTACATCCTCTATTAAGCATCAAGTGTGAAATAAACACAGAAAGTTTTAATGTGGCTTGAGAGATTTGGAATGACTACTCTGAACAGTCCAAGTAGAAAACAGAGGGATCAGTCACAGAAAGCCATGTATAGGTTAGAATCTGCTAAGTGGATGGAATAATGGGAAGGGAAAAAAACTTAAACAATTATGTGAAATTTTTTTCCAGACAGGTAGTCCATGTAAGATGACTCATGCAGTGTATCAGAGTCTTCAACTGCATTGGTAGATGGAACTAGAAACATATTGTGTTATAAACACACATCATGTGTTTTAAATTTATTTAGGAAAAAGGGTTACAAGCAGATCGTGAAACTGAGTCAAGTTTTGGGTAGTGAAAAAATAAATATTCTTAGTGGACAAATGTGCTATGGACCAGTGTATTGTAGGAGCAAATTTAAAAGACAGTGGACATTTTAAAAACTATCATGAAAAAATTATGTTTCCCTTGGACTATATTCTTTAAGAAATCCATGAATACTTTAATTTTTTTTCAAATACCAGTGATGACCATTTGGTAGACCATAAAATCAATGAAGATATAAGTATTTATTTTTAGTGAGTGATATTAGAACTTTAAACATCAGAAAGTAGGGTATCGAAGGTTTAGTATGTTTTGTTTCAGGTTTATGTATGTAATATGTATTTGTGTGGGCTGCAATACAAAATGTCTATCTTAGAATTAAGTTGTAGTAAAAACGTTTGAAAGTCAAGTTTGTAATCCATCTAACTATATGCTATCAGCAGAGCCAAGAGTATGAATTATATTTACAATCCATTATTAAGTAAAACAAAATACACAAAAATGCACTGACTTTTCTGAAAAAAATTCATCATAAAACATTTTTCACGTTTTCTCAGAGCTTACTTCACTCAGTTTTCCAAGAAGATTGGGTGACAGTCAGGACCCACGAATGAGAAACCATACTTCTGTAACAAGATTCATTCTTCTGGGATTGACAGATGACCCTCAGCTACAGATGCTGATTTTTATATTTCTACTTATGACCTACATGTTGAGTTTCACTGGAAACCTGAGCATCATCATCCTCACATTAGTGGATTCTCACCTTAAAACTGCAATGTACATTTTTCTCCAAAATTTTTCCTTCCTAGAAATCTCTTTCACCTCTGCCTGCATTCCTAGATTCTTGTACAGTATATCAACAGGTGACAGGACAATCACCCATAATGCTTGTGCTTGCCAACTATTTTTTATAGATGTTTTTGCAGTAACAGAATTTTTTCTCCTGGCCACCATGTCCTTTGATCGATATGTAGCCATCTGCAAACCCCTGCACTACATGACTATTATGAGCTACAGGGTCTGCAAAAGGCTCGTCTTCTGCTGTTGGATGACTTCTTTGTTGATCGTATTGCCACCACTCAGCTTGGGACTGGACCTGGAATTCTGTGCCTCTAATGCCATTGACCACTTTCTCTGTGATGCTAACCCTATGCTGAAGATCTCATGCTCAGATACATGGCTCATAGAGCAGATGGTTATTGTCTGTGCTGTGATGACTTTCCTCATGACTCTGGTGTGTGTTGTTCTGTCCTACATGTACATCATCAGAACGATTCTAAGACTCCCCTCTGCCCAGCAGAGGACAAGAGCCTTTTCCACCTGTTCTTCCCACATTATCGTGGTTTCCATCACCTATGGCAGCTGCATCTTTGTTTATATCAAATCTTCAGCAAAAGATGAAATGGCCATTAATAAGGGAGTGTCAATACTCACTACTTCCATTTCCCCCATGCTGAACCCATTTATTTATACTCTGAGGAACAAACAAGTGAAACAAGCCTGTAATGACTTAGTCAAAAGATTTATATTGCTGTCAAAGAATTAGGGGAACATTGATGTCAGGATCTATAAGCATATTCTTATATAACTTGGTCTGTTCCCAATCTAGATTTGGCCCTCCATTCAGTACTGTCCCTGAGTGTAAGTCATCCCATGACACCACAAATGGGGTCAAATTACCCCATTCATCTCTTTACAAGGAAAACTCTTTTAGATGACAATCTTAATGAAGAAAAATGAGAGTAAGTGTTTCAGGAAATCTTAGCATGACTTCACTCCTAACCAATGCTGAAAGGATTGGGTAATTTATCATAGAATATTAGCACAGTAGTGCACACCATTCTTCCAAATAAAAAACAAAAACAAAATAAAAGCCTTGCTCAAATAAGAGACATAATGTATAAAACAATCAGTACTTTTCTATGTGTTACAAGAAAATATTTCATAAACCTGAGATATATTTTAAAACAAGGAAGAAGTATAAGATGTAGGATAGAAAGAAGCATTTACTAATGAAAAGTCTTTAAAATCCAAAGATTCACATATTTCATTGACTGGATCCAATCCAATATAAAAATTATTTAAAATTTGTCAGTGGAATATGAAGTTACAATGAAGAGAGAAATGCAATGGTAATTCCTGTCAAAGATAAATCCTTCACTGAAGTCACATAAAACAGATTGATATTGATATACCAATTAAAATGTTAAATCTTTAATGTAGAGTATTTAAGGAAATAGATGGCAGAAAACTGAAGGAAACTAATACAGGGTTAGAAGAGTGATAAATAAATAAGCAGTAAGCCAAATATACTGGGAATAAAAAAAAAGAGAAACAGAATATAATGTGAATACCAGTATCAATGTGATGATTTGCTTTTTTAGTGAAAAGAAAATGCCATTTCAAGAATCTAAATTATACACCTGTAACTCTAGAGGGAAAATATTTTCCCAGCCAGGGGCAAATAAACCTTTGAAGCTTAAGTCAGTCAAAGGGAGAAGTGAAGTGGGAGAAACCTGTTTATTACTTACAAGGAGTTGTCTCGTCCTGCTCGCCAATGTCTCTCGTGACCTAGCTGCAGAAAGAACCCACCAGAACCTCTCCAGGCCAGGTGCACGCTAGCTCCCCACCCCACTTGTAATCACCTATTGACATGGAGATGGACTACTTCTGTCCACACCTTGGAAACACCTAGTGAGTGATACAGAGATGAACTAAGGCCAGGTGAGAGATTCTGAAAATATTGAAATTTTCCCCCAGCCCAACCTTTCAGAAATCTCACCTCACAATCACTCACTCCCCATCTTCTGCAATGGCCCAGTGTGAGAACCCTGGAGCACTGTATCCAGACTAATTACATACAATAGCAACAGCAATAAAATCATGATAAACCTCAAGCTGGAGCATCCAGCTGGGTTCAAAGTCCTATGCAGATTAAGTCCATAGGTCACCCATTCCACAGGAGGCTGTCAGCTGAATGGTCAGGGAGTTCAGTGCACTCATCATGTGGCAGCTGCAGGAAGGGGGCGGGTCCAGGCCACAAGAACTGCAGCACAGATCCTTAAAGGTGAGAAGATACGTTTTAATGACACCAGCGGAGGGAAATCTTGTCCATCAAATAGTATGCGTTCAAGAGATTGGTCTGTGATAGGACAGTGGCAGGTATGGGATCTTGACCTGGTCTAGTGTAGCAGACCTCCACACTCTCTGGGGGAGTTACAGGTGGGTCAATATATAGGGCTATAGGACCTAGATTCACTGGCCATAGAGATAAAGCAAAACTTCCCTTTAAGATGCTCTTACATCCTTGTCGTTTCGGGTACACTACCATGATGTTTGGGGGCCACTCAGCTGTGACTCCAGGAACACACAGGAGGCCAGCTTGCAGGCCTTTTCCCCAAGGTGCCGGAAGGGCCAGCCATCACTGGTCCATGTGTTGAAATGTCCAGGGCCATGCCCACTCAACAGAGTTTCTGTGGTTGAATGCAGTAGGGGCTGGCAGCAGGATGTTGCTCTGCTGGCCAAATCCTAGCTTCAATAACTCCTCTTTGGTTTGCATATACAGTTGTACAGGAGAAGCAATAATGTGTGTCAGCATGTCCACAGGACTCAAAACTTCTTTTTAGGGCTTCTCATTCAAATGCCATAGCACTGTCCATAGTGAACTGACCAACCCAGTGGACTATTGGTGTTCAAATTCAGGCAAGATTTCAGCAAACCATTGTACCCCTCTATCATGCCTACCTCAGTAGAATTATATGAAACTTCCACTTTATTCCTAATTACTGCACCCATTCTTGTAACACATGTCCAGTAAAGTGGATGCGTTGATCACCCTCAATAACCTGTAGCTAGCCATTGCCTGCAAGGAGACTCTCTAAGGCCCCTTTTGGTGGTTTGCTGATCTGCATGTCATGCAGGAAAAGCAACCAAAAGGCCGGTAACTGTGTCCACACAAGTGAAGGCACACCAATATGCTTCTGATATGGGCAGAGGCCCAATATAGTCTGTCTGCCACCTGACAAGGTGTAATGGCCCCTTGACTATAGTCCCACATTGTTGAGGGACTCGGTGTCAATCCCACTTAGAGCACACAAGGCAATCCTTCCGGGCTTTGCTGACTTCTTGAAATGTCAACAGCGAGCCCCACCAACGGGCTACAGCTCACATTGTCTTTTGCCCTGTGTGCAACAAACACTGATATAGCCACAGGGCTACATCAGAGACAGGGTTTCCTTCTAGCCAATTCATGTGGGCCAATGTGTCTGTTTCATCATTCCCTGGGGATGTCAAATGCAAATTGCCAATGACATGATACTATACAGTGTCTTAGTCTGACCAGAAGCCCATAGATCTTGCTACAGCTCTTGCTCCCAAAGGGGCCAATTACTCACCATCTAGTTGACAGGGCCCCATGGCAGTAGCCACAGGGTCAAGCCCCTGATAGATGGCCCAGCTGTTAGTGCAGACAACTACTGGGAAGGGCTCCTGGGTGATCGCAAGCCATACTGCCCACAGCTCCACCTATTGGCTGCTCTTCCCCTCCCCATCCTCCATCCATACTGTCTCTGTCTTAGAATGGAAAACCACAGGAATTTTTGATGGTAAAGTTGGGTGGAAGTAAGATGAAGTAGGAATTGTGAAATGGGGAGTGGGTGTGTAATGGGTGTAAAGTAACAGTTATGCAAGAGGAATAGATTCTGGAATCTGCTGTACAACATAGTGTCTATAGTTACTACTGCATTTTCCACCTAAAATTTTAAGAGGATAGATCTCATGTTTAGAGTTCTTACCACAGTAAAAAATTCTAACTGAGGAAGAAAAAAAACATTCATGTTCTAATAACAATAAAAAATTTTTCCATGACAAAAACATAGTTGGATGGAAAGCAAGAAAATTAAACACAGACTACATATATCCCTTTGTGGGACAGTTGCTGTTAGATGGAGCATAAAACTGAAGTGATAGACAGATAATAATGATGGAGTGAGGGTTTGCTTAAATTCTAACTTTTATTTGGTAATAATTTCAACTTTAATGAAAACTTGCATGATTAATAAGAGTAGTACCAAAATTCACAAATAATTGGATGCATGTACTATTAATTTTTTTCCCAATTGCCTTATTATTTGCTGTTGATCTGTCTTCACAATAGGTTTTAAGACACACTTTTGGTTAGATACATACATCATGGCCCTTTACCGCTATATTCTTAAACACTTCAGTGTGCATGTCCTAAGAACCAACACCAACATTTCTTCTAATTTGCGGTCCATATGTCACTTACGTCTCTAACAAATATCCTTCGTAGCATTGTCTCTCCCTTCTACACACAATCCACATTGGGTCAGGTATTGCATTCAAGTGTTATGATTCTTTACCCTCCTTATTTGGACCATTTCTACAGCCTATATGTATTCCTAAAATGGACATTTTATAGAATATATTTTCCCTTCACTCCCTTTTTTCAATAGAACTTTCTTAGTTTGGGTTTCTCTGATGTTTTCTAATGATTTAGTTCAAGTCATCCATTAGAGCTAGCATACCACACAGATGGTATTATGTCATCCTCAGGGTGACACATCTGGTCACCTGGTTAAGTTGTCCAATTACTCCATCACTAATTCCTACTTTTCTCTTTCAGCAGCTAAGTAGACTATCTTCAGACCATGCAAGTATCCTGCTCCTCAACAAAATATTCCCCTAGATTTTGCATGGCTTGATGGATTTTGACTGATTTGCTCTTCACTGTAATGATTGCAAATGATGATTTCAAACTCCAGCCCTCCATCCACCTGTAGCTGCTCCTTGGCATCTATTATAAGCAACAGCCTTCCCTTGTCAACATAATTGATGCAACGGATTTCTTATATTAATGGACTCATGAATTCTCAGTTTTCAATGCCTATAATTCATTGTTGTACTGAATAATTACAGTGCTCAAATTGTCACACATATTTGTCCTTGAGACACTCTTCAATCTGGCTTATCCGGACCTTAAAATAACTCCATTTAAAATCACTTCAATTTTGTCCCAGACTTTAACATAATAAGTTGTACCTATTCTACTTCAGTCCTGGATCAGGCAGTTCTTAGGGAGTACTGGATCATTTTATTTTGGAACACAGCCCCACGTCTGGGCTGTAGTTGAACTCATTGCTGCCTGGATAACTTTTTGTTTAGCCATTGTAGTGGGCTTAGGTAGTGAAAGTAAGTATATATATAACATATATATAACACCATATAAATTCATATATTTGCATAAAATATATGTGCACACATGCATATGTACACACATAGATGTATAAACACCTTCATACATGTATTTTAGGAGTTACAAATTTTCACTGATAATACCCATTCCAGTCCATCCATTCAGAGTACCTTCCTGTTTTTCTATATTTGTGTCTTCCCAATTCTTTATTGAAATCCCTGACAATCAGCATATTCTCATTGGCTTGGTTCTATAATAGATACAAAATAGCACAGCTTTTTCCATGCCACTTTTAAAAATAAGAGTACTAAAAAGAGTTCAGGATTTGCTTACAGCTCATCCTGTTCTCCTTTAGGACCTAGACTGAGAGGACACAGCTAGATAATGTGTTCATAAGAATTTGTATTAGTCCTTCTTTTTGCCCTGAATTGTATGAAAGTGGTTTTCATTTGAGGTAAAAAATGGGCTGATTTTTTCTAATTTGCTCTCAGTGTTAGGTCCTTTCTATGATCTCTATTGATTAAAATTGATATTATTTTTGAATATTTATGCTTAAAAGTTTCTGAAGGATAAAACTATGTGACAAGTATATGAAGTTATACTAAAGTATAACTATAGAAGATAGAAGCATTACTCTCTAATAGGAAGGATTATTAAAATCATATGGAGACGCAGATTTACATGCTGATGATGTAATCTAGAAAAAAAAGAAGAATTAATCATGCACATAATGGAGATGGAAAGATGCCACCTGAAGAGCTGAATTCCTTCCTGAGATATCAGAGATTGGCTTCAAAAAATACGAAAACAGTATCTGTACATTCCTTATAATTTCATTAGTGCCATTATAAGCATTTCACATGGCCTAAGTCATCAAAAGCTCACAGTAACTCTGTGATGTAGTATGATAATTAACCCCTTCTTACAGAGTGGGAAACTGGGAGCACAGAATGGTTAAATCATTTGTCCAAGGATGCTAAGCTACGAGATGCCAGAGATATGATGAACCCATAGAAAGTCTTTCAATCTTCCCTCTGGGCTCTTCAGTGGGGTTGGGAGTATTACCTCATGGAAGATGAATTACTGGGTTATGGAAGGAAATACATGTGAATGGTTTAATTGTTTTATAGTCAGCATTTGAGACATCATATATGACATTGCTCCTTAGATCCTAATTCAGTGAGTTTTATGTGAAGACTGGCAATAGATGAAGTCGTGATGAGAAACCATTCAACAGTAACAAGCTTCATCATACTGGGACTGACAAATGACCCACAAGTAGAGATTTTGGTCTTTATCGTCATGCTTACTACATATATGTTAAGTATAACTCGGAATCTGACCATAATTTTGCTCATCTGCATGCATTCTCATTTAAAAACAGCTATGTATTTTTTTCCTCAAAATTTCTTTCTTAGAAATCTCATTCACAACTGCCTGTGTCCCCAAACCTCTACATCATATCAGGTGGGAACAAAGACATCAGCATCAAAGCCTGCTTCAGTCAAATATTTTTAATTTTCTTCTTTTGTGCAACAGAATTTTTTCTCTTGGCTGTGATGTCCTATGACCACTATGTGGCCATCTGCAAACCCTGCATTACGTGACCATCATGAGCAGCAGTCTGTGGGATTCTCATCCTCTTTTGTTGTTTACATGGCTTGTTAATTATCCTTCCACCCCTTGGTTTGAGCCTCAATCTGGAATTCTGTGACTTTGTTATTGACCATTTTGCCTGCGATGCTTCTTCAATACTGAAGAATTCATGTTCAGATACATGGTTCTTAGAGCAGCTGATTATACTCCGCGCTGTGTTGACCTTAATAATGACCCTTGTGTGTGTAATTCTGTCCTACATATACATCATTAGGACAATTATAAGATTACCCTCTGCCCAGCAAATGAAAAAGGCCTTTTCCACCTTTTCTTCCCACATAATTGTGGGGTTTTTTGCCTATGGCAGCTGCATTTTTGTATATATAAAACCTTCAGCTAAGGATGAAGTAGCTATGAATAAGGCAGGTTCTCTGCTAGCTTCATCTATTGCCCCTCTGTTCAACCCATTCATTTATATACCCTAAGAAATAAACAAATTAAACAGTCTCTCCATGACACCCTCAAAAGATTTGTATTCTATTCAAAAAAGTAATATAAGAATAAAGACTCAAAATTAAAAAATAAATAATCAGAATATGGATGGAGATGAAAGATATTGACACTGTCACACCTGACAGGCATTGAAGAATGACGAGAAGAAATTCTAAGAAAGAGTGCTGAAGGATGAGCATTAAGAGACGGGCATTTCTCTACCACTCTGAAACTGTGAACCTGATATATCTACTTCTAAATACAATTCAGTCAACTCTACTCACTCTTTGCAGTTGTTTTCTAGTCATGATTCTTGTGTGTAGACAAGATTCTTGTGTGCTTTTCTCTCTTTGCAATACAACCTGTGTCCTCCATTTTCAAGAAGATAAGTACATCTACTTTCAGGAAAGGTAAAACTTCCTTAATCTTCACTCTGGCTTGTCAGTGCTGCCTCACAACACATAGTATGTGAGTTGGTACAAAATAGAATGTAATAATATTCAGTGTCCCTTCCTATCAGAATGTATTAAAAATGATAATAAAACTACTGGCAAAATCCACAGCAATCAGAAAGTGTAACCATAGCCTTTCAAGTTTATTGATAAATTTCCTTCTCTTCTAGTAATTGTTTTAAGGACTCTCAGGAAAGCCAGATGTGACTCACAAATCATTGGCTGAAAGCATCAGATTGCTGGTGATACAATGAGGAAGAGAGGGCCCGATTCTACAAAGGGTAGATATGATGAAGGGTGAGCTGAGCTGATTATGCGTAGCTAATTTTGATACCAGGAGCATTTTCAGATTCATGGCTGTGGTGGAGTAAAGGTTGTTTCAAATTCTTCAGTTTGTCATTTGCCCAGCAGGAGATGTAATTTCCTTCCTCTCCCCTTTAGCTTAGTCACATCTATGACTTGCTTTTGATCATGAGAATGTGGTAGACATGAAGTTTCCTGACTAAAGAGATAAGAAGCTTTGCAACTTCCACCTTCATTTTTTGAAACACGTACCTTGCGGTTGTCCATGTGCCGTGTGAAAAGCATAAATACCGTGAGGTTGCAATGCAGTGAGGAAGCCCAAGCCAGCCCCCTGGGGAGACCCTAGAAAGATGCCTGGTCAGTGCCATCTCTTCAGCCTTTCTCAGCTGTGGTGTGACACACATACCTGAGGAGTCCATCATGGATAAACACCCCACTCCAGCCTTCTTGCCATTCCAACCCCAGTACCATCTGATTACAACTAAATGGCAGACGCCGTAACCACCCACCTCATCCCAGTCATCCTAGAACCATGAGAATAATTGGTGTTTTAAGTTGATGTTGTAAGACACTAAGATTTGGAGTGATTTGTTACAAAGCAACTGATAACAGAAACAAGGGTGCAGAAAAGGGCCACCTGCCTGAGGACAGGTTGACTTGTGTAACTTGTGGTGATTTCCTAGGGCCAGAGTGACAATATGGACACTCCAGGGGGCTGAAACAAACACAAATCCTTTAAGCTGTTACCCGTTTTATTTTGCTCATTTTTATACAGTGTATTTCAAATGTATTAACTCATACATTTGAGAAACCCTAAAACTTAAATATACTAATGTTGTAAAGTAAAATCAATCAGCTCCATTGAAAATATGTTGTATTTTATATTTTCTCTTTCAGGAATTATTATGAAATTATATTTCTATATTTCTATTTACAGGCACACATTTTTATTTATAACCTATTTTATTAAATTCATGATTGCTGTGCTGATGGAAGCTTTGTTTAGGCTCTAGAGGCTGTGAGAGAACACTTGCTTTCTCAGAACACTGAATTATTACAATCATATATTGATTTAGATGAGGCCATAATTCCACTCCAAGAAGTACTTATTTTGTTTAGTGAGGATATTTAAGGCTTCAATATCTGGCCAATAATCACAGTAAAAAAGTGTGGCTTTGTGCTGCTTGGTTCAAATCAGGCAGAGGATGGCAATTTTTATTTTCCAAAGGAGAAGTTTACAAAAGAGTTTATATTATTACTGTATTAGATCATGTAAGAAAATGTTTCCCATTATAACAGCTTTGGTGAGAGAATGAATTTTGAGCTGGTTTGGTTCAATTCTTCAAGGACAATGACCTCATGTCCTGCACACTGCCATCCCTTCATAGTCCAGGTATCTGTCCCCAGCATGAGGGGAGTATGAGTGTCCCAGGTCACTGAAAGGTTGGCATCCACAGAAGGCAGAGGATGAACACCAAGCACCTCTGGACCACCACTGGTGAAAGGCTGCTTGCTGTGCATGAAGGAGTTCTATTTCCTGGTCTCAGCTGCTTTACATAAACAGCCATGTGTGTTGTGGAACTTGGGGAAGAGCAGCGATAGGTATCCATGTAGATCTTCTGGCATCAGCGAACCAGGTTTCAACCTACCCTGTTCCACGGTGAAGGAGGCTCCGAGTGAAGGTTGGCAGAACACTCCCAGAGATGCAGGCAAAGCCATGGTGCATGTAGGGGCCAAAAGTAAGAGCCCCTGTGCCCCAAGCTCTCCTGACACTGAGAGATGTGCACAGGAGGTGGGGGCACTGACCATGGGGGGAAAGCCAAGGGAAAGAATGGCTCTCTGCCTGTCTGGCCATCTCCCTGCTCCCTGGGTACCTTTCCCCATCCTCTGGTCTCCCTGAGCTCCCAGCTGGAGATGACATGACTTTCTGGCAGCTGTTATAAACCCTAATGTTCAAGTGTTAGGACACCTGGGTCTGTTTTAGAGAAAAAGGGTGCCTGAATCCAACTGAGAGGACTTAATTAAAACTCACTCTGAGATAAAAGGTTAAACTGACTATATGGATGGAGCTCCTCACTGATTCAAGGTACACCTGTTGTAACCTCCATTGCTAAATGTATGATGAATCGATGTGCTCCTTCTTGTCCTACATATGTCCATAGAGTGTCAGGAGACATTGCCCTGTTCAGGTCCTTGTCATAGGTAAAGAGGTGCTAATGGGACAAACTCCTGCGCCATTAGCAACCAGTGAGTGGGTCAGGATTTATTGTGGATGGCTCTATTTATTGTGGATATATTTATCTACCCTCCAAGTTTTTGTTACATAGGTGATGTCCGGTTGGTTGGTAGCTCAAGAAGACTTATTCTCACTTGCTCATACTGTAGTGTTATCCTTCCTCTACCATCAGGGATGCCTGAAAAAAATGCAACAAAATTAGATAGCGTCTTACGAAGTAAAGTGCTTGGGGACCTGTGGGCCGATTCACAGTCATTCACAACTCTCATCTCTCCAGCATTCAAGGAAAACTATCTTTTACAAAGGAAAAGATTCAATGTTTCTGATGCAGAAGCCACCCCTGCATGCCGGACTTATGACTCTTGCCAAAGTTGTCCTGTTTCCCTTGAGGTGAAGGAGGCCACATTACATGGGACACTGGCCCTGCCCTCTCATGGCAGAGGGACTGCATGGTACTTTGACTCCTCTAGGAGTAAGTCCTGATGCTACTGTTCCTCAGCTTACATGTTTTCCAGTTCTGGTGTTCCTTTTCCAGGACAGGCAGTCAACAATATCCCCAGAATAGATAATTGTGGCCCTTGAATTATCTATCATTTGTCAGCAACATCTATAACTGACATGGTGCACCTTTCATTGCAAAGCAATGTAGCCATGGGCGAACAGTCATCCTGTTTTATGGATATTCAATACAATCATGGGGTTGTAACTGATGATGAGGAATGTATTGTTTTAAGGGACCAGACGTTTTAAGTGCATGCAGTATTTCTCCTGGTGACAACTGATACTTCAATAAGGACCTGTCACCAGTCGGACAGTGGAAGTGGATCACATACACACCTTGGAGTCCATAGGCTTCCTCTGCTCACCAAGGAGGTTATCATAAAGCAGTGCAGAACAGGAGACATGAAGAAATCACTATACTGATTAGTGTAAAAGCTGGGGTGTTTAGGCTTATTACCCAAGAGGCTATACAGACTGTTCTTCCAAATGGGCCATTAGTTCTAAAGAGACTTTGACTTAGGTGTGGGTCATTTGTCAGTCCCAGTATGATGAAGCTTGTTAATGTTGAATGGTTTCTCATCACTGACTTCATCTATTGCCAATTTTCATATAAAACTCACAGAATTAGGATCTAAGGAGCAATATCAAATATGATGTCTCAAATACTGACTATAAATTATAATTAACCAGTCACATGTATTTCCTTCTATAACCCAGTAATTCATCTTTCATGAGGTGACCACTACACCACTGGACCCATAGCTTGGGTGGCATCTGTAAGACACAGCTGGCCCCGTGGTCCTCAGCTGTGCAGGTCCCTTTGCTCCAAGCCCAGCAATCTGAGACCCCAAAACCCCAATCTCCTCTTCCTCTCCTAGCCTGAGACCTGAGGGCTTGGATCAAATCCCTCTTTTATATCTCTGAGATCTGGGACCTACCAGACACTTAACATGGATTTAAAATGGAAGAATTATCTTGTAATCATTAAGGGGATGAATAAATAGTCAACAATATTCTCATAAAACACTCCCAGACTCTCAGGCTTAAATAACAACTTTACCAATCATTCAAAAAGAAATTACTTCACAAACTCTTCCCTAACTCACTGTAATATTAACTCAATAATCATACCTGACAAAGACTGTCAAGTGTAAAAAATTATAGAGGAATCTCACTCAAAAATACAGATGCAGAAATCCTAAAAAAGTATTAGTAAGCCAAGTCAGTCATATTTTAAACATGTCATATAGTTTACCCAAAGTATTCTCACCCCAAAAAGGGAAGGTTAATTTAATATTAGAAAATCTATTTATGTCTCACCACTTTAACTTAATTAGAAAAGAAAAATATAATGATTTCCATAGATGTAGAAAAGTCTTTGGTAAAATTATTGTGTATTTGTTAATGATTAAAAATCTTAGCAAATAAGAAGCTGGAAGGTACTTCCTTAACATAAAGAAAATCTAAGCAAACACCATAGTGAAACAAGAAATTACCATTTTATATCTCTTTGTGGAAATAGGAAGGAAAATGCTTACCACACATTTATAGGTAACAATGGAAGGTAAAATGGTATGTATAAATGGTATATATAAATAAAGTGTAGGAGATGTATACTTTAAAATGTATATGTGTACATAAATAGGGACAACATTTGCAGGGAAAAAATCAAAATAACAACACTTATTCTGGATGTTAGATGTTCTGAGATTTTTTCCACCTTTTTGTATCTAATTTTCAATTTTTCTATATTAAATATATATTATGGGTGCTGTTTAGATAAGGCGGCCTTCGAACTCATTGCACTTCTTAAACAATGTGAAAAGATAATAAAGAATACTCTGTGATTTATAATTAGAATATTTTTCTATACCTGGATTGAATTTGATGCCATTATTGCATCTTTTCTCTCTAGGAACATTCACCCCATGGGTCCTTGCACTGGGATTATTTTGCCCAGATAAATATCATATTAGATTCATTAGAGAATTTTGGTTCAGGGCCTCCAGGGAACTCTTTATTTAGGTTTTTAATTTCTGTACACTGTTATCGATAAAGGAAATAAAGAGGGATTTTACTGCAAAAATCTGCCCATTGGAAATAAGAACACCCACTTTTGAAATTCTAGAGAAATGTTTTAACTTCCCCTTTTTAAACCTTTGTTACCTTCTGTTAAATTACCCAGAGTGCACAGAAATATTTCCTAATCTAAAAATAGGATGGTATACCTTATAATTCAGAAACCATGTGTATATTCACAGTGATTATTGGTTCCTAATGGTGAGGGCCTATAAATGCACTTAGATGCTCCTAGCAGCATCTTTTTGTTGAGTTAGATAGTCACTTATGTCATTTGAGGTACAGCTTCCAAATGAAATGATGAAGAATGTCAGAGGTAAGTGCTGGGTGTTTCATTAGTCAGGTTCCTTTCTGTTTGTGACTGATGGTGAAGATATTTATTTCACTCTATATAATATATTTGACTTTGTATGTTTCACTCTAGGAGCAAAAATAAAGTACTAGTTTTCTACTTTATTTTTGTTATTTTATTAAGATAGTCAGTAATTTCTGAGATTCTCTATAGAGCAAACAAACCTTCAGCAGAATGAACATGAGGGCATGACTCACTTAAAGCATCACTACATTACCTGGTGGAATTCCAGGTACAGTGTTTTGACTGGCATATAGAAATTCCAAGTACAGTGTTTTGACTGGCATATAGAAACAATTGCCCAGATGTTTCAAAACTCTCAGTTTGTCTACCTCTCTATGACATCTGTCTCTCTCTTTTGTCTATCAAGTGTCTGCCTGCATATCTATCTATTCCATTTTTCTCAATTACCAATGGTAAAGATTCCATTTGTAAATAGCTCCCTCTTTTTTAGCACTGGTATCACTTACCTTCCAACTGTCTGTCTCTCAAACTCAGGTTAATGTCTCTCCACATTTTAAATAATGATCTACAATCCTGGGGTTTTATTGGGGAATATGCTTAGTGAGAGGTGATAGTACTCACTTCACAAAGATAAAAGACAGCTTCTTATGCTTGATTCAGAGAACATACTCTTTCACTGATACTTTTTGGAAATAATAGATGACAATGAAAGCTATTTAGACACCAAACTAATTGGATCCTAAAAAAATCCTTTTTGTATGCTCTAATTGAGGAAGACATGAAACATTATAACAACTCTAGCCTGTAGAAATTCAATGCCAGCCTCACTTGTAATTTAAGATTTTCCAGTAGTATCATTTTAAAAAGTAGAAACGAAATTAATTTTAACTATATATTTTCTTTATGTCAGTATATTCAGAATATTATAATTTCAACACGTATACATAATAAAGTTATTGATCAAATATTTTTTATCATTTTTTTTACTGTCCTTAAAATACTGAGTGAATGTTACAGTTGCTGGCATCTCAGATCAGCCACATTTTAAGTGCTCAATGTCCATATATGGCTAGTGGCTACTGTATTTGACTGCAGAGATTTAGAACAGTGATTGAAGGTAGCACAGAATTGAATAAACCAATGTAGTAAGTTCGATATATAAGAACAAAATTTTGATGCTCTGCTGAGAGTGAGTGTCTGGTTGGTCATTGGTCTTCTTACCACATTGATAGATAAACTGAGTTTATAGAAATTTTATTAAGAAAGAGAACATCAGTTTTCTGCTTAGAGGATATGACACAGAGGATAAATCCAGAACATTTGATCATTTTTCTCATTGGAGTGAATATAATCTATCCATGAAAAAAATACAATTTAATGGCTGGTGGAAACAAGTAGCATCTCAAAAAATAGTTGTAGAGTGGGGGCAAGATTGTAAAAGAGAGATCAACTCAGAGAGAGATGATGGGGGTTTTGTCTAGTATTCTGGCTCTTGTGAGCTGTTGGTGGATTAAAGATATACTTTTAATATAAAAAGACAGTGTTTGCTGATGTACTGATCTAGATGTGAGGGAAACTAAAGAGTCAAGGGTATCCAATAAGAATTTTACTTGAGCCACTGGTATATATATATATATATATTTGTAAATCTCTTCCTCTTTCAATCTGGTCATCATTAAGACATTAAGATTTGGATGTCATTTAAGTTGTGTGATTGGATGTGACCCCCTTGGGAGAGCATGCAGATATGAAGGCAGAAGGGGGACAGGGGTCCTTTGTCATTTGTAAGTTGGTTTAGAGAAGTGCCCTGAAGAGGAGGGAGCAGTGGGGTCTGAATAAACCAGGAGTGTGTGAGTAAAGAGGCCAGGAGTAAAATGAGTTTTTGAGGAGAAGCTGTTAAAGTATAATCAAGTTTGCCAAATATGAAGATTGATAAATGACTATGCCACTTGATGATAAGAAGGTGACCAGTTCCCCTGATGAAATCATTTTTGATGGTAAAGTTGGGTGGAGGTGAGACGACAGAGGAAGAATTGTGAAATGGGGAGTCGCTGCAAAATGGTGCAAAGTAACGGTCATGCAAGAGGAGGAGATTCTGGGACCTGCTGCGCGACATAGTGCCTGTAGTTGCTACTGTGCTGTGCACATGAGAATTTAAGAGGGTAGATCTCATGTTCAGGGTTGTTACCACAGTAAAACTTCTGAGGGAGAAAAGGAAATATTCATGTTCCTACTATAACAATAAAAACTCTTTCCATGACAAAAAACAATAGTTGTATGGAAAGGAAGAAAATTAGACTAGATATACCTCTTTGGAGGACAGTTGCTGTTAGATGGAGCAGAAAACTGAGGTGGTAGGCAGTGATGACAGAGTGAGAGTTTGCTTGAATTCTAACATTTATTTGGAAATAGTTTAAAGTTTACAGGAAACTTGCACAATAAGAATAGTACCAAAACTCATGAATAATTGGATGCAGATACTATTAAAATTTTTTCACATTTACCTTATTATTTGTTGTTGATCTCTCTTCATAATAGTTTTCAAGACACACTTGAGGTTAGAATACATACATAATGACCCTCTACTGCTGTATTCTTTAACACTTCAGTGTGCATGTCCTAAGAATATTTACATGAAAAAGCACAGTAATTTTATCAATTTCAGTAAACTTAACACCAATACAATAATTTCCTCTAATTTTCAATCTATATGTCATTTATGTCACTGACAAATATCCTTCATAGCATTTGTATCCACATTGGGTCAGGTATTGCATTCAAGCGTTGTGATTCTTTAGCCTCTTTACTTGGACCATGTCTACAGCCTATATGTATCCTAAGATGGACATTTTGTAGAATATAGTTTCCCTACACCCTCTTTTTTCAACAGAACTTCCTCAGTTTGGATTTCCCTGACGTTTTCTCATGATTCAATTCAAGTCATCCGTTCGCAGCTAGAGTACCACGCAGATGGTATTATGTCATCCTCAGGGTGACACATCCGATCACCAGGTTAAGTTGTCCAATTACTCATCATATAACTACTCCTTTTCCCTTTCAGCAACTAAGTAGACTATCTTAAGACCATGCATGCATCCTACTCCTCAACAAAATGTTCCCCTTGATTTTGCATGGCTTGAATCAGTTTAAAATCAATACTTCAATTTTCTTCCAAACTTTAACATAATAAGATGTACCTATTCTACTTCAGTCCTGGATCAGGCAGTTCTTAGGGAGTATTGGATCATTTAATTTGGGAACACAGCCCCACATCTGGGCTATAGGTGAGTTCATTGCTACCTGGATATCTTTTTGCTTAGCCATTGTAGTGGGCTTAAGTAGTGTAAACAAGTCTATATATAATATATATAACACCATATAAATAAATTCACATATATGCATAACATATGTGCACTCATACATATGTGCACACATAGATGTATAAACACCTTCATATATGTATTTTAGGAGTTAAAATTTTCACTGATAACGCCCATTCCAGTCCATCCATTCAGAGTACCTGCTTGTTTTTCTACATATGTGTCTTCCCAATCCCTTGTTGAAAATCCTGACTATCAGCATATTCTCATTGTCTCAGTTCTATAATAGATATAAAATAGCACAGCTTTTTCCATACCACTTTAAAAATAAGAGTACTAAGAAGAGTTCAGGATTTGCTTACAGCGCTTCCTGTTCTCCTTTAGGACCATGACTGAGGGGACACAGCTAGATAATGTGTTCATAAGAATTTGTATTACTCCTTCCTTTTCCCTGAATTGGTATGATAATGGTGTTAATTTGAGATAAAAATGGGTTGAAATTATTCCAGTTTGCTCTCAGTGTTAGGTCCTCTCTACATCTTCATTGGTTAAAATTGATTGTATTTTTGAAGATTCATATTAAGAAGTTCCTGAGGAGTAAACTACATGACAAGTATATGAAACTCTACTAAAATATAAGATAGAAGCATCATTCTTTAATGGGAAGGATTATTAAAAATTTATAGAGAAAAAGGAGATTCATATGCTGATGATATAACATAGAAAAGTAGAAGAAATAAATTATGCACAAAACAGAGAGGGAGAGATGGTACCGGAAGAGTTAAATTCCTTCTTGAGATATCAGAAACTGGCTTCAAAATATAAGAAAACAATATCTGTACATTCCTTATTATTTCATTAGTGCTATTATAAGCATTTCACATGGCATAAGTCATCAAAAATTCACAGTAACTCTATGATGTAGTTGATAATTAACCCCTTCTTACAGAGTGGGAAACTGGCAGCACAGAATGGTTAAGTGATTTGTCCAAGGATGCTCAGCTAGGAGATGCCAGAGATATGACGAACCCAGAGAAACTGTTTCTGTCTTCCACTGTCTCTTCAGTGGGGTTAAAGTATCACCTCATGAAAGATGAATTACTGGGTTATAGAAGGAAATATGTGTGACTGGTTTAATTGTAATTTATAGTCAGTATTTGAGACATCATATATGACATTGCTCCTTAGATCCTAATTCTGTGAGTTTTGTGTGAAGACTGGCAATAGATGAAGTCGTGATGAGAAACCATTCAACATTAACAAGTTTCATCATACTGGGACTGACAAATGACCCACAACTGGAGATTTTGGTCTTTATCTTCATGCTTACTACATATATGTTAAGTATAATTGGGAATCTGACCATAATTTTGCTCATCTTGGTGGATTTTCATTTAAAAACAGCTATGTATTTTTTTCTTCAAAATTTCTCTTTCTTAGAAATCTCATTCACAACAGCCTGTGTCCCCACATACCTGTACAGCATATCAAGTGGGAACAAGGCCATCAGCATCAAAGCCTGCTTCAGTCAAGTTTTTTTTGTTGTCCTCTTTGGAGCAACGGAATTTTTCCTGTTGGCTGTGATGTCCTATGACCGCTATGTGGCCATCTGCAAACCCCTGCATTACCTGAGCATCATGAACAGCAGAGTCTGCAGGACCCTCATCCTCAGTTGTTGGGCATCTGGCTTATTGATCATTCTTCCACCCCTTTCTTTGAGCCTTAATCTGGAATTCTGTGACTCTGTTATTGACCATTTTTTCTGTGATGCTTCTCCAATACTGAAGAATTCCTGCTCAGATACATGGTTCATAGAGCAGCTGGTTTTACTCTGTGCTGTGTTGACCTTCATAATGACCCTTATGTGTGTGGTTCTGTCCTACATATACATTATTAGGATGATTCTAAGATTACCATCTGCCCAGCAAAGGAAAAAGGCCTTTTCTACCTGTTCTTCCCATATGGTTGTAGTTTCCATCACCTATGGCAGCTGCATTGTTATTTACATCAAACCTTCAGCTAAGGATGAAACGGCCATTAATAAGGTAGTTTCTTTGCTCGCTTCATCTGTTGCCCCTTTGTTGAACCCCTTCATTTACACCCTGAGAAATAAGCAAGTAAAGCAGTCTTTCCATGGTTGTATCAAAAGATTTGCATTTCATTTAAAGAAGTAGTAGAACTGCATACTGCGAATTCAACTTTAAGCAAATGACATATCATCAGAATATAGATGGAAAATGAAGTCTTAATAATGGAACTGTGGACAGGCATTAAAGAGAGTTGAGAAGAAGGTCTAAGAAAGAGGGCTGAAGGCCACAGCATTACGTAAACTAGCATTTTTCTATTCCCATGTAACTGCTGACCCTTTCTATCTCTAACTACTTTGCAATCCAAGCAGCTCTTCTTGGCCTTGTATTAGAATCATGTTAGTCTTTTATGTGGAAACCTCTCTGGACATGTCACTACTTCCTCTTCTTGCTACAGAATCTTTTTCGAAGACTTTTCCGTGTTTTAGAGAAGTTCATTGATTTTCAAGAAATATAAAGCTGCCTGGAATATCTCTTTACATTCTTTCATTTTGGGCCTAAAGTGTTGCAGCTGACACAATTGTCTGTAGGTAGTATATAGTTGGGTCTTATTTTTAAAATCCTTCTTTTTTGCTGAAAAACCCACTGGTAGCCTTATAGGGGTTCTCTTGATTCTGAGGGTTTTTCTTTTTCTCCTGCTGCAGTTAAATTTTTCCTATCTTTGATTTTATAGTTTATTATATCACGTTTCTTTGAGAAGATTGTTTTAGGTTGAAATTAGGAAGGGATTATGAAATTCATGAAATTGGGTGTCCAAAATTCTCCACAATTTTGGGAAATTTTCAGCCATTACTTCTTTAAATAACCTTCCAACATTTCTTTCCTTTTGCATCTTTCTCCCTCTTTTCTCCTCTGGGAATCTCATAATGAATAAACTGCTTCTCTCACTGGTATCCCATTGTTTATGTTGGCTTTCTTCACTCTTTTTCATCCTTCTTCCTTTGGTTTTCCTCTGGATAATTTACAATGATCTGTCTTCTGCTTCACAGAGTCTTTGCTCTGTTTTATCCAGTGTGCTATTGCTCATTGTTGTATTTTTCATTTTATTGATTATATTCTGCAGCTCCAGAATTTGGATATGGTACTTTTTAACAACTGCTATCCCCCTGTTAAACTCATTTGGCTAATGTACTGTTTTCCTGATTTTGTGGAATTGTTTCTTTGTGTTTTCTTGTAGCTTTCTGAGCTTCCCTACAACTACAGTTGATTCTTTTTGAATAACATGGATTTCAATTGTGCAGGTCCACTTACACACTAATTTTTAAATAAATGTATTAGAAAATTTTTTGACATGTGAATAATTTTAAAATGTTGCAGACAAAACATGTAGCCTAGAAATATTGAAAAACATAAGGAAAATTTATATATGTCATGACTGCATAAAATATATTGTATATAGTAGCCTGTTTTTATCACTTATTATTATAAAATATGCACTTATTATAAAAAGTTAAAATTTACCAAAACTTATGCACACCAACACAGGCCATACATGGCACCAGAGAAACAAACAAATATAAAGATGCTGTATTAAATCAGAACTGCATAGAATTGACTATACTACATACTGTACTACTGTAGTAATTTCACAGCCAACATCTGTTTGTGTTTGTGGAATGTTATTCAGACATAAAAAAAGAAATCATACCATTTGCAGCAACATGAATGGAGCTAAAGGGTATTATGCTCAGTGAGATAAGCCAGGCAGAGAGAAACAAGTATTGAATGACTTCACCCATCTGTGGATTTTAAAAACAAAACAAAACTGAAGGTACAAAATAGCAGCAGACTCACAGACTCTGAGAAGTGACTAGTGGTTACCAAAGGGGAGGGCTTGGGGAGGGTGGGTCGTAATGGAGAAGGGGATTATGGGGCATTACAATTCACAATCACAGTATCAGTAGGCTATGGGGAAGGCAGTCCAGCACGGAGAAGACAATATAGCATCTTACCTTGCTGATGATAGACAATGTCTACTAGTGAGTTGTGGGATCGGTGAGGACTTGATAATATGGGTGAATGCTGAAGCCACAATGTTGTTCATGTGAAACCTTCATAAGATTGTATATCAACGATACTTTAACAAAAAAATGTATATGTAAAAGAGCTAAATAGACAAAATAATCTGAATAAAAATGGCATTGAAGACTTATACAATACTGATTCTCTGGTTAATTATTTGTGTCAAGAGCAGTGTATTTCCAGTCATTCAGATTTAAACTCCGCAAGTGATCTAATACTATTTTGTCCCGGTAGACAGATTTATCCGAAGAGTCTTGAAGCACAGTTTCATTCATATTTTTTGTCTAGTTTTCTGTAAGACGTGTTCCCTGCTTACTTTTTCACCTTTCTAAATCTTTTCTGGGTCTCAGGAGAGTTCTTTCTCCTCACATGGCCTGCCTGAATAGAAAGCAATAATGTGTTCTGGTCACATGCATGGACTTTTGATCCAGATCACCTGGGTTCAAATCTCAGATTTTCTATCTATGAATTTTGTGTCTTGGGCTCTGATGTCTCAGTTTCTTTATTTGTAGTACAAGAAAGAAAATGACAGTATGTTATTCTTAATTACTTATAACAATATATGGATGACAATAGCAATATATGGTTTTTAATTGATTCTATTTTGTCCAGGCATATAATATATAATAATCTGTAGCATATAATAAAAGCATAAACACTGTTATTTCACTTGACTACACGGATCTCCCTTCTAAATTGAATGCACACATGATTTGCGCCACTTACTCGCTTGTCAGTACATGCTGCCTTGTGCAATTTCTTGCAGCAACTTTTCATGGTTTTGTATCTTATATATTGTATTATTTTTCTGAGGCAGATTTACATTGCTGTATTTTCCATACCTCATAGAAAAATATTGGACAGACATTCAAATATTTATAAATGGTGAATAAAACATGTTGAAGGTCAGAGATTTTCTAGAGCTCTTCTATTCCTAGGAAAAGCTAGTACCTGAATAGGAGGCACACTGGTTTTTGGAGGTTTTTAATATACAAAGTAACAAAGTTTTCTCCCTTTCTTTAGAGCAGTCACTTTGGATCAATTGTGCTGACAAACAATACATTCCCCCGGGGTTCCTGGATCTGAGGGACTAATAAAGACTTTTGTTGCCATTTTCAGGAACAAAAGTTAAATAGATGTTTAACTGGCATTCCAGAAAGACTGGTAAGAAAGTTGCAATGGGAACATCAAACACGGGTCTAAGGAAAAGAACAAGAGAGAAGGAAAACTATAGTTGAATGGCATTCTGTATTGAGCTGCCTGCAAAACAGATCTTAAATTTTCTTTCCCATCCATCATTTAAGTAGCCAAAGACTTTTTCTGTATGGACCAAATAGTTGTCATTTATCTTCAGGACTGTATTTATTTTTTAATAGTCCTTAATTCTTTGAAAAATAGTTTTAGACTTACAGAAAAACTGATATGTGGTCCCCATATATCACATGCCATGTTACCTCCATTATTAACATCTTTCATTAATATGACATACTTGTTACAACTAATTAACCAATAGTAATACATTGCTGTTAAATAAAGTCCATACTTCACTCAGATTTCCTTAGTTTTCATCTCATATATTTTTCTATGCCAGGATCCCAGCTAGGACACTGCATTACATTTCATTTTCATGTATCCTTAGACTACTCTTGACTGTGGCAATTTCTCAGATTTTCCTTATGTTTGAAGACCTTAATGGTTTTGAGGAGTTACTGGTCCGGTACTTTATAGGATGTCCCACTGTTGGAATTGGTCTGATACTACTGGGAAGAAGACCACAGAGGGAAAGTGACATTTTTATCAAGTTATGTCAAGGATACATGCTATCAACTTGACTTAAGATTGTTGTTATTAAACTGCGTCACTTAGAGTGTGTTCGTCAATTTCTCCAACTTAGGATGGAGTATCTACATAAATTATTTGAAATTCTTATTTATCAGGAGATTTGTCTCTTCTCCATAATTCTTCAATCATTGATTTATATCAGAATGGATTCTTGGATATTTATTTTATACTTTGGATGATGATCTAATATTATCCTATTCATATTGGTACCAAAGTTGCTACAGTTTTGAACACTGCTTTCAATCAGTTTCAGTTAGTTTTGAGATGTTTCAATTGGTTTCTAATTTCTTTGACTTACCTTATTAATGTGAATATGTTTATTTTTATTTTCTAAAAAGTTCAGTACAAACAGGTCTTGAGCCCAAGGGAAGTATGCATTCGGGAGGTCCTGCTTGAAACAAGCATCCTCTTCTTCCTTTCTGAAATTCCACAGGGAAATAAGTTACCAGACCAAGGCAAATTACCATTGAAGTCCAAATCATTCAAAGGGAGAAATAAAGTGGAAGAAACCCATTTATTGCTTCCAAGCAGTCACCTACTTCTGCTCACCTCTGTCTCTCATGACTTGGCTGCAAAAAGGGACCAGCCCAAACTTTCTGGTCCAAATATGCCCTCACTTCCCCTTTTAATCACCTATGGATATGGAGATAGATTACTTCTCTCCACCCCTTGGAAACACCTATTGATGCAATAAGGCCATGTGAGAGATTCTGGAAAAATCATAATTTTACCCATAGCCTGCTCCTCCAGAAATCTCACCTGAAATTATATTTGAATCCCATCTTCCTCAATGGCCCTTGTGTGAGTAAACTAGAGCATTGTAACCATATTAATAACATACAATGACAACAGCAATAACTCCATGGCCTTTGGATCCAGTCTCATACCCACCCCACAATGAGGTAGGTGGTTATTACCTTCATCAGAGCTCTTTCAGTGATGGACTCCATAGCCAGAAAGGCATGGTACACAGCAGCCAGTTGCTTCTCTATCATGGTGTACCAGACCTCTGCTCCTTTCCATAGTTGGGACCATAATCCAATAGGCTCGCACGTCTGTTCAAGCTGCTGCCAAAGGCCCCATCCATAAACATCTTTGGTTACACGAACATCTAGCTCATAGGATCTTTATGAATCTGTTCCATTCAAGGCCTTTAAAGACTTTCCTGCTCACCCAGTAGCAGTAAAAGCAGCTGCACATGTTTCATGTCAGTCCCACCTGATGCCCTTTCATACCAACTGGTATAAGGGTTTCAGAATTTGTGCCAAGTATGAGATAAACACTGTCCAGTAGTCCAAAAGATCCAGAAACTCTTCTAATACTGCCACAATGGTAGGGGTAAGGAAAGCCAGCCTGGACCTTGTCCATGACTACTTATGTGAACACTTTAATTTTACCCAACCAGACAAACCCCAGGAACTTTACTGACAAACCAAGTCCCTGACGTTTGGTGCTGTTCATAGCCCTTCCTTTCTCCTGTTGTTGTTGCAGTCTAGGAACTGCCCCTTCTAAACCTGCAAGAGACTCAGACACAAGCATGATATCATCAATGTAGTGATACAGCCACACTGTTTGCAGTTTCTTCCATGTGGCCAAGTTGGGCTACAAGCCCATGAAAAATGGTGGGACTGTGGAGGTAATCCAGTGGCAGGACAGTGAATGTCCACTGCTGGCCTTCCCAAGTGAAGGCAAACTGCTCATGACTTTCCTGTGCTATGTCAATAGAGAAGAAAGCATTAGCAAGGTCCACGACATAATGATGCATCCCTAAGTCATGACTGAGTGTGTCCATAAGGGCTGCTGTAGAGGGGAAAGCAGCATGCAAAGGGCGTTTGACTTTATTCAATTCCCTGTAATTCACGGTCGTACACCAGGAGCAGTCTGGCCTTGTCACTGGCCACACTTTGGAATTAAAAGGACTGTGATTGGGCTTTATGATGCCCACCTTCTCCAACTCCCGTAGAAGTTCTCCAATATCCTTGTGTCCCCCAGGTAATTTATATTACTTAATATTTGTGACCCTCTGAGGTACAGCAATTCTACAGGGGGGTGCTTAACATGTTCCCTTACAGCTGCCTTTACCATACATACATTCAATCTCAACTGACCTACAGTGGCCTGTAACCACAGGCCCTGCAGAATATCAAACCCAATATATATTAAGAAATGGAAGAAATGTACACAGTATACTCCTTTGGGGGTAAACACCCTTTTCCCAGTAGGATTTGGGCTTCCTTTGCTCTCATTGCCTTACCCCCATAGCCATCTAACACAGCAGGGGTCCAAGGAAATCACTCAGGGTTGCCATAAATCAGAGAAAATTCAGCTCTTGTGTCCACCAGTGCCAAAACACATAGCACATTCATGGGGTACCAATGAAATTGTTAATAGTACACCTGGCCTCTGTCCCCACCATGTACCCCAAAGTGGGGGTCTGGACCCTCCCTCCCTCAAACCGTGATGTCCAATCATCATCCTGTGGGGACGAGGTCCTCAGTGGAGCCTGAGTACTGCTCTCCAGGAAATCTTGCAGGTACACAGGCTGGACATGGAGATTTGCCTCCGGCTTCTATGTCCTGGACCTCAGCAGCTGGACCTGCTTCTCTGGCTTTAATTGTTGATACAGTTCTACCAAGTTCCTATAAGGATGCCCATCAATTTTTCTTTCACTACCCTGGCCTTTATCAACTAAACCCACATGTGGGTCTTCGAGACCTTCACAGGGCTCTTTGCACCTCTCCTTCAGTCCTAGCCTGTATTTCCTTCCATCCTCTTACTGTTTCAACTGCCCCCAGATCTGTTAAAGTACAAGTAGCCTCACTTAAGTGTTGCCCTATGTCAGGGGCAAGAATAAGAATAGTCAGTAGGTATCCATAGATAGATGGGAGATCTGTATGGGGCACCAGATTTCTTGTTCCCATGGTGAATCCTGGAAGTTTGCTGAATTCAATTATCAATTATAATAGATTTTTGGTGGAGTCTAGGATCATCTATGTATAATATGTCATCTGCAAACAGTGACAGTTTCACTTCTTCCTTACCAATTTGGATGCCTTTTATTTCTTTGTGTTGTCTGATTGCCCTGGTTAAGACCTCTAATAGCATGTTGAATAAAAGTGGTGAGAGTGAATATCCTTCTTCCTGATCTTAGTGCTAAAGCTTTCCGCTTTTCACTGTTAAGTATGATGTTGGCTGTGGGTTTGTCATATATGGCCTTTTTTATGTTGATGTACTTACCTTCCATACCCATTTTTTGAGAGTTTTTATCATGAATGGATGTTGAATTTTGTTAAATGCTTTTCAGCACCTATTAAGATGGTCATGTAACATTTTGTCCTTTTTGTTGATGTGGTGGATGATATTGATAGATTTTCAAATGTTGTACCACCTTTGCATCCCTAGAATAAATCCTATTTGATAATTATGGATTATCTTTTTGATGTGTTTTTGAATTTGGTTTGCTAATGTTTTGTTGAGGATTTTTACATCTATGTTCATCAGGGATATTGGTCTGTAATTTTATTTGTGGTATCTTTGCCTTGTTTTGTTATTAGAGTGATGCTGGTCTCATAGAATGAGTTTGGAAGTATTCCCTCCTCTGTTACTTTATGGAAAACTTGAAAGAGGATGAGTATTAGTTCTTCTTTAAATGTTTGATAAAATTTAGCTGTGAAGCCATTTGGTCCAGGAGTTTTACACTTAAGTAGTATTTTATTACCAATTTGATTTCATTGCTGGTAACTGGTCTGTTCAAATTTTCTGGTTCTTCTGGGTCAGATTTGGAAGGTTGTATTTTTCTAGAAAGTTGTCCATTTCTTCCAGGTTGTCCAATTTTTTGGCATGTAATAATTAATTGTATTATCTTCTTTGTATTTCTGTGCTGTCCAAGGTGATTTTTCCTTTTTAATTTCTGATTCTATTTATGTGTTTACACTCTCTTTTTTTTTTTGATAAGTCTGGTTAGGGGTTATCTATTTTGTTTATTTTCTCAAAGAAGAAGCTCCTGGTTTCATTGATTCTTTCTATTATTTTATTCTTCTTAATTATTTTTATTTCTGCTACAATCTTTATTATGTCCCTCCTTCTACCAACTTTGGGCCTCATTTGTTCTTCTTTTTCTAGTTTCATTAATTGTGACTTCAGAACATTCATTTGTGATTGTTCTTATCTTTTGAGATAAACTTGTATTGCTATATACTTTCCTCTTCTAACTGCACTCACTGCATCCCACAGGTTTTGGGCTCTTGAGCTGTTGTTTTCATTTGTTTCCAGATATTGCTCCATCTCTGTCTTTATTTGTCCATCGATCCATTGCTTATTTAGGAGCATGTTGTTAAGCCTCCATACATTTGTGGGCTTTTCTGTTTTCTTTGCATAATTTATTTCTAGTTTCATACCTTTGTGATATGAGAAGCTGGTTGGTACAATATCAGTCTTTTTAAATTTACTGAAGCTCTTTTTATGGCCTGGTATGTGATCTCTTCTGGAAAACGTTCCATGTACATATGAGAAGAATGTGTACCCTGCTGCTTTTGGGTGGAGTGTTCTCTAGATGTCTGTTAGGTCAATCTTTTCTAATGTGTTGTTCAGTGCCTCTGTCTCCTTACTTATTTCTGTCTGGTTGATCTGTCTTTTGGTGTGAGTGGTGTGTTAAAGTCTCCTAAAATGAATGTGTTTTATTCTATTTCCCCCTTTAGTTCTGTTAGTGTTTGTTTCACATATTTACGTGCTCCAGTGTTGGTGCATAGATATTTATAATGGTTATATGCTTGTGTTGTACTGACCCCTTTATCATTATGTAATGTCCTTGTTTGTCTCTTGTTATTTTATTATTTTGAAATCTCTTTTTTCTGATATAAGTACAGCTACTCCTGCTTTCTTTCTCCCTGTTATTTGCATGAAACATCTTTTTCCATCCCTTCACTTTTAGTCTGTGTATATCTTTGGGTTTGAAATGAGTCTCTTGTAGGCAGCATATAGGTGGGTCTTGTTTTTTAATCCATTCTGCAACTCTTTGTCTTTTGATTGGTTCATTCAGTCCATTTACATTTAGGGTGATTATCAATAGATATGTACTTGCTGCCATTGTAGGCTTTAGATTTGTGATTACCAAAGTTCAAGGACAGCCTCCTTACTAACTAACAGTCTCTCTTAAATCACTTATTGCCCTATTTCAAACACAATCTAAAGGTTCTTTTTCTTCCCTCTCCTTTCATCTTCTTCCTCCTACACTCTTTATATATTGGCCATCATATTCTTCCCTCTTTGTGTATCCCTTGACAAACTTTATGAATAATTGACTTAATTTTATATTTGCTTCATAATTAATTGGTCTGCTTCCTTTTCTGTGGGTCTATTTTCTCTGATGACAACTGTTTGGCTTTAGGAGCATTCCCATCTAGAGCAGTGCCTTTAGGAGATCTTGCAGAAATGGTTTGGTCGTGGTGAATTTGGTCAACTTTTGCTTATCTGGAAATTGTTTAATCTCTGCTTTAAATTTAAATGATAATCTTGCTGGGAAGAGCATTCTTGCTTCAAGGCCTTTCTGTTTCATTGAATTAGATATATCATCCCTTCTGGCCTGTGAGCTTTCTGCTGAGAGGTCTGCTGATAGTCTGAGGGGCTTTCCTTTATAAGTGATATTTTTTCTCTTTCTGGCTGCTATCAGTTCTCTCTCCTTGTCCATATCTTTGCCATTTTAATTATTATATCTCTTGATGTTGTCTTCCTAGGTTTCCTTGTGTTGGATGATCACTGCACTTCCATGACCTGAGTGACTATTTCCTTCTCCAGATTGGGGAAGTTTTCAGCAATTATTTTCTCAAAGACAATTTGTGTCCCTTTCTCTTTCTCTTCTTCTGGTACTCCTACAATGCAAATATTTTTCCATTTAGATTCATCGCACATTTCTCTTATTATTCTTTCATTCCTTGAGATCCTTTTTTCTTTCTGTTCCTCAGCTTCTTTGTTTTCCTGTTCTCTAATTTCTATTTCACTTACCATCTCTTCCTCATCTTATCTTCTTTTAAATCCCTCCATTGTATGTTTCATATCAGATACTGTATTTTTCAAAATTTCTATCTCTTTGTTGAAATCTGAGATCTTAAATATTTTTCTGTAGCTCTGCAAGCATGTTTAGGACTTTTACTTTGAAATCTTTATCAAGAAGATAGGTGATTTCAGTTTAATTAAGCCTTCTTTCTCATGTTTTTTCTTGAATTTTTGTTCAGTACAAATTCCTCTGTCTCATCATTTTTTTTTTAGTGTTTCTTACGTGATAATAGATTTGTGTAGAAGGTGCCCTCTAGTGCCCATAAGCTCAATTTCCTGTGCAGGAGCCCCAGCTGCTGGCATGATGTGGGTGTGGCATCTGTCTTGCTTTTCTCAGCATCTTCTGATTTCAGGTGGGCTGTGTGGGCTGTTAGCTGATTGCAGAAGTGGGGAAAATACTCTTTTGAGCTGCTCTGGGTGGAGCTGCTTTCCTTCCAGCCTGCCATAATGATGGGGAACAGATGAGCAAGACCAGGGCCTACCAGAAGGAAAGAGCTCTTGGGGCTGGGCTGTGCATGTGCACTGGCTGTGGGGGAGGAGATGCCCTCCACCTGGCCTGCTGTGATGATGGGGATGCTGGTGAATAGGAAATTGCCTTCTGGGAGGAAAGAGTTTTTGGGGCTTGTTCTTCCCAGCTGACCCAAAATAGGGCTGAGCAGGCTTTGGAATCTCCCCCTGCCTACCTGGAAGTAACATTTGAGAGTCTGTTGGCAACCTGGAGAGCATTATCTGCTGCTGCAAAAAAAAAAATCTGAATGATTATCTTCCACAAGAGTATCTTCTTGTTTGGTAATTTCAGTTTCTTTTCCACCATCACCACCACCATCACCATCACCAAAATCACCATCACCACCACCAAAATTACCATCACCGCAATCATCAAAATCACCATCACCATCATCACTAACATGTGCCACGGCAAGTGGTCTCTGGGATGTGTTGCCAGTGAGCAGAATGGAGCATCTGAAGCTCCTGAGGGCTCCTAACTTGTTTGGCTTGGAGAATATTGTTGTCTAGCCCCATCAATCACCAGAGCACCATGCAATGTGGGCTTTGTTCCCAAAGAAAATCTCCAGGGTGAGGTGTTCAGAATTCTGGGCTTTTATTCCCTCCCCATTCTATTCCTCTTCCTCCTTCCTGTGGGCAGGGGTGGGAGGAGGGTGTAGGTCCCATCAGATCATGGCTTTGTAACTTTACCCTTTTCTACAGGGTCTTCTCTTCTTCTCCAGATGTGGGTGGTCAGTTCTTCAGTCTTCAGGTTGGTTTTGGGCCTAGTTGTATTTGCTGTATTTTTGTGTTCTCTGTGATTTGGGGAGGAGGTTTTTGCCTTGCCTTCCTACACTACCATCATTTTTCTGCCAAATATAGTTTTTAAGTAGATATATCTGTTATTTTTCAAATACTAAGGAACTAGAATGCTGTACGGAGAAAGAAACTGAAGTTACCTAACAAGAAGATACTTACTCTTATGGAAGATAACCATAGCTTTAGTTGACTGTGTAATTGTGATGATTCTAAAGATGAAATTGTAAATATAGAGAGTATCAAATATGTGCACAATGTCCCCTCATGGAGACATACACATTCAGATATATATATATATATATATATATATATATTTTGCAGCAAATAATGCCCTCTAGGTTGCCAACTAAATCTTGTTGGAGATCCTATTCAGTTTTAAACCTAAGAAACAATTTCTTATATCTCAAAGGTGAAATAATATGTCATTTATTTTAATTGTCTGAGAAACGGAAGGTGAGTTTTAGAGCATTTTGAAAGAGATGATTTCTGATTTTTCTGGGCAAAGATAGATTTTGATATAGTAAAGTAATATGAATATTTTATTATTTCAGAATCTTATGGATGTACAGGAGTTCTCTGTATTGGTTAATAAAGGGTCCTTCATGACCAAAGTTCAAGCATAACTGATGAATCTAATATGCACTGAATTTTTGCAAAATACCAAACAGAGGCAACAGTGGAAATTGTGTCCTTGGAGAGAATAAAATGCAATCTTTTTATTAGATACATTCTATGTGCAAAACAATAATTATCTGATGAAAATATATTTTTGGGTGCTCTGCAACCAATAAATAATGAAATTATAAAAGACAACAAAATTCCTTTATGTCTGCATTTTCAGTGGAAGAATATGTAACTATACTTGTAAGTAGTATATACAGTCAACTTCTTAATTATTATTGTAAATATTTTTCCATTTGCTTTGTACTGTATTGATAAAGCATTATTTCATAAAGCTTTCCATATTTAACTATATGAAATCAGAGTTCCTCATCTGTACCACCAATGATGACACACAAACTATATGATTAAAGATTTATTTGTCATTCTTTCACTCTTTGAAATGTATCCTAGGTAGAGTCCAGATATTTTTAAAAATTATAAAAAGTTATTTTAATTATTTTAATATTTTTTACCCCTATGGTTTTTATTTGGTGTGAAAAACTGTTATTTCATCTGTTTCTATTTATATTAAATTGTATTTTTTCCTCTAATATGGAACTTTACAAATTTAAATATGTAATATAATAAATGGTTGAAAAATCAAAATTTAACTTAAAAAGTATACTCAAAAAAGGTTCACTAAGAAAACAAAGCCTACCATTTGCAACAACAAGGATGGAGCTAGAGGGTATTATGCTCAATGAAATAAGCCAGGCAGAAAAGACAAGTACCAAATGATTTACCTCATTTGTGGAGTATAACAATGAAGCAAAACTGAAGGAACAAAACAGCAGAAAACTCACAGACTCTGAGAAGGGACTAATGGTTACCAAAGGGGAGGGGTGAGGGAGGATGGGTGGGGAGGGAGGGAGAAGGGGTTCATGGGAAAGACAGTGTAGCCCAGAGAACACAAGTAGTGACTCTGTGACATCTTATTGCACTGATGGACAGTGACTGCATTGGGGTATGGGTGGGGACTTGATAATATGGATGAATGTAGTAACCACATGTTTTTCATGTGAAACCTTCATAAGAGTGTATATCAATGATACTGTAATAAAAAGTTTACTTTAAATAAATTATAAAGGATCCCAAAAAGTTTGTAATAAAAATGGGCTATTTCTAAAATTGTGGCAGGATATTTTTCAATGGAAAATAACAGATTAAAATGCTCTTTTAAGGAGAATAAAAAAAAGTTTCCAAGCTCATTTAATTTCCTATAAATTTTTTGTGTATATGGATATGGTATATGAATGTCAATCATTAAGTCATATATTTATCTATTCCAAAAAAGCTCAGCTCTCATATTCTAGGTATGGTATCAGGTATTAGATTGTTGACTATTTTCCAAATTAAATACCCTTCTCTTCTAACTATCATCTCTCTCTCTCTCTCTCATCTACCTATCAACTAACTATCCATTTATTGAATTGGAAGTTTTACATATTGATAAACAAACTAAACTTTGGAATCAAAGATCTGATTGCATCCGCTGCCCATAAATTCTGAACTTTGTTATTACTGTGAGCATGTAAAATTATTTTCTTCTTTCTCAGATTTTTCAGTAGCAAAATGAAATTATATAATTATGTGCACTTTGCTCATGATGATGATTAAATTGAATAATGAATGCACAATGATTAGCACAGTACTTTCTGCTGATCGTTCACAGTAAATAGTCCATACATGACAGGTGTTACAATAATTAGAACTATTTCAAAAAGTTTGAATTTAGGTGCACATTCTCAAATCACTGAAGAAAATATTTATTCTCAAAGCATAATATTATGCAGAAGTTCTATTTTTTTTAACATTGAATATGGTCGCTTTTAAAAAAATAAGCAGGGGTACTATTTGTGTTATATATCCATATATTGTTTCCTAATAATAGATTGACATGTTAAAAAAAGTCAAAGAAATTATCTTGGTATCTTGACACATTATTATTTATGATCTAAAATAATCTGATGGTTTGCAGTGTCTACATGTTTTTCTTGAAATGAGTATTTTTTTAATGTGAAACCCTCAGTATTTTATATCATTATTCCTGACACAATAAACTTATTTTAAATTGAATATTAAAGACAAATGCCAACTGGTGTTTTCTTGGCTCTTTTGAGTATTTTTTTCATCTGCCCTCTACCTCCTTTGAGACAGTGTCCCCTTAGCCTACCTGTAGAGAAGACTTTGCTCCTTTTAAATGATTTGAGCCCATTAACTATTCCCCAAGTTTCAAGCTAATCATCTCAGCTATGATAATCTTTATGAATGCTTGTGAGGTGGAATTTGTTGGACACACATCTTACAAATTATTTGGTATTAAGAAGAAGATTTTATTAAAAATGTTTATTACCCAAGTCATAGATACTACAGTGTGATCAGGTATATGTGAGAGTGAAGAAAAATTAATTTACTAAAATAGTCACACATCAGCTTTCTGATTTGAATTAACCTGACAGATTATAAACAATTTTCCTGCCTACAGAATTACTTATTGTCTTCCAGTGAGTGTGTTTGACTTTCCTTATGGTTGGGCCCTGCTCTTATAGTCTAGAGAAAGAAAAAGATGCACCAACATTTGCTGCTAATGGTAAGTAAAATAGTGTTACTCCTTTTCTTTCAAAAATTTAAGAATAACTACAAATACCATGTAAGCTAGATACAAATAACAAATGTGATATTTTATTTTTCCACTTTGAATAAGACTAATTATTCCTCATTTTCTATTTTTTGCATCTGTAAATTAAGAGCATTGTTTGATTTTTGTGCTTGCACCTGCATTTCTAAATCTTTTGTGGGTTTAAACCAGACACTGCTCTGTAGAATTGCAGAAGTAATGATGATTGTTCTATTGTGTCTAGATAAGCCTGAACAACTCTAGAAGTCAAACAACTATAAGTCAAAAATATTTTCTACAGTTTGAAGGATACTTCTCTTGGATAATTGACTTCACATATTTTAATACATTTTTTTAAATAGAAAACAATAGCTCTTTTGGGAGTGCTAATTCTGATCAACACTTTGAGCACTGACTACTTTTCATTGATAATTATTGATGCCCAAATCTGCCCTGGTTGCAGAACAAATATCTGCTTCTGGTTTTGAAATAACTCTGATATCAATATTGAACTTACAGGATGCTCAATGCATTTTGCAGTAAAAGTCAAAGTTCAAGCAAGGACTTTATCAACAAAATGAACAGGGCTGTATGAAGGGGACATCAAGGAAGAAAGATTTAGATTCACCTATAATTCCCTAAGATTTACCATTTCCCTCAATAACCTGGAGATAATTCATTGGAAATTTAATATTAAGTGGAGAAAAAACTGATGAGATATGAAAAAATTGCAATGAATTGCCAAAGGAATAAAATTATTAGTTTAAATAATGTGGAGTTCATGAATTCATGTTTGAGGTAATAGGTAATGGAAAAAAGAAATACTTCAGAATAGGCAAGGATATACATTGGCAAAATTTAATTAATAGTAGGAATATAATTTCAATATTTTTTATTTAAAAGAAAAAACACTGCATATTATGTGATGTTACCTTTTCTCTCTGGCAGTACTTATGTTCTAAGCTTATTTGAAAATAATTTTTCTAATTTGCAAAATGGTTGCAAAGGCCTTCTTAGGTTAAAAGGAAAATGAAATGCATCACTAGATTCACTTTAATTGAAAATATGGCTGTAAAATATATAACCAATCAGTGTTTTGGACTCACTAACATTTTGCATTCATAAAATAATACATTAAAGAAGTTCGAAAAAAAACAAATATCCTACTGGATGATTTTCTTTGATAGGATGTTATTGAGAATGAATTTTTTATGGAAAATATAAATGCAAAATAATATAATATCTCACTAAAAAAGAACTTTATTTTTAATTATTATCGAAAAATTGCATATATTGCAGAAATAATATCTGCGTGTACATATGTAGACATTAATAAAAATGGGGACAATTCATATAAACCTTTTTGTAATTTTACATCTAAAATACAATTAGAATATTTAATTAGGATATATATTCATCAATGTCCTCACTTCAAAATGTAATTATCTGAATGAATAAAATTATTTGAAGAGCTGCTTATTTTTTAAATATTTAGATTGTTTTCTGTCTTTAACTCTTAAAATATACCATGACATATAGCTTATATAGAATATCTAATATGGAAATTGAAATGTTTTTTGAGAAAGGTAAATTTCCAATATCTTTTCTGAATAGTTGAAATCCGTTTTGTCTGTTTACTGAAATTCTTATTGTTGTAATAGTTTTCATTCATTTACTTGGATATTCCTTCAAAACTCACTGTTAAACAGTAAAAGGCCTGTCCAAACTTAAACCTTCTGAGTGGATCATCCTTTTCTCAAAAGCCATTAGTATGTTCATTCTCAGATCCATACCTGATTACATGTGGAGTGGCACAGTTTCAAGTCCAATTTCTAGTTGCTAATAGGCTCCCACCATTGTTACATTTCTGCTTTATTATTCGCTGTTTTCATCATGGCCATATGAGAGTCTGGAAACTTCCAATGCAAACACTCCATGAAGATAGTCACCTCATGTATGTAAATCATTGCACACTTCCTACAACAACGCTTCCTTAGATTAATAGTCACTGAGGAGGTGTATGACTGCTTGTTGAGGACATGAGGACATGGACAATGTGACAATAGAAGGGATTTTCACTCCAACAGACCTACATCTGGAAAGTAGAGTTAGATTCTACATACTTGTAACAGGTGAAGATTGTGAAGAGATGTAATTCATTTTCTGAGTTCTTTCTTACTATTACGGTCTTGGTTACATGTGCAAAATGTTAACATCTTAATAGATATCACTAGTTTTTTGTAATGTGCTTATATCTGCTTTACATTCAGTTTCAATTTTTCCTGGATTCAATTAGTATTTATTTTGTCATGGTATTACATGCTTACACTTTTTTTTCATTTGTCCTTTTCTATGTCTTCAACAGCTGTGCCATTGAGAAGTTTGAAGAGGCTTTAAAATGTCACTTTAACATGAAATCTAAAGTTTCAGAATTTAACTCTAGGTATTCATTGATTACAATGGCATAATTTTATTTTGATGAAGTTAATGATCAGAAAAGAATGAATCATTTTTTAGCCCTTAACAAATATTTTATCTAATTTATTTAACAAAAGGACAAATTTGGAGCTGATTACAATGACTGGAAGTTTGCAAGTAAGGTTGAAAAAAACCTTAATGGGGTTTGCAAGTCAATTTCGAAAACTGAGGTGATTTCTATGGTGTTCTTATTCAATAGCTCTTGTTGCACATTTCAGATCATATTTTAACACCATGGAGCCTTACCTTGTAAATGGGTGTGTTTGAGAATATGGGTCCTTTTCATGGAGACTTACCTTGTAAATGGGTGTGTTTGAGAATATGAGTCCTTTTATATATCATTTCCTGGACATAAAGCTACTCATGTAGTTTCTTATTTTTGTACCTTATTATTTCTGGAATTTTTTTAAAATCATGAAAGAGAAATGAAGAACCTTACAAGGAAGGCAGAGTTTATCCTTTTGGGACTGACAGATAATGCTCAGTTACAGATTGTAGTCTTTGTATTTCTCCTTGTAAATTACATGATGAGCATGATAGGAAACTTAACCATCATCGCCCTCACTTTACTGGATTCCCAGCTCAAGACCCCAATGTATTTCTTTCTCCGGAGTTTCTCTTTCTTGGAAATGTCATTCACAAGTGTTTGCATCCCCAGATTCCTGATGAACATTATTACTAGGCAAAAGACCATTTCCTATAATGATTGTATATCTCAGTTATTTTTTTACATATTCTTGGGAGTTACAGAATTTTTCCTTCTGGCGGCTATGTCCTATGACCGCTATGTTGCCATCTGCAAACCTTTGCATTACACAGCCATCATGAGCAGTAGAGTTTGCAATCAACTTGTACTCACTTCTTGGGCAACTGGATTCCTGTTTATTTTCCCTCCACTGATTTTGGTTCTTAACCTGGATTTCCGTGCTTCAAATATCATTGATCACTTCATTTGTGACATTTCTCCTATCCTGCAACTTTCTTGCTCAGACACACATTTACTAGAACTCATTGCTTTTCTCTTGGCTGCGATGATCCTCATTGTCACGTTGTTATTAGTCATCCTTTCTTACTCTTACATTATCAAGACAATCCTAAAATTCCCTTCAGCTCAGCAGAAGAAGAAAGCCTTTTCTACCTGCACTTCTCACGTGATTGTTGTATCCATCACTTATGGTAGTTGTATGTTCATGTACATAAAGCCGTCAGCAAATGAAAGAGTCATTTTAAGCAAAGGAGTAGCTTTGCTCAATACTTCAGTTGCTCCTTTGTTGAACCCTTTCATTTATACCCTGAGAAACCAGCAAGTTAAAGAAGCCTTCAGACAAGTATTTAGAAAGATATTTTCTGCTTCAGACAAGTAATACTATTTACTGACATAATAACATGAAAACAAGAAAAGCATTGAACAAAAACTATTTTGACTCTTCTGACTTAAGAGCTGATCTCTAATTTTTAATTATTTGGCTTACTTAAGTTCATCTGAGATAAGAAACTCTTTCCATTCTGTTCTTCTTCACTTTAACTTTCTGATCAAAAGTGAAACTTTTCAATATTAGAAATAAAATTGCAAAATATATTTTCTCTAAAATAGTGTTAGAGTGAAAGGAGGGGTTTTGGTTGTATTATGGAATATAATTATTTTTGGAGAGCTATATCTGTTAAATAATAAATAAAAGCACCATATTGTTTTTCAAAGACATGTTCTTTAAAATTCTTAGGTCTATTAAACTCTGTCATTTATTAAATATGTTTAATTGCCCCAAGAGATCTTATACTTTAAGAGAATTTTAAAGAATAATTTTGTAAAGTAATTTTTTGAAATGTCAATAGTAAATAATAAGAGAGCATAATTTCTTTTTAAATGAATCATCTTTCATATGTATGATTTTATGTTGTGTTAGGTAGATTTTCAATATTGTAGAAAATGGAATATTATTTAATACACAAGAAGTTGATTTCTCATACAACCTCTTTCAAGAATATATACACAACTTTAATCTCTTGAATGTGTCAATAAATATATTGAATAAATGGGAATATGATGAATTTGATGAATTGTCATACAGAAATATAATTTTTAATCTTGTACAGTTTCATACATGATATCAAATATCAGTTTCTTAAAATTCAAATGAGTCCTTAAATATAAAATTGTGTCTCATTTCCTCCAAGCCTGGGAGGTGGATCCGTGACTCTCTGAGCTGTACATGTGTCCCTTTTCTCCTAAAGAGGAGTCAGTTAGTGCTCCGATGTTTGTTGTTTTTTGTCAAAGCAAGAAGTAAATACTTTAGAACTGTTAAATAGCTAAAGTTATTAAAATGTAGTTTTCTACATTGTTAAAAGGAAAACTTCAAGAATATAAGGTGAAAAATGGCTGAGGAATTGTTCAGATTAACAGAGAGCAGAAATGAGAACTAAATGCCATGTGCACCCCTGGATTATGCTAGGCCTGGAGGAAATAAAAAGATACCAAAATCATTCCTGGGACAATTTATGACATTTTAATATGCACTAGGGATTAGATAATATACAAATGTCATATTTTCTGATTTTGATCATTATACTTTGGTTGTGCAACATAATAACCCTATTAGGAAACTTACGCTGAGGTAAGTGAGGTAGTTAGGGATAAAGACACAAAATCCAACTTTCTATGAAATAGTGCAGAAAAACATATATATATATACATATATACATATATGTATACATATACACACATATATATAAATGTGTGTTATATATATTAGTATTATATATAAAATATTAACTTAATAAGTACAAAAACAGAGAGAGAGATATGGAGAGAAAAATGATAAAGTAAATCATACAAATCAAACAAATGTGGATCTAGATAGAGGGTCTATCAAGTACTTTTACTATTTTTGGAACATTTCCAGAAGTTTAAAATTACAAAAATGTTACCAAAAAGCAAGCTTGGACCTAGACATCCATCCTCACAATATAAAACCACCCACTCCTGGGGACTTGCCTTGTGTGGGTGTTCATGATGGACTATGGACTATATGGAAATTCCCAGGTCACTCCTTCATTTGTGAGTAGTTGACTAAGCAGTGAGTGAAAGCTATTCAATACCCTAGGCATTGACTTATTAAGAGGTTCAGAATTTCACAGTCATATACAAAAACTGGGATATTAGAATTTGTTGAGGCCCAACAGTTGGTATTTTATTAAGAAGCTTGGATGTTGCACAACACATGGGGAGGATTTACCTGCTCTCAGATGTTCTCATAATTAGGAAGCAATGCCTTGATTTCCAATCAGTACTCATATGGTCCTACAATGATTGAAGTTTTCACTTTCTATTATTTTCTTTTTAATGTGAAACTGCTGCTAAAGTCACTCTTACTAATTAATTTCTTCTGGGTTTTTGAGTAATGTAAAGAGCCTATGTAAACATAGTGATAATAACAGCATATAATAACAATGTATTAATTATAATATTCTTTACTAAGTTTTCAAGGTAGAAGGCATATGGATGCATTTTAAATCAAATATGATTCATTTATACTTTCATTGCCAAAGTAACATTGCTATCTCAGAAAACAATGGAGTGTGTACGATCATCCCTCCGTTCTTTAATGTAATGCCTCTTCAGTATCATCATGTTGATGCTGGGGTTCTTGTTCACAGAGTCAAAGAATGAACTTCACAAACACTCAAAAGTAGGAGAATAAGAGAGAGGCTTTTACATAGAGATAAAGTGAGAGGACAGAGCTCCTGGCTCACACCGGGAAGGGAAAAGAGAGCCCAGGGAGTGGTGTGTTGTCTAGGGGATTTATAGGCAGTTGAGAGAGACAAAGGGCTAGGGATATAGACCTGCTAAGTCTATTTTTATCTTTGAACAGACATTAAATTTCTTATCAGTCCTCTGGGTTCTTTATAAGAAATTTACTGCTCTGATTCCCTCCTAGGATAGCAGCTTCCTGTTCTGGGAGCATATCAATCAAGACTGCCTGCCTTGCTCTCCAGGTGGGCTGAATTATTGTCTGTCTGTTAAATTGTATGTTAGGAAACTTACTTTTTAACTAATTGGGTTTTAAAATGCAGTCTTATTTTTAATCCTTCCTGTTTTTACTATGTTGTTTATGACTGGGCTTGCTTGCTAAATCAATTGCCCAGGTTGAAAATTATTTGTTTTGGTAGGGGTTTCTTTGCACATTGTGACATTGTCCTGACCATGATTATCTTGCTTTGTTTTTTCCCCATAGGCCCTCTCCCTACTCTGTCTAAACCCACAGTCCCTTTCTCAATGTTTTCAAGTATTAGGAAAACATATAAATGTGCTGTGATTCAAACAAAATTTGGTCTGTGAATGTTCACATAAGACAAAAAGTGGAAAAAATTTAAATGTCCATCAAATGATGAATGAATAAACATAATGCAGTGTATGCATACAATGGAATATTATTCATCCATAAAAGGAACGAAATACTCAGATTCTATAGTGCAGAAGAACCTTGAACACAGTATGCTAAGTGAGAGAAGCAAGACACAAAAGGTAACACATATCATGACTCAATTTGTATGAAGTGTCTAGAAGAGGCAAATACATGAGACATAAAGCATATTAATGGTTGCTAGGAGCTGGAGGTCGGGAGCACCAGGGGGTCACCGCATAATCACTATGGAGCATCTTTCTGAGGTGATGATGATGAAAGGTTGTGAAATGAGATACTGGTGATAATTGTACACTTTGTGAAGGTACTAATAGGCACTGCATTGTACACAGGAAAATGAGTGAATGATGAGTTTTATGTACATTTTACCTCAATAAAAACATAGTTCTGGAGAGGGGATATAAAAAATTACAGGATGGATTGGAAGATTCAGCACCCTTCAGAACCTGAGTCCCCACTTCATGACTGTCAGCCAGTTTGGGGAAACCCTTGTCTTGCTACAGGGGAGAGTGAAGGGTGAGATGAACAATTCTAACAAGACACTGTGTTAACTAACGAGAGTGATACTAACTGCATAGCTGGTGTATTTGGTGACAGTGTTTTTTAGTTTAGAAGAATCACAAGGAATCAAAGACAAAGAGGGCGTATGTCCCAGTCACTGTGCCACCTCCTCTTCCAGGAACACAGGGAGATAGGCTGCTAGGTATAGAGCTGAGAAAAATCACCTGTTAGCATTTAAGTGACTGATTTCCAACTCGTCTCTGACAAGCAAGCCACAGAGCAGCCAGCACTGAAGATAGAAGAGAGGGATGGATTAACAAGAATGGTACAGGCCAGAGTGGAATTAAATACAAGACATAACATACTAGAAAAGTTCTAGCCGCATCCCAGGCCCCAGGCTAGCTCCTCTGACTCAGCACCCAGCCAGCCCCTGTGGCCCTAAGCTCCAGGCTGGCACTGTGTTCCCAGGCCCCAGGAAGGCCCCTGCCGACTCAGCATCCAGGCTGTCCTGCCAATGGGTTTTAGCCTCAGACAAGTTCACTATAGATTCAGTGTGACCAAAGAAATGACACTAGAATGTTTTTGGGGTGAAAGGGTTATACCCATCTTTATTTCCACAGTGACAGGTCAATCACTAGAATCCTGTCCACTCAGAAGAAGTCTGCATGCAGCAAGCCGGTCTCTGCCTCTATGCCTCTCTATCCCTGCAGCCGTCTCAGTCTCTGTCCTTGGTGCTGCCGCCACTCCAGTCTCATCTCTGCTCCCCTGCAGCCTGCAGCCATGCCACTGTCATCCACAGCACTGGGTGTAGCTCTTTATATAGAGTCAGTAACACCATATTGCACACACATGTGTAGTGAGCTGGGCCAAGTGAGAATCCTGGCCATAGGAACCTTCACTTCATCCACAGAGGCCCACCCAAGCAGCAGACCAAACACTGGCCCAGGATCCAGGACTAATGCACAGTCCGAGATGGGCCCTCCCCCATAGACACAGGAGCCACACCACTCACCCTCTGGGACCCCAGCAGCAGGCTGGCTCCCACAGATTCCCTTGACTCAGGTTCATGCCCCACCCCAGCACCAGGCTTGCCCTCTGCTGAACCAGTTGAAAAGTCAGCCCTCTCACAGACTCCAGCACAAGCCCACCTATGGACCCAGATGGTAAGCCCAGAACCTCTGGGTGGGCTGACTGATGAAGAGCTTTCCTAGCCCAAATCTGTATAGACTGGAAGAGGCACCTGCTTCCTCAGCTGTACAGACTCCAGTGAAGAACCAAGGATCATAAATAATCATGCTAAACAATACAAAAGAAAGAAAGAAAAAGCTCTAGTAAATCACCTCAAATAATGGAGCTGCTTTCTTTCTTTTATTACAAACTTTAATAGTTCCACAACTGCATATCTTTTACCTCCAGTTTAAAAGAATTACACTTTATATCCCTGTGGGTAAAATTGCAGTATTTCCAGAATCTCTTGCCTGGCTTTAGTGCACCTCCATGTCAGCGTTGTTTCTAGTGGGTGGAGAGAAGTGGTCCATCTCCTTATCAGTGGGTAAATACATGGGCAAGTGAGAGCTTATCTGGACCAGACAGGTTGGAGGGACGATGTGCTTGTTTCTGCCACAGCAGAAGAGAGAGACATGGGATGACTGCTTGGAAGCAATAGATGGGTTTTAAACTTTATTTTCTCTTTGACTGATTTCAGTTTTAAAGGTACTGTGCCCCTGGATTTGCCCCAGAGTCACAATCCCTGAGTGAAATTTCAGTGCTTCAATATTAATTACTAATAATCATTGTTTTGCATTTATTTGTGGATAGAACATTTTAACTTCACAGATGAACAAGGTTGGAATAATGCTACCTGGCTTAGTTTCTGGGCTCCAACTTCCGTAACTTCTTCAATTTTACATAATGATATCCTGTGCTTTTTCTTATTTTAACTTAGAGGTTCTACAGCTCATTATCTCAGTTAAGTAACTAAAAATTATTTAATTCTCTTTTGCAAATTTATCAAAAATAATCATTACATTCACTAAGTATGAACTTGTCATTAAATGAAACAGATTACAAAATGTCACCTAATTACTTTGGTCCAAACAATAAATATTTTAGAGTCTCTTGTACCAATTTCTTTATGCAGAAATTTCTTATAGTGATTTCAGATACATAAGGGCTCTTTGGTGAACGTTCTAGGAGGTCATGCTGATAATAAATATGCTTCAAAGATGGCAGGGAGATGATAACTGCAATATCTCATCTTTTTCCTTAATCAAAACATAAAATCTTAAGCAAAGCAAAAAAAATGTTTAAAAAAATAAATAAATATGCTACCAGATCTTGGTATGTAAAATCTATTACATAAATTCCAAAATGTTGAGTCAATTAGATTTTCTTCCTTGATGTCAATAAAATAACTTAATATGCAAAGATAAGAAGATACATTGATAAGCTAGGAGTACATTATTGCAGAGAGAGACCCCGACTAGCACGTCAGCTTCCATATGTCATACTTCCAATTACAGTGTCTTTTTAACCCTGCCCTCCCCTAAACCGCACTGCTGTTTGAAGGGCAGTGGACTGTAGTGGGCTGAACATGCCTTGAGTAAGAATTCAGGCTTCACGGTTTGCTCTCTATATGGTGAACAATTTACTCAATCTTCTTCTGTCTATATTTTGATACAAATAAAACATGATTTATAGCATTGGCAAGGGCATTACTGACAATGACTGAAGTTTGACATATCATTGGTAATTCAATAAAAGCAATTGTTTTCAAAATTATGCCAATAGAAATAATTTAAAAGAGCATTGAATGGAGGGTGAGGAATATTCAACAATATGGGTGAAATGTTGAACCACTGTGCTGTGTGTGTAAAGCATCATGAGATTGTATATCAATGATATTTTAATTTAAAAAAGTATTGAATGGTGATTTCAAAACCTACCTTTAAATTTTAAGGTAAATAATCCCTGAGTTCTTAATTTAATGTCAGAAGTAATATTTTAAACTTTCCTTAAACGATTAATTCTTTGTACCTTTTGTCTGTCTCTGTTAGTCAGAAGAATTAATGATTTAATTTAAAATGTGGAAGTATAATCAATAGAGGCATAATTTTCATTTTTCTTGCTTTCTTGCTTGTTGTCTCTCTCTCTCTCTCTCTCTCTCTCTCTCTCTCTCTCTCTCTCTCTCTCTCTCTCTCTCTCCTTCCTTCCTTCCTTCCTTCCTCTCTTCTTCTGTCCCTCCATTTCTTTCATCTTTCATTCTTTCTTCTTTGTACTTCATTGACAAGAACTCTGCTACTATTTAGGATAATTTTGATAATTTTGCTTTTGAGGGAAACTTGTGCTATTACTACATAATGTATCTTCTAGATAACTTATATACTTTTAAATACTACTACTTTCCTTCCTGCACCAGAGCATTTAAAAAAAGATTGGTTAACAAACAAAAAGATTTAGTTACTTGGAAATACATTTTATAGTTTCATGATGAGGGAAAACACCACTTATGAGTTTGGTTCAAAAGAAGAAGAAGGAGTTTGCCTAAGTTGAGTGTAGAGTGCAGTATTAAATGTCTCTGATAAGGTTAATATGACTGAATTATAGGCACAAACCATTGAAATAAGCTAGAAGCTGTAGTTAAATATTTAGGGGACTTTCTTCTTTCATTTTACTTTTATTTATCAAAACTTTTATTTCTTTGAGAGAAATACAATCCTCTTCATGGAGTCATTAAAAGCTTGTTTCACTTGCTTATTCCTCAGGGTGTAAATGAAGGGGTTCAACAAGGGGGCAACAGATGCAGTGAGCACTGAGACGCCTTTGTTTACGGCCACCTCCTCCTTTGCAGAGGGCTTGATGTAGATGAAGATGCAGCTGCCATATGTGATGGAAACCACAACCATGTGGGAAGAGCAGGTGGAAAAGGCCTTTTTTCTCTGTTGGACAGAGGGGAACCTGAGAACTGTCCTGATGATGTGTGTGTAGGACAGAATCACACACACTAGGGTGATGATGAGTCCAAATACAGCCGCAAGGATAACCACTTGTTCTATTACCCGTGTATCTGAGCATGAGATCTTTAGGAGGGGACCTGCATCACAGCCAAAATGATCAGCTGTATTGGAGTCACAGAATTCAAGCTGGAGGCCCAAGCTAAGGGGTGGGAGAATGATCACCAAGCCAGACCCCCAACAGCAGAGGACTAATAAGGCACAGACCCTACTGTTCATGATGGTCATGTAATGCAGGGGTTTACAGATAGCAATGTAGCGGTCATAGGACATGGCTGCCAGGAGAAAAAATTCTGTTGCTCCAAAGAGAACGCCAAAAAATATTTGACTGGCACAAGCATTGTCGGTAATGGTATTGTCCCCAGTTGACATGCTGTACAGGAATCTAGGAATACAAACAGTGGTAAATGACACTTCTAAGAAGGAAAAATTTCTGAGGAAAAAGTACATAGGAGTTTTCAGATGGGAGTCCACCAATGTGAGGGTGATAATAGTCAGATTCCCTGTTACACTCAACATGTAGGTGAGAAATAGGAAGATAAAAAGCAGGATTTGCAGTTGAGGATCATCTGTGAGTCCCAACAGGATAAAAGTTGTTATTACCGTGTGGTTTCTCATCACTGACTTTCACCTCTCCTCAGTAAGCATGCAAGAATCAGAGAGAGTTTAGGAGGAGGTAGATATTCAAATTCTGCAGCAGAAGGCTATGCATATAAAGGCCAAGAAAACCAGCTGCATTAGTTTTCTCCTTTCCCAACATGATCAATATTGCCACTATTCCAATAGTCTTCTTCAATATTACATGTATGAGTAATAGATTCCTTCAGAATTCATGTTGTAAAACAATTTTTTTTACATCATTCTTTGCCCTTCAGAATATAAAAATGTAGATGATTGTAATTCATAAAATGGATTGGATTTACAAATCCATTAGGGTAAAAAAGATGATGTTACCTCACATGTAATTAAACATTCTTTATCCAACATGCTTTGGATATGGGGCATATCCAGATAATTGAGAAAATTAGTTCCCTTCAATTGTGACTCTTAGAAGATGGTTTTATGGGTAAGATGCATTTCTCCTGGAAAACAAACACACAACAATAACAAAAATACACAACTCAGGAGCCTTATATTTTCCTTTGTGTCCTTATTCTTCTCTGCCTGTATTCCTCATTCTTAACTCAAAGATGGTTTGATATACACCTATTTTATCTGTAGTGTAAAAAGTCATCATGTTCAAGATATTAACAAAAGGATTATCTTCATATCCTTTCATCTGATTTTTCAGTTTATTGACTGTAGTCCCATTTCTCTGAAAGCTCTTGAAGCTAAAACTACATTTAATATCACTAACTATATTCTTCTAGGCTGTGCCTTTTCATTTTTTCAATTCCTTTGAAAAGATAGTGTTTTCTCCTTCTCTTCTTTCCTTTACTCAGTTTAAGATTTAAACCTCTGAACCCTGACTTTCACTCCCGACCCACCACTGCTTCTCCTCACACCTGCAACTTCACTACTGTTGAAGCCCATGCAATAGTTCTGTGGTTATTTTGCAAGATATCCCCACAATATATTTTATTCTCTTAGTTTTATTTTCCTTTTCTTAAATTTTTTTTATTAAGGTATTATTGGTCTACATTCTTATGAAGGTTTCACATGAAAAACAATGTGGTTACTACATTCACCCATATTATCAAGTGCCCACCCATACCCCAATGCAGTCACTGTCCATCAGTGTAGTAAGATGCCACAGATCCACTATTTGCCTTCTTTGTGCTACACTGTTTTTCTCGTGAACCCCGTGCCATGTGTACTAAACATAATACACCTCAATCCACTTCTCCCTCTTCCCCACACCCCTCCCTTTTGGTAACCACTAGTCCCTTCTTGGAGTCTGTGAGTCTGTTGCTGTTTTGTTCCTTCAATTTTGCTTCACTGTTATACTCCACAAATAAGGGAAATCATTTGGTACTTGTCTTTCTCTGCCTGGCTTATTTCACTGAACATAATATCCTCCAGCTCCATCCATGTTGTTGCAAATGATAGGATTTGTTTCTTTATTATGGCTGAATAGTATTCCATTGTGTATATGTACCACATCTTCTTTATCCATTCATTTACTGAGGGACCCTTAGGTTGCTTCCATGTCTTGGCTATTGTAAATAGTACTGCAATAAACATAGGGGTGCATATGTCTTTCTGAATCTGAGAACTTCTATTCTTTGGGTATATTCCTAGGAGTAGGATTCCCAGGTCAAATGGTATTTCTATTTTGAGCTTTTTGAGGAACCTCCATACTGCTTTCCACAACGGTTGAACTAGCTTACATTCCCACTAGCAGTGTAGGAGGGTTCCCCTTTCTCCACAACCTTGCCAGCATTTGTTGTTGCTTGTCTTTTCAATGCTAGCCGTCCTCACTCGTGTGAGGTCCCCACAATATATTTTAAATTAAAGTTAAGTCATTCTTCAAATGGATTCCATGCTATCATTCTGATTTTCTCCTCATTCTAGATTTCTCTTTCCAGTGTCCTTCACATTCTCCTCACTCTCTATCTATGAAGTACTGCTGTTCCCCAATATTCTATGTTGAGACCTCTCCCTTTTTGTTTTGTTTGTGATGCTTCCAACTCCATATTCTCTAAGGGTGATTTCACTCAGTGGTATTGATTTGATTGTCATTTGTATAATGCATTTCAAAGCCTGGACTATTCCCAATAGAAAGCATTGCTTATATGCATCAGCCGTTGGAAGTTCCACAGACATATTACATACCATGAACTCAAAGTGAAATCAAGCTCCCTCCCAACCTTCTCCTCTCCCAGTGTTAACTGTTTCTTAATAAAGATAAGGATATTTTGTGTGGTTGCCAGGCTCTTCATGGACAGGACCTTCCTTATTTTATATCCTCATCACTTACAGTTTCTTACCTTCTTCAAAACTTAAGTTCCACTAACATTAATGGCTTACAATTCTTCCTATTTTCTACATGCTCTCTCCTCAGCAATGGCTAATCCTTTCACTGACCAATGCCTGCTGATCCTTCAGGGTTCTCTTTAGGTATCATTTCCTCAAAGAGATCTTCATTTTCCATCCAGAGTGTGAAATACTGATCCTGTTATTTCCAAGCTTAGAACCTATCTTGTCTTGGAACATATCACATTGTATATACTTCAGTGTACTTGTATTTCTTTTTTATCTATCTTGTCTTGGAACACATCACATTGTATATACAGTACTTCTATTTCTCCTCTGTGTTTCTGTAAACTTCTTCAATAGTGGCTCTCTGTTCTATACCCCTATGTTCCCTCATATATGGCACTTGTAAGGTGTTATGTAAATGTGAACTGAAAAATAAAACAGAGTTGTCTATGTACTGAGACTAAGCTATATTTTTTAATGCCTATTCTGGTCAGTGGTTCAACATCATTACTTCCATATGTTCCAAATTGCACTGTCATTTCAAGTACATTCATATACAAAATGCCTGAAAAACACCAATTCTAGCTTTCATATATTCTATTTCCAGACTTTTTATCTGACCTTCAAATTTGACTTTACTTTTAATGTTATAATTCTGCAACTGCTGTTGTTTGCATGTTGGTTTGTTTCTAGAAATCTCTGTCCTGGACCTCTTGCTTGTTATATACTTAGATATTTTATCCGATTGCCCAGAATTTGCCACCATACAACATTTTTAGAGATTATGATTGTTTTTGCTTTTTGCTTTCCTTCCTTTTTCAAAGCTGAAATCGCCTATGGTTTTCGTACAGATTTACTCCATTTGTCAGAGAGACTGGAGTATAGCATTTTCTCCCTCTTATTAGAGTAAAACCACTTAATTCTACGTCAGGACTTACTTCCCCCTGGCTAATGGAATATTTGAGACAAGCTATTTTAAATGGAACTATTCCATACAGTGGTTGCTGTTTGTGAAGTACAGTGCTGGTCTCTGTATCATAAAACTCTATGTTATGCAAAAATTCTCACTGTAGTTATTTAAGTAATGTTCAAATTTCTTCTTTCAGAAATACTTCATTTCACTAAGTTATTTAATGTGTATATAGCTCTTTGATACAGAATCACCAACAGGCTTTCATAATATAGGTTTCTGAACTCACAGAGACCTAAAAAATTTTAGCCAAGCAGTAGGGGGAAGGGGTTAGATGCCATTGAGAAATTAAAAATGAGAAATAGTATGGTGATCAAAAGTTTCATGTTCATATTGATAGTTGAGATCCACCTAGAAAATTATGGAAGTTTATTGTCCCATCATCATATATCCACACTGCCTTCCTAATTAGTGCTGTCCCTTATATCATGTGCAATCACTTGATTTACATATTTGCATTATAATTTCAGATACACAAAAAAGATGAACAATATATTGCTCGGCTTCTTTTTCTTATATTTTGAGTCTTATTTTTTTTAAGAGGGCATCTCTCATATTTATTGATCAGATGGTTGTTAACAACAATAAAATTCTGTATAGGGGACTCAATGCTCAATGCACAATCATTAATCCACCCCAAGCCTAATTCTCGTCAGTCTCCAATCTTCTGAAGCATAACGAAAAAGTTCTTACATGGTGAACAAGTTCTTACATAGTGAATAAGTTCTTACATGGTGAACAGTGCAAGGGCAGTCATCACAGAAACTTTCGGTTTTGATCACGCATTATGAACTATAAACAATCAGGTCAAATATGAATATTCATTTGATATTTATACTTGATTTATATGTGAATCCCACATTTCTCCCTTATTATTATTATTATTATTATTATTATTATTATTATTATTTTTAATAAAATGCTGAAGTGGTAGGTAGATGCAAGATAAAGGTAGAAAACATAGTTCAGTGCTGTAAGAGAGCAAATGTAGATGATCAGGTGTGTGCCTGTAGACTAAGTGTTAATCCAAGCTAGACAAGGGCAATAAAACATCCACGGATGCAGATTTCTCTCAAAACAGGGGGGGTGAGGTTCTAAGCCTCACCTCTGTTGATCCCCAATTTCTCACCTGATGGCCCCCCAGCTAGTGTGCCTGTCTTAGGGTGTTCCTCCCTTGAGGAATCTTACCCGTCTCTGGCTTGAGTCTTATTTTTTTGATATTTTGTGTGACCATTATGTATCTTCTTTAGTAAGAACAAAAGGCTCTATTTCTGTTCACAGAGAAATAACCACTCCTTATCCTTAACCAGCATTAATTACTTAGAATGGTAGCAATGAAAATACATCCTATCTGAAACAGTCTTAAGAATTCCTGTTACTTCTCCATCATTGAATGAAATACAATCTCCCCAGAAACCATCAATTCATTTGTTATATGAAAGATTTTTTTCCTCAGTTGGCTTTAATGTATTTCCTGCAAAGGACATGAGCCCTTGAAAAATGATCTCATAGGGACATATGCTTTATAAAAATCCCATGGGGTATATGGCAAGGCCAACCTTGATTTAAAGTGAGTGTCACAGGAAAATGGACCCTCATGCAAGGAAACTAATGCAAAACTCCAATAGGGGAAATGCCAGAGCTAAGATGAAGGCACTGACAAAGCCACTGGATAACATTGTATAATGACAGCCTTTCTCATAGTTACCTTTACTTCAACTTTCAAGGTTTCTCAACAAATCGATAAAGAATGGAAGCTATTTCCTTTGATGACTCTCCACCCCCAAAAGAAGGTCATTTTGGCGAGCCTCTCTAAGGGAGCAGTAGGTTTTACAAGGAAGGGAAAGCACTGTTCTCTGTTGAGAAGCTCTCAGATTTTTTCGTGTCTTCTCAATCTTCTTTTTCTATGCAAATGGATTTTCGCCTTTGTTAGATAAAATTAATTTATTAATGATTTCTCTTTTATGTAAGTAAAGTAGTATGCAAGTAATGTATTATGTTTTATTCTTTTCCTCATCCTTTGACTTTGGTTTTACCTAAGAATTAATTCTATCTCAACTCCTTCAGGGCTACAAAAAGTGCAGTAAGTAGAACAAATTATGAAATTACTAAAAATTGACATCCTTGCCATCATCTTCTTCTGAAAACACACCAGAAAAAAATGCCTGAGGTAAACTATTTAGAGCCTTGCTGTCCTGTGCAGCACTTTCTGAACTTTGTACAAAGGTCCCTCTCCTCAGGCATCCGATTACTCTCCACTGAGTAAGATACTAAAGGACCATTTCCATTGAACTATTAAGTGCATAGGAGGGATTGAAGTATTTCTGCTTAAATTGTTCATGACAAAAGAATATTAACAATTTAGAAAATATTGAAAGTTTTACGCAGTGTAATAATGTATTGGGACATAAATCCCAGGGATTTGGAAGGTATATTTCTGTATATTCTTGAAGTCGTACTGCATGGGTGACTACTTAGGGCTGCAGAAATGTGGCCCTGGCTGTGACCTTAGTCTTACAAAGGGCTATTGAATAGTCCATAATATGTCTACTGCAATTTTTCATACTAATAGTTTTAACAAGTTTAACCACATTATGGAAGAAAATGCCAACAAATATTTCTTTCTCTTACCTCTCAAAAGAAAAAGTAATTCTCATCTCTAACTCTGGTACTTACTCTTTGATACTTTTTTGTGGTTTCCACTGGCAGCTCCTTACAGTGTTTAACTGTGTTGTGTTAAGGAGACGTGTCTCTGCACAGGTCTAACAGGATCGTCATCCTGTACTTACTGTCCAGGCATTTTCTGGAAGTTCTTGAGTTCTTCAAGTTTCCCACTTTTATTTCATGTAAAGACTCTCATTAGGAACTCCTTTGTTTTTTATTCTTGGGAACACTTCCCTTGGTCTCTGTCATTGAGGGAAGACAACCTAATATAAGGGAGGAGAACAAAAGAACGTCCCTTGGGTTTTGGAAGAGCTCCGATTGTTCTGAGCAGGGAGGTGCTTTCCTCCTCCAGAACTAGGGATAGTCGTGCTCTTCTGCTCCGTCTGCTGGGGGAGCCCTGGGACCTCCTCACTGAGTGAGGGGAAGGATCCTCAGTGGCCTAGGTTCTAGGGCCACTAATGAGGCTTTTGCTTAATGAACTTTGGCAAAGCGACTAAAATAGACAGCAGCCAGGATTGTCTTTTGAGACAGTTAAGAAGAATAACAGCATCAGAGAGAGGCTTCGACCCATCCTACTAGAGAAATAAAAGCAAAAGTGTGGTTCACTTCCTCACTACACTTTCTAAGGGAATGGGTGGGGGAGATTCTAATAAACAAAATACTTAGCTTTACCTTCTCTCCCATGATATAATTGCTTATAAAGTATCTACTTAATATGAAAATACACATTGAGAAAAACTACTATGTATTCAATGGTATTACAGAATGAATTTGTGTTTTTTTAATCACAGGAGTATTTATCTACACTTGAAAAACAGGAAAAATTATATATAACAGGCATATTCTTTATTCTGCCTATGGATGAGGCTTTGTAAGATCATGATTACAAGGATGACTCAAAAACAACTAACTCAATAAAACCACTGATTTAATGATTTGATTTCTGTTTGATATACCTGCCTCTGAGATTTTGAAGTTTGTGTGTTTGAAAGGAACCCATCCAGGAACAGGAATATTTTAAGGCATAAAACTAAGATTTGGAGGACTGGTTAAACAATGTTCCTTTGGTCAATTAAAAAAGGGAAATAAACATTACAGTAAGTTGGAGATGAGATGACTGTTTAGAAATCTAGACAAACCTGTGATTCCATATTAGTTGCTTTAGAATTTTATGGTATGAAGATGGTAGATAAGGGCTCATGATGAATGAATTTGCCATGATTAAAAAATAAGTTCCCATGGTAGAGGAAGTGGGCAAAAATGCCCTTGTTGCTGTTTGCTTTAGTAAATAAATCTGTTCTTTCTCTCTCAATAGTTTCTATTATACCATTACATCATTAGTTTTTGTGAATTGCTTTTCCTAATTTTCATTTTATATTTTAAGGCCAGGCTTTGTATTTTAATTATCATTTTTATACATTTCTGATTTTGTAAATAATAAAGTTTTATTTATAACTGGGCTTACATTGTGGGAGACAATATACTGTAGGAATGACAATAAATATTCAAAGTTTTGCTCTGTGGAAGAGATTAAAACAGTTTAAGCTTTATAAAAATCATAAGGTTATATGATCATTCTCAAATGATGAAAATGAATCATACCAGGAAATAATATGATGCAACTATTTAAAAGTTTATTCTTAGATATTTTATTATTTTATTTTCATCTCCTTTGCTTGCTTTTCTTTCTTCTTTCTTTCCTCCTTTCTTCCTTCTTTTCTACTAATGTATATAATTTGTTCATGTGTTGAACAAATGTTTTGATATCTGGCCAATATTCTTACCTTTAGTAAAGGTCTTAATCCTAATAAATACATTCTATCACAAGTCATCTTTATTTTGCATACTATTTTCTTTGACTTATGAAACATCTCTTTATATTCTGAGCAAGTTATAATAATTTGTTCATGTATTCACCAATGAGATTTATAACGTTGAGTTGTATTATTAAACATCTTTTAAATAAAACTTTCATTTTTTTAAGAAATCTACCTTGTATAAAGAAATATACCTTGTATATTTTAGAGGTATATACAACCTAGGTTAAGGAACAGAACATTACCTGTACCGTGGAAACCTCCTATTTGTCAATCTCTAATCACATCACATTCCCCTTTATCCCTAATATATTAATTCAGGGGCCACAATTTTTCTATTTGTACTCTTCTTTGTCTGGGGAGGCTGACAAGAATATATTAGATTATATGCACAGATACCTTTTCTTGTAGATTTTACTTTGTTTACCTTTTGAGAGCCCCTTAAAGTATCATCACCAAGTTCATGCTGTTCTCATTTTTTTTTATTGAAATGTAGTTGGTACACAGTATTATGTTATTTTCAGGTATATAACATAGTGATTTAACAATTGCATACATTACTAAATACTCAACACAATAGGAGTAGTTACCAACTGTTACCATACACATACAAAGGTATTATTATTTACTATATTCCTTATGCTGTATTTCCATCTCAATGACTGACTTATAATTGAAAGTTTTATGTCTTTATCCCCATTCACCTATTTCACCCATACTCTCACCATTCTCCCCTGTGTCAACGATCAGTTTATTCTCTGTGTTTATAAATCTGTTGCTGTTTTCTTTGTTTAATATTTTAGATTCCATATATAAGTGAAATTACATGATGTTTGTCTTCCTCTGTCTGAATTATTAATAATATCCCCTAGGTCTATCCATTTTGTCACAAATGTCAAAATGTCCTTCTTTCTTTTCCATGGATGAGTAATATTCCATTATATATTTATCACTTCTTTATCCATTCATCTACTGATGAATACGTAGGTTGCTTCCATATCTTGGCTATTGTAAATAATGCTGTATTGAACATAGGTGCGCATATTTCTCTTCAAACTAGTGATTTTGTTTTCTTTGGGTAAATTCCTAAAAGTGGAATTACTGGGTCATATGATATTTTTTGTTGTTATTTTTGAGAAAGCACATACTATTTTCCATAGTGGCTATGCCTAGTTCACATTCTCCCCAACAGTGTATGAGGGTATCCTTTTATCTACATTTTCAACAACAATTGTTATTTCTTATTGTTTTAATACCAGCCATTTTGACTAGTGTGAGGTGATTCTCACTGTGGTTTTGATTTGCATTTCACTGATGATTAGCTATGTTGAGCATCTCTTTATGTAACTGTTGGACATCTGTCTTCTTTGGAAGAAATGTCTCTTTAGGTCCTCTGCCCATTATTTAACTGGATAAATTTTTTTTGGTATTGAATTTAAATATTTTAGATATTTTCCCCTTATCAGATATGTCTTACATTTTTACACATTTGTTTTTGTCTAATTTCTTTATCAGTTACTGAGAGTGGCTTATAAAAACACTGAATTTGTCTATTTCTTTTGAAAGTTCTAATGATTTTGCTTTATATGTTTTGATTCTCTGTTACTAAGGATATGCACACTGAGAATTATTTAGCTGTGAAAAATTCTATTATTATGAAATCTTTCTCTTTATCCTTACTGATTTTTTTTTCATTTGATCTTAAGGATACTTGACTTTATCATTAATATGGGTAATCCATCTGTGTTTTTTTTACATTTGTATATTTTCTATGCTTTTACTTGAAATCTGTACATGTATTTTTGATATGTCTCTGGTAAGAAAACATATATGTGTTTTTTAAAAAATCTATTTTGACCAGGCTTGTATTTAAGGAAACCATTTATTCCATAGAAATTTTTTTTACAATTGTTTTTATTAAGGTACCATTGATATACACTCTTATGAAGGTTTCACAAGAAAAATAATGCGGCTACCACATTCACCCCCACTATCGAGTCCCCCCCCACACCCCATTGCAGTCACAGTCCATCAGTGTATGATGCCACAGTATTCCATATGCATTTATCAGTAACAGTTTAAACAATAATTTTGGCCTTGTATGAGAGAAATGAACTGTGTGTTAAATTTACTAACACTGTGTTTCAAAGTTCTAGGTAATGATGATGCTCTAACAGCTGTGTTACTAGGCACATCAGGCATTTCTAACCCTGATTGATAAATACATACATACTTACTGGAGGACTGTGAAGAAACTAAAAATACCTACTGGGTGACCATAGCTTTGGGCCTCCTTGAGTGCGATAACTCTTGTCACTTAGCATGTCCCTTGTAGACACCATGGAATTTATGTTCACAGATTATTATAAGAGACTAACTCCTGGGAGGGATGGGGCTTCTAAGCTTAGGTAGATCTGTACTGATTCATGAGAATTATTATATTATTGTACTGGAGTTCCAAAGGAGAGGAGGTTAGGTGTGTTGTAAGGACTGAGAAACACCTATGTTTATTATTCTGGCACAGTGAGATCCCCATTTACAATACTTGTGAGTTAATAGTATGGATATTCTGGTCTTGTGGTATTTGAATGTCTAAGTTTCAGAAGAGTCACTGTGTTTTTTGTTACATTGAATACTATTGCCTAAATATTTGAATTTAAATCTATAATTTTATTATTTGATTTATTTTGTTTGCTCAAACCAGTGTCTTATTTCTTGTTTTCTTTTGCATGTACATTGTCTTTTATATGATTCTTTTCCCACATAGCTGCTTGATAATAGGTGGGGTTTTGTTTTGTTTTTGCTTTTAGAAAGCTTATGTAATGCTGTTTATCTTGACTTAAATTTGTCTTAAATTGTGTGGTTACTTTTACATTTTTCTGGACAATGCAAGGACTTTGGCATAGTTTAATGTCATATGCTACACAACTCCTGAATCTTTTACATTTTTTAAATGTATTTTAATTTTAAATATTTTAAAGCTACTCAGAGTGTTTTGATTAATCTGATGATAAGTATTTATTTAAATGTGCCAACACCTGAATCCTTATTTATTCCTTTGTTAATTTCTTCCCTCCTTTTTTAATTTTCATGTTTTTTGGGGAGTGGGTCAACTGATAAAGAATTTTCATTTTAGATTTCTTATATTTTGCTAAATGTCTTATTTCTCTTACTTTTATGGTGTATTTTAACTCAGCATATAATAGGATTCTGAGTTTATATTCATTTTCTTTTAGCATTTTGAAGAGAGTTCATTTTCTTCACTCTTCATTTCACTTGTGGAGATATTAGCTGCCATTATTATAGTTGCCATTTGATGGTATATGCGTTTGCATGGGCTGTTGGTTATATTTCCTCCTTGTCTTTGGTTTTCATCAGTTTTATCAGGTGTTTTACTGGATTTCTCTGTCTTTATCTTATGAAGTATATCTGGTGACTTTTGAGTCTGTCACTTGTCATTGTTTCATTAGGTTTAGAATATTTCAGTCAATTACCTTTTTATTATTCTCTACAGAAAATGTAAAACCGTTGTTTAAATGCCATTATTTGAATTGCTATTGGTCTTTCTCTACATTGACGGTAATCTTTTATTAATTTATTTTAAATAATGTGCTTTAATTTCCTTCTATGCTTTGTTATGTTTTATAGAGTATAATACATTATATATGAAATGCACACAGATAATTTGAGGTTTAGTGTATTTTTGCCTTCCTTCAGGATGGTTTATGTAGGTTTTGTTAGGGAGCATAGTCTTGTGAAATCCCACATTCCCTTAATCCTGTTAAGAAGTGGAATCTTGGTTTTTGTGGTCCAAACAATGATGATTATGGTAAATAATACTGTATATATATTTGGAATCTGCTGGGATAGCAGACCTTAAAAGTTCTCATCAAATCACATGTAAGTACTACATGTGAGGTGATGGATGTGTTAACTATATTTTTACTGTGTGATTATTTCACTATATATTTGTATATACCAAATCATCATGTTGTACATTTCAAATTTATACAACTCAGTTTCTTTTTACTTTTTTATTTTTTTATTTTCATTAATCTACAATTACATGAAGAACATTATGTTTACTAGGATCCCCCCTTCACCAAGTACCCCCCACATACCCCTTCACAGTCACTCTCCATCAGCGTAGTAAGATGCTGTAAAATCACTACTTGTCTTCTCTGTGTTGCACAGCCCTCCCCATGCCTCCCACGCACATTATACATGCTAATCGTAATGCCCTCTTTCTTTTACCCCTCCCTTACCCCTCCCTTCCCACCCATCCTCCCCAGTCCCTTTCCCTTTGGTAACTGTTAGTCTATTCTTGGGTTCTGTGATTCTGCTCCTGCTTTGTTCCTTCAGTTTTCCTTTGCTCTTATACTCCACATATGAGTGAAATCATTTGGTACTTGTCTTTCTCCACCTGGCTTACTTCACTGAGCGTAATACCCTCTAGCTCCATCCATGCCTTTGTGAATGGTAGGATCTGTATTTTTTCTTATGGCTGAGTAATATTCCATTGTGTATATGTACCACATCTTCTTTATCCATTCATCTACTGATGGACATTTAGGTTGCTTCCATATCTTGGCTATTGTAAATAGTGCACCAATAAACATAGGGGTGCATCTGTCTTTTCCAAACTGGAGCGCTGCATTCTTAGGGTAAATTCCTAGAAGTGGAATTCCTGCATCAAATGATATTTCTATTTTGAGCATTCTAAGGAACCTCCATACTGCTTTCCACAATGGTTGAACTAATTGACATTCCCACCAGCAGTGTAGGAGGGTTCCCCTTTTCTCTGCAACCTTGTCAGCATTTGTTGTTGTTTGTCTTTTCAATGATGAAGATCCTTACTGGTGTGAGGTGATATCTCATTGTGGTTTTAATTTGTATTTCTCTGATGATTAGCGATGTGGAGCATATTTTCATGTGCCTGTTGGCCATCTGGATTTCTTCTTTAGAAAACTGTCTATTCAGCTCCTCTGCCCATTTTTTAACTGGATTATTTGCTTTTTGTTTCTTGAGGTGTGTGAGCTCTTTATATATTTTGGATGTAAATCCCTTATCAGATCTGTCATTTATGAATATATTCTCCTATACTGTAGGATACCTTTTTGTTCTATTGATGGTGTCCTTTGCTGTACAGAAGCTATTCAGCTTGATATAGTCCTACTTCTTCATTTTTGCTTTTGTTTCCCTTGACAGGGGAGATATGTTCATGAAAAAGTCACTCATGTTTATGTCCATGAGATTTTTGCCTATGTTTTTTTCTAAGAGTTTTATGGTTTCATGACTTACATTCAGGTCTTTGATCCATTTCGAATTTACTTTTGTGTATGGGGTTAGGCAGTGATCCAGTTTCATTCTCTTACATGTAGCTGTCCAGTTTTGCCAGCACCATCTGTTGAAGAGACTGTCATTTCCCCATTGAATATCCATGGCTCCTTTATCATATATTAATTGGCCATATATGTTTGGGTTAATGTTTGGAGTCTCTATTCTGTTCCATTGGTCTGTGGGTCTGTTCTTGTGCCAGCACCAAATCGTCTTGATTACTGTGGCTTTGTAGTAGAGCTTGAAGTTGGGGAGCGAGATCCCCCCCGACTTTATTCTTCCTTCTCAGGATTGGTTTGGCTATTCGGGGTCTTTGACGGTTCCATATGAATTTTTGAACTATTTGTTCCAGTTCATTGAAGCATGCTGTTAGTAATTTGATAGGGATTGCATCAAATCTGTATGTTTCTTTGGGTAGGATGGCCATTTTAACAATATTAATCCTTCCTAGCCAGGAGCATGGGATGAGTTTCCATTTGTTAGTGTCCTCTTTAATTTCTCTTAAGAGTGTCTTGTAGTTTTCAGAGTATAGGTCTTTCACTTACTTGGTTAGGCTTATTCCTAGGTATTTTATTCTTTTTGATGCTATTGTGAATGGAATTGTTTTCCTGATTTCTCTTTCTATTAGTTCATTGTTAGTGTATAGGAAAGCTGCAGATTTCTGTGTGTTAATTTTGTATCCCGCAACTTTGCTGAATTCCGATATTAGTTCTAGTACTTTTGCAGTGGAGTCTTTAGGGTTTTTTATATACAATATCATGTCATCTGCAAATAGTGATAGTTTGACTTCTTCTTTACCAATCTGGATTCCTTGTATTTCTTTGTTTTGTCTGATTGCCGTGGCTAGGACCTCTAGTACCATGTTGAATAACAGTGGGGAGAGTGGGCATCCCTGTCTTGTTCCCGATCTCAGAGGAAAAGCTTTCAGCCTCTCACTGTTCAGTATGATGTTAGCTGTGGGTTTGTCATATATGGCCTTTATTATGTTGAGGTACTTGCTCTCTATGCCCATTTTGTTGAGAGTTTTTATCATGAATGGATGTTGAATTTTGTCAAATGCTTTTTCAGCATCTATGGAGATGATCATGTGGTCTTTGTCCTTCTTTTTGTTGATGTGGTGGATGATGTTGATGGATTTTTGAATGTTGTACCATCCTTGCATGCCTGGGATGAATACCACTAGGCCATGGTGTATGATACTCTTGATGTATTTTTGAATTTGGTTTGCTAATATTTTGTTGAGTATTTTTGCACCTACATTCATCAGGGATATTGGTCTGTAGTTTTCTTTTTTGGTGGGGTCTTTGCCTGGTTTTGGTATTAGCGCTGCATTCTTAGGGTAAATTCCTAGAAGTGGAATTCCTGCATCAAATGGTATTTCTATTTTGAGCATTCTAAGGAACCTCCATTCTGCTTTCCACAATGGTTGAACTAATTGACATTCCCACCAGCAGTGTAGGAGGGTTCCCCTTTTCTCCGCAACCTTGTCAGCATTGTTGAAGGATGATGTTGGCTTCATAGAATGAGTTTGGGAGTATTCCCTCCTCTTCTATTTTTTGGAAAAGTTTAAGGAGAATGGGTATTATGTCTTCTCTGTATGTTTGATAAAATTCTGAGGTAAATACATCTGGCCTGGGGGTTTTGTTGTTGGGTAGTTTTTTGATTACTGATTCAATTTCATTGCTGGTAATTGGTTTGTTTAGATTTTCTGTTTCTTTCTGTGTCAGTCTTGGAAGGTTGTATTTTTCTAGGACGTTGTCCATTTCTCCTAGGTTTTCCAGCTTGTTAGCATATAGGTTTTCATAGCAGTCTCTAATAATTTTTTGTATATCTGTGGGGTCCATCATGAGTTTTACTTTCTCATTTCTGATTCTGTTGATATGTTTTGACTCTCTTTTTCTCTTAATAAGTCTGGCTAGAGGCTTATCTGTTTTGTTTATTTTCTCGAAGAACCAGCTCTTGGTTTCATTGATTTTTTTCTGTTGTTTTATTCTTCTCAATTTTGTTTATTTCTTCTCTGATCTTTATTATGTCCCTCCATCTGCTGACCTTAGGCCTCATTTGTTCTTCTTTTTCCAATTTCGATAATTGTGACATTGTACTATTCATTTGGGTTTCTCTTCCTTCTTTAAATATGCCTGGACTGTTATATACTTTCCTCTTAAGACTGCTTTTGCTGCGTCCCACAGAAGTTGGGGCTTTGTGTTGTTGTTGTCATTTGTTTCCATATATTGCTGGATCTCTATTTTAATTTGGTCCTTGATCCATTGATTATTTAGGAGCATGTTGTTAAGCCTCTGTTAGTATTTAATTCTGTTAGTATTTCCTTCACATATATTGGTGCTCCTGTATTGGGTACATATATGTTTATAATGGTTATGTCCTCTTGTTGGACTGAGCCCTTTATTATTATGTAATGAGCTTCTTTATCTCTTGTTTCTTTCTTTATTTTGAAGTCTATTTTGTCTGATACTAGTATTGCAACACCTTCTTTTTTCTCTTTGTTGTTTGCATGAAATATCTTTTTCCATTCCTTGACTTTTAATCTGTGCATGTCTTTGGGTTTGAAGTGAGTCTCTTGTAAGCAGCATATAAATAGGTCTTGCTTTTTTATCCATTCTATTACTCTGTATTTTGACTGGTGCATTCAGTCCATTTACATTAGGAAGTGATTATTGAAAGATATGTACTTACTACCATTGTAGGCTTTAGATTCGTGGTTACCAAAGGTTCAAGGTTAGCTTCTTTACTACCTTACTGTCTAACTCAACTCACTTACTGAGCTATTATAAATGCAGCCTGGTAATTATTTCTCTCCCTTTTTATTCCTCCTCCATTCTTCATATGTTGGGTGTTTTGTTCTGTACTCTTTTAAGGAGTGCTCCCATCTAGAGCAGTCCCTCTAAGATACCCTGTAGAGGTGGTTTGTGGGAGGCAAATTCCCTCAACTTTTACTTGTCTGGGAATTGTTTAATCCTTCCTTCATATTTAAATGATAATAGTGCTTGATACAGTATCCTTGGTTCAAGGATCCCTTCTGTTTCATTGCATTAAATATATCATGCCATTCTTTTCTGGCCTGTAAGTTTTCTGTTGAGAAGTCTGATGATAGCCTGATGGGTTTTCCTTTGTAGGTGACCTTTTTTCTCTCTCTGGCTGCCTTTAGTTCTCTGTCCTTGTCCTTGATCTTTGCCATTTTAATTATTATGTGTCTTGGTGTTGTCCTCTTTGGGTCCCGTTCTTGGGAGTTCTGTGTGTTTCCGTAGTCTGAGCAACTGTTTCCTCCCACAGTTTGGGGAAGTTCTCAGCAATTATTTCTTCAGAGACGCTTTCTATCCCTTTTTCTCTCTCTTCTTCTTCTGGTACCCCTATAATGCAGATATTGTTCCTTTTGGATTGGTCACACAGTTCTCTTAATATTGTTTCATTCCTGGAGATCCTTTTATCTCTCTCTGTGTCAGCTTCTATGTGTTCCTGGTCTCTGGTTTCTATTCCATCAATGGCCTCTTGTATCTTAATGCATTCTGCTTATAAATTCTTCCAGAGATTGTTTCATTTCTGTAATCTCTCTCCAGACATAATCCCTTACCTCTTGCATATTTCTCTGCAGCTCTGTCAGCATGTTTATGATTTTTATTTTGAATTCTTTTTCAGGGAGACTGGTTAGGTCTGTCTCTGCAGATCCTCTCTCAGGTGTTGTCTGAACTATCTTGTCCTGGACTAAATTTTTTTGCCTTTTCATGGTGATGGCAGTGGCTGTAGGCAGGTTGTGGGTGTGTCAGCTTGGAGAAGAAAGTCCTTTCCTGATTGCTGGATGCCTTGCCATTCTCCACTGCCTGTAACGGTTACCCACACTCCTGGAGCAGCCACTGGGTTGATCTCCTAAGCTGCTGTGGGCGGGGTCTCTGTCAGAGCAGCGTGGAGCCCTGCAGGGAGTGGCGGGCATGCCACGTGCCCTCCTCCATGATAGCGGTGACCCTGCTGGGCAGCTGTGTGGCAGCAGCGGCCTTTAGGTCTGGCCCTGGTGGCTGTGCGTTGGGCTGGGATTCCGGTCGGCTGCTGAGAGTGTGCCTGCTCCCTCTGTCTCTGCTGCAGGTGCACAGGGCTCTCCTGAGCGGACCTCTTCCATACTCCTCTGGCCCCACTACCACTGTTGCGTGAGAGCCACACCCAGGCTGTTCAGTCGCCGCCAGTGTGGGCTCACACAAGCCCCTCCTGGTCCCCTCTGGTGCCGTTGGCACACGTGATCTGCTCCTGGTCCCTTCCAGCACTGCCGCTCTTGGTGGGCGCTGCCACTCTCCCACTACTGGGCCGATGTGTCGGGGTCCGCACCAGTTGGAGGAACGACTGGCAGGCTGCTTAGTGTCGTGAGGGGCTTCAGAGCTGTGCTGCCTCCTTGGGGCTTAGGGTGCCTAAGGTTCCCCGGGATGCTAAGTGTGCTGGGACGACTTCATCCAGCTATAAGGTCCCTGTCTCTTTAGGGCTTGCAGAAAGCACTCGCTTTTCTTTCATCTCAGGGGCACCAGTTGTGGGGACCTGCCCACAGGTTTTGCTTTTCCGTTTCTCTAATATCCAGCACCCTGTGAACCTTGTGTCTGCGCTCCGGGTTCAGATTTCTAGAGCTGGTTGTTTAGCAGTCCTGCGCTTGCCTTCCCTCCCCATTCTGACTCCTTTCTTCCTGCCGGGTTCTGGGGTGGGGGAGCATTTGGGTTCCGCCTGGCCACAGCTTGTATCTTACTCCCTTTGTGTGATGTTGTGTTCTCACAGATGTAGATGTATCCTGGCTGTTGTACTGCATCCACTGGTGTCTCTTTTAGGACTAGTTGTATTTATTGTATTTTCATAAATATATATGTATGTTTTGGGGAGGAGATTTCCTCTGAACTACTCACGCTGCCATCTTCTCGTGATCCACCATAACTTAGTTTCTGAATTATACATCAATAAAGTTGAGGAAGAAAAGGATTGTCATCTTCAAATATGGACCTCAATCTCTACAAAGGCAATTCTATTTTTCAGTTTACTCTTACTTTTTTAAACTTTCTCTTTTCATTAATATGTGTAAAATGTATAAAGAAATCATTTTATAAATATTCTTCATTTTGAAATGCCGAAGTATTTATGCCATGTTATTCATTATGGTATGTTCAAATTATTTATGCATAGTTAGGGGAATATTTATTATCCTTTTATGATCAACCAAAGTCCATAGATTATATAATTTCACTCTTTGTGTTGTACATTGCATGAGTTTTGAAAAATAAAATGACACATATCCAGAATTGTGATATCATACAGAATAATTTCCCTGGCTATGTTCCACTTCTCATTGCTTCTTCTCTTCCTCACCCCTAGCATCAGGGAACAACTGATATTTTTGCTAGTTTTTATTTTTCTGGAATGTCATATAGTTGGGGTCACATAGTATGTAGCATTTTCACACTGTGTTCTTTCACTTACAAATATGCACTTAAGATTCCTCTATGTCTTCTCATGTCTGGATAGCTCATTTCTTTTTGGTGCTGTGTAATATTTCATTGTCTAGGTGTACCAAAATTTATCCATTCACATACTGAAAGATATCTTTGTTGCTGTATCTGTGAGTGTTAGCTGTTGCATATAAACAAGGTGAAAATCTGATGTTCAGTCAAATTATATATTACTACATACTGGAAAAATTTTTTAAAAATCAATGAAGCCTAAGGTTCTAGAACATTGATGTCTAGAGCCATAATGTAGAGATCTGCAGAACTTGACAGCAGGAGAGATAAATAAAAAAGCAGAAAGACTCACTGATGGAGCAAATACTTTTAATGTGCCTACGTGTTAAAGAAATAGTAGGAACACGTTGAGAAGGTTTAAGTTTTTAAAAAAGGGAGCTGGGTTATTTGAACATATTATGAAACAACAAATAAGAACAAAATAAAGAATATTGATCAAATGTAGGAAGAGATGTGACATGTTGATTTTTTTTCTTTTAGGTGATATGAAAAAAGAAATTACTCCAAATGTGAACAAAGAAAAGTTGTGGAATGTCTAATATGATGTTGATCAAATACTGACACTTGTCTTCCTTTTCAAACAGATGATGAAACTCACAAAGGTAAAAAGTGTAAAAATTTGAAGATCTAATGATATAAAATAAAGATGTTTGGAAACCCTGAATATTGTTATCAATGGATGTGAAGGTAAACCATCTTGGTGCAGTGAAAAATATACATAAAAGATTTAGTAAGAGAATATATATTATGAGTTAATCAAATTAAAGGACAAAAACAGAAAAACCACCCCATTATCTGAATAGATAGGTGTGGAGTAATGCAATACGTACAGGTATCTCTCATCTATTCTTCTCTAATCTACAATAAGATACACCAGATATTTAACAAAGGTATTATATGAGGTTGTGTAATTTTGGTTTGTTTTTGCATATATAGTCACATAGTCTAATTTTATTCAAATTAGGCACACCTGTTATTTTACAAAAAATAAAATAACTGAATGGAGAGGTACAGATGGGTCATTGTCTTCATATCTCCTGTTACCTGATTATTACTATTGTGCAACCTTTTTGCATACCTTTGAAAATCCTATGTCCATAACAAATTTTCCCCAAAGTTAGTGTATAAATTCTGTAGTGACTTCTGAACCAGAGTCACTTATTTATTTAGTTGATCCTTATGCACTTAAAGAAGTTTAGAAATTTGCTGAAATGTCAATTTTATTAGTATAAATGTTGTTTCTGTGCCTAGAGAAATAATATCACTTATTTTTACTCTTTGTCCTTTGCCATAATCTTTTTTTCTCTTCAGACACATATAATACAAGAAATTGTTCTGTAGGTTTCAAGTGAGACAGTATTTTTGTTGAGAAGACTGTTATACGAAGCATCAGATGGAGACAAGGAGAGAAATGGTTTTCTCTGGAGCATGTTTGTGAGCATTTGTGAGAGGCTAACCAGGAGAACATTGTAAATCTATTTGATGGCAGTATGTCTTAAATCTATCTGTATGCCACACTTACAGGTTAACTACTACAACATGAGGTATACTGAAAAACCTTTTAGCTTCAAGTAACAATAACTATTATCTTTCATAATTTGAGGTTGAGCATTACAGTCACCATAAAGGACACCATTACAAATATTGCAGTTATTATAAGGATGCTTAGGGGCTGTGTTGTACAATGCATTATGCCAATCAAATTGACAAGCTAGAAGAAATGCATAATTTTTCTGAAATTTATAAATTCCCAAAATTTTCTCAAGAAAAGAGAGAAATTAAGTAGCCCTATATTAATTAGAGAATTTCATTTCAATAAAAATTTTTGCACAAAATATTATGTGATTTTTTCCAAATGTTTAAAGAAGAAAAAGTACCGAATCTACACAAACCTTTTTAGAAAGTAGACTAGGGTGAAAGACTTCCTAACTCATTTTTTAAAGCTAAGATTATATGAGATCAAACCAGAAAATAACATTACAAGAAAACTAAACACTAGTATCTATCATAAATATAAAAATATTCTTGATGAAATATTAGCAAATAAAATACTATCGCAAATAAAAGAATAATAAATTGTGAGCAAGTAGGAATTACTCTGGAAATCAAGGTAGGTTTAGTATTCAGAGTGATCAGTGTGGAACTACTGCTTATAAGATGGAATAAAGGTAGTTTTCTTTATTTCCCCCACTAAGTACCTCTAAAAATTTTGGGCACTGTAAATGCAAAAAACCCAAGAAGACTTTGAAAGATGGAGAGAAGGAAACTAGCTAGAGAACTTGGGACCCAAGGAGTAATAGAGTGGCAAATTCTCTGGGTTTTCCTTTCATCTTACATATCCCAGGTATGGAACTGGCAACCTCACGACCCCACTGGGTACAGACAAAATGAAATGAAATAAATCCAAACCCTGCCTTTTGTAGACAAACACCAGGAAAAGAACAGCCCAGACACAGACAATAACTTCTCTACTGCAGCCAAACACACAGATTAATACTGTGGCCATTTATCCCCAATTGTACCAGTAATGGCTGAATGGAGAGACTAGATTGCAATGTCAGGAGGCTCTAACGAGGCTCACAATGCCTCCTGTGGGCTGGTGTCAAAGAGGCTGAACAGCAAGCCAGGACTTCCATCCTCACTGTATGGTCACCTGCAGTAACCCCCTATGGTATCAGTGGACATCCATCTTCTTGTGGCATTAACAAGACATCCTTTCTTCTTTCCAATGGGGTGGTTTTAGAAAAGGAAGGCTTTGTGGAGGGTCAAACATACCTCACTGTCCAGCAGCAATGAGAGCACTCTCCCCCACCCCCACAGTGTGTCAGTGGAAGCCATCTGGGAAAATGTTGGCAGGCTCTTCTACCCCTCCACCCACTGCAGTATCAACAGAGGCCAGTGGAGACGTAGAAGTATCACCCATGCCCAGCAGGAATGAGGATCCCCACTGCCCCTACCTGTCAAAGAGACCAAGAAGGGGAGCTGCACTTCGCTCTGCTTCTGGGTGTCACAAGGCTGAGTCCCTGCCTTCCCTTATGGACTGGTGTCAGAGGAAGCCTGCTGGAACAAGGTCTAAGTAAGATTCACAGACTGGTAATAACAACTCTGTACAGGTATCAATAAAAAATCACCCTTCAATTTAACAGTCAATAAAAACAACTGAGAGGTAAGATAAATTTAATGTAAGCCACTCAGGGTTAGTTAACTATATAATAATACCAAAAAAAAATTCCAAAGTCATAGACACTGAGAAGTGACTCATGGTTACCATGGGTGAGGGGTTAGGATGAGTGGGGTGGGTGAGAGGGTAAAGGGGCACAAAAATCTCAATTGTAGCATATGTTGCTAATGGGAATGGAAGTGCAGCAAGGAAGATATAGTCAGTGGTTCTGTAACATCTTTATAGGCTGATAGTAATGGCAATAGTAGACGTGAGGATTTGATAATGTGTGTAATTGCTAAACCCTGGTGTTCTATACTTATAACCAATACTGTATAACAACTATATTTCAATTAAAAAAGACATCAAAGTCAGAATTTAGACTTTGTGCAATCTAATGATGAAATACACTGAGTCTAGAACATTTAGACTTGCCTTTCAAGGGAGAGGATATTTCATCATGTATCTTCATGTCTAAGTTCAAAAAAATACGCAAGGGGAAAAAAGAAATAAACAATAATATTCATTATCTATACCACCCTAGTGTCCTCAGTTCCTTAGCATGCTGATGCTAAGAATGTGACTCCCTACATAAGGCTCCCAGGCACTAGTAACCTTTTTTATGTGATGAAATTTATATTGTGACTTATGTATTATACACTCTTCTGATTATGATTGGCAGAACCCAGGTCTGATCAAATATGTCACTTGGACAAGGCAAAGGGGTGGACCTTCACTGTCATAAATTTACCAGGAAGGTGCTGCTGTTTAAAGAGTAATGATATGCATGCTTAGCTGGCTTTTATCTGCTAAGGGTCTCTGCATCTACAGGTTTGCATGCTTTTCATACAAACAAATGGGCCAAATGAAGTTCACTGACATAAATTTAGATAGTGTTTTTATTCAAGAATTATTTCACTCACATTTTTACACACATGGAGCTGCCAACCTTCAATTCCATCTGTCAGTAAAGAATGTAGATAGGTATGGCAATAAAATTACGATAACAATAAAAATAACAATGGACAACATTACTCACCACCTTTAGTATGACAAGTAAAGTCTCAAATTTGTAAAAGACTGCACCAGAGTACAAACCTAGTGACCTAGTAACACCAGCACACCTAAACAAATCAACACACTGTGGTGGAGAATCATGTAACTGATTCTTTTGAATTAAAGAGATGGTAAGTGATTAACACCCACAGACGGGTCAATCAGTTCTTTTAAACTGACACTTCTATTGGAGCTGGTAGCCAGGAGTTTCTTCTCTTTGTTCATTGTGGGTAAAATTGCAATATTGCAATATTTCCAGAATCTCTCTCCTGACTTCTCTATATCAATAGGTGTTTCCAAGGAGCAGAGAGTAGTCCATCTCTATATCAACAGGTGATTACAAGGGTGGGAGGAGCGAGGCCATATCTGGACCAGAGAGGTTTGATGGGGTCCCTTTTTGCAGCCGGGTTGCAAAAGACATGGGTGAGCAAAAGTAGATGACTGCTTGAATGCAATCAACAGGTTTACCCCACTTTTTTTCTCCCTTTGACTGATTTCAGCTTCAAAGGTTATTTGCTGCAGGCTGGGAACATATTCTGTGACCCCCCATCCCACCCTCTGTCACCCCTTGTTACATTCATGAACTGAAAACAGTGAATTGGATGCTGCAAAGTGCAATGCTATCTATTATGTGACAAAGAGTATCACATTAAGGGAAAATGAGAGAAAATTCAAACACACAAAGATAGAGAAAAAGCAGGGAGGAAAGAAGCATGTAAGAGTGAGACTGAGCAACAGTAAGTCATGGCACACATGAACCCTTCTTTCTGGCCTATGAAATAAGGAGAACTATCTGGAATTTACAAGTCTTCCTAACCAATCTGATATTTTCTCCATCTGGTTGTATTTTGTTATGTGCAGTGACAGCAGTATAACCCCACATACTACAGTGGGTGAATCTTAACAAAACTACACTAAGACAATTTATAAAAGAGAGGTAGTAATACTATTAGCTAGGATGTTGTATGATTATTGAGTTATAAACCCCAGTCTTGGGTAATGGTTCCCAGAGAGCATGATTACCAAGACAAATGATGCTAAGTCTTTAAAGAATTATTTTATAGAAAGATGATTATACGCTAGTACCTTTCTTCTAGGTATTAACCATAATTAGACAAGTTTAATACTTAGGAAATTGTTCCTAAGGACATAGTTTGTTAATGTATTATTTTATGTAAGCACTTATGCAATAAATGGCTTTAAAAGCAAAGTCTAAACCACTAAAGATTATTCTGCCTCTTAATGCTTTGTTGTCATAAGACAAGCTTTAATTCTATTTTTTATTTAATAATGAAATTAAATAAATGTGAGTTGAATTTCTTCATTAATATTAAATTAATGTCCCCCTGATTGACATTGTTTTATTCTTAATTTAAGTTTGTTTTTATATCAATTATCCTCATATCCAGCATGTTTCTTACAAATATAATTCTAAAGCAGGATATATATATATAAATTATGTAAATAAATATGTATTAAGGACAGTTTTTTTCAAGGTATATATTATGCATATGAAGAAAGTAACTGGTGAAGCATAATGTATTTTAAGTTCAAAATATAGCATTACATTTCAATGATCAAAGTCAAGAACATGAGTAAACATAAATATGTTCAAGTTGTAATAAAAACTTTGCAATAATATCTATATAATAGTTACATGTAGGTCCACATATTTAAAATTACACATTAGGAGATGTTGTTAAAGAAAGATATGTGGGAATTTGCTGTAACATGCATACTTAAAAATTAAATCGAGGTGTAGGCTGAATACCATTTTAGCCAACAACCTAATACAGTTGTTTTACTCTGTGTGTAGAACTTTGTGTATAGAGAGGTTTCCATTTAAATCAGCATAATAGTATTTGGCAGTTAAACCAAATGATTCCATAATTGTGCCTAAAACAAATAATCCTAAGATTTTTAAACAATCATGTATATCTCAATTGAATGTAACATTATATATTATTTAAAGTTGTAGGAGGCTCTGCTTTTATATCAGTATTTTCAATGAAGTATTGAAGAAATACAAATTAAAACCATGAAATACAATTAAGTGAATTATAATAATATTTTAAGAATGAACCCATCAAAAATTAAAGATAATCCAAAACATATTTTATGCTATATAGTTCAATAATAAGGCCCATATTCTCATACATTAGTGTACTTTAAAATTCACAGCTAGGACCATATTTTCTTTTTAATCAGTTAAAATATGACATAATATGTGTATTTCTAATATGGTTACCTGGTATGCATTGTAAAAGAAATTAAATATTTGGATATTTAGTATTGAGAATTAAAAATGAATAAAATACATTTTTGTAAACTGACAATATATAGACACTAAAAAATGATGGATATGACTTATCTATATCATATTTAAAAATCCCTTTCTAACTTGTGTGTATTATCTATTTTAACTTTTTTTTTTTTTAGCAAACAAAACAACATGCCTTAGCACATACTAATGGTTTCTCCCACAAACTTATGTAATGTCTTTTACAAATATTTTCCTTTTGGATTATTTTATTTCTTACACATCTCTGCTTTGGAGGATGCAAATAAAGAAATGTTAATTCTCTGGTGGAAAGGGAAATTTTCTAAAAAGTATGAAATTTCATCAATCATATGTATCATCTATCAATTTATTTATTGATATATTTCTATCTATCATCTAACTTCTATCTGTATCATCCATCATCTATCTATATATGATATGGGTATGATATGGGGAGGATAAATAACCTTAAGGAGAAACATACTCAGAATTTACAGAATTTTCTTATTCAACTAAATGTCAATAAGGAAGCTCAAGAAATTATTATTCTAGATTTATGGAAAGGCTTTTAAAAAACATATATGTTATTATTCATAGACCTCTTTTATGTCCTGACTTCAGTATAGCAGTATATATTAAAAGTAATTATAACCAAAAAAGTCAATATAGTTGAGTGGCTAAAATAATGTGTTTTGGAATCCGGGCTCGGCCACTTTACAATGGATTCCTCAAGATATGTGTGTGAGACAATTTTACTGTTGGGTCTAAAATGAAGTATTTCTCAGGGGCTCACTTAATATAATCATACTTGATTCTGTAGAATGGAGAATTATTGAACAGTGCCCTTCAAAATTATGTTAAAACTGGTGAGCTGGTCAGAAGTAAAGTAACTATGTATATGTAATTACATAAATAAATTGTCTTTCATTAATAAGTAATCAGCAGATATGTCTTTAAATAACGAGGGGTTGTAGTTACAACACATACCATTTTTATGAGGTTATCCATGGCTAATAGGATGGTTTCTTACATTTAGGAAGATGGGATTAGGCATCAGACTTTCAAAAGCCTATACTTTGCAGTAATTTTAGATTTATAGAGTTCCTTCATATATTTTGCTCCACTTTCTCTAAATATAATATCTTACATACCAACTGAATAATTATCAAAACTAATAAATTAGCTTTCTTACAATACTATTAGTTACATTACAGACTTTATTTGGATTTCTATTTTTCTATCAATGTCCTTGACCTGTTGAGCATCAAATCCTGAATTCCTCTTTGTTTTAGAGATCATGTTTCTAAGTTTTCTCCAATCTGAAAGTTTCTGAGTCTTTCCTTTTTTTTTTTTTGACCTTAATGTATTTGAAAAGTAATGATCAGGTATTTTAAAGAATACCTTCCAATTTTACTTGTCTAATGTTTTTTCATGATTATATTGAAGTTTTACATTTTTGTGGAGAAAACTAGAGGTGGTATGTCCTTTTCAGTGTATTATGGAATATCTATATGTCTTATTACTGAAGTTAACTTTGTTAACTTGGTCAGTTCGTGTCTTCCAAGTCTGTCCATCATAAAGATTCCCCTTTGAAATTATTAAGTATTTTGGGGGGCAATATTTTGGTATCTGTTGTTGTGGTTGTAAGGTGTGGCAGAGGGTTAGCATTCTACGGTCTTATAGTTAAAACTGTCTTTTAGTGTTCCTGGGCCCTCATAAGTGTTTCTGAGGAGATCTTTTCTCCTGGAGTAGAGGCCTTAGTATGAAGATATTCTAGGATTCTTTCAGAAAGATTATCTCTTCCCTATCCTTGCCTGTGCAAGGAAGAACTTCTTCGGATTGAAAACCTGCTCGGGTTAGTGGAGCCAAAGCCTAGCAAAGTGTGGGGATCCCCTCTTACGACAACCCTCAGTAACGTCTCTCTCTTGCATCAGTATGTGCTCAGCCTCCAGCAATTTGCCCTAATTATTACTGTAGTATCCCTACCAGTATACTTACGGTCCCAGTGACTTATGTTCCAAGTACATTGATCTCAACTGTGATGGTCCAGATTTCAGGGTGCCATGACCCTGTAATTTCATGTATCTGCTGGCTCCAAGTAAAGTTATTAATATTGAGTTTTTTCAACTTTTTCTTGCTATAAGGTATAAGTGGTGACATACAATGTCTTGAATATTGGAGCCGAAATAGGAAGTCAGTAGTATTTTCTATAAAGTTTATGCTGTCTGCAAATAAAATCAGTTTTCTTCCTTTCCAATATGAACACATTTTCTCTTTATTTTAACTTCATTGCATTAATTAGAATCTGCAGTATAATGTTAAGTAAAAGTACCTGGAATGGGCATACTGGCCTTATTCTTTTCCTTAGAATGAGCTCATTCAGTCTTTACAGTGAAGTAAGGTGTTGTTAACTCTGGAGGGAAAAAAATATTTTCCCAGCCCAGGGCAAATTACATTTGAAACCAAAATCAGTCAAAGGGAGAAATAAAGTGGAAGAAACTGTTTATGGCTTACAAGCAGTCATCCACTTCTCACATCTCTTGCAACCAGGCTGCAAAAAGGGATCCCCTCAATCTCTCTGGTCCAGATACGCCCTTGCTCCCCCTTGTAATTACCTATTGATATAGAGATGGACTACTTCTCTCTGCCCCTCAGAAACATTTACTGATATGGAGATGCACTAAGCCCAGGCAAGTGACTCTGGAAATATTACAGTTTCACCCACAGATGTTAGCTGTAGTTTATACATCTTTTTCTTTTTAAGCATATTTTGGATGCCCTTTGGTATTTGCCATTTATTAGATATACTTGCTAAGGGCTTTTATCAGACATTCATATAGAACATTTTCAGTTTTTTTTTTCAACTAAGAAAAATTCCACTAGACCAAAATAAGTTAAACATTTTATATGTTGCTAGACTTATTTGCCATTCATTTTTTAATATTTGTGGCTATATTCATGGGTGTGACTGGTCACTATTTTTTTAATAATGTCTATTTTGTGATTTTCTCTCAAGATAATTCTGTCTCGTAGGATGAGTGGGAAAGTGTTTCTTACTCTAACATATTTGGGGAGAGTTTGTGTACAATTATTAATATTGCTTCCTTAAGTATTTTTTAGTGTTAACCATTAAATGCAAAGGTTCTTTCTGGGGTGTTTCTTAAATATAAGTTGAATTTGTACAGTACATATAGGTTTATCATATCTATTTTTTTGTGAGTGAGCTTTTATTGTTTATGTCTTTCAATAAATTTTTCCATTTCATTTATATTTTTTAATTAATTGTCATGAAGTTCAAAATTTTCCATGTTATCCGTTTAATAGCTAGAATATCAATGGATATGACCTTGGTCATCCCTGATACTAATATTTGGATCTTCTCTGTGTTTTCTCATGAATCTGTCTACAAATATATCAATTTTAATGACATTTTCAAGGAAACAGATTTGGTTTCATTGATACTTTTTTATTTAATTTTCTGTTTTCTGTTTTATTGATTTCCACATTGATTATTATTCATTTTCATCTGGTTACTCAGAGTTAAATTTGTTTTCCTATTTTCATGTTCCTAAAGATGAAAGCTGAGGTTATTGATCTCAGGATTTCCTGGTTTTCTAATAGAATTTGAGAGTCGTAAGCTTTTTTATAATGCTTTAGTTGCATCCAACACACTTTACTATGTTATAATTTCATATTTACTTTGTATAAAAGACATTTCATTTTTTCTTTGGTTTTCTTTGACCCACTGATTATATAAAAATGTTATTCAGTTTAAAAATATTAGCAGATCTTCCAGATATCTTTCCATAATTGATACCTAAGTTAATTGCATAATGTTCAGTAATATAATATGTGTGACTTGAATCTTGTAAATATGTTTGAGACTTTTATGTTACCCTGAAATGGTATATTATGATGAGGTTTTGTGTAATACTGGAGAAAATTAGTATTGTGTTGATGTTGGGTGGAATATTCTAAAAATGTCAATTAGATCAATTTGGTAAATATAGTTCAAGTTTTCCATAACTTTATAATTTTTTCAACATTTTTTATCCATTATTATGGATTTGAAACTTCTGACTATAATGTGCATTCAGACACCACAGTATTAAATTCAGTTTCATTTGTCTAATTATGGTTGATTGGGCAACATTGACTGGTTGGAGACATGAGATTGTTAAAAATCAATGATATTGCTCTGAAAGTCAACTTGTTGTATAGAATTTACAGTTACATTTATTGTATGTTTTATTATTATTTGTAAATTATATTAGCAAATTGCAGTATGTCTGTGCAGTTTTTTCTGATAACTGGTTGCTGTTGAACACTGACCAGCACACGGATTCCCTCTGATCATCAGCATCAAAGGATCTAGACTTCCTTGAGCTCCACGTTGATTGAGTCATATTTGCTTAAAGAGACAAAACAAGTGTTTAGATTTATGCAGAATCTCCAAAGCAAGAACTGGAAAAATTTAAAAAAACTTACAAAGCAAAGAGAGGAACAAATCCATAATTTTGGAATAGCTGGGAAATTCATCTCTTTGATGCTTAAAAAGAGAGTCAAATATATTTCCCAATCTTAACTGAAGATACTATCAAATTGAACAAAACACTTTTGCAAACAAATGTAATAAATGTTTTTGGTGAGATAGAAAAATGTATATATCATATGGATATTTTAGTCATTCATACTTTCAGATGGAATTTGTTAATTTTCACCTGCATTTGCCTATGTGTAAGCCTGTTTCTATAAACACTTGCTGGAGGGACTAATTTTTTAGTGGTGAGAAAAGAGAATCCAAACACTGAGTTCAAATGAACATTAAGGTAAATACTAACATAAATTAAATGATCTCATGAGTTTATGCAACACATGTGGAAGAAGATGGGAAAGAAGCAAATATTAAAGTTTTTTTTCTTGTAAGTGTAGAGCTATAACTAAGAACTTTTTATTAGAAAAGATTTATGTCCAGGTTTAGACAGCAAATATGGTTAAATCCATACCCTCCAATGTCCACAAAAGTTCTGAAAGAGTTATACATATTTTAGAAGAATATAATCATACAAACACTGAAAAACACTGTAGTGTCGCTATAGTGTACCAGAAATTTTGAGAAGTATCTGTGAGATAAAATCATACGGTTTTAACTGCAGAAAAAAATCAAAAGAGAAGAAATTGGATTTTGGGTAAAATTGCAATATTTCCAGAATCTCTTGCCTGGCCTTAGTCCATATCCATACCTATAGTTGTTTATAAGGGGTAGTGAGAAATAGCCCTCTCCACATGAATAGGTACTTCCAAAGGGCAGGGGAAGAGGTGAACACACCAGACCAGAGAGGTTTTTTTTTTTTTGGCTTCTTCACAGCTGGGTAGGGAGAGACATGGGTGAGTGAAAGGAGACAAATGGGCCAGGATTCTTGTAAGTGATGAAAGGCCTTCTCCATCTAGTCTCTCCTTCAACTAACTTCAGTTTCAGAGGTTTGTGGTTTATGTGCTCCTGGCTAGGAATGCATTTTCCCCTGGGGTTACATGGACTTTAGGAACCCAAAGGCATGTCTTGCTCTCCCCAAGGGAACCTCAGATGAGGTCTAGGCTCTCCATCAGCAAAATAAAAGAAACTAATGGGCTATGAAGCAATCATCAGTGTGGTTCACTAAAGGTGATTTGTGGTAAGGGCATTGGGGTCTTACAGAAATATCAACAACCTAATGTGTAGCAAATTTGGAATTCAGTTTAAAAAGCATTAAACAAGATATATTAAAGGATGGAATTCACAATGAAATTCTAACACCTATGCCCTGAATAGCATAGATGAAAATTCATGGTGTAAAAACCATAGGCAATACAAGGACAGATAGAAACACTAGAGGTAAAAGAATTACCTCTAGAAGAGTTTGTTTAGTACTCTCGTTAGGGGAGATGAGTGAATTTTCCTTGGTTCTTGTCCCATCACAACAAAGAATTGAAGGACAGAGACACAGTAGTGAAGCAGAGCAAAAGTTTTATTTGAAGTTACACACTTAAAGAGACAGTGTGGGCTTCCTCAAAGAGGAGGCACCCTGAAAGATTGGCAGCTCCCTCTTTTAAGGATTTTTTAGGAATGTGACAAAGGGCCAGGGGTGTGGGTTTGTTAAGTGGTCTCAAGATGTGTATCTTTGATGAGAGACATTACGTCTCTTTTATTATCGGTCCTCCAGATAATTCTGCAAAATTAACTTAACATAAGAAATTTACCCATCTGGATCTTCCCCAGGATAGCAGCCTGCCTCTGGGAATATATCAACCAAGACCACCTGCCCTGCCCTCAAGATGGGCTGAGTTATTGTCTGTTTGCTAAAGAGTATGTTAAGAATCTTACATCTTAACTCCCTGGATTTTAAAATGCAAACTTAGCTTTAAAATGGAATCTTTCCTGTTTTCACTATGACGTTTATAGCTGGGCTTGTTTGCTAAATTAATCATGATGGTCGTCTCCTGCCCAGGTGGCAGATTACTTGATTAGGGGCTGGAAGAGGAGAAAACAGCATACAGGTTAAGTTGAAGAATAAATTGGGCCTTTTAGCAGGTTAAAGTAAATTGTACAATGGCATGGTCTAATTGACCCAATGAAGATGTGGCTGTGCTCAGATAGTTTTCTTTATCTGGGGAATATCTGGACATTCCAAGTTATTCCTGGCCTTTGGAGCTTCAACTGATTAACTCATTGTGGGTAAAATTACAGTATTTCCAAAATCTCTCACCTGGCTTTAGTGCATCTCCGTATCAACAGGCTTTCTAAGAGGTGGAGAGGAATAATTCATCTCCATATCAATGGGTAATTACCTCGCAAGGGAGGATTTATCTGAACCTGAGAGGCTGAGGGAAGAATTCACTTACTTCTGCCAGGGTGGGAGGTAAGAGAGGCACTAGATGGCTTTTTTGTAAGCAATAAATAGGTTTTAAATTTTATTTCTCCCTTGGACTGACTTCTGTTTCAGCTAGGTATTTTGCCCTGGGATTTCCTCTCCCCAGAGTTACACTCATTAACTCTGTGAGCCCTTTCTGGCTCTCTAGTTTTATCTGACTAACTCGGGGTCCCTATTAGTGGGCTGTACTGGCCTTATTCTCTCTTCACCCCACTTGTATCTATTTTCCTGCCTAACAGGCTGAGTTATTGTCTCATTGCTAAAAAATATGGTAGGAGTCTTACTTCCTAAATTCCTGGCTTTTAAAATGAAATCTTAGCTTTAAGATGGAATCTTTCCTGTTCTTACTATACTGTTTATATCTGGGCTTGTTTGGAAAATTAATCATGATGCTTGTCTCCTGCCCAGGTTGCAAATTACTTGATTAGGGGCTGGAGGAGTAGGAAGAAACAGCATATAGGTTAAATTAAAGAATAAGCTGGGCCTTTTACAGGCTAAAGTGAATCTTACAATGACATGATCTGTTGACACATGAAGACATGGGCTGCGCTCAGATACTTTTCTTTATCTGGGGACTATCTGGACATTCCAAGTTACTCCTGGCCTTTGGAGCAACAACTGATTAACTCATTAACTCTGTCTTTTTGTCTCTCTAGTTTTATTTGGTTAACTCTTTGAGTCCCTTTTAGTGTAGTTTACTGGCCTTGTTCTCTTTTCACCCCACTCATCTATTTTTCTGCCTGACACTCTGGCTTATACACTGGATAAAATAATTTTTTTAGAATTGCTTGATGATAGCTCTTATTTAGCTTTTGATTGGTGTAAAGGGAAAGTTCTTCAGTGATTGTTAAAACTGAATTGTCACAATCTTGTTAATTGTCATTCTCATTTATCTATCATCAAATCACTCATGGTCAGAAAACTTTCAGGGCATGTAAATATAAAAGGTACTTTAAACAAATGAGGTCAAAATTGGATAAATTGAGAATAAAACCTGAAGGAAAAAGAAGTTGAATATTGTAATGATTGGAGAAATATAACAATGTTAACATTATGTTAGACATAAGTTTCATTAAAATTCATGCCATGAATTTTGTTATGATTAAAATGTATTTGAGAAGCATTTTTTGACTAAATTCTTAAAGGACTGCTTTACCTGTTGGTTCCTTAGGGAGTAAATAAAAGGATTTAGCATTGGGGCAGCAGAGGTATTGAGCACTGCTACACCTTTAGTCAAAGCCATACCTTCTTTTGCAGAAGTTTTGACATACATGAAAATACAACTTCCATAAGAAATAGAGACAACAATCATGTGTGAGGAACAAGTAGAAAAGGCCTTTTTCCTTTGTTCAGTAGAGGGGATTCCCAGAATTGTTTTAAGAATGAATGCATAAGAAAGAATCACTAGTGATAAGGTTATCATGAGTGTGAATACTGCCAGCAAAAATGCCATGAGCTCCAAGAATGTTGTGTCAGTGCAGGAGATCAGTAACATAGGCAAAGAGTCACAGGTGAAGTGGTCAATGATATTGGAGCCACAAAAATCCAGCTGCAGCCCCATGATCACAGGTGGAAAGATAATGAGAAATCCTGCCAGCCAAGAACTAACTACAAGCTGGTTGCAGATTCTGCTGTTCATTATTGTGTAATGCAATGGCTTACAGATGGCTATGTACCGGTCATAGAACATAGCTGTCAAAAGAAAAAATTCTGTTGAACCAAGGAGGATGAAGAAAAACACTTGGGCCATGCAAGAATTATAGGAAATGGTCATATCCCCTGTTACAATGCTAACTAGAAATCTAGGAATGCAAACTGTTGTGAATGAGATTTCTAGGAAAGAAAAATTCCTAAGAAAGAAATACATGGGAGTTTTCAGGTGTGAATCTGTCAGGGTAAGGGTAATAATTGTCAAGTTTCCAGTTATATTCAGTATATATGTGAAAAACAGAAATAGAAAAATCAGAACATTTAGCTTTGGGTCATTTGTTAATCCCAGAAGAATGAACTCTTTCACAGATGTTCAATTTTTCATTTTTTACTGCTGACTTCTTCCAGGTCTATAAATGAAGATAAGAAACAATTATGTCTTGAGTCCAGGATTACTTATTTTTTATCATATTCAATAGTTTAACCAATATAAGACCTATAATTGGCCAGAATTTGTACTCAATTCTGAATCATATGTGATCCAGGACAAAGAAACTTATATCTATTACATTCCTTTTGGATCATTAGCCATTTAATATTGAATGAATCACATCTATATAAGATATAATAAACACTTCTATATGAGGAAGATAAACTTATCAAATATGGTTTACTTTCTTTTAAAAATGTGTCGTATGTTACAAAAACTAGGTGAAACTCTGTAAATATAAAATATTTTACTTTCATTAAATATTTTTCTGATGACATTTTATCTAATGATTTTCTGGAAAAAAAACATTTAAAGTTAATTTCTTAGAGAGCTATTCTCTCTGATATTTTCAAGATGTTTCAGGTCAGTACTGCCTATATAGAGAATTAACAACTTAACAAAAGCATCAAGGCTGGCAAAACTAACATTTATATAATTACAAGCAAATAGAATTTAAAGGGTTTTTTTCTGAATTGAATAATAATCTCTTTATTTTTAATTTACCCTCTAACATCCAAAGTTACCTAAGTTATAAATTGATTAGAAAATGCAAAAAATAAATGATGTGAGAAACAAAACATATATATATATATATAGTCCCATATCGTAGTAATTTGCTCAAACACAAGTGGTCCTTTGCCTTACTGTAATTATCAGTGTTGCTGCTTTACTTTTGGAGCATTTCATAGACTTCACAACTTGTTTGTGTCTCTGATTTTCTTGTGCAAGAACATATTTCTATAGTGGGCAGGTTGCATTTAGCACATAATCTGCTTGCTCAGAGTAAAGTGGAGCATGAAGAAAAGTCCAGTAGAAAATGTACTCCTGAAGTCAGGGAGGCCCTGTTAGATGGAGATATAGTCTCAGTTGTTAGTAGAAGACCTGCATAAACACTGCAAGGAAAGTATTCAAGCAGTCCTGCAACTTGTGGTACAGGAAGGAGTTAGTGACCTGCTGGTGAAAGCTGTATGGACAGTCCCAAGTAGTCAGTCCAAGTTAAGGGTGGAAGGCTGAGACTTAGGTAGTATTGCCAAAGTTTTCATTAAGTAACGGTGTCTCTAGTACTAACTTGTTTAGGAGTAAAGCTAGCGGCTGTGGAAATGGGAGAGAGCAACAGCAAAATGTACCACTAAGTTCTTAACTGGTCACAAAGCAGAACTAGAAACTAAATTTTCCTCGACTGTAGGTAAAACTCTCAAGCAAACAAACAAATAAATGAATAAATGGATAAGGAAAAGAAAAATTTGGGAATAGATCAATATTTACAGTGAAATAGGCAAATAGAGGTGATAAAGTTACAGATTTTGCTTTTTAATTAATTAAAACTCACGGTTCCTAAGAAGGATAAGGATCAAAGTTTGAGTGAAGAGTCATGAAATAATAGCTACAGAAAACAGGTTACAGATGAATACCATTTGTGAGACAGAAAATCCTTGGCATATGAAGAACTAACCCAGAATTGCCCAATCCAAGGCGAGGCATTTAGCATCCTTCGTTTTCCAAAATTTCCATAAAAATAACGATATTGTCAACCTAGATGCTAGGAAAATCTATTAACAAAGCATTTTACTTGGCTCCCAGAAACTTTGTGAAAGAAAAATGAGTTGTATATTTTTAAATTACTTACCAGGTGGAAAACTTGGTTGTCTAACTATTGTTAAAACAGACAGACTGGTTTTATCTGTTTTGTTTTGTTTCTTATCCCCTCAATATAATCATAGGGGATTCTTGCAGCAAAATGAATGTCTCTAGAGAGAGATTTTACTAATGAGAACACTTCAAAGCTTAGTTGAAGAATTGTAATTAGGTATCCTTGGGAAATGATTGTTTAAAAAACAAATGTCAAGGATGTGTATAATGCAAAGAAGAGCAATGAGGGCATAGTAGTCTTAGCATTACTTGAGGTTTCAAACTGTCAATATTATTTTATTTTTACCTAGGGTAAGTGTCTGCTAAGGCAATATAATGCAATTTCATGCAAATTTGTTAAGATTCAAAATATAGCAAGAGGAATGGGCCACAGGATATAAAATGTGCTATTAAAATATTTTTTAATAAAAAATATTGAGTACCTATTTTAGTTAAGATATAGTTAGTAGATAGACACATCATCAAGATACATTAAATGTTGAAAGAATGATTATAAACATAAAATTCATGAAACTGGTTATCTGAAAAGAAACCACTAATTCAGAAAAATGCACTCACCTCTTTGCTTACTGAGCAACATTATTTACAATAGCCAAGATATGGAAGCAAGCTAGTGTCTATCAACATATGAATGGATAAGGAAGAGGTGGTAGATATACATAATAGAATATTATTTAGCAATAAAAAAATGAAAAACCTGTTTATTGTTTCTTGTACATTATAAAATAAAAAATCAAAGTTTATGTTACTTTATTCATTTAATTTTCCTATAGATGATTTGGATCTGATACATTATTTTCAGCTACTGAACAGCTAAGTGATTAACTATTCTCACTTTTTTGCTTTTTTCTTATAGTATGATTATTACAGATTCTGAATTTGAATTTTTTTGTTAAAATGATATATTTGTATTTTCCTGGATTTGCTATAGCAGGTGACTCTATGGGAGAAGGAGGAAAAATATTGGTAGTTTAGGCTGATTGTGCTATTTCAAGAGAACTTTAAATGATGGTCAGCTAATTTTTGGCCAATATGCTACATTTTTCCTTCTTTTTCTAATATTTGGTAAAAGTTTCATTTAGCATGATTTAGTGTTTCAACCATTTAAAAGTTTTGTTTTACCAACAATTTTTCATAAAAGTATCTCCTTTGCAAAATGTGGTAGGCATACTCTAAAGCTGTCTCCATGATTTTCAGTTCCTGCTGCTCATGTATTGGCACAATCTCTTCTCCATGAGTGTTGGAAGGGCATGTGACTTGCTTCTAAACAATGCAATAAGGCAAAGATAGTGCATTGTTACTCTTATGATTAGGTTAATGTGTATAAAACTCATGCTAGCAAACTTATTCCACAGTTTCTCTCTCCATTAATCTTTGAATAAATAAGCATCCATGAATTCCATAAACATATGGTTCTGAAAGCAACAATCTGCATAATCTTGGAAATGTATCCATCCCCAGTCAAGCCTCCAGATGATGTTTTAGCCCTTTGTAGACTACCCAGATAAGAACTGCCCAGGTTTCTCACTAACAGAAATTGTGAGATAATCTGTATGCTGTTCTACATGCAACATTTGTGGCATATGCTATTCAGTACAGAAAATATTATATTATAAAAAATGATGCCCTTTTAAAGAAAGACAGTTCAGATCTTGAAAACGTTCCAATCCTTTCCCTTTGGAGTCCCTAGTAATTCACAACTTAATGCATCAAATTAGCCATTTAGGTATTAGATATTGTATTGTTTCTTTCTATTGAGTGATTTGATTCCTTTATATAGGTTTCAGGTATCTATTGCAATCTCCATATTTCAATCATTTAATTAATTTATTCTATTCTCTTGTAGGTACCATTAATAATAAACATATGATCATCATATCCTAACTGTAATATCTACATCATTTATATTTTTCTATTGCCTTTTATTGGTCTTATAACCCTCTGTCTTTACTTGCTTATTTATTTGTGTTGAAGGCCAGACATTGTGCTTAAAAATCCTTGTATATTTCTGATAAGTTATTGTTTTATCTGATCTACAAATAGAGGTGAGGCTGATCAAATTAATCCAAACAGGAATTGCATTGAATTGAGGCTGGGTATAGGAATGATAGGTTTATAATACAGAATTTCTGATATTTAACTAAAGGTTCCTAAGTTACTATTCCTGTAGCCAATTCTTCTTCTATTTAAACTGGGAATCTAATAAAGCAAGCTGCACTCAATGAAAACACAAATCTTTGGCACTTGATTCAATATAAAATATATAATATAAGATGAGACTATATTTGGTGGGCTGAATTACACTAAGATTGTATGAAGTCAATCCTAGCTTAATCTTAAAAACAGATCAGCTTGAAGTCTACACCACCCTAGTAACCTTCACTATCCCTATTTATTCAGGAAAAATAAATTAACTCTATGTTAACATAAAATGTGTTCATTCAATACATGTATAATATTCAATACATGTGAATTTTTTCATTCAATATATGTGTAAGACACTATGAATCAGAGTTATAGGATAAGAAAATATAGTGTGGAAGATATATACAAAAAGCACTACATATGTTATAAAAGAAAAAAGTGTATAACATGATAGATTTCTTACTATTTTCTTATAAGCCAAATAATTGATTATATGATTTAAATGCACCTCTTATATTTTTAATAACTATTTTAAGTAAGATAATAGTACATAGTATAAGATACACACTTTGTAAGTGTACAACTTAATGAATATTGTCAAACATGTATCTATGCAACCACAAGAGGGGATATTTTGATAATTAACAAGTAGCAGATGATAGCTAAATATATCCTATTACGAATCAGTGGGATCAGATATATGGCACAATTTAATAAAAAATTTATGGTTTTAGTTCTGTGTAAATCACTGTAATGAAGATAAATATTTTTAATTAGGTGACCTGGGGAGATATCCCTTGAAGTAATCAAGGAACTGTCTTTTAGCTCATAGATGTAGAAAGATGGAAGAAAAAAATTCCCATCCTTAGAGCAAGATAAAAAACTGATAAGTTGCAAATTAATGATTTTTCCTAAACATATGAAAGAACAATCAATTTTTGAAAACAATTTCAGAAAAAAACAATTAACACTAAATTTAGGGAGAAGTAGGTACCCGCAGGAAGGAACAAAATCTAAATGTTTGCTTTCCTGTGGAAGAAATAACTATAATATTACATAACCCTGTAATTCATTGAGCATTCAGCCAAACATTTTTAACAAATTACCAAGTGCTAAGGAGGTCCACCAGCTACAAAGCACCAGAATACTACCCTGAGCCAGCACTCTCCATTGTGCTGACAGGTGGCATTTGGGAGGAAGCCATCACTGCTAAAACTCTCCCCAAACTCATACTCCTGTATCCCCTATGGAATCAAAATCAGATCATCAAGGGAGAGCAACGAAAGTGTAGCCTGAGGGTTCCTGCTATGACAGGAATGTCAGTCATCTCTGAAACTCTGAGAAGACCTATATCCTATGTCTCCATTAAGAAACAAACACCTCAGACTTCAGGGAGTAAAGCCACAAAATCATATCCATTGGCATTGATGGAAATCCATGACATTGTCAGAGGAACAGGTGTAGAAATATATGCTACACTCAGAATTAAATCTGTATGAGGGACAGAAACACTCATGAAGTCCAAATGCTGGAAACCCAAGTTCACATTACCTTCCTAAAATTGTCTTATTTAGGGTATCAGAGAATGCCCACTGCACTCAATGCCAAAAAGCAGCACTGAGTAGTCATGAGAGCAGAATCCAGCAAGAAGATCTACAACAGATAGATTCCCTCTGGGAGCAGGGCAAAGAAAAGTGCCACGTTCAAACAGAGGACCCAAGCCAAATTGGAACATTTTCAGAGAAACAGTCTGGCAAAATAGCCCACACAATAAACACAAGTATCACTAGAGCAATCTCAGATCCATGATGCCTTCAGGACAGACACCATAGCCAACAAGAAACTTCAGACAAAGCCCAACTCCTGACTACATTAATACAAAAATGTTTGGAAAAATGTTAAAAGAATTAACTGCAGAAATATTTCCAGAATTGGTGATAGGTACAAAATCATCAAACTGAAAAGTTCACAGAAACCAGCCTAGATAATTATCAAGAAAAAGAAATCTAGTCAACAAACCTAAGTCATATTATATTCAAGTTTCTTAACACAAAAAACAAAGAGATAAGAAGGATGTCAGATGTGGGCGGCATCAGAAGAACAAGAGCATTACCAGGGACCCTCCTGCAAAACCTTGAAAATAAAAGGCAATGCAATGACATCCAAGTTTTTGAAAGGAAAAAAGTAAACCCAGAAATCTGTGTATAGCTAAAAATACCCTTGAGGCAAGGAAGAAATTTAAAGAGTTCTTATGGGAATGAAAACTGAGTGATTTAATGATTAAAGGCTTAATCCACAAGCAATGTTAAGGAAGTTCTCCAGGCAGAAGGAACATGATATTGGTCAGAGCTTGAACCTATACAAAGAAATGAAGAGACCTAGAATTAGACTAAGTGAGGATAGAATTAAATGGATTTCTTTCATAATTGTAACTACACTAAGTAAACTGCCTGTTTAAATAAAAAATAGTAATATTACAATAATACCAACACTTTATGGCATATAAAAAATGAAATATGTGTGAGAAAAGTTACAAGAGATGACAGACAGAAATTGGGAATATATTGCTATTAGGACCTTATATCACACAAAAAATGGTATAATATTTGCAGTTTCAAGGGCAAGGGAGACCCCCTCCTGGGGAGAGTTCCCTATGAATCCAGGGAAACTGAGGAAAGATGTGGGAAAGGGCAGACTGGGTTAAAGGGGCGTATTTCCACAGCTCACTCCGTTCACTAGCCAGGTCCCTCCCCGCCCATCCCCTCTGGCTGCGGGGCACGCTCTCTTCTACTACCTGTGCCTCCCACAGGAACTCCAGGGCCAGGTCCTTGGTGACTGGCAAACACCAGACCTGTTACCTACGAGGAATGGAGGGAAGCAGAGAATGACCATTTTCCTTCCACCCTGTGCCTTGGATCTACCAGTGGCTCTGCTGTGGTAGACATTGGTATTTTAATTTACACTGGTATATAAATGGCTAAGGACAGGCAGGAGATTCTGGAAACTCTGAGGGAAAACTTCCATTTACTCCACAATATTATTTGAAGTTAGACAGATTAGTTAAGATGTATATTGTGTTACTGCCAAGAAACTGCTGAACATGTTAAATGCATAAAGAAATTGTAAGTCAATAGAGGGTATAAAATAGAGTAATAAAAATGCCCATTTAAAAGGCAGAATACTAGAGTAAAAAGAAGCAAAGAGCAATTGGAAATTATAGAAAACAGGTACCCAGATGATAAATTTTAATCCAATTAAACAACATCATTTTAAAGGTTAATATTTTATAAAACAAATTAAAGGCAAGGATTATCTAATTAGATAAATAAACAACCATTGCAATATCAGTCTTATTTCAATATTATATGTAATGACATAGGTCAAAGTAAAAAAGAGAGATACCATGGGAACTCTACCCAAAAAGAATCTGGAGCAGCTCTATTGGCCTCAGACATAGATAATTTCAGAACACGGACTGGTGTCCAGGATTAGAGTTGGAGATAACAGTGTGTAATATTGGTATATTAAATACGTATGTGTCTGTGTGTTTGTGTGTGTTTCTGTATCAGATAGCATATATATAAAGCATATATTACCTAGGTCACTTATTTGATAGAGCCTAGTGCCTTCCCTCTATCAATAAACATATCAAATAACCAATATAGTTCATAAGTATGATTTGCTAATAAAGGCACAGCAGCTCCTGGTAGAAATTGTTGATTTCAGGCCTGGGGAAGGAAAAAATACAAGATGAGTAGAGAACTTCTTTTGGCAATGGAAATAAGGAAGAACTAAATAAACAAATACAAAACAGGATGGGGTCATGCCCAAAATCTCGGGATGCAGCCAAGAAGTGCCAGCTATAGCCTATTACTAGTTTCTAAATACTATTCTGCAGTAAGTGGTGTTGAGTATCCTTAGAAGAATAATTCTAGGACTGGGGTAAAGAAATAAGATGAGCTTGGAACTTAGAACTTATTAGAGTGATATAAAGTAACAAATTGCTCCAAAAAATAATGGTCACAAGACAAAATGACACAGAAGTCATGTGAAGGAGGAACCAATAGAAAAAGCTGAAAAAAAACCAAAACAGTCATAGTATTGTACCATAACCCAAAGTATACCATGGATGTTCCTTCGTCAAGTTGATGTAGGCACATTACTGAGTAAACAGATAAATGTAGAAGAATAAACAAATCTTCGCTACAATAGTGTACTGAATAATATATGCAGCTATCACCACTGCAAGAGATGCAGTTGAATTCTCCTCCCCTGAATGCAGCTGAATATAATAACTCAGTTCCAAAAAAAGAGCCTGGAAAGGCAAAAACAGTAACCTTAGCTGTAGATGCCTGCAAAGTACTAGCTTAATTAAATGATCAAGGTAAACATCACCAGTGATAAGTCATGTTGATAACATGTATTCCAGAAGTGATGTGATAAGGAAAGCACCTCATCTCTGTGGTATTCTTTGTGAAAACCACGCTTCTGGAGGCTCCAGGGCGCAGGGCTTCCCGCCTCTCCCAGCTTTTGACGGCTGCCTGGGGTCCTTGGCTGGTGACATCATCGCTCCAATTCCCACCTCTGCCTTCAAGTGCCTCTCTTCCCTCCTCATGTGCCTGTGTCTCTCCTTTTCTTAGAAAGACACCCGTCATATCGAATCAAAAGCTTACCCTGATCCAGTATGACCTCACCTTAACTAATTACATCTGCAAAGACCCCATTTCCAAAAAGGTCATTTGAGATAGGTATGAATCTGGTGTGTGCGGGGGGCACTATCCAAGCCCATAAAAGTGCCCTTCAAAATGCCAAGGGTGTGAGAAAAAAAAATACTGGGAAATCATCACAGGAAGAGACTGGGGAGGTATGTCAATTAAATACAATGCACTAACTTTATTGGGTGCTGTCACAAAGAAAAACAGTACTGGGAAATTCGTGAAATATGAAAACCTATATAGTTTAGTTCATTTATATTATAACAATGTTCATTAATTAATTTTGACAAATATACAATGGTTGGATAAGATATTAAGATTAGAAGAAGCAGGATGCAAGGTGTATACAAACTCTCTACTATCTTTGCAACTTGTCTGTAAACCTAAATTATTCCTACATACAAAGTTTATTTTAAAAGTAAAATGATGGAAACAGACTATACAAACAATAAGAAAAAATAAAAAAATCAGAATATAACTGAAAGGAAAGCTATAATGTACTCATGCTTCAGATGACTTAATATTTTTAAGTTTCAATATTCAAGAAAGGAATGTATAGACAAGATTCTGATCAGCATGTAAGAGTTTTGTGTTTTCTGGAATAACCTTCTAATTTAGGACAATTTTAGTTTTACAAAAAACTTGTGAAGATGGAATAGAGTTACTAATAATTTCCCCTATTGTTAATGTTAAATGGTATATTCATTACAATTAATGAACTGTTACATTATTGAATTGATAACTTATTATTAACTAAAGAACATATTTTATTTAGATTTCCTTTTTTTTTTTACCTAATGTACTTTTTTTCTGTTTCCTGAGCCTTTCCCAGGATACCACAATACATTCGTCATCTTCTTAGACTTCTTTTGTCTGCGGCAGTCTCAGAATTTCCATGTTTTTGATGACTGAGAATTTTGAGAACTCTGATCAAGTATTTTATATAATATACCTCAATTACTATTTATATGATATTATTCTCAGTTTAAACTAGGGTATATGTTCTCGGGAAAAAGACCACAGAGGTAAATTTGGCATTTTCATCACATTGCATCAAGAGTTCCTGTTAGCAATATGATTTATCACTGTGGATGTAAACTCTGATCACCTGATTGAGTATCATTTGTTAGGGCTCTGCACTGTAAAGTTGCTCTCCCCATTCTACACTGTAATCTTTGGACGGAAGTCACTATGCACCGCCCACATTATAGGAGTGGGAATTATCCTCTGCTTTCTTGAAGATGGGATATCTACATACATTACTTGGTATTCCTTTACATGGAAAATTTATGTATTCTCCCCACTTACTAATTTATTCAATTATTTATTTATATCAATATGGACTCATGGACATTTATTTTACATTTCTAGTTTTATACAATGCTAATTTATTCTGTTGCTAAATTTTTCCAGCTCTGGCCATTGGGAACCCTTTCAATTGGATACTGTTTCCTCTGACATACGTTTTTTAAATTACTTCCTTATTTTCTGGAACTGTAAGATGGTTCAGGATCATCTTGTGTACACTTTATATAGCACTTTGAAATCAGACATTCCTCCAATAATACTTGGTTCTTGAAAGGAATGCGAACTCAACAGTCCAAGTGGGTGTATTGCTAAATCTGAGAGGGACCCCTCTGTTCCTGCCAGCAGAACAAAGGAAAGGGACCTCTAACAGGCCAAGAGGCTTTTTATGGACAGGGTTTTGGCAGGCTCTTTGAGGGGAGGGGTCAAGGGAAAGGCGGGCTTGTGGCTTGCTGATGTGTCCCTTGGAGGATGCTTGCAGCCTAGATAAGATGACACCTAGGTCTCTCTGTGATGGTGGGTGGGCTTATTTGAAAGGTGGTGCTCAGGTCCAGATTCTATCAGTTCCTTTCATTGGAGAATGATATTTGAAACCAAGATCTGAGCTCCGGTGTGCTCATTGCTACTATGATGTCATTTCCTTCTAGACCCTCTAAGAAAACAGAACTGGAAAGTATATGTGAACCTACCAACCTGTGTGTAAATACATATATATATATAGACATTTCTATATGTAATATTCTGGATCCATTTTAAGCTAAAAATGAGTTCAGTACTGACATCGCCATTCCCACATGGATCACTAAGGCTTCCCCCTCTTGCTTTTCCACCAGAGAATCCCGGCTCTACCGCCCACGGTGCATTTACATAAATATTCAATTCCTATATACATATATAGCATTATCAGAATTGTTACCCTCTACAACCACACAAAACCACTTTGTTAACTAGAGTATACGACTCATGCACATTTTCTTTCCTTTTAGTCTTACAGACTCCAGTCACGTTCAGTTTCTTAGGTCCCAAGGTTTCACCCTCACTCTCTTCAGGAAGGTTGTTCACACATTTAAAATAAAGTTCGTTTTTTTGGTCATATCCTGCATTCCATTCTGTGATCCCTGTGATCACCTGACCTCTCAGATCATTTCTTAAACATTTGTATAAATTAAGGTTTACTTTTTGTAACGCAATGTTCTATGACTTTGACAAATGTATGGTACCATGAATTCACCTTTACAATATTATACAGAATAACTTCATTGCCTCAAAATCCTCTTTGCTTACCTCAATGAACTTTGCCTTCTCCATGGCAGTCCCTGGAAGTCATTGATATTTCTATGTTCTCTATAGTTGTGCCTTTTCTAGAATATCATATAACTGTATTTAAAAGGCATGTTGCCTTTCAGATTGCCTTCATTCACTTAGAAATATTGATTTAAGGTTCATCCATTTATTTTCATGGTTTCATAGCTTGTTTCTTTCTCTCACTGAACATATAGATATGCCACAGTTTGTTCATCCTATTGAGGAGTACCTTGGATGTTTCTAGTTTGGGGTGATTATAAATAAAATGGCCATAAAATATTTATATGGAGTTTTTGTGTGGACGTGAGTTTTTAAATCAGTTGTGAATACCTGGGACTCCCCAGTTGCTCATTGTGTAGAATACGACATTTGGACTTTTAAGGAAGTGTCAAACTGTCTTCTAAAGTGATTGCATCATTTTGTATCACTATTAGCAATGGCTGTGAGTGTGAGAGTCCCTGTGCTCGTGCTAGGCATTCTCATTAGCAACTGGTATTGTCAGTGTTTTGCATTTTAGCCTTTCTAAGATGTGAAGCGTGGTAGCTCATTGCTGTTTTAATTTGCAATTACCTAATGACAATGATGTTGAACATCTTTTTATAGGCAGTTTCCTTCTGTATATCACCTTTAAGGAGGTGTCTATTGGAATCTTTCGCTTTCTTTTTAATTGGATTGCTAATTTTCTCATTGTTGCATATAAGAGTTGTGTGTGTGTGGTGGTTATTGAAATTACAAGCCTAATAAGAAATTCATATGGAAAGCTAAAAACACTACTAAAACAGTCAAAATGACTTTGAAAAAGAATAATGTAATTGGAAAACATGAAATATTTTATTTAAGATATAATGTATACTTTAAAGACAAAATTTTAACACATATATCAGATAGTCAGAAATGAATGAAAGAGTAGTGGACATGATTTTATTCATTTATATATATTTTCTTGTGAATTTGTATTTTAGTAAGATTATTAAACCATTATGTGTTACAAAGCAGATTAAGAGAATGTGGTGCTGGTAAAATAAAAGACAGATCAAGGGACAGAATAGAAAATCCAAAAATAGACTTACATGTGTATGTTAAATTAACTTTGAAATAAATGCCAAAGCAATTCCATCACATTATTTTTCAACAAATAGTGCCGAAAAAGTTGAACTTCTATAAGCAAAAATCTGAACCACAGCTTATATGTTTTATGATATACAAAAGGCAATTCAAAATAGATTTTTACCTAAATGTGAAATCTAAAGCTTTATAATTTTCATCACCTTCTGAATCCATGTACCGATGCAATGAAATACAGCAAAAAAAGAATAAACTAATGATACATGCAACTAAAGAGTGAATCTCAAAAGCATCACACAAAGTGGAAAAAGAGAAACTCAAAAGCTGCATGTTATGATTCCTTTTACACACCATTACGTAGAATAGCACGACCAGAGGACCGGGAACCAGGGGACCCTTCCAGAGCCGTGGTTGAGGGGTGGGGACGGACTGACTACAAAAGTGCATGAGGAAACTTTTTGGAGCAATGGAAATATGATTTATTTTGTCAAATGTTATAAAAGTATACACCTGCAATCTCGTGTTTGAATGTTTTATTTCTCTAAAGATGGCCAAAAACCAGAAAAGAAAACAAAAATGTAAAAAGTTACTTTGGGCGGTGTGGGTAGTTGATGTGTCTTTTGAGACAGATATTTTGGGGGACAGAAAAGCCAGGGGTTTCTATGTTACTGATAGAGTTGGGTTTGTTAGCCTGGGAAATGCATGGATGCATTTGTTTCAAAGTATCATTTTAATTTGCAGTCACTGGCTTCATATGCTCTTCAGTGGGTAGAACACATTTATCAATAAAAACAAATATAGTGATGAAGAGATGTATTTTAAAATGTCAATATTTTCATCATATGCACATTAATTTGGGATCTATATATTTTTATGATAAAAATATCAAATGTTAAACTGCAATGACTTCGTTTATTTTCAAATTATTTTATGGTAGACATCATTACAATTGTCGAGTTACTGCTTTTCATTTACAGATGTGAGCGCATCTTTCATGTGTAGAACGCGGACTGAGATCCACCTCTTCCACTTACAAGTGTGACACCTCTTGGAATTTAATTATCTGGGAGTTCCTGTCCCCACAGCCTTTGCAACCCTATCTGAACGTGAAACTTTATATTACCATGGGGCTGGTGGTCGGGAGACAGGGGATACAGGAAAGGCAAGGCTGACTATTCACCTTAAAAACAGCAAGGATAGTAAGATGGTTATTATTATCAAATAATAATAACAGCGATTAAACAATTCTAAATTCTTTTTGCCTGGTTAACATTCAACGCATGGACCTTATTGTGATTGATATTAATGTAGAGTTTGAATGTGTACCTCAGGCTTTGGCCTAAGGTTTTCTTGATGATTGCCATCCAATTCAAAAAAAGCCTTTTCAAAATGCGACTGTATGGATAAGACTGTCTCATATACTTATGGAATTGACTATGTAATATTGTTCCAAGGCTTATGATGTGCCCAGATTTTGTGGTCTATATGGTGAAGCTCGAATCTTTGATCACTATTTTAAAGAAATCGGGAAGCAGCAACAAAGAATGAAGCAGTCCTGGAGAAAGACCTTCACTCCCTGATAGCCTCCCCCATTTCCTCTTCTCCCCCAATAGTTTTGAGATGTACATGCCATGTTAGACCAAGTCATTCATATTATTTTAAATACTCTTCGTTAGGGCAGTTCAAACGCAAGCATAATGGCATTTTCAAATGTGCAGAGAGACTCCATACGACTCAGTATTTAGAGAATAAGAAATTCAAACCCAAGTACGGCCAGGAGCTAGTATTAGAAGAGTATTTAAGATTATTATGCATTTAAATTCATTCCACAACCTTCCTCCTCTGATATTGTAATGCCATTCAAAATGCTCACACATAATGCAAAAGGAGTGAGCAAGGATTGACTGCAAATGAGCATGAGGGAACTCTCTAGAGCGCTGGAAATATTATTTATTTTATTTATTTTATCAAATTTTATTTGACCCATTCTAAAATTGAACACAGCAGACACAGGTCTTTTTCATTGCTTCTCTGCACAAATAATTTACTCTCCTACTTACATTCCCTGTCATCACTGAGAAGCTCACTGTAAGTTATGCCTCTTAAGCCAGATTCCTGGATATCATCACTTTCTGTTTCTCCCAAGAGACTCACAATTTTTACGACCCTCATGTCAAGAAAATTTCAAGTTTCTTGAAAATGCATTTCTTCCTCACTTCCTTCCTTTTCTTTATTTCTTTCTTCCTTCCTTCCTTCCTTTTCTTCCTTCCTTCCTTCCTTCCTTCCTTCCTTCCTTCCTTCCTTCCTTCCTTCCTTCCTTCCTTCCTTCCTTCCTTTCTTTCTTTCTTTCTTTCTTTCTTTCTTTCTTTCTTTCTTTTCTTTCCTCTCTCTTCAGTACATATATCTTATTTCTGGATCATAACCATTCATTGAACCACTGCAAACCCGGGTCTTCCTTCAATCTGTCCTAGGTATTCAAACTTTTACAGTTATTTTTCTATCTACTAAAACCCTTCAATGACTGCCCACTACAATAAAAAAGGTCCAAGTTGGTGCTTGGAAATAGTTTTAGGAATTATTTTTGTAATTGGGAGTGTTAATTTTTAATTTTAGATTTTAGCCTGGGGAAAGAAGAGTGTTCGTGTCATTATTACAGTACTGCCATCTCTGATTCACAGTGTATATCCATGACTGGTTCCTTTCCTTATTAAGAAACTAAGGGTCTGTTGTATTAAAAAGTTCTATTCACCTAAAAAATACATACATGCATTCATGATTGAAAGAAAAAAGAGGGGATAGATGAAAGAAAGAGGGGATACAAACCCAATATCCAAGCAGATTTATTGCTAAACCTGAGAGGGACCCCTCTCTTCTGACCAGCAGAACAAAGGAAAAGGGGCCTCTACTCTGAAGAGACCTCCAGGATTTTATGGCCAGGTTTTTTGGCAGGCCTTTTGAGAGGAGGAGTCAGGGGAAAGGTGGGCTCATGGCTTGCTGATGTGCCCTTTGGAGAATGCTTGTAGCCTTAGTAAGATGAAACCTAGGTCTCTCTGAGAGGGTGGGTGGGCTTATTCAAAAGGCGGTGCTCAGGTCCGGATTCTATCAATGATGATCCCAAATCTTTACACAGTAATTTAGTTTAAATTTAATATGTTTGGAATTCTGTATATACATACACACAGATGTAGATTTACATATATTATGTGTATATTTAAATAGATTTGTATATATAGATGTATATATGCATGTGTGTATAACTAGTTATGTCTGTGTCTAGGATTCCCTGAGGAGTTTATTTCTAATGTTTTAATATTTTCTTCTTTTTCTCTTCCTTTATTAGTTGATATTATTTGTTAATAGTAGGAATGGTGTTATACCTTTTCAAATTTGTCTAGGTAAATTATTTGCTTCAGTCTCTTGTTAGATATTGAAGAATGTAGAAGCGGAATGCCAGGTGAAACCATAGAAGACATTAATACACTTGTGGATCTATCTGTCCTGGAAAATAAAAACTGGGCATATAGCAGTTAGTTGCACACCAGAGGCCACTGGAGAGGAAGAGATGGTACTAAAAATGCTCTATTTTTGTTGTTGCCAGAGCCAGCAGCCTTCCAGGCTTTCATTCATCTATTCATTATTCATTTGTTCAATAAAAATACAGTCCATTAGATTTGGGGGTTCTAGTGACACAGTTAATGATAGGAAAGTGCCTCATTTATACTGCAGGTTGCTCTCAGCTCAGTACTCAGCCCTCATTAAACTCTGCAAATCATGAGATCACGCTTTATGTAATTCATGAATTTCTTAAGATAACATCTTTAATGCTTTATTACACTCTCCAGAATAAAATAAAGGGAGGAAAATTTAAGCAGCTGAATATTACTATAAATTCTATTCCTATAGTTCCTAACACATACAATCTCTAATAGTAATTCTTTCATATGGAGCTTTGCCAAATAGTATGTTTGACATGTAAAGGGGAAAACGAGAGCATGCTGTGTCTAATATTCTGTGAATGTTATTTCAAGTGGTAATTAAATTCAGTTAGGTAGTCAACCAAAACCCTTATTCACAGAAAAAAATTGATGTTCTTTCTTTATTCTTCAGGTTCTTCCTCCCCTTCCTTTACCCAAATTCCTACGTCTCTCTTCATAAATTGAACTCTATTAATGATTTCACTTTGAGGGATTTAAGATGCCATTTTTAAAGGACTACATTTAAAGTTTTCCCTTAATGTCACATGAATTAGAGATTTAAAAAAGAATTGAATATTTATGAAAACAAATGATCATATAAAACAGTTCTAGAGAACCGGAAAATGCACCACCAATCCTGAGTCACAAAGTTGCTTCTAGATAAAAGAAAAATGTGTTTTTTTAATAGAAACACAAATAAGTAGAATGTCTTAGAAAATTATTATAATGTTTACTCTAGCCTTAGAGGAATTTAATTAAGCGCAGTCAGCCTGGAAAAGGTCTAGGCAGAAATGTCATGGAGGTACAAAATTATGGATGCCTTCCTTTTCTATTCTAATTATCTGTTCATTTGGCTCACTTCTTTCTGAGTATTTTCATGTACAGGACAACGGGAGGATAGCACATTTTATCTTAAATTTCTAGGTAAGTTTTCAACATGTTTAAATAAATTTTATTAACAAATTTAAGGAGACTCTTAAACAATGTTTTTAATTTTATAACATGTTTTCTTGATGATATAGGAGAAATTTTAGAGATATTAACACATGTATTTTTGTTTATTTCACAGAAAATAAATTTTATATTTGTATATGTTTTTTAGTAAGCTTCTTAGGGCAACCTCTATTTTTTTGTATGAACTCATAATCTGCCTTGCTTGGATATGAGAAACGTTGGAGATTATTGACATTTAAATTTAGTTACACGAGTGAAGATTGACTTCTGTCCATATACCTAAAATTGTTAGGACCCACCTTTTAGGTTAATAAGAAAAGGAGGCACTGATAATACACAAATATGTCTAGCTGAAGGAATGAAAATCGCATTTGAAGAGTTTACTTAAAGAAAGAGAATTTGCATTCAGCTTTGTTTTCCAAGTTGTATGCTTTTCACAAAATCACATTCATTTATTTGAAGAAAAGGCCATTCTCTGGACCATGGTCTTAAAGGCTAGCTTCACTTGCTGATTTCTCAGTGTATATATGAAAGGATTCAAGAGAGGAGCCACTGAGGTATTGAGCACAGCTACTCCTTTGCTTAAAGTCACCCTTTCCCTTGCCGAAGGCTTAATGTACATGAAGATGCAGCTGCCGTAAGAGAGGGAGACAACAATCATGTGGGAGGAACAAGTGGAAAAGGCTTTTTTCCTTTGACTCGAGGAAGGAATTCTTAGAATTGTCCAGACAATATATGTGTAAGAGAGAATTATTAGTGTTAATGTGACCATAAGTGTCACCACAGCTAAAAAAAATGCCATGAGTTCTAGAAAGTGAGTGTTTGTGCAAGAAAGCTGCAGAATTGGAGAAGAGTCACAGATAAAGTGATCGATTACATTGGAGGCACAAAAATCCAACTGCAGCAGCAGGACTATTGGAGGAAAGATGATCAGGAATCCTGCAAGCCATGAACTAAAGACAAGAAGAAGACAGACTCTGCTGCTCATGATGGTTGTGTAATGCAGAGGTTTGCAGATGGCCACGTAACGGTCATAGGACATGGCAGCTAGAAGGTAAAATTCTGTCACCCCCCAATAAAATGAAGAAAAACAGCTGAGCCACACAACCGCTAAAGGAAATGGTTCTGTCTCCTGTTGTGATAGTGACAAGGAATCTGGGAATGCAGACAGATGTGAGCGATATTTCTAGGAATGAGAAGTTTCGAAGGAAGAAATACATTGGAGTCTGCAGATGGGCATCAGAAAGGGTGAGGGTGATAATGATCAGGTTCCCAGTCACACTTAGCATGCAGGTAACAAGAAGAAATATGAAAGGTACAACCTGCCACTGTGGGTCATTTGTCAGTCCAAGAAGAATAAAATCTGTTACTGTTGTGTAATTTCTCATTATTCTCCTTTATAATGGTATTCTTTGTTTTAGCTGTAAAATAGATGAAGAGATAAGAAAGCTATGACACTGGCAAAGAAACTCAAATACAAGAAATACACCCACACATGCATTAAAAAGATATTTTTACCTTTTTCTTTTAGAGAAAAATGATTTTATAGTTCATAGAAACGAAATAATTTTCAAAACTTATTTATTATCACATGTATTATTCGTTATTCCTATATATGCTTCATTGTATTTCGCATATCTCAGTATAAATCTCTGTCACCTGAACGTCCTGATATATCCTAAAAACAAGAAGAAAATAGAAAGTTAAAACCTCCTCAAAGAAAACCCTGAAGGGTTACTGCCACCATGCTGCAATACTCGTTTAAGATATTTTTGTTTTCTTCTTCATAGATACAAAATTTTCTATTTTGAATCAATATTTATTTCTCCTTCTCCGTTGAAGCTTTTACAGTTTTCAGAGATGACTCAGTTACCTATCTGGTAGAGTTATGTGGCCCTGACAATAGCACAGATGTATTTAATGGATAGGAGTGTAACCCTGATTTAATCCCAATGTCTGCACTGCAGGACGTGCAACTTTAATTGCTAGTCTGATGGAATGGGCTCTTCTAGGATTGTAAACATATTCTTCTTGAATATGTTTTATTTACTGCCAAAAAAATTAAATATATTGTATGAGTCCGCTCTGATACATAAAGCAGTGCTTTTACTTAAGTCCTAGTTTTATTTTTGCAAAAGTGCAGGTGTTTTTACTAATTTCTAAATTTGTTTAGCACTTCTACAGAATATTGCCTATTCTTTTCTTGAGGGAGATGAAAGGGAAGAGTTCAACATTCTCGATCAGGTATGAGAAGGCAAATATTGTTTCTTTTCTCTTTGTTTCATCATATTTGGCTTGTAATATAGTGCCAGATGTTATTCAGGATTCGTTTTATTGTTTTTCCTGTTTAAAGGTATAATTTCCCATGAAGGCTTTAGATGTGCTGTCATGTAAGATCATTTAAAAAAATACCTAAGTGTCCAGGCAGCCTGCCTAAGTTTGGAATGTCTCATTTGTTTTCTATATGCTTCAGGAGTTCCAGAGATTCTAAAAGGAATAATACTTTCTCAGTAAATATATTAATGAACTTACTAATTTTTTTACCTACAGAATTTTAGGAGGGATATATTCCTTCTTCCTGTCATCTGTCCTCTCTGTTTGTTATCATAAGATGTGCTCTTATTTTTGTTGTTTGGTTTTCCTTTTATATCATGGGTGCTAACCTTCACTATATATAAAATACACAGTGTGCAAAATTGAAATCTACAGTATATCTGCTCAGTGTTATAATATATCATTTAAATTGTTTTAAATCTTTTAAAAAATGATTGCAGTGTCCTAATATTGATTATGTTAAAATGATTATTAAAAGATATCTAGATGATAACACAACCATGTAGTCCTATCAATCACAAATATGTTATAATGAACAAAAATATATAAAACTTACATTGTAGTAATTTAGATTTTTTTCTTCATTTATGTATTTCACATAAATTGTGTGGTTTTATTTTATTTATACACAGTGCTGTTTCTAATTGATATCAGCATACATATACACTATTAAAACAAAAAGTATATTCCTGAAAGAAACTATTAAAGACATACTTACTTTTGTGATAAACATGGTTGGTTAAGTCAACGTCATGTCTGATGACTTTAATTTGTTTAAACATAGTGTTTCAGAATTCAAAACTCTTTGCAATCTGTTTCTCCTGATCGTATATTCATAGCCAAATGTTCAAATTATTGATAGTAAAGAATAATTCCAAAAGCTCCTCCACAATTTTACAAAAAATAAGACATACATCAACCCATTTCTATACATGAATCCAAATTTCTCTAAGGATATGAGGTCTCTCAGGTCTCTTACCAATTGCCACTTAAAGAAGTTTATCTTGATACTTGAAGTAAAGGAAGTTATAGTTGAAATGAAGGCTAAGGTATGTCTTTTCAAGTTTGATGGGCAAGATGGTATGATCTTTTGTGTAGAAGTAAAGCTATTCAGGTTAGCCATAATTTTATCTGTTTCATTTACAATGGACTCAGGGGGATTAGATGAATAAATAAACAAAAGACACCAAGGAGATTGGTGTTCTCAAGGCACCAAGCACTAACCAATTGTCCAAATTAGTACACAATTTAGAATAGAATATTTAGGTGATGGTGGCCTGAAGTTTTTTAAGGAGAAGAAAAAAATATGCAGAAGGATTTGAATCTGTGTAATAATCCATAACTTCACAAGGAGCACAAACTAAGTAATGGGCTAATAGAGATTAGCAATTTCTAAATGGCAACAGACTAAATTGTGAAAAAATGGGTTTTTCTCTAATCTGAGGGAAATTATTAATAAGTCATTGTGATGTTTTAGAACAAGGCTGAGGTCTCCGTTTTTCAACACCATAAGACATGTCAGGTTTGTTCTTAAGATTTTACATCTTTCCCATTGAATGGTGACATCATGACTAGAATTACTACAAGTTATTCATTCAATAATTATTTTTTGGACATTTATTATGTATTGGGCTCAAGCTTAGTTTCTGAGAATACAGAGATAATAAAAACAACCCTTTGCATATCTTGTACCTCTTACAGAAAAGTGTGGGAATTCTACATTATTTTTGAAATCTCAGATTCCCTTTTTCATGTCCAATATCCACTTTCCAGAATCATTTTATTTTTCCCTGCACTGACAAATCAAAGAGTCAGGAGACCAAGAGATGTCTGAAATAAAAGGGTTTATTGATCCTTCACAGATGCTAGCCAGATAAGGACTAAGTCCTGGGACAGTTTCTGCTTCACCAGCAGCAAGGCCAGTTTAAAAGAAATAATTGTCCATTGGACTCGAGGAACAGAGCACATTTACGATGGGTCTTAAGGAAGGAAAGTTGTTTAAATTCACATTGGCTACAGATAAGGAAGGTGGACTAACTTGAAGTGGGCAAAGTCTGGGAACAGGCGGTTAGTTTGTAGAGAAGGCTCATAGACTATTGTTGATGATGGTCAGACACTGGTCATGCACGAGAGGAAGACAGCGGCCCTGGGAACCTTCGAAATGACTGTTGAAGTGACTTCATCCAGGAACATGGAGTTCCTAGTTAGCTTCAGCCTATGGCTATTGACTGAGAACATCCCCTTGTCTCTCTCCCTCATTCTTTGGCACTTAATGTCACATAATTTAAGACATTTCAGAATTTTTCCCTTGTCATTTTCCCCATCTCACCAAAGTATTCCATAGAAATCACTGATGAATGCCTGTTAATGAATTTTAACATGTTTAAAACGGCACTTTTATGTTTAGGCCATTATCCCATGTTGCTAGGAAGACTCACTCCTAGGAATTTATGTCCCATGGAGAAGGGAAATTTAAAGGTACAGTTGGTTGAGATGAGATGTCCCAGGCCAATTATGGTCAACAAGAGGGTGACACACAGAGAGAGAGAGAGAGAGAAAGAGAGAGAGAGAGAGAGAGAGAGAGAGAGAGAGAAGGAGAAAGAGAGAGAGAGAGAAAGAATTATCAATCAACTTTCATCAGGTATCTTTAGTTTCCTTTCTCTAAAAAGCATCTTCTTTGGGAAAGGTGTAGGTGGCTAATTTAATTTGTTGAGCAAACATTATTTTGGCTGAGGTTTGGTTTCTAGTCTTACATAACTGGGAGAAACAAGTATAAAGTTTAAATGAAATAACAGTACACAAAAGTAAAGTGGGGCAACAAACATAAACTGAAAGATAATTTTAATCCATGTGCTCTGTGACCTGAAACTTCATTTTAGAATCTCCCCTAAAGCAGGGTTGGAACACTCAGAGCCCTTATTTTGTAATAGCAGCAGTGGAATTAAAGAAAAATTTAAAAATTTTACAATTGTGCTTGGGCTTTAGATTTCTATAGTCTGATTGTCCATCTTTAGTGTTAATAATACAGAAGGGAAAAAAAGAGAAGGAATATAGTTTAGGGAGATTTTGAGTCTTTCAGGACAAACACGCCTGTCTTCACTCTGGTAGAAGCAGCTGGCGTTGAGATGTAAGCAGCTTCTCTCCATAGTCAGGTGGAGTTTGAGATAGCAGGTGGGAGTGCTGAACCATTCTGGTGGATTAGCCTTTTTATAAGTAGGAAACATGGATCCAGGAGTTAATTTCCAGGATTTTAGCTTCACATAAATTCATAAGAAGTACTGGGAACAGATCTTTCCAATGGGATTGTAAAGAACTTTTGTGGAGATGTCTTTTTCAGTAAACAAAATCTCCAGGTTGGATTTTGGGCAATGGAAAGACATTCTCCTCATTACTGTAAAAATTGTTTTACTAAATATTGATTTTCATTAACAGATTTTCAATAAACCCTTTTATTTCAGACATCTCTTGGTCTCCTGACTCTTTGATTTGTCAGTGCAGGGAAAAATAAAATGATTCTGGAAAGTGGATATTGGACATGTGGCTCTTAGCTATAAATAAGGATTCCTCCTTTTATAACTAAAGAGTCTAAGGCCACTGGGGAAAGATGCATAGGTCTTCCTGTTATGATTTCAGAAGAGGAAATCTTATATTTTCCAAAGGGAGTGGATCTCAGTTTCAAAAGAACTGTAAGTAAGACTTTTGATTAAGGAATTTTAAGACTTCCATAAATTTGGCTGAGTGTTTATAATTCTATTTATACATTTTACTAATCCAGAGGATTAATGAAATGTAATATTGGCAAGATGGCACATCCTTGCTGTATAATTTGTCCAGTAAAACTAGTTCCCCTATCTCTGTGTGGCACAGAAGGGCTTCCCTAGGCTGATATAAATTTCTCTATCAGTATCTTAGCCACATTTGTGACGATGGCATGGCAAACAGGAAAAGCTCCAGCTCCTCCAGAAAACATACAATAACAAGAACCTACTGATAACCCATCCAATGTGGCCATTAAATGAAGTCCAGTTACAGGTGTTCATAGGGTTCAGACAGAAGAGGTGGAAAGCCTTCTGTAGGTTATATTTGTACAGGTATATAAATGTTCTAGAAATTACGTATAATTTCAAGAAATCTAATAGGTCTTGGTATAAATGTTCTCCCTTGCAATTATTCTCTTACCTTCTAAAACTGTTGCCATCAAACCTGAATCTTAAAATAAAAGAATTGAACCTGAGTATCAGGGAGATGCCCTAGCTGACTTTCATGCAAAGGTAACAGCAGCAGAATCGGTATGTATAAAATCTATAAAACAGAATCAAATGTATAAAAAGGATCTCCATTTATACGTTTATACAATTATAAAGAGCAACTGGAACTTTCCCTGTTTGCCATGGCATTGTCACAGTTTCAATTGAAAAAAATAGAAGACTGTTTGGAGGCCTTGAGTGGCCATACAGCAGAGGGATTGTGGCGTGCCCTCTCCTCAAGATAGTGGAAAGGGTTATCGGGGAGAGAGAGACACTTCAGCAGGAGAGAGACACCCTTCAGCATCACTTGGAGGAGCTGGATGATGACCACTGGATGCCCTTAAGAAAGAGAAAATTACTGAGAAGACAGGTTGTGCTCCTGGAAGATACATTAGCAGCAGGGAGGGAAGAGGCAGCCAGAGAATCCGCTTTGCAGGAGGCTGTGTGATGGGGGTCGGGGGGAAGGAAAGAGCAATGCCTTCAGCCCTGGAGATGGTAGAGGAGATGTTGGGAGAGGGTGAGGGGAAGGGGCCAAGGGCTAATCTGTCACTGAGGCCACTGCCTGAGGCACCGGCGTCTCCTGTATTAAAGTCCCACCTGGTTGTAATAAAGAAAATAAAGATGCAACAACTGAGGGCTCTCCAGAGGGAGAAGCTGGCCCTCCCCAGTTTGTGGGCCACTCTGTGCTCTGCCCCTGTACGCAGGATGAGCTGGTGAACTTGAGCATTGGAAGAAGTCATTGGAACCTCTACTTACATGGCTTTTGTGTGTCTGGGTTATGGGGGTGGAAAATATTATTTTATCAGGTGCTGGAATGGGTAGACTGGCTTCTCCCACAACTCACCCTTCCCACTGGCAGCAGTTGCAAAGTGCCCATCAAAACTCAGGGAACCAGGTGCTTCAGGATTTGCTGAAAGCAGCCATCAAGGCAGGTTGGCCTAATCTGGGTGATTTACCATACTTACCACTAGTGGGAAATGTATGCAGAGCTCCAGCAGGTGTTACAGGGGCATGAAATACCATCAATGATATGGACCCCCAAGGTCCCAGTGAGAAGTTGTTCACTGTAGGAATGAGAAACCTGGTGCTCCATACAGCTCCCCCATCTCTCTTTGGGTCCCTGTTGACTATTTTTGCCCCCCACATAGGGCAACCAATAAGTGAGGCTACTCTTACTTTAGCAGATCTGAGGGAGGTTGAAATAAGAACATGGAATGAAGCATGGGCTATGACTGAAAGGAGAGGTGCAAAGGGCCCCTTTGAAGGTCTTGAGGACCCAGATGTGGTTTGATTTGATAAAGGCAGGGGTAGTGAAAGAAAAACTTGATGGGCAGTCCAGTAGGATCTTGTTAGGACTGCGGCAACAATTAAAGCTAAAGCAGAAGTTCCAGCTGCTGAGGTCCAAGACATGAAAGCCAGAGACAAAGTCCCATGCCCTCCTTGTGTCCTTGCAAGACTTTCTAGGGGACAGTACTCAGGCTCTGCCTGGGCCCTCATCCCCACAGGATCATGATTGGGTGTTGTGGTTTGAATGGGGGAGGGTTAAAGTCCCCACCTAGGGAGATGTGGTGGGGACGAGAAACCACATGGGAATTTAAAATTCATTGATCCCTGTAATGTGCATGTCCTGCCATTCATGGACACAGGAGCTGAATGCTCTGATTTATGGGAACCCTGAGCATTTTCCTGGGACCTTGATGGTTATGGGGGTAAGGCAATTAGAGTGAAAAAAGCCCAAATCCTATTGGGGATAGGATGTTTACCCCCAAGGGAGGAATACTGTGTACATTTCTGTCATCTCTGAATATATTTTGGGTGTAGATATTCTGCAAGGACTGTGGTTACAGACCTCTGCAGGTGAGTTCAGACTGAGGGTACATGTCATAAAGGCAGTTCTGAGGGGACATGCCAAGTACCTCCCTATAGCTCTTCCTGTACCTCAGCGGGTAACAAATTCTAAGCAATATAAATTACCTGGTGGGGGGGAGTACAAGGAAATTGGAGAAACTCTATAGGAGTTGGAGAAGGTTGGCATCCTAGAGCCCACTCATAGTCCCTTTGATTCCCCAGTGTGGTCAGTGAAAAAGCCAAATGGATTGTGGCATATGACTGTGGACTACAGGGAACTGAATAAAGTTACACCACCTTTGCATGCTGTTGTCCCCTCTATAGTAGCACTTATGGACAACCTCAGTCATGAACTAAGAATGTATCATTAATTTGTGGACCTTGCTAATGCTTTCTTCTCTATTGATATAGCACAGGAAAATCAGGTAGAGTTTGCCTTCATAGGGGAAGGCCGGCAGTGGACACTCATTGTCCTTCACAGGGATACCTCCACAGTTCCACTGTCTGTCACAGATCTGTAGCCCAGGGCTTGGCCACACATAGAAACCACAAACATTGTGACTGTATCATTACTTGATGATATCATGCTCACATCTGATTCTCTTGCAGATTTAGAAGGGGCAGTTCCTATACTGCTGCAAGATCAACAAGAGAAAGGATGGGCTGTGAACAGCACTAAGGTTCAAGGACCTGATTTCCCTGTGAAGTTCTGGTGAAGGGTTGTCTGGTCAGGTAAAACTAAAGTTATCCCAGAAGCAGTCATAGGCAAGGTCCAGGCTTTCTCTACCTCTATCACTGTGTCAGGATTACAGGAGTTTTTGGGTCTTTTGGGTTGCTGGAAAGTGTTTATCCCACAGTTGGCACAAATTCTGAAGCCCTTATACTGGTTGGTATAAAAAGGCATCCGGTGGGACTGGGACAAAACATGTGCAGCTGCTTTATTGCTGCTAAGCGAGCAAAGCCATACAAGCCTTGAGTGTAATGGACTCATCAAGGCTCTGTGAGCTAGATGTTCACATAACTTAAGTTGTTTATGGATGGGGTATTTGGCTTGAACAGACAGGCCAAACTATTGGATTCTGGTCACAACAATGGAAAGGAGCAGAGCTCTGGTATACCTTGAAAGAGAAGCAACTGGATGCTATGTACCATGTCTTGCTGGCTATGGAGCCCATCACCGGAACAGCTCCAACCAAAGCAATAACTACCTATCCCATCGCAGGTGGGTGAGAAAGTGGCATGGGACAGATGCCTACACTGGCCAAATGGGGTGCATATTTACAGCAGCATAAATCCCTCTCTATTAGGCCCTTAAGTAGAGAACTCCAGCACTTACTGGGGCCAGTGACCTATACCAGGTGAAAGAAGGAAGACATTGCTTTTGACTCATTGGTAGCTGAGAGTCCTTATCAGGAGGGAAAAGCCCCTATACCTGAAGATGCTTAGTATACATCTCCAAGTTGTGGGCAGCCCCAAAGTGGAGAACTGTGGCTTCCCATCCTAAGATTGAGACAAGATGGATGGAGGATGGAGAGTTGAAGAGCAGCCAATGGGCTGAGTTGCAGGCAGTATGGCTTGTGATCAGCCAGGAGCCCTCCCCTATAGTTGTTTGCACCGACAGCTGGGCTGTCTATTGGGGCTTGACCCTGTGGCTGCCAACATGGTACCATGCCAACTGGATGGTTGGTCATCAGCCCCTTTGGGGGCAAGAGTTGTGGCAAGACCCTTGGGCCTCTGGTCAGACTAAGACCGTTACTTTACATCATGTGACTGGCCATTTGCCTTTGGCATCCCCAGGGAATGGTGAAGCAGACACATTGGCCCAGATGCGCTGGCTAGAAGGAAAGCCTGCCTCTGATGTAGCCAAATGGTAACATCAGCATTTGTTGCACCCAGGGCAAAAGACAATGTGGGCTGTAACCCATTGGGGGGCTTGCCATTGACCTCTGAAGAAGTCAGCTAAGCCTGGAAGGAGTGCCTTGTGTGCTCTAAGAGGGACTTACACTTTGTCAAGCTGTAACATGGAACAATAGTAAAAGGGCTGATACCCCTTGTCAGGTGGCAGGTAGACTATATTGGGCCTCTGCTCATATAAGAAGAATATCAGTATGCCATTACTTGTGTGGATACAGCTACTGCACTTCTGGTAGTTTTTTCTGCACATCATGCAGATCAGCAAACCATCAGAAGGGGCCTAGAGCATCTCTTTGAAGCCTATGGCTGGCCACAAGTGATTGAGAGTCATCAAAGCACCCACTTTACTGTACCTGAGTTACAAGAATGGGTGCAGCAATTAGGAATAAAGTGTACGTTTCATGTACCATATAACACTACTGGGGCAGGCATGATAGAGAAGTACAATGGTTTGTTGACATCTGGCCCAAAGTCAGACACCAATAGCCTATGGGGTTGGTCAGTCCACTTATGGACGGTGCTACAGCATTTGAATAAGAAGCCCCAAAAAGGAGCTTTGAGCCCTGCGGATATACTAACACACTTTGCTGCCTCTCCTGTACAACTTTATGTGCAAACCAAAGAGAAGTTATTGAAGCCAGGATATGGCCAGCACAGCAACATCCTGCTGTTAACCCCAACTGCATTAAACCATGGGAACTGTTGAGTGGACATGTCCCTGGATGTTTTGACACATGGACCAGTGATCATGGTAGTGTACCCAAAATGTCTGGGAGTTAAGAGCATCTTATGGGGAAGTTTTGTTTTATCTTTATGGCCAGTGCATATACCTTTTGTAGCCCTGTATATTGACCCATCTGTAACTCCCACAGGATGGGGGTTGAAAGTCTGGTATACTGGACCAGGATGAGACCCCATTCCTGCCACTGTTTTATCACAGGACCACTCTCTTGCATGTATCCTACCTGACTGGACAAGAATTGTCTATGCTGGTGTCATTAAAACATGTATCTTATCACCCTTAAGGTCATCTTCTTCTACAGTCCTTGTGTCCTGGATGTGCCCCCTGGCTGCAGTTGCCTTGTGATGATTGCTCTGAACTCTCTACCTCTTCATTTACTGACTGCCTGTAGAATGAGAGAGCTATGGACTTAATCTGCATAGGACTTTGAACCTAGCTGAAGCCTCCGGCTTGAGGATTATCATGATTTTATTGCAGTTATTATTGTATGTTATTTGTCTGGTTACAATGCTCTTTTTTTCTCACAAAGGGGTCATTGCAGAAGATGGCAAACAAGCAGATTGTGAAGCAAGTTTTCTGGAGGGGTAGACTTTTGTAAAATTGCAATATTTCCAGAATCTCTCACCTGGCCTTAGTGCCTCTCCATATCAATAGGTAATTACAAGGGCAAGCGAGGGCATAACTCCACCAGAGAGGTTGGGTTTGGCCCTGTCTTCTGCAGCAGGGTCGTGAGAAACACCAGAGAGCAGAAGTGGATGACTGCTTGTAGGCAATAAATGGGTTTCTCTCACTTCATTTCTCTTTTCTTCTGATTTTGATTTCAAAGGTATTTTGCTCTGGGATTTTACCCGGGAGTTACAGTTGGTATTTTAGTTGAAGTTTAATTGGTAATTAGGCCTGAGATCATATTTTTATATAAGAGGTTATTATATATATCAGTTGGTTATCTAGTAGGCACATGTGGGTAAAATTGTAATATTTCCAGAATCTCTCACCTGGCTTTTGTGCATCTGCATATCAATAGGTGTTTCCAAAGGGTGAAAAGAATTAGTCTATCTACGTATCAATAGATAATTACAAGGGCATGCAAGGATTTATCTGGACCAGAGAGGCTGGGTGAAGTTGTCTTCTGCTGCAGACTGGTCAAGAGAGACATGGGATGACTGCTTGTAAGAAATAAATGGGTTTCTTAACTTTATCTCTCTCTTTAACTGATTTTGGATTTAGAGATATTTTCCCCATAATTTTCCTCCCGGAATTAAAGCACAATAAAAAATAAATGAATATGTTAATATTTATCATTTTCCTTCATTTTATAAATCAAGTAAGAAGAATGAAAAGTAATAAAGTGAATATGAGTAAAACTATGAAAAAGAAGGATACTAAATAAATAATGAGTAAAATTCATGTATAACATTTTAATAAAAGCCTTTCTTCTTTCTGTGGCTCAACTTTTTCATGTTATTGTCTAGTTAGTAAAGCAATCAATGCTCCTTAGAATTTTCTAAGTCCTTCTTCTGAGATAAAACATCTTGTAACATATTCTCCCTAGATTTCCTAACTTTACCATTCTACAGTGATCTTGCTGTAGAAATTGTTGTTGTTTTAAGATGGTGGTTCTGTATTTCCTTCATTTCTTCTGCATTTATTAATTGGCATTTTCTCTAAGAAAGTTAATCCTATTCCACTTAAATTTTTCAATTATTTATTTTTATACTGCATGTACTATTGAATATTATTTAGGGGTTTATAATTCAATACTACATTCTTCATTTTGTTTTTTAAATCCTCCAACTTCAGCCACTGGTTGTCCTTTCAATTGGCTCTGGAGTTGTTTCAACATGACACCGTTAAAAATTTTTTCTTGAGATCTTCCTAGAGTCTGTGAGTGGGCAATTTACTAATCACCTAAGAATCCAGTGGAATTTTTGCCATCCATTCAAGGTGACATAGTAAATCCAGAATTTCTGATAGACGCACTTATTTCAATAAATTCAGCACAGTGTGAAATTGTATTTTTTTCCCTAGATATGTGCCATGAGAATTCATCCAAACATAAAACACCAAATTTATGTGAAAATAAATTAGCTAAAACTTGTAAAACAATATATAAGCCTTTTCCTTCTGACTTTGTACCTGTTTACCATCTCTAGGATAATGCCACATTCTGAAACATGCAGGAATTGGTACAATGGCTTATTTGGGGGTTATTTTATATGATTTGAATCACTGTTCTGATATTCATTGGCCATATGTCAGTTATTCATTTCCTATGAAACATTTGAACCTACATTAACATTTAAACATTTAACCTACATTAAAATATAATATTCACATGAAGAAGGTAAGTATTGGTTTTATAGCATTACTTTCTGGGCATAATAAATTGAATTAATAAAATTAGCTCTTTCTTTGAAAGCGTAAAAAGGAAGCAATTGTTATTTGTCATTTCTGTTTATTTCCACATGATTCCCCTACACTTCTCTTACTTTTACTACTGTGTATTTGCAATCATGATTCTCTTTGCTCAGAATACCATTTAATTTTATTTATTGCTTTTACTGGAAATTATTACTGGGTTATAGGAAAAGTGAGCAATCCCATCTTTTATATTGATCTAGAAATTGGTGTACATTTTCATAAGAACTATATTCAGTATGTAAATGTCTACTTTTTTATCTGTTGCCCATAATCCTATAGGGTTAAGACAGTATGTCCTATTAACCCAAATGTTTAGCCTATGTCTGCAACCTAGTTTCTTTAAAAATATTTTTAATAATATCTGAATAAATTTTCACAATCACATAAGAATTAGAAAGAAATTATATCTATGAGATTCTTATTCTGCTTATAGGAAGCTGTTAATAGACACATATATTAAGATAAGAAATAGTTTATGCAGAATGACTTATTTAATTATTTACAAGATACAATCTTAGTGTATTGAATATATTACTATGACTGGGTTTTCTTTTTATTTTGTTCAGGGTTCTCTGGATATAAAGTGGCAAATACTTGAAACAGTTTGACATCTAGAAATCTAGATTGTGCTCACTGACATAAATTCTTTCAAATAGATCTGAGATGTGGCAGTAGTACATGGGTCAAACTGAGTAGATCGACTGATGATTCCCTATTAAGGGCAGGGATAGAGAAAGGGTTTTAGAGACCATTCGAATCCTTTCCCCAGTAGCCATTTTTGCTCAGGAAATGTGATTTTTATAACAGACAAGATAAAAACTGAGAAAAAAATAAAACTGAAAACTAAGATGACAGCGAATGCAGACAGGATTTATCATATACTTGTGAGTTTAGGGCTAAAATGAATCAACATTCAGCAATTATTGTGAAATTGAACATTATTCTTCTAGGAGAGAAAGCAGGAAAACTGATTTCTTTGTCCATGAGAACATTACTTGGTCTGTAGGCTACCAAGACCTAACTTGCTGTAATTACCAAATTAAATTTTAACTATGTGCTTCTTTTTATTTCCCACAGACTGAGATAATTTAGAGCAGGCCTCATCCTTTTTCATCTCTATATCCCCAATGTCTGTCATGATATAACTTTAAATAAGGCCTGAATGCATCAATCACATTAGAAAGTTAACAATTCAAATATTTAACATGAGCTTCTATTCCTAAATTGTTACAAATGAAAGTCAGTGTGAGAATAAAAGTCTGGGTTTTGAGGTTGAGAAGAGTGATTCAAATTCTGGATGTGAAAGTTGCAGTCTCTGTACTGAACTTTCAAACTCAATTTCTTTCTGCTCATTCACCTTTAAATTAGGAATAATAATGCTCATTTTCTAAAAGACTCTGTAAACAAATATTGCATATGATTTGCCTTAAGCAGAGTGTGTAGAATATTATCAACAGATGTCATTTCTCTTCCCTGTATCACAAAACCCTAAAGCTAGTTCTAGATGCTCCAATTAGAGATTGGTTGTCCAGAAAGTTGAACTCTCACTAGTTTATCGTAGTTTCATGCAGTTTATTTTACATTGTCTGTTCTTAACCTATTTTTTTTTATTTTTAGAGGTATTGAATCTACCTAAAGAAAAATAATTCTCACTAAAAAAGCATAATAATCATAGGTACCTCATAAAGTTGTTAGCAGGATTATGTGAATCCATACAAAGAAAATAGTGGATCTAGAGAATAGTGATAGCGGAAAAAATCTGTTTTACCTTTTGTCTCCACCGCCTCCTTTTCCTCTTCATTAGTATCATAATTCTAATAGTATAAATATTTTTAATGTATGTGAGTATCTAATCTTTTAATAAAATAAAGTCAATATTTATATTGTATTCCCAACCCCTGGTGATTGTGATTTTTTGATTTAAAGGAAATGCCAAATAGAATAAAAATTTTCTAATAACATTTCATTTCTAATACCTGGCAAGGATGAAAAGTTCAGAAATCCATTTCTATCCTAACACTCATTCATCAAACTACATGCCCTATATCTCTTCAAACACAAACAAATTCTACTCAAAATCATAATCATTAAACCATATTTTTACTTCATCAAAATACATTTGAATAAACATTTGAATTTACAGAAGTTCCTGAAGCAATATTTAGTTCAAATTTATTCAGTTCAATGTTTGGTGAATTTTAATATTGGAATGGAAAAGAAGAGAAAATATGTAAGTGTGGTGAAGGAAAGATCATTTCCAGAGTATGAATAAAAGAACAATTGAAAAGAACTTTATTATTTTAAGGCTACTAATGCTTTCATTTACCAGAGAGAAACATAGCCTTTTGGATAGTGTCCTTAAAAGCTTGCTTCACCTGCTGGTTCCTTAGGGTATATATGAATGAATTCATCATGGGAGCAACAGACGTATTCAGAATAGCTACTCCTTTGGTGAATGATGCCTTTTCTTTTGCTGAAGGGTTGGCATACATGAATATGCAGCTTCCGTAAGAGATGGAAATGACAATCATGTGAGAGGAGCATGTAGAAAATGCTTTTTTTCTCTGACTGGCAGAAGGCAGTTTCACAATTGTCCTAACGATGAACATATAGGATAGAATTATTAATGCCAATGTGAAAAGCAGAATCACTATTGCAGAATAAAAACCATTCACTTCTAGGAGCCATGTGTCTGAGCAGGATAATTGCAAGAGGGGAAAGAAATCACAAGCAAAGTGATCAATGACATTGGAGCCACAGTAATCTAACTGGAGAAAAAGAATAACTGGTGGGAAGATATTTAAGAATCCTGCCAGCCAAGCACAAAAGACAAGCAATACGCAGACTCTTTTGTTCATGATGGTCGCATAACGCAGGGGCTTGCAGATGGCCATGTACCGGTCATAGGACATGGCGGTTAGAAGATAAAATTCAGTTATGCCCATGAAGGTGAAGAAAAACAACTGAGCTGTACAATTGCATGAAATTGTTTTATCTCTGGTGATAATTGAGCCCAGAGACCTAGGAATACAGACAGTTGTAAAGGATATTTCTAATATGGAGAAGTTCCTGAGGAAGAAATACATAGGGGTCTGTAGATGGGAGTCCACCAAGGTCAGAGTTATGATGGCCAAATTTCGAGTGATACTTAGTATATATGTGATAATTAAAAAGAGAAAAATCACAATCTGAAGCTCTGGGTCATCTGACAGCCCTAGAAGAATGAATTCAGTGGGTACTGTGTGGTTTTTCATTGCTGATTCTTTTCTCCCTCATTGAGAACAGAAAATGTATGTTGCCCCTATAGAACATAAAAAGTTAAAACAGGATTGAAGATAGAGTATAAAAATCTTTAAATATTCATGATAATGAATAATCTATGAGATACAAAACACCTGTTCCCTTGTAGCAATTCTGTCCAATTTCTTTTTGACCATTTATTCAATTAGTGAGTATCATCTGAAGTTAAATATTGATCTCTTTTGTTTGAAAAATATACTACCAGAGACCATGAATAGTGAAATCTTGTGGTAACATTTAAACAGAAACCATTTCTTTTAATGTTTCCTTAAAATTCAGATTCTAATTATTCTTTACAATACTTAGCTCCTTTTATAGAAACTATGAAAATACTCCTATAAATTTTTCTCCTTTTTCAATATTATAAAAACCAGTCTGGATTGAAGATAATCTAAGTGCAGGATTTGAAAGTTTATAGAGGTGATTTAGCTTACCTCCACATTGTATATTTTTAGGTACACAATACTTTAGGAAACTTTCATAAGATTAAACAATTAGTCAACATAATAATCATCTCACTTTAGAAAATATGTTGATCCATGGGAATTTTTGTTGACCATTGTCTCCTAAATTACTTTCTAAAGGGTTTTATTGATGCTATCAGTCTCCCCACATCATTTTTTTTCTGATAAACAGGCCAGAAAGACAAGAAGGTAAACTCCTATTACTAAAATAAATAATTGCCTAGAAATAGTTTAATTCACAAAATGCACAATTATTTTTCTTTTTTTAACATTTGCTGGGAAGCAAATAGTCTTTTTGCTTTGGAATATCTTTTTTAAAATCTTATTTCTGTAACAGAACACCATTGAAACTAAGAAAGAAAGAAATTAACGATCCAGGACTTATTTCTATGTTCCTGCATTCTGACTATGTTGATAGTCTTCTTGGTAGTAAACAGTTATTTATTTTTTAATATTGAAAGGGTTGTAAATTCACAAACACATTTGCAAATAATAGTTTAAAACATTTGATCAATTGCATTAATATATATTGTATTGACAAATAACAAATTTACTTACTTTCTGATTCTTCTTGATGATTTAGTCTCAAATTTTATTTTTTTGATTTGCCTAATTGTTTACATAATTTCACAGCTGGTAAATTGCATTTGTAATTTATTTGGTCTCTCTACCTCTCTCAAAACAAGTATAGTGGTTTAACTTTTTCATTGCTCTCATAGTTCCCTTTGTTGTTTGATTAGTAATATTTGATCCACAAAAATATCCTACATTCCTAATAATTGTAAAATATTTGAACACTATTGTAACACAACTCATTGTTGCTTTTCGTTTCTCAACTAACTCCATGTACAAACTCCATCACACCTTGGTTGACTGGTAAAATACTCTTCCATGCCCTTTGATACGATACAAAGCACTTATTAAATAAACATTTTCTTTGTATTTTTACAAATACTGAATATTAAAGTTTTGTAATCCTACAACTATACATCCATAAACTCTAAGTAATATTTTCTTTAAGTTCAGAGATTGTTGTATTTTCCCACTAAGGATGCTTTGAAAAACATAAAATAAGGAATGCTCTTCTCTATGTGTGCCATACAAATGGAACTGGACTTTTTATATCTATGTCTCTTTTTGTTGTCTCAGGGGACTTCATTAAGTAAACAGAGTGCCAAGGAGGGGTATCATTAAAAAATGCAGTTGAATTAATTTTATAAATATTGATAAAGAAGCATAAAAAAGCAAGATTATTGAGGACAATAAGGCAAATGTATAAGTAGCATTAATATGGAGTGTATGAAAGTTTGTCTTAGAAGTTGACTCTTTCATTATTGTACAAGGATTCCACATTTTTCTTCCAGAAATTCTAGACTTATTCTCAGGAGAATAACTGTGCTTACATGCCTTGAACTTTGTCAGCCTGGAGAAGAGATTTTTACTATACTAGAGTGAAATAGTAGAAAACACTATTTTGAATTTCTAATAAGACCAGATTGTATTCTGAAATGGGCAACATGTTAAAGAATGTTATCCTTTAATTGTGTCTTTGAGTTTAGGGAAAACTTGGGCATTGTTCATGACCAATGTCCTAGAATATTTGCTAAATGTAGCTTTTATTGCCTTTTGACTACTTTCCTTCACTGTATTATTATTCACTTTCCTTAGAGTCTTGTTTATAAATATTTTGAATATGACATCTTCTCATTGTGGGAATACTTATGAACCAAGAAAAGAATTTGGAAGTCTTGCATTGGATGTTTTTAACTTGCTTATTTCCATATTTTCTTCAATGAAAGATGTAAATTTTATTACTAGAAGAATATAATAGTCATATATTATAGTACATACATATATAATATAAATTTTACTTTTAACAGTTTATCCTTATTTCTTTCCATTTATAAATATGGACATGAAGCATGTGTGCATTTAATGCTAGGTGTGCAGATTATTCATAGAATTAAAAGATGAGAGTATTCGGAAGTGGGATAGAAGAAAGAAAATAGGAAAGGATGAGCAAGCCACTAGTTACCACATAGGACAATATACAGATACTGAAGTGTGCTGCCTTTGTAATTGGTACACATTAAAATAGGCATTAAAAATATAAATTTATCATTTCAGTAGACATAGTGAAACTGATGTTCTACTTATGAAAATTATATTCCTTTGATTTACGTTTGTAGCCAGTCATTTTATTCATATTTCATTTTTCAAACTCCTTAATAATAATACATGCAGCAATCATTTTTGATATTTTATTTATCATCAGGCATTTACTATACCCTTTAATTATCTCATTTTTTTCCAGACAACAAAAATCCTTATGAGGTTAGCATTATTATTATTATTCAGATAAAGAGTTTGAAACAGAAAGAAAATAGTTAAGTATCTTGTCTTTACCGATGAGTAACTGTGCACAATGATGTGCTTGGAGGAACGGGAATTTGTTTCTATTTTACAAAGCACTGTATTTCATTTGAAAAATCCTATTAGAAGTATTTCATCTCCACTACATCTTCTCTCAGACTCCTAGATGCTGAATTGCCTATTTCTTTCTCTGCATTAATCACTCTATCACTCTCCTACCTTCTACCATTCCTACTCCTAGTTACTGATAATTCTCAGACTTTTGTAGGCCTCCTAATAATTCACATTTAATTTAGAGTGATTATGTCTATTACATTCCTATCGGCAAGCTAATAGGACATTTGCTTTATTAATAATGGTGTCTAATAGTCTCCACGGCATTCTGAGGTTGATGAGTTACTGTTTAAAGCCAAAGAAACACATAGTTCAGTGACCAGATCTCACTCTTCTTAGAGAGTGGAGGAAGAATTTCAGTTAGGAATAATATTTTCCTTAATATGTTCAAAACCCAAGTATAACATTTATTAACTCAAAGTGGTTAAAGCATCTAAATATTTTAAGACTTTCTTTCAAAACCTAAATTGACATCATATTACTGAATAATTACAGTGCATGTTACTCATAATTTCAGTGATACAATATCATCCTTTATAGATAAGGACCCATCAAGATATCTGATTGACATACCATTTATTGGGAACCATTATTTAATTTAATTATTGTTTTACAAATTAATTTATAATCTCAGAAATGTTTTTTCATTGATAGATGATGTTGGATATCATCTATTTCCAGGGATAACCCACATCATTAAAAATTTTTTTTCAGTGAAATAAATAAGCGCTTATATTATTTCAAAATTACTACCATTACAAAGCTCAAAATGCAAACCTTCATAAGAAGAATTATGACTGCATGTAAGGTCAATACACATTAAATAAAAAAGTGTTGTCAAATGGTCTAATGTAAAATAGAATAAGAAAGAAAAATACCAACAAATACATTAGGAAATTTTCAATTATTTCTTTGTCATAGAGAGTTGTCTAGCTATGATGAAACATGTGTTTTATTTGAACATTATTTTTAAAAGCTAAGTTAATGTTATGCACACTATTATATTTATTATATAAATTTTATGTGTTAATGTTAGATAAAATAATTAATGGTCTGATTGTTGTGACACTGGGACCATTCTAAATTATTCAAATGTATTTATTTATTCAAAAGTATTTATTGAATACCCATTACATGAGAAATGCATATTCTAAATGAGAAGGATGAGTGACTTTTGGTAAATGTTTACCAGAAGGGGTGGAGGTGCTGGGCTGGTCAATTTATATGATGTGAAGTCTCCCACCATGGCAGATTGCAAGCTACCAGTGTAAACTTACTTCAGGAAGACTTGAGAAGAGACATGCACACCTGGTTCTTGAGAAGTGCTACAGACAGACTGCAGCACCCCTCTATGCAAGCACATCATTTTGCCCACAAAGTACACAAAGATCCCTGCTTTCAGGGGGTGAGGGATATGAGAGACTATAGACAACAAACAGTGAACAAGATTGGTTGGTAAATTATATAGTATTATAGGTTAATAAATACTTTGTAAAGAAAGAGAAAATTGAAAACCCTTGGAATGGGGAGCTACTATAATAATATCACTGGGGTAGGTCTTATTGAGTGAACTTTGGAAAGAGGCCCAAAGGAGGTAAGGGTGTTGTTGCCTATGCAGACTCCTAGGAGAGGACGGTCTCATGTTTAAGTAACATTTAGTGTAAATGTACCAAGTTCTTAGGAGGAATATCATGTTATTTGCAAATAAAGATTTGTTCTTCTTTTCCAATGCCTTTAAATATATTTGTTTTTCTTGTGCAGGGCAGAGAAGTCCTTGGTTGACAGCTCTCAGCTCTGTTGCTTTCTCTGATTGGTGAAATGAGGACAGGGGCTGTGCTGCGCCTGTGCTTCTGATGTTTCTTACCTGGGGACCCTGGACATTTCCTGAGTCACTCTTGGACACAGTGGATTCATCTGAATAACTCCCTGAGCTATTTATGGCTCTCTGGCTCTATAGGATCAACTCCCTGAGTCATTTTTGAGGGACTCTCTGTCTTTCATCCAGCTCATTTCTGCCTTTCTGCCTAACACTTAGAGCCCAAGATCTGGATGCTTTGTGGGCATCCTGCTATTAGGTTATCAGTATTCCTTGAAACTTCCATTGAACAGAGGAGGAAATACATCTTGGAAAATGAGTTTCACATTGACATTTCTTTTTGTTAATTTTTTATTGAAGTATAGTTGAAATATATTAGTTTCAGGTGTACAACACAGTGATTCAACAGTTGCATACACTATGTTTACCACAATAAGTATAGCTGCTCTGTGTCACCATACAAAGTTATTATAATATTATTAGCTATATTCCCTGTGCTGCACTTTTTATCTTCATGGCATTATTTTATAACTGGAAGTTTGCACCTCTTAACCACCTTCATGCCCTCTGCCTCTGTTTACCTCCTCCCTCTGCCAACCACCAATTTGTTCTCTGTATTTATGAGAATATTACTGAGCCATAAAAAGAATGAAACCTTGCCATTTGAGACAACATGGATGGACCTAGAGGGTATATGAATCTAACACAAACAAACAAACAAACAAACAAACAAACAAACAGAAACAGACTCACAATGGCATTTTGTATTTCAGTCTAACAACCCAGAATTTTTCCACTTCTTTTCCATGCCACATTTGTATCTCTCTTCCTCCCGGTAAGAAACCTGGCTTCCACAACAATCTAGAAATCTATTAATTACTCAATTCTACAACACACACAAAATAGTTTCAGAATTGTTATACTCCCATTATTATGAAAACAAAGCAAATGTATTTTGCAGCTGCTCTCTTACAAATGACCAATTGCCAGAATACTGTCTTAAAAATCTATTTCCTTAGTTCTTTGTTCTTTCTCTTACATGCTCATCAATCTGTTTTCGCAGTATGTTCACTTGTGTGTATTCAGTTTTCACATTTTCTTCCCATCTTGCTCATTGATTTTATTTTTGGAATATGTGAAACAAGAATATTTTAAACATTAAAATTATGACAGTAGATTTACTCAGAAATATATCACTTACTTTTTTTTACTCCATTGACCTCTCTCCCTTTTTATGCCTGAGTACCTGTCTTAATTATAGAAACCTTATGTTATTTTATTATTGTTACTATTTTATATTGAGGTACATCTAATATTTATCTTATATGTTAATATCTCTGTGGTTGGTCTCTCACATTGGTCTTATTTCTTACAAGTTCTTAGTTATTTCTGCTAGGTTCTTTTTCTGTATGAAGTTTAATATTGGTTTTAGTATTAGTGTTCTTCTATTGGGCCAAATGACCAAGACATTTTAATGCTATTTGAAGTGTCACTGACAAATGGGGGTGCACCATGGTACCTCTTCTTTTCCACAAGTGGAGACTCATAACATAAATTGTGATAGAGAGAAATCTATTATGGGTAGATCCTTACCTTTTGAACAACATTTACTTGCTTGCTACTGGGTCCTAGTAGAGTCTAATGGCCAAACTGTAGGACATCAATTGCTTATTAGATTTCAGCTTCCCATAATGAAGTGTTATTGGACCATCTCAGCTATAATGCTTGTCATTCACAGCAGCAGTCTATCATCAAATCTATAACCAAATAAATCATAGGACATCAGACTAGAGCAGGACCAAAAGGCACAAGTAAGGTTTATGTCACATGACTAAGACTCCTTTGAACCAAATTTTTGCTTCATTACATCCTCTTCCCCTATCCATGTGTATGGCCTTATTGAGAATACCTAATAACTGGTTCACCAGGGAATGAAAATATGTACCTAGTTATAGATGTTCTGCACAATATGCTAGCATCCATTCAAAAGTGAATTATTTACAAAATATATGCTTTATAAACAATATTCATATACAAAAAATACTGGTATATCTGTATCAATATTAGTGAATATAGGTGTTATGGAAAAAGCTTACTTCAGATAGAAAGGAATAGGTGGTTTTTCATAATGGTTAAAAAAAGTTATGTTCACTGAGAAGATAGAACAATTCTAAATCTGTGTCTGCATAAAAGCGCAGTGCAAACAAATAAAAAAATTAAAAATTGACATATCTACAAACAGAAAGAACCAACTCCATAATTGTTTTGGCAAATTTAAATCACTCAGTAACAATACAAACAGTACAAAAGTACAAAAGATTTAAATCATATGATAAGGAACTTGACCTAGTTGACTTTAATTGAACAGTGCATTCAACCACCATTACTCAGTGTTTTAAATGTTTATAATACTCTGACCATATTCTAAGCCATAAAGTGAAATTCAACTAATTTAGGAGGATTTAATTTAAGGAAAGTATATTTTATGACTCTATAAGAGGGTTTTCTGAAAATGTCATGTCCAGAGGATCCATTTACAGCAGACTGAGGCCTACAGCTCAGCAGCCTCTCTTTCAGGGAGAAAAGAGGAGAGTGCAACATGTGTCCAATTTTTGAGCTCTTCAGGGCCTGCCAGGGACTGGAGTATCTGTAGCCTGTTATGGGGCCATTATGGAACCTGACATATATAGATGCCTGGCAGCTGCTGGAGACAAAAATGAGCTGGGTGACAACTGTCACTTCAAGGACTTGAGATACCACAGACAGACAGAAGCAGGGAGCAAGAGGTTATGAGCTCCATTTTGCAAAAATGGCCAAATCTTCTAATTGGGAATCTCCAAAAAAAATGTCCGAGAAAACAAGTCCTCAGATAAGCTGTGGGAGGTCCCCAGAATCTCTAGGGGTACTGAGTGGTGATGGTCTTCCCCTGTATGAATCCAGTTTCCAGTTTAAAAACTGAGATTGGTGACTGTTTTTTCAAATGTATAGATATCAACACAAAGTAAAGAGGAACATGAAGAAACAGAAAATAACCCTATCAAGAAAACAAAATAAATCTCTATAAAAATACCCTAAAGAAATGTATGCACAGGAACACATAAAAAAGAATTCAAAATAAATCTCATAAAGATGATAAATTTCGCAAAGTGTACATCTTCATGTTTACAGTGCAATGCACTGATACATATTGCCTCTATGGACTGAATTTCATATGCAATAATGCAGAACATGTAGATTCCTTAAATGTTAAGAAATTATCAATGTATATCCTGAAAACACACCAGAAATTGCATACTAATTTTGAAATGTTCACTTGAAGTAAAATGTAATATATATACCATTTAGGGACTTAAATTAACAGAATTAAAACCATTTCTTATATTGCAATATAGAGTCTGTCTAAAGACCTTGTTCACCATGTAAGAACTTGTTCGTTATGCTTCAGAAAATTGGAGACTGTTGAGATATAGGCTTGGGGTTGATTAATGACTGTGCATTGAGTCCCCTATACAGAATTCTATTGTTGTTAACAACCATTTGATCAATAAATATGAAAGATGCCCTCTCAAAAAGAAAAAGAAATACATTTCATTTCCAGAGATAAATAAACTTTACCATATTTTTAAATAACTCAATAATCAGTGTGTTGGAGAAACTTGGGTATGGAAGTGGAAGAAAAGGACTGGGAAATATAAAATTAACTGTAATGTGGCATAGAAAGGGACTATAAAAAACAAGCATACAGATATTTAGAAATGTTGAGATTTTACTGCTCTTTAGTGTCCTTGGTTTTTGCCAAAATACATATTTCATTTATTTGCAGAAAATACTACTTTATGGACCACATCTTTGAAGGCTTGTTTTACTTGCTGGTTTCTCAGGGTGTAAATGAAGGGGTTCAGCATGGGGGCAACAGAGGTATTGAGAATAGCTACTCCTTTGGTCAATGATGCCTTCTCTTTTGCAGAGGGATTAGCATACATGAACATGCAGCTTCCATAAGAGATGGAAATAACAATCATGTGAGAAGAACAAGTGGAGAAAGCCTTTTTTCTCTGACTGCCAGATGGGATTCTCAAAATAGTTCTGATAATGTACATATAAGATAAAATCACTAATGCCAAAGTGAAAAGCAAAGTAATCAAAGCGAAGTAAAAACCAACTGCTTCTAGAAGCCATGTATCTGAGCATGATAGTTGTAAAAGGGGAAAGTAGTCACATGCAAAGTGATCAATGACGTTGGAAGCACAGTAATCCAGCCGGAGGAGAAGCATGAGAGGTGGGAAGATGGTCAGAAACCCACCCAGCCAGGCACCCAGCACAAGGAGGGTGCAGAGTTTCCTGTTCATGATGGTTGTATAATGAAGGGGCTTGCAGATGGCAATATAGCGATCATAAGACATGGCAGTCAGAATGTAAAATTCAGTCACCCCCATGAAAATAAAGAAAAATAGTTGGGCTGCACAATTGTTATAGGAAATAGTCTTATCCTTGGTGATAATTGCCCCCAGAAATCTGGGAATGCATACAGTCGTAAAGGAGATTTCTAAGAAAGAGAAGTTTCGGAGGAAGAAGTACATAGGTGTCTGTAGATGGGAGTCTACCAAGGTTAGGGTGATGATAGTCAGGTTTCCAGTGACACTTAATACATATGTGATAAATAAAAAGAGGAAAATCATAATCTGAAGGTCAGGATCATCAGAAAGGCCTACAAGGATAAACTCTGTGATCATTGTGTGGTTCATCTCTCTCTCTCTCTCTCTCTCTCTCTCTCTCTCTCTCTCTCTCTCTCTCTCTCTCTCTCTCCTTTGCTCTTAAACACATTTAGGTGGAAAGAGTACTAAATGGAAGAGATGAAATATGTGATTCATTGTGATCAATATCACCATCCTTGATACAATTTGAAAGCACTTTCTGTAATCCATGTTGATTTTCTTTTCTCTTCACTCTCTTGTTTGCATTATGTCTTACTACGTATTTGGGAGTGGAGTTCTGCTTCATTTACCAGTTCCCTTATTTTTGATCTAGCAGGAAAAGTTAGGAAATCTTCACACAACTAACCACATCATTGAGAGATAATGGTAAATAAAAACCAATACTTCTTGCTTTGTCCAATTTTTACAAATCATTATTGCATTTTTTGTTGAAATAATCATATGAAACATGCATTTTCCTTTCTTTCTGTCATGTGTTTATTAGAGGATATCACCACCTGAAAACAGAAATGACTTTGATTCCATCAGAAGGTAAAAGTGAAATTTAGAAGACTAATGTAAAAAACCCATTACACTTTTTAGAAATCAATTATTTTCTTAACAAATAAAATTGACTTTTAATTTGCAATTATTATTTAATGTAATTGATTTTATTTTTAATATTAAGATTGGTGGGTATAATTACTGAAATAATAAAGAAAACATTCTATACATATTATATAGTAATATGTTATGTATATATTTACTATAAGATAAAATGAAAAGCTTAATTAATTTCTTTAAAAAATAGAGAAAGTATTCACTTACTTAGTGATATGTCTTAAATTCCACTGATATCATTAATGTTTGATATCTTCTATGACTGCTAGAAATATATAAAGAGGAAAAATTTATTTTCAAGCTTTTAGGGACATGCATGCAGTATTTATCTATTTCTTTTTTTGCACCAAAGCACAAATTGGAACAAAAACAACTCTCCTCAGATCTTAGTAGCTCTTTTACCCAAATTGTAGTTTAGTGCATTTTCCATTTGAATATCTTTTCCAAGCTATTGAACTTTATGAAAAAATGTTTTATTCTCTTGTAATTCTGACCCACAATTATCTTTTACATGAGACCACTGCTCATTCCATAAGGACATTCCAGAAATATATAAGAAAACCTCTCTCATCATCCTCACATACTCAATTAATTTCCAGCTACACTGGATATACTGTAGAATTTGGTTTGTGAAAATTGTGACAGATACTTCCTCCATATTTTATAGTCAAATTTCTGCTTGCAGGATAGAATGTAAAAGCATTGCTTCTTTGCAAGACACTAGCAAAATTCACACTAATCCTATTTGATTTTTTTTTCTGTGTTTGATGGCTAAAGGGAAGTAGGTTAAGAAATAAAAATGGAATGCCAGAAACCTTAAGAAGACGTGGAAATATACTATAGTCCTCTTCAATAATGTTTTTTCTAGAAGCTCACAAAAGCCTTATTTAAAGAGAGAACTGGGAGAGATATTACAACATTGGGTATTGTGAATACAGATTCTTATACTAGGATCTGGCTTCCTTCTGGACACACTTATAGGTCAAGTTTTCTAAGTCTACTTGTTTTGACCTTGAAATAGAGTTTCACATTGATCTCCAGGGTCCATGGCCAAGTCCAGGCCACATGTCTGCTGTATTTTAGACCAGGAGGGATTTCTAGAAGCCATCCTTGGATTTCTCAGTAGCCTCCCAACTCCTCCACAGTGAGTCTCCCTTGAGAACAGTTATGTTCATCTTTTTGGCCCACAGAGGACTTAAAATGTTGACTTCTACTTAATAATTACTTCCATTAATCACAATTACTTAATATTTTATGAGTTATAAAAATAGTTGTGAAGTCTACTTCCTTTCAAAAAGACAACTGTTAAACTAATTAATGTTTAATTTTCTCGAAACAGAAATGATTTCCACATATACCCTTTTTGTTTACCCTTAGGCTTGCAAGTTCATTTCATAATTCTGAGTTAAATAATAACTATTTTAATGCACATGTGCTCACAATTTTTAAAGATGCTGTTACATAGGCTAAATAATTTAATTCTCCTTACAAAATGCAATATTTAATAGCAGTCAATTTTGTCCATTGTATTGTTCTTCTTGGCCTTTACATTTATCACATACTTAACATTCTAATGAGAAATATCACATAATACTAGTATTTTGTTTACTTGAAATTCTGATTAGTGAATTACAATTTTATGTAATTAGTAATAAGACATGTATTTGTAATTATATAAACTAATATTCATATTATGTAATAACTACTTGTTACTAAGTGTTATATACTTAAGTGAAATATCTAAGCATGCATTTAACACATGAAAAAAATACGGTAATGAATTTATATAATCAATTGGTAATACAGTCAACAATGCAGAAAACTCATGGCTAGGATGCTAGTTTGGGATTACTTCTTGGAATAGGAATTAGAAAAAAGTTTGAAGAATGGTGGAAGAAAAGATAAGCATAACTCAAGTTTTTGACAGTGTATATATTGTGTTTATTCAACTTGTGAAGTCGCATTTTGGCAGATGTGGCTCTGTATCATAGGGAGTGAGGCCCTGTCCACTTCATTCATTTTTTTCCTAGCATTACTGAGATATAATTGATATATCACATTGTGTAAATTTGAAGTATATGACATGTTTATTTTACACACTTACGTGATGTGTTGTGACGTGATTACCATGGTGGACTTAGTTGACACAGAGCTACCATTTTTTTGTGGTAAGAATGATTAAGATTTACTCTCTCAGCAACTTTCAAGGATATAAGACAGTATTCTTATAGATCACTTTTTTGGAGATAGTTTAATGCTGTTATATTTTCACCCTAAAAGTCCAATTAATAAGTAACAAGAAACTCTATGATTATTCGGGCAACTGTGCAGTAATGCTTCTCTTGATTGCATCCTCATACTTGCAATTTTTGGTAATTGCTATTTAGATGTAGAGGCTTAATCCAGGTTTAGGTCTGAGAACTCTCTTGAAAGACTACTCCAGAAATGGAATTTTAAACTTCCAACAGGAGATACATGTTTGTATTTTCTTTCCTTCTTAAAAGCCATTCTTGATCAAAGGTAGAATCCATTTATTCATTATGTACTTCAACGTGGTTATATTGTTAATCTATCATTTACCGTTTGCATATTCATTATTATAGTTTACACAGAAGAGCCCAGATGAGTGCCTATTTTATACCTTTTTCAGTATTCAATTGGTTCTCTAGTATCTTTTTGAATACCTGGTTTTATAAAATTTTGCATTTGTTGTAGGTTCCATTAGTGATTGACATAAATATTTTAAGGGCGATTTGAATTGACAACACTGCCTCTTTGGAGTGCTTTAGCCGGGGGGAAGCTCTTCAGGTTGACTTCTGTTTCATTCATGACAGTTTCTGCTTGATTCCTTCCTATCTTCTACTGGTAAGTTTTTCAGGTTCATACTACACTTTCCTGCACTGGAACTGGACTGAGTCTTTTCTCCAAAGAGTCTTCCTTATGTTGGTCAAGAAAAGGTAAATCAAGGTAAGAATTTGGGCACTAGTTGTGGGACTTATACCAAAAACCTCTCCTTGTCACCAGTCAAATCACAAAACATAATGAGGAGATTTTGAGGAAAAGAAAGAAATCGTTTTTTAATTTCCCCCAAATCCTCAACTGCCTATAAATCCCCTAGACAACGCACCACCCCGGGCTCTCTTGTCCCCTCCTGGCATGAGCCAGGAGCTCTGTCAGTCCTCTCACTGTGTCTCTCAATAAAAGTCTCCCTGGCTCTCCTACCTCGACTGTTTGCTAAGTTCATTCTTCGACTCCGTAAACGAGAACCCTGGCATCACCACCTGTTAGTGGTTACAAAGGTTTGGGGCTACTTAAGTCCATTTTCAAGTTAAAGTTAAAGTTAAATTTTAAACCCAGATATTTGATTCCATTTTTTTCTATCACAATCCCCACTGTCAATTTTCACCTTCCATTTCAAGGGGAGTGTGGATGACAAAGTTCATCTGCCTACTTTGTGTGGAATTAAGGCACCAAGTGATCAGGATTTTTTTTAATGGAAGGCATACACCTGTTGTCACCAAAGATGATACTGTTGTTCCAAGGTGTGAGTGTGGATTTACATAATTTGGGAAGATACCATATTATGATTGTGAACCCAAAATAAGGGAGTAAGATTATAAGAAGACATGACAGACAGAATTTAAATACTTTAATAATTATGTACTTGAAACTGTTGGGGATCCAGGAGAACAAACCAGAAAACCAATCTTATATTCCTGTTCCAAATCCTCCTAAAAATGGAGTGTGTTGATGATCTAAATTATGCTGTAACTGAGTAGCTTATTGGCAAATCCTTTCAATAGTAGTTTCAAACTGGGCAGAAGTGTTAATGTACATGCAATATGAGGTATTTGCTATAGTGCAGATGCCTCCTTGTTCAACCAATATATAATCTAATGCCATTCTATTATGTAATACTGCTATAGCGAAAGAATCAAGTGATTGCTGTAAATTTGCAGGTGCTTTGGCTGTGTCATTAGCCAAAATTATCAAGGTGCTAGAAAAATTTCCAAGTATATGTCCATGTGTAGCCACATCCCACCAAAGTATGAAGGACCAGCCAAAGAAATATGGATCCCCATCAAGAATTCTCCTAGGGAGATCTCAGGTTACTCTGGTAAAAAGCTTGAGAGAACTAAGGCATTGTTTAGTTTCCTTGATAGGATGAATGGAGAAAGCGGTGAGTAATGTTGCTAGAAGGCATTGCATAGGTGTAGAAGTTCATCAGGTATAATTGGGGGCCCAAAGGACTCCACCTATCTTACTGTAGCTCCAGGGAAAGGTGTTTCCAGCCCAGGGTGAGTACACTGTGAAACTGGTGAAACCAAAATAAGTCAAGGGGAAGGGTGGTTTGGGAGAAAGGCTTTTATTCCTTACAATCACTAGCCAGGCTCAGCACCACCCATCTCCTCCAGCAACAACTCATGCTCTGCAGCCACAGTGCATTCTCTAGTTCTCCCCCTACTTTCTGGGAGGAACTCCATGGGTGGATCCTTGGTGACTGGCAGATTCAAGACCAATTATGTACCAGAAATGAAGGGGAGGAGAGAATGGCCATTTTCTCTCCACACCTTACCCCAGATCAACAGGAGGTTCTGCAGTGATAAACAGCTACTGATATGTAAATGATCTAAGGCCAGGCAGGAGATTCTGGACATTTTACCTCCCCAGATCTCTGGGATTAGGATCACTTGGTTTCTGCGAAATCATCTTTCTGCATTATCTGACCCTGAAACTCAGGAAACAGGAAGAACAAAGAGAAACTGCCACCTGTTGGTGGTTACAAAGTTTTGGGGGCTACTTAAGTCCATTTTCAAGTTAAAGTTAATGTTAAATTTTAAACCCAGATATTTAATTCACAATCCACACCTTCAGAATTCTTACCTCACAATCTACATGCCCCCAATCTTCTGCAATAGCCCATGTGTGAAAAACTGGAGTACTGCAACCAGACAAATAACATACAATAACAACAGGAATTATGATACAGGTAGCAATAAAATCATTACAATCCTCAAGCCTGTGAATCCAGCTGGGAAAAAATTCCTACTCATGTTAATAACATAGCTCATGCATTCCACAGGAGGCCAGCAGCTGAATTGGTAGGGAGCTCCATGCACACTCATCAAGGAGCATGTATGGCTAGAGGGAAGGCCCAACATACAAAGACTGTAGAAGAAAATAACTGTAAGGGCAGTAAGACACGTGTTTTGATTATTTGAACATAGGCAAATCTTGTCCATCAGGTAGGATACATGCAAGAGAGTGGTCCTTTGATAAGACAGTGGCTGGAATGGGGTCTATTCTGGTCTAGGATATCAGATATTCACCCTTTCTCCTGTTGGAATTATGGACGGGATGTTATGTAGGGCTATGTGTGGCATATGCATTGTCCATAAAGACAAAACAAAACTTCCCAAAAGATGGTCTTATCTTCCAGTGGTTCTGGGTACTTGATTGTGATCTTTGGGTTCACACATAGGAGGCTGGCTTCCAGGCCTTGTCCCCAAGTTGCCAGAAGGGCCAGCCATCATTGGTCCATGTGTAAGAATTTCCATCACCATGTCCACTCAGCAGAGCCTCCAGGGTTTAACATGGTTGGTGCTGGTAGCAGGATGATGCTCTGCTGAACATATCCTGGCTGCAATAATTCCTCATGTGTTTGCACATGCAGTTGTGTAGGAGAGGCAGCAATGTGTGTTTTAGCATGTTCACACAGCTCAGTGCCCCCTCTGGGGGTCTCATTCAAATGCTGTAGCAGTGTAGTCAAGTGGACTAACCAGCCCCGGAGACTCCTAGTGTCCGACTTCAGGCCAGATGTCAACAACCCATTGTACCTCTCTATCATACCTGCCTCAGTAGGTTTATATGGTACATGAAACTTGCACTTTATTCCTAATTGCTGCACCCATTCTTGTAACACATGTCCAGTAAAGTGGGCCCACTGATCACTCTCAATCACGGGATGCTGGCCATAGGCTGCAAAGAGGTGCTTTTGGCCCCTTTTGGTCATATGCTGACCTGCATATGTGGACCAGTAGCTGTGTCCACACGAGTCATGGCATACTGATATCCTTCTAATATGGGCAGAGGCCCAATGTAGTCTGTCTGCCACCTGACAAGGGATATCAGCCCCTTTACTATTGCCCCATGTTGCTGCAGGACTTGGTGTAAGTCCCTCTAAGAGCACACAAGACACTCCTTCCAGGTTTTGTGGACTTTTTCAAAGGTCAACGCAAGCCCCACCTATGGGCCACAGCCCACATTGTCTTTTGCCCTGCGTGCAACAAATGCTGATGTAACCACAGGCCTACATCAAAGGCAGGTTTTCCTTCTAGCCAGTGCACCTGGGTCAATGACTACTTCATCATTCCCTGGGGATGCTAAAGGCAAATGGCCAGTCACATGCACACTCATGACTGACTGTTTTAGTCTGACCAGAGGCCCATAGGTCTTGCCACTTTTGTCCCCAAAGGGGTCGGTAACCAACCATCCAGTTGGCATAGTACCATGTTGGTAGCCACAGGGTCAAGCCCCAACAGACGGCCCAGCTGTCAGTGCAGACAACTATAGGGGAGGGCTCCTGGGTGATGATGAGCTATAGAGCCTGCAACTCAGCCCATCTCAGCCCATGATCGCTCTTCCCCTCCCCATCCACCATCCATATTGTCTCAGTCTTAGCATGGAAAGCCACAGCTATCCACTTTGGGGGCTGCCCACAACTGGAGCCATCTGTATACAAGCATCTTCCAGTATCGAGGCTTTTCCCACCTGATAAGGATTCTTGGCTACTAATGGCTCAAAAGCAAGTTCTTCCTGTTTTCCACTGATGTATGTCACTGCCCCCAAAACCACTGGAGTTCTGCATTTAAGGGGCTAGTGGAGAGGGTGCTATGCTGCTGTAAATATGTGCCCTATTTGGCCAGGGAGGGTGTCTGTGCCATGCCACTCCGTGGCCTTTGGGTCCAGTCTCACACCCACCTTGCACGGGTTAAGTTGTTATTACCTTGGTAGAGCTGTTCCAGTGGTGATGCTCTGTGGCCAGTGAGGCGTGGTACACAGCAGCCAGTTGCTGACACCCATGGTCTTTGTTCACAGTGGCTTGGGTGTAGGGGTGGAGCATGGAGGGCTCCACAAACTGGGGAGGGGGCTGCTCCTCTCCCTGAGGAGCCTGCGGTTGTTGCCTCTTTATTTCCTTAACTACAAATGAGCAGGTATCACCATGGGAGGGGCTGGTGCCTCAGGCAGCAGCCTCAGCAGCAGCCCTGCCCTTAGCCCTGCCACCTCATCCTGCCCTGGTTCCTGCTCCCCTGATGTCTCATCTGCCATCTCTGAGGCTGAAGGTGCCACCCCTATTTCACCCGCCTCACGGCCCTTGTAGCTCACGTTTTTCTGCTGCCCCCTCCCGTGCCACTAGTATGTTTCTCAGTAACACAATCTCAGTTCTTAATCTCTTTCATTTCTTTTTTCAGAGCATTCCACAACTCATCTCCCTGTTCTTCCTATTGTTGCTGAAGTGCATCTCTCTCCTCGGTAACACTTTCCAACGCTGTGATAAGCAGCCACCCCACTTTTCCTGCCACCTTGTGATCACTCAGTTCCCCTAACGAGCGCCTGATTTTGCAGAGGGCCAACTCCACTGCCTCTGGTGTCCCCACCCCTTCCCAATAGTTCTCTAGGAGGCACTTGACCCCAGACAAAATCCTCACTGGCGAATCCCTGGGTGAATCCCCACCATCCACAGGTGGAACCTGAGTTGAATACCAACCACACGTAGGTGTGTCCTTGGGTGTCTCCCCATCACCCCTGGTGGGTGTCCAAGAGTATCTCCCCACCATCTAGAGGAGCATCCACCCAAATATCACACCCATGAAGACAGATTTTGGACTCACCAGATCCTGCCGACTCATGGCAGGTGTTTCTGGCCCAGGGTGTGTCCCCTATGAAACTGACGAAACCAAAATAAGTCAAGGGGAAGGGTAGGTTGGGAGAAAGGCTTTTATTCCTTACAGTCACTAGCCAGGTTTGGCACCCTCCATCTCCTCCAGGTGAGGCTCTCAGCCTGCAGCCATGGTGTGCTCTCTACTCCCTACCTACCCCTTCCAGGAGGAGCTCCATGGGCAGGTCCTTGGTGACTGGCAGATGCCAGACCAATTACTGGAAGGCAGGAGATAATTACTGTTTTCTCTCCACCCCTTTTCCCAGATTGATGGGAGGCTCTGCAGTGGTAAACACCTATTGATATGTAAATGGACTAAGACCAAGAGGAAGATTCTGGAAATTCTGCCATGTACCCTACAGTTACAGATGAAAACATGTCCTGTAGGAGCACAGTAATACACTGAATCATTCTTTTTAGGATCTGATACAATCTATCATATTTTCAAGGCCACCCATTCCATCCTGGTGGAGTCTGAGAGTAACAGGTCACAAATATAATATGATTTGGGGACAGGAAATGAGACAGTTTTGAGCACACATATGCAAGGCCTCTTCAGGCTCAGGCGGGTACATGTGGAGAGAGATAGGAGTGGAAATACCAGTTAGTTTTTCCTTAAAATAGACTGGACCTAGTTCTGTAATCAAAGGTGTACTGACGCAAGGCCAATCTTTCATGTGCTGCATGGGGGAATGAGCTATTCTCACTAGATACATGAGGGTAGAGGCAAAATTTGTGGAATACCAGCATATTTAGGAACTGCAGAGAAATTCATGCCTGGATGTCCAAAAGGATCACTGTGCCCTGCCATGAAATGGGCTTTTGGGAGGAATATCCAATAATCAGACGGGGGGTGGAAGCCAGGGTCTGGGTGACATGGACTCAGGCACCTGTCCTTCCACCCTGGAGAAAAAGAAAGTGCCACAGACATAATCAGCAAACATGTGTCATTTTTAGGATTTATTCTGCTTAGAGATATTTTAGGTCTTTTCAAGGATAGCTGGTCCATGTATCTTCTATCTTCAGGGAACATTTTCACTCTGGTGTGATACATCCATGGTTTTACTCCTGCCAACTTTAGAGAGGTGTGGGCAGTCAGGAGCACATCACAGCATCCCTTCCATTTTTCCTCTGACTGTTGTTAAGGTGCTTGTTCTTTCCAAGTTTTTAGTAGGACATAATATCCAGGAGAGAATGGATGTAAATAGACATCAAGAGAAAGAAGTAACCTGGAGGAAGCAAACTTATGAACAGTAGTTAATATTTGACTGATTTGCTGAGTGTACTGCTTTATCCTACTTTCTTCTACTACTGACAAAGTAGAAAACTTACCTTATAGTTTCAGGAAAGGTCTTCCATATATTCTTTCACGGGCTTGGTTTAAGCCTGCTTCTAGGGGTTACACAGAAAAATTGACATGAGCAGGTGGTTGGAGGTTAAGGCCAGTAAAGCCCACTGAAAGGGACTCAAAGGGTTAACCAGATAAAACTTGAGAACCAGAAAGGAATCACAGTTAATGAGTTAATTAGTTGAAGTCCCAAAGTCCAGGAGCAACTTGCAATGTCCAGATATTCCCCAGATAAAGAGAAGTATCCGAGTGCAGCCCATGTCTTCATTTTATCAATTAGATCATGTCATTGTAAAATCTACTTAGCCTGCACAAAGGCCCAGCTTATTCTTTAACCTTAAGCTATGTACTGTTTTTCCCTCTTCTTCTGGCCCCTTAATTGAGCAACTTTATACATCATGCCTTATGCTGACCCTTGCCCAAAACACCCCATACCCTAATTCCTTAAGCAAGCCTCCTCTCTGAGGTCACCCACCCTCACCTTTCTTGGAGTGTGTCACTCTCTCTGTCTACTCCAGATGAGTAGGGAAGGACTGCTTAGAGGCTGCAAGTTCTGCGGCTTGCATGTTCCCATCACCTGGGTGACCCAGACGGAACTGTGGCTACACAATCATGCTCCTTATTAACTTACCTGAAAATCTCCTTTCTTTGCCTTCAGGAAGTTCTCAGAACATAATCTCACTCCATCCAGTGCTCTGTGGCTCCCCCAAATCCTGGGGTGGTAGGGACTCAGTTTCCACAATGTGCAGATTCAAGCAGACACCAGATGCCAGGTGACGCTGACTTTAGGAGTTGGGAGGGGTTTATGCCTTATGCCAAGTAGGAGTTCGATGAGCTTCCCTTTACTCCCTCTGTTTTTCCTTCCTCTCTGCTATATTCAAGTAAGCCTTCCTTTGTCTACCTTGACTCTGGCACATTCCTCCCCTGGAGTATATTCAAATAAAACCCTAGCTCTCCTTCACTATTGTGTCCCTGTCTTTCACCTCTTTGTTATAGCACGACAAGAACCAAGGAGAACAAATCAACCCCCAACATACTGGTCACCCTAATTCTGAGTAGGGCAAGCAATGATACCTTGTCTTATTTTAGACTAGTTTCTTGGCACAGTTTAGCATAGTTTTTTTAAGAGTATGATTTATCCTTTATGTTATTACCATCAGTTGTGGCCTGCATGACGCATGTAGTTCCCATTTCATTTGTAAGACTTTACTTACCTTCTGAGCTACTTTTAGATAAAGGACAGTCCATTATCACTTTGTGAGAACAACAGGAGTCAATATCTAGGAATTATTGTTGGCACCACCTCATTGGCTTCCTCTGTAATTGCAGGAAAAGCTTTTACTTAGCCCAAAAATGTGTTAACCAAAACTTGTATATATCTGAAGTTCCCTGTAGTCTTAACCATGTTGATGAAGTCAATTTGCAAATACTGCAGAGGACCATTTCCCATATATTATACTCCCCTTTCCAATGAGACTCTTCCAGCTTTAAGAGTACTGTGAGCACATAGCTGACAATTCTGAGAAAATTGCTGTACAGTAAATAAAGCCCTGTGAAATATGGTGTTACTAAGTCCATTGGATCATTTCATACATAATGAGTAATGTCATACAATCGTCTTATGGATTTGACCAGGGCTTCTGGTAGCAATATTAGTCTGTAAGAGTTCAACTGCCATGTGGAATTTTCATCCCACTGATCAGAAAACCACTCTTTGGTTTTCTTCTGCATCATCTTCTTCTGCATAATGAGGAATCTGTGCAAATCTAACTGACGTAGGTTTCCTAAAAAGGAGTCCCTTTTGGCTGTTTTGTCTGCAGCTTTATCAGCTGCCTGGCTTCCTCAGTCTGCATAGCTCCAATATTTGGTGCCCTGGACAACACATAATAGCCACCCCTTCAGATTCAGTCACTGCCTGAAACAAGACTAATATTTCAACTGCATATTTTATGTCCTTATTTCCTGCTGTTGGCAACCTTCTTTCTTTCCAAATTGCCCCACAGGCATGCGCAATCATGAACACATATTTAGAGTCTGTATAAATGTTTACCTTCATTCCACTGGACAACTGGAGGACTCTAATCAGCGTAATCAATTCTGCCTTTTGATCTGAGGTTCCAGATGGCATGCTGCGACCTCTATTACCTGCTCTGCTGTGACCACTGCATATCCACCTTTCAGCGCCTATCTCCCATGAAGCTGTTTCCATTGGTAAACAGGTCCCAATCTGGCTTGGGCAAGGGCAGTTCAGTGAGATACATCCAGCTGGCAAAGCCAGTCTCTAAAATTTCCAAACAATTGTGCTGCAACTGCTCCTGTTCTTGGGCAGGCAATACAGTAGCAGAGTTTAGAGTAGACCCAGTCTTTAATTTCACCCTGGGGTTGTCAAGAAGGATGGCCTAATATTTCCCTGCTGCCCTGCTTCAGCCACTAGCTTCCTTTTTGTTTCAACAAATTCAGGACCTGATGTGGACCCTGGACTACAGTGGACTGAATCAAAGTGAACTTTTCTGCTCCCTGCAGTAAGTCACAGGTGGCAGCTACTGCTCATAGACAGGGAAGCCATCCCCTCAGGTTGCTCCAGTTGTTCGGATAAATATGCCACCAGTCATGGCACATCCCCCATTGTTTGTATTAGTACTTATATTCCAATTCATGTACATAGAACTTAAATTCTTTTTAAAGATCAGGCAGGCCCAAATTAGGGGCCATCATTAGTTTTTATTTAGGGTTTTAAATACATTTTGACATTCTGTTATCCAAATCAGAGACTCTACATCCGAGCCTTTTAAAGCTTCATATAGAGGTTTTGCAATACATCCAAAATTAAGGATCCAGATATGACAAAAATAGGCCATTCCAAGGAATCCCCTCAGCTGCCATCTTTTCCCAGGGACTTTCAGATTTAATATGGCTTGTTTCTGATCTGCCATAAGGCTCTGGGTCCCTCTACATAATTGGAAGCCCAAGTAAGTCACTTGCTGTTTACAAATTTGAGCCCTGTGAGGTGACGCATTATATCCACATATAACCAAATGATTTAAAACTGAAATAGCATAACCAAACAATATTCAAAGTCTGGGCTTGCTATAAACAGATCATCCACACGTTGTAAAAGAATGCCCCGATCTAATTGTGAAATTTTCAAGTTTTTGCTAAGATTTCACTGAATAAAGAGGGAGAGTTCTTAAATCCCTGTGGCAGTACAGTCAACACTATTGAGTAGTAACTTTAGTCTCAGGATCTTGCCATTCAAAGTCAAATGATAGTTAAGCCTCCTTCAAAGAAGGCATCCTTTAATTCCAACACCGAGGACCACCTATAATCCCCCAGGACCACCTGTAATCCCCCAGGACTGTATCAGGAAGGTATCTCGGTTTAGTACAGTGGGATGAATATTTTGTACAATATCAATAACGGTACTCAAGTCTTGTACAAACCTGTATTAATCAGTATGAGGGTTTTTTACAGGAAGAATTGGAGTATTGTAAGGAGACAGGCATGGTTGAATCAGATGAGGCTAAAAAATTTGGCCAAGATAGGTTAAATTCCCTCCAAAGCCTCCTTCTTTAGAGGCTGTTCCTTTTTTAGGGGACATCCAGCCCCTTCTTTCAAATGTATCTCTATAGATATTGAGCTTAAAGCTCACCAGGGATCCTATCTGCCCACACAGGTTTACTTGCTCTCTCCTGGATCTCATAGATATGGGAGCCACCTATTCAGTTTCTAATCCGAAATTAGCCTTGTGCAGCAGAGAGTCAGCAACTATGGTAGGGGTGACTGAGCGACCTTGAATGAGACCATTACTACAAACTCTGGAGTGCCAACTGGAAAAACAGTTAAGGCACCACTTTCTGTATATGCCTGATTTTCCCATTCCTCTCTTAGGACAAGACTTGCTTTGTAAGTTAAATGCCTCCCCAATTTTCTCACCCAAAGAAAAAGAGCTCTATCTCCAGGTCCCTCCTGAACATGCTCTGTGCCTTCAGTTTTCACTCACTACAGAAGAACAGAAGAATGAAGATCCTTTTTCTCCTGAGAAGTTCATTCGGTAACTCCACTATTTTTAGTTTTCTTACTCGCTCTATTGCTCACCAACAACAGAACTGAAGAGTTTCTTGCTTTGATTGGTTAGCACAGTTTATATGCCAAGTATAATATTAAGAGAGCCTTCCTTGTCTACATTATAAAAATATCATTATGCACAACTTAAATAATGTGGGTGAAAAAAGCCAATAATATTGCACAGGTTCTTAGCAAAGGCTATGCAAAATTTGCAGGTCTCAATAAAATTTCAAATATGTATAGAGAAAACACAAGTTTTTATTCTGTTCTGTTTTTTCAAATCAGGCTATCACATTGGCTATTCCATGGACACTGGTTTTACAATCAGAATTATAGATCAATGATTACATAGAAACTACAGACAGTTTTCAAAGAAGACACAAACACAGCCACTCCCAAGTTAAAAGAGTGTTTAGCAAAGGAGCTCAGGATTTCCTGCAGCTGTGACATGGATTTAAGAAGACAATAAATCAAAAGGTTAAAATTTCAGTATTTCTTTATTGAATCTTCTTGATGGTATTCATTCATATTAATAAATACATTGATTTTTTTGTATAAAACAGTACTTTAAAGTCAGAATCTTTGAAAGTGTGTACTTAACTGGTTTCATAGGGACTATGTTAATGGAATCAGCATGGGGCAATAGACATACTGAGAATAGTTACTCCTTTGGTCAATAATGATTTTTTTTGCAGAGGGATTTGCACACATGAGTATACAGAAAATAAAGAAAAATAGTTGGGCTGCACAGTCATAGGAAATTATTTTATCTCTGGTGATAATTGCCCCCAGACATCCAGGAATATGTACAACTGTAAGTGAAAGTTTAGAAAGAGAAGTTCAAGATAAGAAATTCCTCAGCATCTAAAATTGACACCTGCCTGTGTATTTAAATGCTCTTTGAGTTTTTCAGTTTTGGTTTTTAGTTGTGTTTCTATAATCCTTTACATAAAGGTTTTTCACATCCATTTTTATAGATGCATTCTAGTCTTGGTTTTGTCAATATTAGAAAAGAAAAATTTTCCTGGGTATGTGGGAATGTCACTTATTTTTTGTTATTATTCATTATGCTTACATATTAGTTACATAAATTCTCTGGAATGTATTAAAAATTATAATGCAAAAAAAATTAAATTCATTTCCTAAAATAACCAGCGATAAATATTTTAAAATATCACCTTAAGACAACTCATGGGTATGGAGTTGTGGATAATTATTTTGTCCATAGTATTTTTTCTTCATTTTCAAACTGTGCATATCCTTCACTCACAATAAGAAGATAGTAGTATTTTGAGAATGCTGAAAATGTGTCACTATCTTTATTCTCAATTTTTCACTAATCTTGGTACTTAATTTACTTCTTAAATTAAATAAATTAAAACTATATGATGAATTCTTAAGAATAAAATAAATAGTCTGGAACAGTATTATGGATGTATACCTACTATGTCATCAAATTTGACAATTAATGATTTGTGGTCAATATTTCTTTAAATATATGCCCAATGAATATTCTACCCACAATATTATTTTATAGAAAATTCCAGAGATTGATAATTTTATATGTAAATATTTCAGAATTTCTATAATTTAAAGACTTAAAATAGCAACAACCACTTCATTGCACTTGACAAAAGCAATATTTTCTTTATATTACAAATATCTTGACATGTAAGTGGTAAATTCCTAACTGTTTCATAAACATCAGGGTACTTTAAATTTTTTAAAATATGGTTAGAGTTAGAATCCCATTAATATCCATATATTATGATTGGTTAATAAATTGGTTTAGATTATAGTTTTCCTGTATCTTTTTTCTTTTACTCATTGACATTTATTTGTCAAAATAGACTTTAAACATTTACTTTCATGTACATACAACATACCAAAGCTTATGGGGTGTTGCAAAAGCAATAAGGGGAAAATTCAGAAGTATCTCACAGAAACCCCACTAATTTTGCACCTCTAAGAGATAGAAAAAGAACAAACCAAGCCCATCATTAGAAGAAAGAAACAGCAGAAGTTAGAGCAGAAATAAATGAAATAGCAAACAGAAAAACAATAGAAAAAACTGACAAAACTAAGGTTTGTTTTTCGTAGAGAGAAAACAACTGACTATGACTTATTAAACCAAGATAAAACAGAGATGACCCAAATCAATAAAATCAGAAATAAAACAGCCGTTATAATAGATCAACAGAAATTGTAAAAAGGCTCAAAAGAAACTACTATGAAAAATTATAAACCAACAAACTGGATGTCCAAGAAGAAATTAATAAATTCCTAAATATACAATCTACCAAAACTAAATCATGAAGAATTAAAAAGCAGGAGCAGCACCAGTATAACCAGTATTGATATTTATTCAATATTAAAAAGATCTCCCAATAAAGGAATTCTCAGGACCAGATGGCTTTACTGGGGCCTGCATTATCCTGATATCAAAATCAGACAAAGACAATGTAAGGAAATAAAATTCCCAGCCCAAATCTCTGATGCATATAGATATAAACATCTCTACAAACTCAAAAGCATATTAAAAGAGTCATATACCATGACCAAGTATGATTTATCCCTGGGATATGAAGGTTGTTGAAAACCATATGAAAATCAATGTGAGACACTACATTAACAAAATAAGGGATAAAAATCACATTATCTCATGCAGAAAAAGCATATGGCAAAGTTCAACAAATGTTCATGATAAAAGCTCTCACCAAACTAGCAATAGAAGGAGATTACCTCCATATAATAAAACGCATATATGAGAAACCACAGCTAACATTATACTTAATGGTGAAAAACTGAAACCCTTTCTTCTAAGATTAGGAACAAGCAGGGATTATTCTCTTATTTGCATTCAACGTATTATTGAAAGTCCCAGCCAGAATAATTAGGCTAAATAAATAAATGGCATGCCTATTTGAGGAGGACGTGATCTTACTATATAGGAAAAACCCTAAAATATCCTTAAGAAAAATTATGAAAGCTAATAAATGACTTTAGTAAATTTTCAGGATAAAAAAATCAAATAAAAAAATCAGTTGCATTTCTGTATACTATTAACAAACTATCTGAAGACGAAATTAAAAATGTCAATTACAATGGCACCAAAAAGAATAAAATACTGAAAGGTAAACTTAACTAATGATATAAAAGATTTGTACATTGAAAAATACAAAACTTTGATCAAAGAAATGAAAGATGACACAAACAAATGGAAAGCCATCTAGAATTCATGGTTTGGAAGCATAATGTTGTCCATGCTACCTAATGAGATCTATAGATTCAGTGTAATCTCTGTCAAAATACCAATGGCATTTTTTACAGAAATAGAAAAGAAATTCTAAATTTCATATGGAACCACAAAAGGCCATGAATAGATAAATCAATCTTAAAAAAAAAGAACAAAGGTGGCTTCCAGGTTTCAAAATGTATTACAAAGCTACAGTAATTCAAAACACTATGGTACTGGCATAAAGATAGATGTATATATGCTGATGGTGCCCATAATAAACTCATGTATATACAGTCAACTGATCCTTGACAACCGTACCAATAACACACAATAACAAGGAGACCAAAACGTCAACAAATGGTATGGGAAGACTGGATATGCACATGCAAAAGAATGATATTGTACTCTTATTCCACACACAAAAATCAATTCAAAATAGATTAAAGATTTAAATATAAGACATAAAGCTTTAAAACTTCTAAGAAGAAAAGATAAGGGGAAAGCCTCCTGACATTGGACTTTGCAATGATTTAACTGATATGACACACAAACACATAAGCAAAAAACCAAAAATAGAAAAGTAGAAATACATCATACTAAAAAGCTTTCACAGCAAAGGAAACAATCAACAATCAACAGAGTGAAAAGAAAATCTATAGAGGGAAGAAAATATTTACAAACTGTATTTGGTAAGGGTTAATGTTCAAAATATGTAAGAATACCTACAAGTCAATGGAAAACAAACAGAAACCCTGGTAACCTAATTAAATGGATTAAAGATTTGAGTGGACATTTTTTTCAAAGATATTCAAATGTAAGGAAATAAATGTCCAATAGGTATATGATAGATGCTCAATGTCACTAATCATCAGGGAAATTCAAATCAAAGCCACAGTGATATGTCACCTCACATCTGTTAGGATGGCTATTATCAAGAAAACAAAAGACACTAAGTGCTGGCAAGGATGTGGAGATATTAGAATCCTTGTATGGTGTTGGTAGGAATGGAAAACTGAGTAGTCTCAGTGGAAAGTAATATGAAGTTTCTTAGAAAAGTAAAAATAGCACTAACACATTATCTATCAATCCTATTGCCAGCTATGTATTTAAAAATGTTTGGAAGCAAGATCTCAGAGAGGCATTAATATTCCCATATTATTCCCTGATGCAGTATTCACAAGTGTCAAGATACGGAAACAACCTAAATGTCCATGGAAGGATGGATACAGAAAATGTGGTAAATGCATACAAAATGATACTATTCAGCCTTAAAAAAGAAGGAAATCCTATCATACATAACATGAATAATCCTTTACAGTAAATAAATTGGCATACATAAAAGGATAAAAACTGTACGAATTCACTTATATGAAATATCTAAAACAATCAAACACATAGAATCAGATAGTGGAACGGCAGATGCCAGGCACTGGGGGAGGAAAAGACTGGGGAGTTCTAAACTAATGAGTTTTTCCTAGAGAAACTGAAAGATGGTGAAGAGAATTCACTTCAAACACAAATCACAATCACAAAATTTTTATTTCCTGTATAAAGTAAAATTTGATATCAATATTTATGGTGTCTTCTCCATTCCTGGTGATAATTTTTTTCTCTAAAGAAACCTCAAAATACAATTTTACTTTTTCAAATATTGTTTAAGAAGTTGCAAATAACAAGGCTCACAAAATGAATGTCTGAAAGATGTACAGGAAGTTATTTAAATTGAATGAGAACTACATTAAACAAATGTGCCAGTGAACTGTTAGAAAATAACTAAGTGAATGAACAAGATGAAAAGGAGGCCACTGTGATTTGAAAATGCTCCTGAAATGTCATGACTGTGTTTTTTGAATTGCTCTGCAATGTGTCCCTAAGTTATTACACTGCATCATTTCAACTGCTTGTGAAAAACAGTCTTCCATGCCATGTCCATGAATGCTCTCTTGATGTGCTGATGATTTCTCAGGCTATAAATGAAGGGGTCCATGCTGATGGGGGCTGCCAAGGTCTTTAAACTCAAGTATAAACTCACGTATATACAGTCAACTGATCCTCGACAGAGGTACCAATAACACACAATAACAAGGGTGCCACGACGTCAACAAATGGTATGGGAAAACTGGATATCCACATGCAAAAGAATGAGCAACTCCCTTGCTCAGAGACACTCTGTCTTTTGCTGATTGTTTAATATGTATAACTATGCAGCTGACATTAGAGATGGAGATGACAATCATGTAGGATGAACACTTGGAAAAGGCCTTTGTCCTCTGACTAGTAGAAGGAATCCTCAAAATTGTTCTGATGATATACATGTAGGGCAGAATTATCAATGCCAAAGTGAATATGACAGTAAACACAGCACAGGAAAATCCAGTTGTCTCTAGGAATTTTGTGTCTGAACAGGAAAGTTGCAGCAGGGGAAATAATCACAGATAAAATGGTCAATAATATTAGACCTACATGAGCTGAGTACAGTAACAAGGTTCAAGAGCAACATGAGTGCAGGGAATATGATTAAGAATGAGAGTAGCCATGAAGAGAAGACAAGGAGTGTGCAGGGTCTACAGTTCATGCTGGTCCTGTAGTGCAGGGGTTTGCAGATGGCAATATAATGGTCAGAGGACATGGCAGCCGGAAGGTAAAATTCAATGACTCTGAAGAAAAGAAAAAAGAAAAAAAGTTGATCAATGCAATCACTGAATCTACCGACAGTTGTGAATGAAGCCTCTACTAATGAGAAATTTCTGAGGAAGAAGTACTTGGGGGTGTGGAGGTGGGAGTCCATCTGGGAGAGGGTGATAACGGTCACTTTCCCATCATCCCAAGTGATGCTCATGTAGGTGATGGACAGGAAGACAAAGATCACCACCTGAAGCTTGGGGTGTTTGGAAGAATTCTCCTGGTTGGGTATCTAGGGAAGCTGCTCTCTGTTTTGGAAGGTTATTAAACATTAATTGAATTATTAATAGATATAGTCCCATGCATATTATTTTCTCTTGTGTGAGTTTTGACAAAATATTACTTCTAAGGACTCATCTAGGTTGTTAAATTTGTGGTCATAGAAACATTCATAATTAACTATTATTTAATGTCTATGTCCTATGCTAGAAACTTAGATGATTAACTATAGATATTTCTTTTTTTCTAATAGATGCAGTCAAAGCTATAAATTTCCTTCTAGGCACTGCTTCCACTGTATCCCACAAATTTTAATAAGTTCTTTCATTTCACTCATTTCAAAAATTTTAAAATTCTCTTGAGATTTATTTTTTGATGTGTTATTTAAATCTCTACATAATTTAGGATTTTTCAGTTTATATTCATTGATTCCTAGTTTAATAACATTTTGAATGATTTATATTCTTCAAAAATTTTTAAGTGTGTTTTACGGCCTAGAACATGTTCTAGGTTGGTGATCTTGAGAAGAATATGTACATTGGTATTGTTGGTTGATGTATTCTACTGATGTCTCAATTGATGTTGATTGTTAAATTCAGCTATGTCTTCTCTGATTTTATGATTGTTATGTCTGTCCATTTTGGACATACCTTGAACTTTCAACTACGATAGTATATTCATTTTTTCTCTTTGCAATTCTGTTATTTCTTCCTCACATTATTTGGCACTCTGCTGGTAGGCACATACATTATTATTTTAAAATTACACTGATATGCTTGCTAATGTTAAATGGACAAAACAAACCCCACTTTGTCATGGTATTCTATCCTTTTTATGTATTATTGGATTGACTTGTTGATATGTTCCTTTAGAATTTCTGTATCTGTTATGCATAAGCTATGTTATTTCTGTATTGTAGTGATTGTTCAGCTTTCCTCAATAGAAAGGAGAGTTGAAAGCCTTTCAGGGTATTTCAGGCTTTCTGGTGGATGTTCCCTAAGAAAAAGTTGTACTTCTATTTAAAAAGTTGTGCTCCTTTTTCAAGACCAAATTGAAAAAATACAGCAATACTAAGCTAACTGGGAATTCAGAATTCAGAGGCCAATGACAGTGGTTTCCATTAGACATAACGTGAGGTGATAATGTCACAGAGTGACTGAAATAAAGAGAAGGCAGGTGATGTAATTTTAACCTGCCTGCAAGCAGGAAGCAGTAAGGATGGGGAAGTCTTAGTTTAGAAAGTGCTCAGTCTTTATAACGAGTTACAGAAATCCTCTATGCTGAAAAACTAGTAGATGACATTTAAAAGTATATAAATAAAACATTTCAGAAAATACAGTGACCAAAAGTTCATTTAACTTATTCAGTCTTTTTTAAACAAATTCCTTCAGGATGACACAGAATCCAAACTAAAAGAATATTGAGAGAGTTTCAGGTTTTGGTTTTCTTAGATTGCCTCATTATGTTACATGCATTTTTTTCATTTTCAATGCTCTTAAAATTTTTTAAAGTTAGATACTGCACCAGGAACATTGGAACATTTTCCTCAAAATGGAAAATGTATGTATATAAATGATCAAGGGATAATGTAATCAATTGTTTCAATAACCATTATTCCTGAAATCATATTTATGACTCAAATATCCTTTTAAGATCTAGCTCATTAACAGATTATACAAAAACCTACAAAACTTTCCAGTCCATCACAGGCTATATCGACTGTTCTTCCTGGCTATGTTCTATTTTGCTCTTCTAGGTGGCATTTTCCAAACATATTTTCTTCAAATCAGGGACAAACTTAAAATAAAAAGGATATGGAAATTAAATTGAAGCCTAATTCACAGACATTTCTGCAAAAATATCACGTAACATAGTGTTCCAATGAAAAATTATTTTATTATATGTAATATTTTAAAATTCTGGTCATGACACGGAAATTGAATCCCTGAATTTCCAGACTATGGCAAGAATTAAAACATCCTAAAGAAAAGGTTTAGTTTACCCTACTATTTTGGTTTCACTGGTAGGAAGTATAGTTATATATGTATATTAGATACAAATGGAAAGAATAAATACATTGAATTAACATTGTTTTCCTTATTTAACAATCATTTACAAGCAGTTTCCAGGTAGCTTCAGAAGTATTCAAGGTATTAAAGAGTGCTTTTTGAGTATGGCAACACCTAATAAGTATTGTATGTCATTATTAATTTTTAAAATAAACCAGTAAGAAAACACAATTTTTAATCTACAAGTGAAATACTTCTAAATGTTAACAATGTACTAACAGAAAACAGAAATCTAGATTCTATGGAATGTACTTCAAAACAACTATCTTAATTTTAATAGACACTTTATAACTTGAACATCAACACTAATTGCTAACCCACACACAATTTAATTTTTATTAAGTAGAGTTAACACAAAAAGTGGTAGTATTACAAAAAAATATAAATGAATATTAGTTTTAAGTAAGTTGTAATTAAGTGCAAATAAAGAATGATAAAAAGTTTACATTGCATGCTGCATTCAATATATTTTAATTAAATATATTTATATTCTAGACTAACTAGATTTCAATTATAAAAGTGAGAAATTGAAGAACTTAGCTCAGTGTTTCCAGATATCAACAGGAAATGATGTAAAGTGGAAATCATCTATAATGAAGTTTATAAAGAAAACAAACTTCTTGGAGACCAAGCTTTTTGAAAATAAAGCTTGAAATGAGATAAAGATAAACATCAAAGGAAGGAAATCAAAATAAAGGAGGAAACGATTGGATACACTGGTATTGCCAGGGTCCTTTTGTTTGTTTTTTAAGTGTGCTGCAAAAGGATAGTCATTTGTTTGGGAGAGAAACAACCCTGTGAACCATATTCATGAAGGATTTTTTTACCTGTTGGTTCCGTAAGGTGTAGATGAAAGGGTTCAAAAGTGGTGCAACAGAGGTATTGAGAACCGAAATTCCCTTGGAAAAAGATAATCTTTCTTTCACTGATGGTTTAACATACATGAAGATGCAGCTGCCATAAGAAAGGGAGATCACAATCATGTGAGAAGAACAAGTTGAAAACGCTTTTTTCCTCTGATTAGCTGAAGGGATTTTTAGAATTGTTATCGCAATATACGTATATGATATTATCACCATTGCCAAGGTGACCACGAGCGTCATCACAGCAGAAATGAATCCCATCGTCTCGATGAGCTTTGTGTCTGAGCAGGATATCTGCAGGAGGGGAGTTGTGTCACAGTAGAAATGATCAACAATGTTGGAGTCACAGAAATCAAGGTTTAGGCCCAAGAGGAGAGGTATAAAGATGGTAAAGAACCCAGCAAGCCAACAACAGGAGACAAGCTGTGTGCAGATTTTAGTGCTCACGATGGCTGTGTAACGCAGGGGCTTACAGATGGCAACGTAGCGGTCATAGGACATGGCTGCCAGCAGGTAAAATTCAGATGCTCCGAGAAGGAAGGCAAAAAACACCTGAGCAACACAATTGTTATAGGATATGGTTTTGTCCCCGGTTGCCATCATCACCAGCAATTTGGGGATGCATGTAGTGGTATAGGAAATTTCTAGGAAAGAAAAATTCCGAAGGAAGAAGTACATGGGGGTCTTGAGGTGAGGATCCAGCAGGGTGAGTGTGATGATGATCAGATTGCCGGTGATGCTGAGCAGGTAGGTGAGCAGCAGGAAGGTAAACAACACCACCTCCAGCTGTGGATCATCAGTCAGACCCGCTAGGATGAACACTGTCACTCTCGTGTGGTTCCCCATTACTGTCCTCTACTTGGCCAGGTCTAAATGGAAAAAGAAGAAAAAGAAAATGAGGTTTCCAATGAGCAAGAAACAGTGGTAACTAGTGGTGAAGGTCATGTTTCAGCTGGAGTGACACAAGGCTCATTCACGTTCCAAAGATGGTCACGGCAGGAAGAACAGTAGTTTGCCTTCCAGGGTATCTGGACAGAGAGTTCAATCTTTAGTTTGCAAATCTACTAAAGGATAACCTAAATGATGACAGCAACTGTTCATTGTTTTTATGTGAATAATTTATAAACAGGTTAGAGGGACTATTCAAAACCTAGAATGAAAGTTTTTTCTCTCTCAGACTTATGCAAGACTTTAGGATGTATGCTATTTCTGTTTAATATAAGAAGTTTGCATATGAGGAGCAAGTCAGTACGTGTTATTATTAGTGTTTCAGCCCATGTTGCATTTCTCTCTGTCTCTCACACACACACAAACATGTTTCCTGAACGTCTGTTATGATCACTACCCTACCTACCTTGCACCGTGAGAAAATCAGTAGCCACAATGCTAATTTCCATTTTCCTACGCATGTTGTGCATTTGAGCATAGATCTGTGAAAATCAACTGAAGAATGAGGGGAAAAGTATAAAAGCAGATAGAAATATAAAAATATGTATTCAGGACATTGTATCAAGTATGAGAGGTCAAAGAAAAGAAAGATCAAAACAAAGCTTACAGAAACCTAGAGAGGTAAGAAAGGTTTTTTAGAGATAGGAGAGTGAGTTTGGTGAAAAATTCTAAAGAATATTAAAAATAAGTTAATAAGCAAGTAAAATTTTGAAAAATTAAAAAGACAGAAATTAGCAATATATATGTCATTTAGTAAGTTAATATTTGTAAAAAAAATTATACAAACAAAAATTTACCAATCATATTTCTCTGCATGTACTTCTTTTCTTTTTGATTATTTTATCTTATTATTTTTATTAAGCAAAGACTGTAATGATGAATAATGTTGAGATCAGCATGGCATAGAAGAGATGAGGAATGAGTTTTGGTAATTATTAAACACATAGTGAATCTCAGAATAGTGGTGACATGAATTTCAGGAGGCATACTTTTCCCTAAGATAGTATATTTAAATGTCCAGCTAACACATAATTAAGAAAATGTTAATAATAGAAAACTATTCTGAACATCAGGCATATATTAAGACAGTTATGTTGTTTAGTTCTGCACAGGTAGTAAATGGAAATTCAGGAATAGTTTGAAAGAGTGTGTTTTCCAAAGTTGTCCTTTCAAAAACTTTTTTTGGTAAATAATTATAGGACAGATATTAGTGTATTTCTTTAAAAAAATTAATAGTATCCCTAAAGAAAATTATCTTCTTCATCATCAAACACACAAAAAGTTTAAATTTTAGTGGTGGACCCTAGATAACACAATGTTTTCTGTCTTGATAATATCAAGGTAATTGTTTCCAACCTCTAAAGCATGCATTATTTTTGAAAAGGCACATACATAAATTAAAATAAACATATAAAATAAAATAAAAGTTTTTTCCTTTAATATCTAGAGGATTTTATAGGAGGATACTAAGATACAAAAAATGAGACCTTCTCTCAAAGTTATATTAATCGTGTATGCAGTTTGGGTGAAAAGAGATGACTAACATTTTTCCCTTTACATTCACACTTCTTTTACATTCACATAACTGAAGCAATTATTATATATCTTCCCTCATTTACATGGCAATATTGCAGGAATGCACATATCTAATATACCTAATTAGAACTGTTCCATGTCAAATACACCAACTCTTACCAAAACAGAATGTAAAAAATTAACAAAGGTCACATTAGCAAACCATTAGAAGGCAGGCCTGTGAATGCAATACGCTTAGTTGTATTAGTTTTTGTGACTATCAGATAAATTTTCCCTAATCTCTACCATTTTCCCTAAATCAAAATTTAAAGGGTGAAAAAAGATAATATTAAATGTATAATGCTGAAATTAGAAAAAATGCGCTAAAATATATCTTGCAGGAAATGGTCTTTAAATTTTAGATATGCCAATTCTTTTCATATTTTGAGGCCTAAAACAGTTTGCCAAAAACACTTAAAAACTCAAATACCATTTTTAAGAAGATGTAATATGCACAGATTTTTTTCGACAAAATTTAACTCCTCTGCTTCCACATTGCGCTGCTTCGTCATCCAGCTGTAGAGAGCACACGGGCATTCCATCCTCCCTGGAGGATCTCAGGCTAACTGCAATCTATGCCTGTTTTTCTTTGCATAAATGGTAACTTCGTAAACATTTTGTTGTTCTTTTTTCAGATTTTAGACTCCTGTATTAAATATTCCCATTACTACCATTTACTTATTCATGTAATAAATATTTTTCTAAGGGTTATTTGCAGTGCTATATAAATTAACTGGCACTAATCTCATGGGGTGTTTATGCTTTTTGAACTCCGAAGGGGAACATCTAATGATTATGATGAAGTCTCAGTAGGATATGAGATGCAAGAACACTATTCCCAAGGGATCAAATATTTATATGTGTCCAAAGGTTTTTCATAGGCACTAAATATTTTTTAAAATAACTATGGAAAAAGAAGACACTGATTTAAACTCTCCAGATATTTCAGTAGAGATTTCCCTAATATATGCTTGCTTTCCCATACTGAGGTTTTGCAATACTATATATACACACGAGGATTTGGAAACAAAATAGAATTAATTTAATTGGAAATAAAAGTAACAATATAAACTGGAGAATTTAGCCTGTCATAGAAAAAATTGAACCTCAGGCTAAATACACCATGATTAATTCTCCAGATACAACTAGAATCTCTTGTCCTTTATGCCATTTGATTTCTATTCTGAAAGTCATCTTTTCTCCCAATAGTCTTTGTGATGTTATCTAGAGGATTTTAAAGTAGATCTTAAAAATTTCAGAATTTCAAAGCGTTTTCCATTTCTTCTATATTAATAGATTATTAACCTATGTCTATAATTAGCCTTCCTTGCAATTTATTGTAGCCATGTAGCTGACTTCTGTTCGAAACTGTAAATAGAGATAATGTGCAATTTCTGTTAGGGGGTTGAGCTTGTCCTCCCCAGTTCTTGTCCCCACCACAACAAAGCACTGAAGGGCAGAGACACAGTTGTGAAGCAGAGTGAAAGCTTAATTTGAATACATTCCATGTGAGGAGTGGGCCAGAGTCAAGGTAAACAAAGGTTTACTTGAATAAACCAGAGAGGAAGGGAAAACAGAGGGAGGAAAGGGAAGCTCATTGAACTCCCACTTGGCATAGGGCATAAACCCCTGCCAACTCCTATAGCTGGTCATCTGGCACCCAGTGTCCGCTTGAATCTGCATTGCATGGGACCTGAGTCCCCACCACCCCAGGATTTGGGGGAGCTGAAGAGCACTTGGTGGAGTGAGATTATCTTCTGAGAACTTTCCAAAGGAAAAGAAAGGAGATTTTCAGGCAGGATACTAAGGAGCAGGATGGTATAGTGGCATCTGCACCCAGGTCAGCCAGGAGATGGGTACTTGCAAGCCAGGAGCTCTCAGTAGCCCCTTCCCAACTATCTGGATTGGAACAGAGAGAGTGACACATTCCAAGAAAGGCGACTGTGGGAAACCTCACAGAGGAGGTGTGCTTAAGGATTTAGGGTCTGGAGTTTTATAGGGCATTTTGGGTAAGGGTCAGCATAAGGCATGATGTACACAGGTGATTCATAATTCCTCTGAAGTTTTGTCTTAACACAGGGTTATTTAGGTGACTGTGTGGGTCTGGTTTCCATCATTCTTTGCATAGGTTTTTTATACTTGCAAGGTCTTTCTCCTGCCCTGGTTACAAAGTTACTTGATTCAGGGGCAGGAAGAAGAGGAAAAAACAGCATATAGGTTCAATTAAAGAACATGCTGGGCTTCTTTGCAGGGTAAGTAGCTATCACAATGGCATTATCTAATCGGTACAATGAAGACATGGGCTGTGCTCAGATGCTGTTCTTCCTCTGGGGAATGTCCAGACATTCTAAGTTACTACTGGCCTTTGGAACTTCAACTAATTAACTCATTAACTCAGTGAGTCTTTTCTGGTTTTCTACTTTTATCTGGTTAACTCTTTGAGTCCCTTTTAATGGGCTTAACTGTCCTTATTCTCGGTCCACCCTGCTTATGTCTCTGTTTCTGCCTAACATTTCCAGGGGGTAATTACTTGCTAAATAGGGCTTGCTCTCCTTTCCTTCTTTACTCGCCCACCATTGCAGGGAAGACAGGTGGCAAGCCCCTGGGAGCCATGAGTATGAGCAATCACCCTGGGGATGGGGAATCGGTAAGAGGAAACACACCCAGCTTCTGGACACCATCGCAGGCCACACCAGATCAGAGGCACAATGACTTCATGGAAGAGTTTCAACATACCAGCATGAATATTTAAATAAGACAAAAATATTTTTCTTGTTGTTGTTTAACCTTTGGGATACTTGTTTTTCTCACTTTCTACCAAACCTTTGTTATTATCAAAAACTAGTTTCCTAGGACTGATATTTCATGTTTAATTTCTTTACTGTGTCCTATTGTGAAGAACATATGTTCATACCTCTTTTTCTAAGAATACTTCTGGATATTTTTCCTAATTTTCCAGTTCAAGAACCCCTGTTTTCCACTTCCAAATATTGGATCAGTGTTTTCCTGAACATCAATACTAATCATTTAAAATCATATATTTGTGAGATCCTGAATGAAAATATCATTTCCAATTATTTTTCAGACCGTGTGATAAATATATGTAGATGTCCTTGGGCCTCTTCCTATTTCAGTCCTTTTCATGATTTTGGTCATTTGAGCCTCTCTCTGGTACTCATGTGAATTTCTGTTGGATATTTAAAACTAGGCAAATGTTAAACGCCCTGGATGATGATTTGTTCTGACAAATAGGATTTAATTTACTGTGGCACACAGGTAAAGGCACACAACCTTGACAAAAGCATGTAATGAGATTGTTCAAATATGATCCAGACTTTTCATGAAATGATGAATTCACCGTGCTTATTGTTAGGGTTTAAATTTTCAGTGGTCTCCACTAAAAGCCTAGGTATTTATCTATGCTCTTCCACTTGAAGCAAACCATAGCTTCAAGTTGTTGTCCTCAGAGGCAAGGAGATTTCACGAATGTCCTCTTAGATTCTCAGCTTCTTCATCAGGCAGATGCTACTTTGTACTGGTGGCCTCAGTTTTCCATTGCTTTTTTACTAAGGATTTATCAAATGAGTTTAGGGAAGTAACATTGCAAAATGACAGGCTCTTTAGTCATCCATTCCCTTTTAGAGGTTTGTCTGTCTCTGAGAAATGTCCTGGTTACATTGATAGATGTATTCGTAGAACTCAGATTGTTCTCTCCAACCCCACGTGAGAGGGGAAAGCAGTGGTCCACCATTTTCTGCTGGGGCATTTTCCATGCTCTGCATACAAAAGAGCGAGAGACTTGAAGAGAAAACTTAAAGAATGTGGGGATCCACTCAGTAAGTACCCTTCTCTCCTTTTCCCTGGCTTCTCAAGTCCTAAGTGCTATTTTGCTCTAATCACACATGTAGTTTGTGTTTTAGGGGGCGGGTTGTTTTTCAACTCTTTTATTTGGGAAAGATTGACCCAGTTTCTGTGAATGTACAAATCTCATATTATCAGTATCCTATTGTCAAAATAAATGATACAACAAAAAGGAAGCATTGCTACATTACTATTAACTAGAGACCTAAATTTATTTCTATCTCAATAGTGTTCTCACTATTTTCTTTTTTTTTTTTTACAGCATCTAATCCAGGATACTACATTGCATTTACTCATGCAGTCTCCATAGTGTTGCCTGGACTTTGCTCTTCAGTCTTTTCTTGTTCATATACTTGTTAGTTTTGAGGAGACATGTCAAGCAATGTAAAAAATGCTCCTCAGTTTGGATTTCCCTCTTTTTTTATTAAGGATTAGTGGGTTAGTGTTTGGTATTTAGGGAAAGAATACAAGAATGGAGAAGTGCTTCTCATTTCATCATATCAGAGGGTAAATGACATCAATGTGACTTATCACTTGTTAATATTTTCCCTGACAACATAATATATAGTTTTCCCGTAAAAACACAACACTGTTTTTCCCGTCTATAATATCTTGTTGGAAGCAAGTCACTAAAACAGCCCACATGTAAGTAGGGGAGATGGTTTAATAAGGTCCACTTCCAGTAGGGTATCTACCTGCCTGACTGTGTACATATCTGTCTTTCTGTCTGTCTGTCTATCTATCATCTATCTATCTATCTATCTACAGTTCCTTCTCCCACACTTATTTGTATCATTGTGAACTCATGACAAATTTTTGCAATTTTCCTTGAGACTTCCTCCCTAACAGTATATTTTAAAGACTATTTCCTAACATAAATATTTAAATATTTTAAAACCCTTTTGTCATTTGCCCACTGGTTTAGAACATATATTTCAAAATGATCTTTGCCTACCTCAAAAAATTTATATGACTGCCCCTCAAGTGTAAGCAATTTATGATCATATATCCCTAAATCATTCCATTCATCTCTTGTATTTTTGCCATTAATTTCATTAAAGATACAAAACATATTTACCATCATTGTTTCAGTCACTTAAATGTTATAGAGATTAATATTAGAAAACAGTTTATATTTTACCTTCCTTTGCTCCATTTTGAAGCTCTTCATTCTTTGAGAAATTCAATTTTTTGATGTGTCATTTTGATTTTGCTGGAAGGAAATTCTTTAACATCTCTTGTAATGTAGGTTTGCTGGCAATATGTTCCTGGTGTTTTACTTTATCTAAGAAAAATCTCATTTCACTTCCATTTTTGTACTTACAATTATAGGTGGTCACTCAATTGTCTTTCTGCTTATAATGCTTCTAAACAGAAGTCAAGTATAACTGTTATTCTTTCTGCTATGTAGGGAATATGTATTTTCCCCTGATTGCCTTAAAGTGTTTCTTTTTGCTTCGGTTTTTCACTACTTTGTAAATGGATATTTTTATTGTTTTTTTATTATTATTTTATGCTTGTGTTCGCTAAGCTTCTTCAATCTACTCTTTCAGATTTGTCAGCAATTTTGAAACATTTTAGCCATTTTATACACAGACACATACACCTACAATTTAGAATAAGAAGTGCTCCATCATTAGGAAGAGAGAAGTGACAATAAAGACTGTAATGAAGAAGGGTTCACATGGAGTCTTAGAGCTCTGGGGATTCTAATATTAAGGAATCAGTCACAAGAGAAACCAGCAAAAAAATACCCAGAACAGTCAGAGAAAACCACATAATAATATGTCATCTAACCAGGGCAAATAAATTATATAAATAAAAGGTAGTGGTCAATTGTGCTAAGTAGTATTGAGATTCATTTCAATGACAATAAAAACATGACTCCAGAATTTGGAAAGGTGGAGTTTGAAAGAGCAGAGCACGTGAACCGGTGGATTACAGAGCGAAGAAAAGAGGACTGAGGACGAAACGTGAAATGATAACATAGAGACGGTACTAACAGGCAAAGGCAGATAAAGCTGATGCTCTCCAAATTCAAATTACAAGTAAAGCAGGGAGACATTTATAGGAATAGAATATTTCAAGTATTTTGACTACAGTGGAAAACCTTCAGCTTTCAGTAAATAGTATCACAATGAGGTATCACAATAATAAAGTAAAAAAGAAAACGGCATCTGTCATTAAAAACTCCACATTATGACCAACTAATAATTAAGGAGTAGAGATTTATACAGCCTGAGTCAGCTATCTTTGGGAAAAAAGAAGCACTAGGTTTGGGAAATACAGTCTAAACCTAGGAAACTGCTGTAGAAATGTTCATAAAAAGACCTTCTTCTCTCTAGCAATTATCATGGGAGAATTACCTTTATTTTTTAGATTCTAATCATAGATTGATGGTAAATGATTTACCATTACTGATTTGCACATGATAAAAATACTGAGGTTTTATCTACAATAAGAAGTTTAAATTGAAATATGACTAAAAACACATCTAACGCATGCAAGAACTTCAAGTTATTGTCCTCTTGGCTGTCCCCTTCACTTCATTGTTCCTTAGACTGTAGATGATGGGGTTCAACACAGGAGTGATGACAGTGTACGACAGTGACATTAGCTTCTTACTCTCAGGTAACAGAGGTATTTGGCGGTAAGTAGGTCAAACAGGCCATTCCACAGAAAAGGAACACCACATGAGGTGTGACAAACAAGCAGAGAATGCCAGCCGGTAGCAGAGGGCTTCTTCAGGGTGGTTACAATAATGTGGCTGCAGGAGACCAAAATGAGGAAAAAGGGAAACATAATAAATAGTAGCGTGGAGGCAAATACTTGTATTTCATACATGGTTGTACCCTGAGTGATTAGTTTCAACACTGGAGGATCACCACAAAGAAAAGTGGTCTATGATGTTTCATCCACAGAAAGGAAGGACCATTATCTGAGACGTCTGCAGCATTGAGACAGGAACGCCAGACACCCTAAAGTCTCTAAGCCATCCACAAGCACAGGGACCATTCATTATGCTGAGCAGTGGACAAGGTTACAGATGGCCACAAAGCAATCAAAAGCCATTAGAGAGGAGGAAACATTCAGAACTGCCAAAAAAGAAGTACATCTGGGTACCACAGCCTACAAATGAGATGATTTTCCTGGGGACCACTACATCTACCAGCATCTTTGGCACCACGAGCGGCGTGAAACAGACTTCAAGAAGTGATAAATTTCAGAGAAAGAAGTCCCTGTGTGTTTGAAGAGCATGATCCACACTGGAGACTGGACAATAAGGAAGTCACCCAACAAAGTGACTGTATAAATGGCCAGGAGCAAAACAAAGAGGGAACCCTTCATCTCAGGGTTATTTGTAAAACGAAGAATAAATTCAGCTACTCTGGTGTGATTTTCCCAAGTCATATCTTAGACGAGTTTCTCAGTAAGAAGCAAAGTATGTGCATCAAAGGAGATTCTTTAACTGTAGATACAATCATAAAAATGTCAACAGAGTGCATAAATGCATCTCTGTTGTCAGTTGCCTAAATGTGCTATTTCTCTGAAGCAGAGAATGTTTGCAATGAGAACAAATCAAGGGAAAATAAATCTTTTGCATGAATCCTACTAATTGGTTATCACCTGGGAACAATTTTTCACTCCTAAGTGGTTGTAGTCTGTAGCTCATATTCTTCACAAGAAACATGCTATTTTTTCAGGATTAGAGATAGTTTAGAGAGATAATAATTGAAATAGAATCATCTACTAATTTTTAAAAGTAAACCCAGTTGCAAAAAGATAAATTACAGCTAGTGCGACCTCTTTAAGAACTGATTATATCATTAGGTATTTCTACTGTAGTATATTTTACACCATCTATTGTACATACACTTATATACATTTATATACACATATACATGCACATACACATATATGTATAAGAAACAGTAGATAAACATAAGTAAACAAATAAACATTGCAAATATTTATGATTTTTGTTGCATTTCAGTAGTCTTCATGGTGCTAATTTGTGTGATTATTAAATACTGTCTGTTGAACCATAATTTGACGTCACTGGGCCACCGTTTCTTATTCTGCACATATGTACATTCCTATCATTTGAGTTGGGCATAAAATCATAAACTTCTGAACAAATACGATGCAGTAAATAAGTCCTCCTTCCAGTCCATCTCCATTTCCATCCACCAAAATATTGCTGCTTCCCACCGTGCCGTGGCTTTGCTCAGTTAACATCAATTAAGTAGAGCCCAGGGTATAGGGTATAGGATGGTGAGCCATGGGTCACCAGAAGCCCACAAGGGACAGTGGGATAGGGGAGGTCATTACTCACAAGCCCTGGAGGAGGTGCACAGTACTCTCCAGGGGGCCACCAGGGGAAGGGAAGGCAGGCTGCTGGCAGAAAGAGCAGGGCAGGACTTGGGCACATGGCTTTCTTAGGGTCTGAGGAGGGAGAACTTTGGGCTTCCCTGCTATGGTCAGATTGGTCAATTCAAACCAAAAGGAGCAGAATTTTGGGATGCTTTTATCGAAGGATCACTTAATGGGATGGCCCTGGGGGGCAGGGGAGACTGTTTGTCATAAGGGCAGTTAGTGGATTCAAAGCAAGAACATACATTTACTTTGAACTCTGAGGTCTGATATCTCGAGTATGCGATTGAGGAAGGGGTTAATGTCAGCTCAGGGCCCCTGCACTTGCTCCTTGTTACCTGGCTACTTGACTCCACCAGATGCCAAGTCAGCAACATGATTGAGTAGTTTAGCTACACTCTCAACACACTGTCCATCTTCTACAAAATTGCATGGTTAGATGTGAAAAACAGTCACTTACTATTGTCATATATCCAGCCATAAATTCACCTAATTACCTAATTATCTAAACATCAAATTTAACAATTAAGAATTCAAACACAAGATCTTACTTAAATTATTTTGACCAGAAGTAGAATTATGCAAATGTTTTCTGTACAGATCTTAATTAGCAATAGCATATCAAATATTAGCAATCACAGAAACATAACATACGTTGGAAAAACAATTACTCATAATGCTATTTTGGGGGAGATGAATGATGCTTCATGTTTCCAAATACAGGCATTAAGTTAATATTGCATAATTCGTTTTACAATACATTCGTAAAACCTAAATCAGAAAAAACTTAACTACTAATTTCATTGCCAAAATTATATTTAAAAAAGATTTCCCCTCTGAGAGTAAAGAGCAGAAAATTCGCAGCCCAAAGATTCCTCCTGAAATATAGTGCCCATTTGAAGAATTCTACATTTTGAGTTTACTCTAAAGATTATCATTGAGGAAGGAAATGTGCTTATCCATGACCAAGAGGGTTGCTCTTGGACCTGTCAATGAGATGGTGGATGTGAAGGCCAATGACAAGGCTGGGCTTTTTCAGTCTTCAGTAAAGTCAGCAGATTGGGGTCCCTCTTCCTGTTAGGGAGGCCAGGACATGGATCCCACGAGCTTGATACCTAGAGGGGAACTTGGGCATCCACACGCAGAAATCAACTCAAAATGGATTAAAGATTTAAGTGTAAGACGTAAAGCTTTAGAACTGCTTAGAAGAAAACATAGGGGAAAAGCCTGCTGACAATGGACTTTGCAATGATTTAACTGACATGACACACAAAAACATAAGCAATAAAACCAAAAACAGAAAAGCAGAACTACATCACACTAAAAAGTTCTTTCACAGGAAAGAAAACAATCAACAATCAACAGAATGAAAAGAAAATCTATTGAGGGAAGAAAATATTTACAAACTGTATTTGGTAAGGCTTAATGTTCAAAAAATACAAGAACTACTACAAGTCAGTGGCAAACAAAGAGAAACCCTGGTAACCTAATTAATAAATGGACTAAAGACTTGAGTGAACATTTTTTCAAAGACATACAAATATAAGGAAATAAATGTCCAATAGGTATATGATAGATGCTCAATGTCACTAATCATCAGGGAAATTCAAATCCAAGCCACAATGGCACATCACCTAACACCTGTTAGGATGACTATTATCAAGAAAACAAAAGACACTAAGTACTGCAAGGATGTGGAGATATTAGAATCCTTGTATGGTGTTGGTAGGAATGGAAAACTGAGTATTCTCGGTGGAAAGTAATATGAAGTTTCTTAGAAAAGTAAAAATAGCACTAACACATTATCTATCAATCCTATTGCCAGCTATGTATTTAAAAATGTTTGGAAGCAAGATCTCAGAGAGGCACTAATATTCCCATATTATCCCCTGATGCAGTATTCACAAGTGTCAAGATACGGAAACAACCTAAATGTCCATGGAAGGATGGATACAGAAAATGTGGTAAATGCATACAAAATGATACTATTCAGCCTTAAAAAAGAAGGAAATCCTATCATACATAACATGAATAATCCTTTACAGTAAATAAATTGGCATACATAAAAGGATAAAAACTGTATGAATTCACTTATATGAAATAACCAAAACAATCAAACACATAGAATCAGATAGTGGAACGGCAGTTGCCAGGAGCTGGGAGAGGAAAAGACTGGGGAGTTCTAAACTAATGATTTTTTTCTAGAGAAACTGAAAGATGGTGAAGAGAATTCACTTCAAACACAAATCACAATCACAAAATTTTTATTTCCTGTATAAAGTAAAATTTGATATCAAAATTTGTGGTGTCTCCTCCATTCCCGATAATATTTTTTTCTCTAAAGAAACCTCAAAATACAATTTTACTTTTTCAAATATTAAGAAGTTGCAAATAACAAGGTTCACAAAATGAATGTCTGAAAGATGTACAAGAAGTTATTTAAATTGAATGAGAACTACATTAAACAAATGTGCCAGTGAACTGTTAGAAAATAACTAAGTGAATGAACAAGATGAAAAGGAGGCCACTGTGATTTGAAAATGCTCCTGAAATGTCATGACTGTGTTTTTTGAATTGCTCTGCAATGTGTCCCTAAGTTATTACACTGCATCATTTCAACTGCTTGTGAAAAACAGTCTTCCATGCCATGTCCATGAATGCTCTCTTGATGTGCTGATGATTTCTCAGGCTATAAATGAAGGGGTCCATGCTGATGGGGGCTGCCAAGGTGTTTAAACTCAAGTATAAACTCACGTATATACAGTCAACTGATCCTCGACAGAGGTACCAATAACACACAATAACAAGGGTGCCACGACGTCAACAAAATGGTATGGGAAAACTGGATATCCACATGCAAAAGAATGAGCAACTCCCTTGCTCAGAGACACTCTGTCTTTTGCTGATTGTTTAATATGTATAACTATGCAGCTGACATTAGAGATGGAGATGACAATCATGTAGGATGAACACTTGGAAAAGGCCTTTGTCCTCTGACTAGTAGAAGGAATCCTCAAAATTGTTCTGATGATATACATGTAGGACAGAATTATCAATGCCAAAGTGAATACGACAGTAAACACAGCACAGGAAAATCCCGTTGTCTCTAGGAATTTTGTGTCTGAACAGGAAAGTTGCAGCAGGGGAAATAATCACAGATAAAATGGTCAATAATATTAGACCTACATGAGCTGAGTACAGTAACAAGGTTCAAGAGCAACATGAGTGCAGGGAATATGATTAAGAATGAGAGTAGCCATGAAGAGAAGACAAGGAGTGTGCAGGGTCTACAGTTCATGCTGGTCCTGTAGTGCAGGGTTTGCAGATGGCAATATAATGGTCAGAGAACATGGCAGCCGGAAGGTAAAATTCAATGACTCTGAAGAAAAGAAAAAAGAAAAAAAGTTGATCAATGCAATCACTGAATCTACCGACAGTTGTGAATGAAGCCTCTACTAATGAGAAATTTCTGAGGAAGAAGTACTTGGGGGTGTGGAGGTGGGAGTCCATCTGGGAGAGGGTGATAACGGTCACTTTCCCATCATCCCAAGTGATGCTCATGTAGGTGATGGACAGGAAGACAAAGATCACCACCTGAAGCTTGGGGTGTTTGGAAGAATTCTCCTGGTTGGGTATCTAGGGAAGCTGCTCTCTGTTTTGGAAGGTTATTAAACATTAATTGAATTATTAATAGATATAGTCCCATGCATATTATTTTCTCTTGTGTGAATTTTGACAAAATATTACTTCTAAGGACTCATCTAGGTTGTTAAATTTGTGGTCATAGAAACATTCATAATGAACTATTATTTAATGTCTATGTCCTATGCTAGAAACTTAGATGATTAACTATAGATATTTCTTTTTTTCTAATAGATGCAGTCAAAGCTATAAATTTCCTTCTAGGCACTGCTTCCACTGTATCCCACAAATTTTAATAAGTTCTTTCATTTCACTCATTTCAAAAATTTTAAAATTCTCTTGAGATTTATTTTTTGATGTGTTATTTAAATCTCTACATAATTTAGGATTTTTCAGTTTATATTCATTGATTCCTAGTTTAATAACATTTTGAATGATTTATATTCTTCAAAAATTTTTAAGTGTGTTTTACGGCCTAGAACATGTTCTAGGTTGGTGATCTTGAGAAGAATATGTACATTGGTATTGTTGGTTGATGTATTCTACTGATGTCTCAATTGATGTTGATTGTTAAATTCAGCTATGTCTTCTCTGATTTTATGATTGTTGTGTCTGTCCATTTTGGACATACCTTGAACTTTCAACTACGATAGTATATTCATTTTTTCTCTTTGCAATTCTGTTATTTCTTCCTCACATTATTTGGCACTCTGTTGGTAGGCACATACATTATTATTTTAAAATTACACTGATATGCTTGCTGTTAAATGGACAAAACAAACCCCACTTTGTCATGGTATTCTATCCTTTTTATGTATTATTGGATTGACTTGCTGATATGTTCCTTTAGAATTTCTGTATCTGTTATGCATAAGCTATGTTATTTCTGTATTGTAGTGATTGTTCAGCTTTCCTCAATAGAAAGGAGAGTTGAAAGCCTTTCAGGGTATTTCAGGCTTTCTGGTGGATGTTCCCTAAGAAAAAGTTGTACTTCTATTTAAAAAGTTGTGCTACTTTTTCAAGACCAAATTGAAAAATACAGCATTACTAAGCTAACTGGGAATTCAGAATTCAGAGGCCAATGACAGTGGTTTCCATTAGACATAACGTGAGGTGATAATGTCACAGACTGACTGAAATAAAGAGAAGGCAGGTGATGTAATTTTAACCTGCCTGCAAGCAGGAAGCAGTGAGGATGGGGAAGTCTTAGTTTAGAAAGTGCTCAGTCTTTATAACGAGTTACAGAAATCCTCTATGCTGAAAAACTAGTAGATGACATTTAAAAGTATATAAATAAAACATTTCAGAAAATACAGTGACCAAAAGTTCATTTAACTTATTCAGTCTTTTTTAAACAAATTCCTTCAGGATGACACAGAATCCAAACTAAAAGAATATTGAGAGAGTTTCAGGTTTTGGTTTTCTTAGATTGCCTCATTATGTTACATGCATTTTTTTCATTTTCAATGCTCTTAAAATTTTTTAAAGTTAGATACTGCACCAGGAACATTGGAACATTTTCCTCAAAATGGAAAATGTATGTATATAAATGATCAAGGGATAATGTAATCAATTGTTTCAATAACCATTATTCCTGAAATCATATTTATGACTCAAATATCCTTTTAAGATCTAGCTCATTAACAGATTATACAAAAACCTACAAAACTTTCCAGTCCATCACAGGCTATATCGACTGTTCTTCCTGGCTATGTTCTATTTTGCTCTTCTAGGTGGCATTTTCCAAACATATTTTCTTCAAATCAGGGACAAACTTAAAATAAAAAGGATATGGAAATTAAATTGAAGCCTAATTCACAGACATTTCTGCAAAAATATCACGTAACATAGTGTTCCAATGAAAAATTATTTTATTATATGTAATATTTTAAAATTCTGGTCATGACACGGAAATTGAATCCCTGAATTTCCAGACTATGGCAAGAATTAAAACATCCTAAAGAAAAGGTTTAGTTTACCCTACTATTTTGGTTTCACTGGTAGGAAGTATAGTTATATATGTATATTAGATACAAATGGAAAGAATAAATACATTGAATTAACATTGTTTTCCTTATTTAACAATCATTTACAAGCAGTTTCCAGGTAGCTTCAGAAGTATTCAAGGTATTAAAGAATACTTTTTGAGTATGGCAACACCTACTAAGTATTGTATGTCATTCTTAATTTTTAAAATAAACCAGTAAGAAAACACATTTTTTAATCTACAACTGAAATACTTCTAAATGTTAACAATGTACTAACAGAAAACAGAAATCTAGATTCTATGGAATGTACTTCAAAACAACTATCTTAATTTTAATAGACACTTTATAACTTGAACATCAACACTAATTGCTAACCCACACACAATTTAATTTTTATTAAGTAGAGTTAACACAAAAAGTGGTAGTATTACAAAAAAATATAAATGAATATTAGTTTTAAGTAAGTTGTAATTAAGTGCAAATAAAGAATGATAAAAAGTTTACATTGCATGCTGCATTCAATATATTTTAATTAAATATATTTATATTCTAGACTAACTAGATTTCAATTATAAAAGCGAGAAATTGAAGAACTTAGCTCAGTGTTTCCAGATATCAACAGGAAATGATGTAAAGTGGAAATCATCTATAATGAAGTTTATAAAGAAAACAAACTTCTTGGAGACCAAGCTTTTTGAAAATAGAGCTTGAAATGAGATAAAGATAAACATCAAAGGAAGGAAATCAAAATAAAGGAGGAAACGATTGGATACACTGGTATTGCCAGGGTCCTTTTGTTTGTTTCTTTAAATGTGCTGCAAAAGGATAGTCATTTGTTTGGGAGAGAAACAACCCTGTGAACCATATTCATGAAGGATTTTTTTACCTGTTGGTTCCGTAAGGTGTAGATGAAAGGGTTCAAAAGTGGTGCAACAGAGGTATTGAGAACCGAAATTCCCTTGGAAAAAGATACTCTTTCTTTCACTGATGGTTTAACATACATGAAGATGCAGCTGCCATAAGAAAGGGAGATCACAATCATGTGAGAAGAACAAGTTGAAAACGCTTTTTTCCTCTGATTAGCTGAAGGGATTTTTAGAATTGTTATTGCAATATACGTATATGATATTATCACCATTGTCAAGGTGACCACGAGCGTCACCACAGCAGAAATGAATCCCATCGTCTCGATGAGCTTTGTGTCTGAGCAGGAGATCTGCATGAGGGGAGTTGTGTCACAGTAGAAATGATCAACAATGTTGGAGTCACAGAAATCAAGGTTTAGGCCCAAGAGGAGAGGTATAAAGATGGTAAAGAACCCAGCAAGCCAACAACAGGAGACAAGCTGTGTGCAGATTTTAGTGCTCACGATGGCTGTGTAACGCAGGGGCTTACAGATGGCAACATAGCGGTCATAGGACATGGCTGCCAGCAGGTAAAATTCAGATGCTCCGAGAAGGAAGGCAAAAAACACCTGAGCAACACAATTGTTATAGGATATGGTTTTGTCCCCGGTTGCCATCATCACCAGCAATTTGGGGATGCATGTAGTGGTATAGGAAATTTCTAGGAAAGAAAAATTCCGAAGGAAGAAGTACATGGGGGTCTTGAGGTGAGGATCCAGCAGGGTGAGTGTGATGATGATCAGATTGCCGGTGATGCTGAGCAGGTAGGTGAGCAGCAGGAAGGTAAACAACACCGCCTCCAGCTGTGGATCATCAGTCAGACCCGCTAGGATGAACACTGTCACTCTTGTGTGGTTCCCCATTACTGTCCTCTACTTGGCCAGGTCTAAATGGAAAAAGAAGAAAAAGAAAATGAGGATCCCAATGAGCAAGAAACAGTGGTAACTAGTGGTGAAGGTCATGTTTCAGCTGGAGCGACACAAGGCTCATTCACGTTCCAAAGATGGTCACGGCAGGAAGAACAGTAGTTTGCCTTCCAGGGTATCTGGACAGAGACTTCAATCTTTAGTTTGCAAATCTACTAAAGGATAACCTAAATGATGACAGCAACTGTTCATTGTTTTTATGTGAATAATTTATAAACAGGTTAGAGGGACTATTCAAAACCTAGAATGAAAGTTTTTTCTCTCTCAGACTTATGCAAGACTTTAGGATGTATGCTATTTCTGTTTAATATAAGAAGTTTGCATATGAGGAGCAAGTCAGTACGTGTTATTATTAGTGTTTCAGCCCATGTTGCATTTCTCTCTGTCTCTCACACACACACAAACATGTTTCCTGAACGTCTGTTATGATCACTACCCTACCTACCTTGCACCGTGAGAAAATCAGTAGCCACAATGCTAATTTCCATTTTCCTACGCATGTTGTGCATTTGAGCATAGATCTGTGAAAATCAACTGAAGAATGAGGGGAAAAGTATAAAAGCAGATAGAAATATAAAAATATGTATTCAGGACATTGTATCAAGTATGAGAGGTCAAAGAAAAGAAAGATCAAAACAAAGCTTACAGAAACCCAGAGAGGTAAGAAAGGTTTTTTAGAGATAGGAGAGTGAGTTTGGTGAAAAATTCTAAAGAATATTAAAAATAAGTTAATAACCAAGTAAAATTTTGAAAAATTAAAAAGACAGAAATTAGCAATATATATGTCATTTAGTAAGTTAATATTTGTAAAAAAAATTATACAAACAAAAATTTACCAATCATATTTCTCTGCATGTACTTCTTTTCTTTTTGATTATTTTATCTAATTATTTTTATTAAGCAAAGACTGTAATGATGAATAATGTTGAGATCAGCATGGCATAGAAGAGATGAGGAATGAGTTTTGGTAATTATTAAACACATAGTGAATCTCAGAATCGTGGTGACATGAATTTCAGGAGGCATACTTTTCCCTAAGATAGTATATTTAAATGTCCAGCTAACACATAATTAAGAAAATGTTAATTATAGAAAACTATTCTGAACATCAGGCATATATTAAGACAGTTATGTTGTTTAGTTCTGCACAGGTACTAAATTGAAGTTCAGGAATAATTTGAAAGAGCATGTTTTCCAAAGTTATCCTTTCAAAACTATTTTTTGTATAAATAATTACAGGACATATTTTAGTGTATTTCTTTAAAAAAAGATTAATAATATCTCCAAAGAAAATCATCTTCCTTGAGATCTTCATCATCAAACACAGAAAAGTTTAAATTTTACTGATGGACCCTAGATAACACAATGTTTTCTGTCTTGATAATATCAAGGTAATTGTTTCCAACCTCTAAATTATGCATTATTTTTGAAAAGGCACATAAATAAATCAAAATAAGCATATAAAGTAATATAAAAGTTTTTTCCTCTAATATCTAGAGGAGTCTATAGGAGGATAGTAAGATACAAAAAAATGAGACCTTCTTTCAAAGTTATGTTACTAATACACACAATTTGGGTGAAAAGAGACGACTGTCACTCTTCCCTTTACAAACACAACCTGTTTACATTCACGTCACTGCGAAGCAACTATTATACATCTTCCCTCATTTACACAAATCACACCCAAGATAATAATGTAGGAATGCATATACCTAATTACATTTGTTCCATGTCAAAAACACCAACTTTTACCTAAACAGACTGTAAAAAATTAAGAAAGGTCACATTAGCAAACCATTTGAAGGCAGGCCTGTGAATGCAATACACTTAGTTGTATTACTTATTGTGACTATTAGATAAATTTTAAAAGGAACTGTTTTTAATACTAAATTATCATTGTATTCCATTTGTATTCTTTCACCATTTTCCCTAAATCAAAATTTAAAAGGTTAGAAAAAATAACATTAAAAACATAATGCTAAAATAAGAAAAAATACAGTAAATGGTCTTTAACTTTTAGATGTGCCATTTCTTTTCCATATTTTTGAGGCCTAAATCAGTCTGCCAAAAACACGTAAAAACTCAAATACCATTTTTAAGAAGATGTAATATGCACAGATTTTTTTCGACAAAATTTAACTCCTCTGCCTCCACATTTTGCTGCGTCATCATCCAGCTGTAGAGAGCACACGGGCATTCCATCCTCCCTGGCGGATCTCATGGTGACTGCAATCTATGCCTGTTTTTCTTGTTATAAAAGGAAATTTTGTAAACATTATGTTACTTTTTTTCAAATGTTAGACTCCTTTATTGAATATTCCTATTACTACTCCTATTACTTTTCTAAGTGTTATTCACAGTGCTATATAAATGAACCAACACTAATCTCATGGAGTATTTATGCTCTTTGAACTGAAGGGGAACATCTAATGATTATGACGAATTCTCAGTAGGATATGGGATGCAAGAACACTATTCCCAAAGGATCAAATATTTATATGCGTACAAAGGCTTTTCATAGGCACTAAATATTTTTAAAAATAAGTACGGAAAAAGAAAACACTCATTTAAACTCTCCAGATAATTCAGTAGAGATTTCCCTAATATATGCTTGCCTTCCCATACTGATGTTTTGCAATCCTATATATAGATACGAGGATTTGGAAACAAAATAAAATTATTTTAATTGGCAATAAAAGTGACAATATAAATTGGAGAATTTAGCCTGTCATAGAAAAAACTGTACCTCAGGCTAAATACACCATGATTAATTCTCCAGATACAACTAGCATCTCATGTCCCTTATGTCATTTAATTTCCATTCTGAAAGTCATCTTTTCTCCCAATAGTCTTTGTGATGTTATCTAGAGGATTTTAAAGTAGATCTTAAAAATTTCAGAATTTCAAAACGTTTTCCATTTCTTCTATATTAAGAGATTATTAACCTATGCCTATAATTAGCCTTCCTTGCAATTTATTGTAGCCATGTAGCTGACTTCTGTTCGAAACTGTAAATAGAGATAATGTGCAATTTCTGTTAGGGGGTTGAGCTTGTCCTCCCCAGTTCTTGTCCCCACCACAACAAAGCACTGAAGGGCAGAGACACAGTTGTGAAGCAGAGTGAAAGCTTAATTTGAATACATTCCATGTGAGGAGTGGGCCAGAGTCAAGGTAAACAAAGGTTTACTTGAATAAACCAGAGAGGAAGGGAAAACAGAGGGAGGAAAGGGAAGCTCATTGAACTCCCACTTGGCATAGGGCATAAACCCCTGCCAACTCCTATAGCTGGTCATCTGGCACCCAGTGTCCGCTTGAATCTGCATTGCATGGGACCTGAGTCCCCACAACCCCAGGATTTGGGGGAGCTGAAGAGCACTGGATGGGAGTGAGATTATCTTCCGAGAACTTTCCAAAGGTAAAGAAAGGAGATTTTCAGGCAGGATACTAAGGAGCAGGATGGTATAGTGGCAGCTGCATCCAGGTCAGCCAGGAGATGGGTACTTGCAAGCCAGGAGCTCTCAGTAGCCCCTTCCCAACTATCTGGAGTGGAACAGAGAGAGTGACACACTCAAAGAAAGGTGACTGTGGGCAACCTCACAGAGGAGGTGTGCTTAAGGATTTGGGGTCTGGAGGGTTTTTTTGTTTGTATCATTAATCTACAATTACATGAGGAACATTATGTTTACTAGACTACCCCCATCACCAAGTCACCTCCACTTACCCCATTACAGTCTCTGTCCATCAGATTACTAAGATGCTATACAGTCACTACTTGTCTTCTCTGCATTGTACAGCCATCCCTGTGTCACCCCCTCATTATACATGATAATCATAATGACCTCTTTCTTTTCTTTTTTTATCCCCCACCTTATCCCTCCCTTCCCACCCATCCTCCCCAGTCCCTTTCTCTTTGGTAACTGTTGTCCATTCTTGGGTTCTGTGAGTCTGCTGCTGTTTTGCTACTTCAGTTTTTATCTTTGTTCTTGTACTACACATATGAGTGAAAGCATTTGGTACTTGTGTTTTTCCACCTGACTTATTTGACTGAGCATAATACTCTCTAGCTCCATCCATGTTGTTGCAAATGGTAGGATTTGTTTTCTTCTTATGGCATTGTGTATATGTACCTCATCTTCTTTATCCATTCATATTGATGAACACTTAGGTTGCTTCCATTTCTTGGCTATTGTAAATAGTGCTGTGATAAACATAGGGGTGCATCTGTCTTTTTCAAACTGGGCTTCTGCATTTTTAGGGTAAATGCCTTAAAGTTGAATTCCTGGGTCAAATGGTATTTCTATTTTGAGCTTTTTGAGGAACCTGCCTACCGCTTTCCACAATGGTTGAACTAATTTTGCATTCCCACCAGCAGTGCAGTAGGTTTCCCCTTTCTCCGAAACCTCGCCAACATTCGTTGTTGTTTGTCTTTTGGATGGTGGTGATCCTTACCAGTGTGAGGTGATATCTCATTGTGGTTTTAATTTTCATTTCTCTGATGACAAGTGATGTGGAGCATCTTTTCATGTGTCTGTAGGCCATCTGAAATTCTTCTTTGGAGAACTGCGTGTTCAGCTCCTCTGTCCACTTTTTAACTGAATTATTTGCTTTTTGAGGTGCATGAGCTCTTTATATATTTTGGATGTCAACCCTTTATCAGATCTGTCATTTATGAATATATTCTCCTATACTGTAGGTTATCTTTTTGTTCTACTGATGCTGTCCTTTGGTGTACAGAAGTATTTCAGCTTGATATAGTCCCACTTGTTCATTTTTGCTTTTGTTTTCCTTGACTGGGGAGATATGTTCATGAAGAAGTCGCTCATGTGTATGTCCAAGAGATTTTTGCCTATGTTTTTTCCTAAGATTTTATGGTTTCATGACTTTCGTTCAGGTCTTTGATCCATTTCGAATTTACTTCTGTGTATGCGGTTAGACAGTGATCCAGTTTCATTCTCTTCCCTGTAGCTGTCAGGTTTTTCCAGCACCAACTGTTGAAGAGACTGTCATTTCCCCATTGTATGTCCATGGCTCCTTTATCATATATTAATTGAACATACATGTTTGGGTTAATATTTGCAGTCTCTACTGTGTTCCACTGGTCTGTGGCTCTGTTCTTGTGCCAGTACCAAACTGTCTTGAGTACTGTGGCTTTGTAGTAGAGCTTGAAATTGGGGAGCGAGATACCCCCTTCGCAGGATTTCTTTGGCTATTTGGGGTCTTTGGTGTTTCCATATGAATTTTTGAACTATCTGTTCTAGTTCTTTGAAGAATGTTGTTGGTAATTTGATAGGGATTGTATCAAATCTGTATATTGCTTTGGGCAAGATGGCCATTTTGACGATATTAATTCTTCCTAGCCAAGAGCATGGGAAGAGTTTCCATTTGTTAGTGTCCTCTTTAATTTCTCTTAAGAGTATCTTATAGTTTTCAGGGTATAGGTCTTTCACTTCCTTGGTAAGTTTTATTCCTAAGTATTTTATTCTTCTTGATGCAATTGTGAATGGAATTGTTTTCCTGATCTCTCTTTCTATTAGTTCATTGTTAGTGTATAAGAAAGCCATGTATTTCTGTGCGTTAATTTTGTATCCTACAACTTTGCTGCATTCCGATATCAGTTCTAGTAGTTTTGGAGTGGAGTCTTTAGGGTTTTTTATGTACAATATCATGTCATCCGCAAATAGTGACAGTTTCACTTCTTCTTAACCAATTGGGATTTCTTGTATTTCTTTGTTTTGTCTAATTACCATGGCTAGGACCTCCAGTAGTATGTTGAATAACAGTGGGGAGAGTGGGCATCCCTGTCTTGTTCCTGATCTCAGAGGAAAATCTTTCAGCTTTTCACTGTTCAGTACGATGTTGGCTGTGTGTTTATAATATATGGCCTTCATTATGTTGAGGTACCTGTCCTCTATAACTATTTTGTTGAATTTTTATCATGAATGGATGTTGAATTTTGTTGAATGCTTTTTCAGCATCTATGGAGATGATCATGTGGTTTTTGTCTTTTTTTTTTATGTGGTGGATGATGTTGATGGATATTTCAGATGTTGTAACATCCTTGCATCCCTGGGATAAATCCCACTTGGTCATGGTGCATAATCCTTATGATGTATTTTTGAATTCAGTTTGCTAAAATTTTGTTGAGTATTTTTGCATCTACATTCATCAGGGATATTGGTCTGTAATTTTCTTTTTTGGTGGGGTCTTCGCCTGGTTTTGGTATTAGGGTTATGTTGGCTTCATAGAATGAGTTTGGGAGTATTCCCTCCTCTTCTATTTTTGGGAAAACTTCAAGGAGAATGGGAATTATATCTCCTCTGTATGTCCCATAAAATTCTGAGGTAAATCCATCTAGCCTGGTGGTTTTCTTGTTGGGTAGTTTTTTGATTACCACTTCAATTTCTTTGCTGGTAATTGGTTTGTTTAGATTTTGTGTTTCTCCCTTGGTCAGTCTTGCAAGGTTGGATTTTTCTAGGAAGCTGTCCATTTCTTCTAGGTTTTCCAACTTCTTAGCATATAGGTTTTCATAGTAGTCTCTAATAATTCTTTGTATTTCTGTTGGGTCCGTCATGATGTTTCTCGTTTCTGATTCTGTTGATGTGTGTTGATTCTCTTTTTCTCTTAATAAATCTGGCTAGAGGCTTACCTATTTTCTTTATTTTCTCAAAGAACCAGCTCTTGGTTTTATTGATTTTTTTCTATTGTTCTATTATTCTCAATTTTATTTATTTTTTCTCTGATCTTTACTATGTCCCTCCTTCTCCTGCCTTAAGGCCTCATTTGTTCTTCTTTTTCCAATTTTGATAATTGTGACATTAGACTATTCATTGGGGTTTGTTCTTCCTTCTTTAAATATGCCTAGATTGCTATATACTTTCCTCTTCAGACAGCTTTCGCTGCGTCCCACAGAAGTTGGGGCTTTGTGTTGTTGTCATTTGTTTCCATATATTGCTTGATCTCTATTTTAATTTTGTCATTGATCCATTGATTACTTAGGAGCATGTTGTTAAGCGTCCATGTGTTTGTGGGCCTTTTTGCTTTCTTTGTACACTTTATTTCTATTTTTATACCTTTGTGGTCTGAAAAGTTGGTCGCTAGAATTTCAATCTTTCTGAATTTTCTGAGGCTCTTTTTGTGGCCTAGTATGTGGTTTATTCTGGAGAATGTTCCATGTGCACTTGAGAAGAATGTGTGTCCTGCTGCTTTTGGATGTAGAGTTCTATAGATGTCTATTAGGTCCATCTGTTCTAGTGTGTTGTTCAGTGCCTCTGTGTCCTTATTTATTTTCTGTCTGGTGGAACTGTCCTTTGGGGTGAATGGTGCGTTGAAGTCTCCTAAAATGAATGCATTGCATTCTATTTCCTCCTTTAGTTTTGTTAGTATTTGTTTCACATATGCTGGTGCTCCTGTGTTGGGTGCATATATATTTATAATGGTTATATTCTCTTCTTGGACTGAGTCCTTTATCAGTATGTAATGTCCTTCTTTATCTCTTGTTACTGTCTTTGTTTGGAAGTCTATTTTGTCTGATACTGGTACTGCAACTCCTGCTTTTTTTTTCCCTATTGTTTGCATGAAATATCCTTTTCAATCCCTTGACTTTTAGTCTGTGCATGTCTTTGGGGTTGAGGTGAGTCTCTTGTAAGCAGCATATAGATGGGTCTTGTTTTTTTATCCATTCAGTGACTTTATGTCTTTTGATTGGTGCATTCAGTCCATTTACATTTAGGGTGATTATCAATAGGTATGTGCTTATTGCCATTTCAGGCTTTAGATTCATGGTTACCAAAGGTTCAAGGCTAATTTCCTTACTATCTAAGAGTCTAACTTGACTCACTTAGTATGCTGTTACAAACACAATGTAAAGGTTCTTTTCTATTTCTCCTCCTTTTTCTTCCTCCTCCATTCTTTATATATTAGTATCATATTCTGTATTCTTTGTCTATCCCTTGATTGACTTTGGGGATAGGTAAATTTTGCATTTGCTTAGTAATTAGCTGTTCTACTTTCTTTACTGTGGTTTCATTACCTCTGGTGACAGCTAGTCCACCTTAGGAACACTTCCATCTATAGCAGTCCCTCCAAAATAGACTGCACAGATGGTTTGTGGGAGGTAAATTCTCTCAGCTTTTGCTTATCTGGAAATTGTTTAATTCCTCCTTCAAATTTAAATGATAATCTTGCCAGATAAAGTAATCTTGGCTCCAGGCCATTCTGCTTCATGGCATTAAATACATCATGCCACTCCCTTCTGGCCTGTAAGGTTTCTGCTGAGAAACCTTACATGTTAGCCTGATGGGCTTTCCTTTGTATGTGATCTTATTTCTGTCTCTAGCTGCTTTTAACAGTGTGTCCTTATTCTTAATCTTTTCCATTTTAATTACTATATGTCTTGGTGTTTTCTTCCATGGGTCCCTTGTGTTGGGAGATCTGTGGATCTCCATGGGTGAGCAACTATCTCCTTCCCCAGATTGGGGAAGTTTTCAGCACTGCCTTCTCAAATACAGTTTCTATCCCATTCTCTCTTATCTTCTTCTTCTGGTATCCCTTTAATACAAATATTGTTCCATTTGGATTGGTCACACAGTTCTCTCAATATTGTTTCTGTAAGATAAATTCTAGCTGAAATAAACAGGCGAAGAGAGGCAACAAAGGGCCAGGTAGTTTATTTGAACGCAAACACCCAGGTAAGATTTCTCCAGTCTACAGAAATAGTGGCTGGGGAATTCGCATGCATAAACAGACAGGCAGCGAGTTTTTAAAGAAGGCAGGGGTAGGCAGAACTTATATTTACAGTGGTGTGAGGATTGGCTAACATAAGGCACATTTTTCAGGTAGGGAGGGGGCAGCAGCTGGGGACTTTGACATGTCATCAGGGTCTGACATGGGAGGGAGCAGCAGCTGGGGACTTTGACATGTCATCAGGGTCCGACGTGCTTGCTCTTCCCATCAGTGCTCTCAGCCTTACATTTCAGTCTTTTGGTTATAATGGGTGCCGATTCGATCTGGCTACTTCCAGCTGAGGAGGGGCTATGTGGGGGGTTTAAGGCTGGTTGATGGCCTGATGCTCAGTCGGGAGGGGCGAGTAATCATGCAGCAACAGTTGATTAACTTTTATGTGTGAAATTTCTGCTATGTGCTGTTGAAGGAACTTGAAAACACACGGGGCGATAAAGAGTAAACCACAAACTGTTATTAAGAGGCCTAGCACAGGCATTAGCCAGGCCATTATGGGAGACTGAAGCCACCCATAAGGGTTGCCTTCAGGTACTCGTGATTTGTGGAGGTCTCTTTGTAATTCTTGCAGTTTTTTTACGCTTTGCTCTATGACCCCAGACACATTGATACAGTAGCAGCATTCTTCCTGCAAGAAAATACAGGTCTGCCCTTTTCTGCAGTAAGCAGATCTAAGGCCCGCCGATTTTGAAGGGTGACCTGGGCAAGGGAAGTAAGTTGTCGCTGGAGGGAAATAAGGGAGGTTGAGGTTTCTCCCAAAGTTAGGCTCACTCTGTTGTCTAATGCTGCCAATTGACTTGCTAGACTTTGAGAGCTCACTAAGCTATGGCCTAATGCTCCTGCCCCTGTGGCAGCTGCGGACACTGCAGTAACTAGGCTCACTACCACCAGCACCGGTAGATAAACCACCCTCTTCTGTCTAGTGTTTTGATATATAGACCATTCATCTAGTGCCTGTCTTACCTCAGGTTTGCTGTACAAAGTTAGTTGGGGCACTAGCATTACCATAAAGCAGGGCCCTACCGTGGTGCTGTTGATGCATTGGGTAAGCCTGCTATTGCACCAGAAGAATCCACCTCCTTGAAGGGAAATTGCAGTGTCTACAGTCACCCGTCGTCGGCATTGGCTTCCCATTGGCCATTCTGAGATAGTGGAATGCTGGGTCAGGTAGCAGGTTAGCTGGGATGATGGCTTTTCATGCCGTTTTCTGGTGACACCGGACTTATGCCGAGCTTTGGGCTCAAGGCTTGTTTTCCACATCGGTACCTCACTTAAAGAAGGCCGCAGTCTTTTTCAGAGTTTACTGGTTGAGCCTGGAAAAAACTAAGGGAACTGCAGCCACCGGGGGGCATCAGAGGAAGGCGCAGAGGAAACAATTACACACATTGCTGAGGATATGTGAAGCATTAAGAAACTGCACTGTTTCTCTAAGACTCTGGCCCAGGAAAGTTCTGTTCCTGCTGGTCGTAGAGAGTGGGGGTAGGGGCCCGAGTGGATCCTCTGTTTTAGTGCCTGTTATGTTTTAAAAATATTACTTGATACCCGTGCCTGGGTGTTTAAGACCTCCATGAGAGTGGGGTTTACAGTGGTCCACTCTCTTTTGATGTCGATTGTGCCCTGTGGAAAGGCTTGACTGCTTTCGTACAGCTTGCCCTGTACTCCTTTTTCCCAACGTTGGTCCCGTGGGTCACTATTGGTAATGTATAGCCTATTTTTTATCTTGGTAAACATTTTGTCATTGGTTCCCCTTGTCATGTCTCTTACTGTATGGACTTTATATTTGTTTGCTTCAGGATGGCATCCTCCATACATGTCAGACTGGAATGTATATGTACTAGAGGTCTGGTCGTAAGGGAAGCATAGTGTTGGGTTTGAGAAGGTATTTAAAATGTCTGTGTATATTGGTATTTGAACTGGTGCCTGACAACCCGCACGCAGGCAGCTTTGGGTGCCTACTTCTCGGGCCTCAGTTCCATGAGGAAGGGTTAGGTTAAGCCTGAATTTCCATGCCGAACAGCTCTGCCTGGAGACTACAGGGTCATCTATTTGGCTGGCTGTACTTGATACGACTAACCCATAGCTTAAGAGGACCAACTTCACAAGACACCCACTCGTCATGTCTGGGTACCCGTTTGAGCCTAGAAAGGTGATACCAGGAGGACTGCCTGTGTAGTTTAGCTGCTGAGGGTGTAGTGAGGATTACTATATAAGGCCCTGTCCAGTGGGATTGGAGAGATTTTGGCTGGAGTTCTCTTAGGAGCACTTTATCTCATGGCTGAAGGATCGCTACGTCTCCTTGGTTGCTGGATGACGTAGGCTGGGGTAGGAGCTGGTCTGCATGTTCCCTAAGAAGATGCCTCAAGAGTGTAAAGTAAGGAAGGTAGGAGGCCAAAGGAGGAGAGGTAGTGGGCAGGCCTGTGTTTAATAACAAGGGCCTGCCATACATCAGCTCAAATGTGCTTTGTCCTGCTGGTCCCCGGAGGCCAGCACGCAGCTGAGGGAGAGCGATGGGGAGAAGATCGGGCCATGAGAGCTTTACCTCTAGAGACAGCTTAGTTAGTTGGTCTTTTAAGAGACCGTTAGCCCTTTTGACCTTACCCGACGATTGGGGGTAGTAGGGTATATGGAGGTTTCAGGTGATATTGAGAGCCTCGGTTGTTAGCTGGGTGACCCGAGAGACGAAAGCAGGCCCGTTGTCCGACTGTAGCGAGGCAGGCAGGCCAAAATGGAGGGATGATATGCATTACAATGTCTGTGCCATCACTGAAGCTGTCTCTTGGTTGGTGGGGAAGGCTTCAATCCATCCTGAAAAAGTATCAACTAGAACTAGTAAATACCTGAGTTTTTTATGTTTAGGCATGTGGGTGAAATTGACCTGCCAGTCCTGTCTGGGGATGGTTCCTCTCATCTGGTAGAGGGCCATCCGGATTTTCAGAGCACCTTGAGATGAGACGCGATGACAAGTAGTGCAGCCTTGGTGTACCTCATCTATGGCCTTGCGGAGACCATAAGGGGCAAATACAGGGGAGAGAATCCAGTGCATGGCTTCCGGCACAATGTGTAGAAACTGATGAATTTTGGATACGACATCCCTGCCTTGGGCTTGGGGGAGGACAATTCATCCTCTGAGATATATCCATCCCTCATCTCCTAACACTCCCCCTTGATGTAGGAGCAGTTGTCGTTTATCATCGAGGTATTGTGGCAGTAGAGAGGAGGAAAGAAACAACACAGAGGGTGGGCTAGACCCGGATGTTAACTGTCGGGCCGTGGTGTCTGCCAATGCATTACCCCTGGTTACTGGATCATTTCCAGTTTGATGTCCTTTACAATGCACGATGGCCACCTCCTTGGGGTCCTCTAGGGTCTGTAGCATGTGGCTGATAGCCCTGCCATTGATGATTGGGGTTCCCTTGGTGGAAAGGAAGCCCCTTTCCTTCCAAATTGCTGCATGAGTGTGTGTCATCAAGAAGGCATATTTAAAGTCAGTATAAATTGTGGCTCTCTTCCCAGCGGCCAGCTATAATGCTCGGGGAAGAGCTACTAATTCGGCTTTCTGGGAGGTGGTCCCAGATGGGAGTAGGTTTGCTTCTATCACTTGTGACAGAGATACCAGTGCATAGGCTGTCCTTTGCACCCCATCACTCCCCTTCAGCGAGCTTCCGTCTATGACAAAGATCAAGTCAGGGTTTTCAAGGGGCATGTCTTGTAGACCCTCTCTAGGTTTTCTAAGAGCTTCTACAATCTCTACACAGGAATGAGTGGGCTGAGCTGCCTGATCACTGACAGGAAGCAAGGAGGTTAGGTTAAAGGGTGGAGAGATCTGTAGGGTTACCTGTGGATGTTCAATAAACAGAAGGTGGAATTCTTGTACCCTTGAAGGACTCAAGGAGGCCAGGGATTTATGCCTCAAAAGATCTTGTAACCGGTGTGGGGAATACACAGTAATGGGCTGTTGGAGCATTAATTTCAGGACTTCTCAGGTCAGACTTCCCACATTTGCCAGGGCTCAGAGGCAAGGCTGCCACCCTCTGGTGGTGGCATCCAACTGTTTGGAGAGAAATGCAATGGGATGGCACCCTGGCCCCACTGGCTGTATCAGCACTCTGGTGGCCACTCCTGCCCTTTCTGCTGTATATAGGGTAAAGGGCTTGCTTAGGTCGGGGAGCATCAACAGTGCGGATGAGAGTAACTCATTCTGCAACTGACTGAAAGCAGAAGCTACATCAGTGGATGAAGTTAGCGTCCCAGTAGGAGTCTCTGTAGCAGCCACATAGAGCGGTCTCGCCAGAAGGGCAAAGTTAGGCACCCAGTGTCTGAAAAACCCTACTAATCCTAGAAAGGATAGTATCTCGGCGCCTGACATAGGTGGCAGGAGAGCTTTAATTGCAACCACTAAGTCCGCCGTCAGGGCTTCAGTGGTGGGAGTTAGAGTCAGCCCAAGGTATGTAACTTGCGGTAGAGACAGCTGTGCTTTGGCCAGGGATACCCTGTACCCCAGGTCTTCCAGGAAATTGAGAAGGGATGTGGTGTCCAGGACCGAGGCCTCCTTTGAGGGGATGCAAAGTAAAAGATCATCCACATATTGTAGGAGAGTACTCTTGCCCATTGAATGTCGTGAAAGGTCCTCTGCCAGGGTGTGTCCAAAAAGATGGAGGCTATCTCTAAAACCTTGAGGTAGAACTGTTCAGGTCAGTTGTCTAGATCGACAGGTATCAGGGTCTTCCTAGTGAAGGCAAATAGCGGCTGTGATTCTGAGTGGAGGGGTATAGTGAAAGAGGCATCTTCAAGGTCTAGTACAGTAAAATGAGAGGTACCGGATGGGACCTGAGATAGAAGAGTGTATGGGTTAGGCACTACTGGGTGTAAAGGGATACCAGCCTCATTAATTATTTGGAGGTCTTGAACGAGGCGGTATGCTCCAGAAGGCTTTTTTACTGGCAAGATGGGAGTACTGCATGGAGAGTTAGTCGGTACTAAAAGCCCTTGCGAGAGTAGACGATTAACAATAGGCTGTAGTCCCCTTCGGTGAGCCTGCGAAATAGGAAATTGAGGCTGAGAAGGGAAGTGGGATGGGTCTTTAAGATGTATTAAAACTGGGGTGTGGTGGGTTTTGCCATCACGGGGGTGGAGATGTCCCACACAACTGGATTGACAGCAGTCCAGGGAGTTGGGAGACTTAGGTCTCTGTCGTCTAACTCTCCTTTGCAGACTAAAGCAACAAGGGAGTTTCTGGCATTTTTCTAAGCATTTAAAAGGTGGGAGGGAAATAGAGGCTCCAACTTATAGAGCAAATCTTGTCCTAACAGAGGGATAGGACAGGAAGGCATGACAAGAAAGGAATGGGTAAACGGGATCCTTTGAAAGGTGCAGGCTACTGGGCTGTTCTTCAAAGGCTTGGAGGAAGTTCCCATGACTCTAACTATAGAGACCTTGGCAGGGTATAAAGGCCCTTTAAGGAGGGGAGAACAGAGTAGGTAGCCCCCATGTCCACCAAGAAAGAGATGGACTTACCCACTACCCACAGCTTAGCCCTGGGCCCGGCGAGGGTGATCGGGGTGTCCGAGTCCAGGCGTCTTCAATCTTCAAGAATGCGCAGCAGGTCTGAAGAGTAGTCCCTCAAGGGCGTCTGCCCCCTGCGGGACTCTGCTGCCAGGGGAGGACCACCCTCTAGTGGACAGTCTACTTTCCAATGACCTTGCTTACCACAGCTGGGGCATGGTTCAGTCAGTTTGCGTGGGTTTGGGCACTTCCATGCCCAGTGCCCTTCTTCACCACACTGAAAGCAAGGGCCCGGAGGTTCGAGTCGATCTTCAGGGACACCCTGACCATCTCTACGAGCCAGCCACAGAGCAGCTGTTATGGTATGAGTTTGTTCTGCCATTCGGGCAGCTGACTTTCTCTCACTCTTGTCCTCTCGGGCATGATAAACTTTAAATGCCATATCTACCAGGTCTCCTAGAGGGGTTTGGGGACCATCTTCAGCCTTTTTAAGCTTGCGCTTGATGTCAGGAGTGGACTGAGTTATAAAATGCATGGCCAGGAGAGAGGAACCTAACAGTGAGGCCGGGTCAATCTTAGTGAAAGCTCCTAGAGTTTCTTTGAGGCGCTTGAAGAATTCTGATGGGTTTTTGTCAGGTTTCTGGGTAATTTCTCCAAGCTTATAATAACTGATAGGTTTTTGGGCAGTGGAGTTCATACCTGCCAATAAGTAGCAAATCATGCAATCCCGGCATGCTTCACCCTCAGGAGAATTATAATCCCGTAGGGGTTCTTGTAGAGGAATAGCTTCTCTGCCATAGGTTCCCACTCATCCGTGGCATGGGCCTCATTGGCACAGTGCTGTGCCACTAACATGACACAGTCATATTCCTCTGGGGTTAGAGTGGATTGGAGGACTACATGTACATCATGCCAGGTGAGCTGGTAAGCTCGAGTAAGATATTTAAACTGTTTAGCTAACATTACGGGGTTGGAGGAAAAGGATCCCAATCGTTGTTCTACTTGGGACAAGTCTGCCAGGGAAAAGGGAACATGAACTTGCACCACTCCTTCAGCTCCTGCTACCTCTCTCAGAGGAGCTATCACGTGGGCTTGAGACCGCTGTGACTTAGAGCGAGTTACAGGAGGGCTAGACCATTTGGGTGCCAGCTGAGGCAAGTAAGATGGGGTGTTTTTGAAGGAGGGGACGGAGGAGGTGACTTTGGTAGTGGGGGATACAACCTGGGAATTGGTGCAGAACTTGAAGGCAGGGGATTCGGGGCAGAACTTGAAGGCAGGGGACTAGGATATGGGGGAGTTTTATCTGAAGTGGAGTCTGCACCTGCGGAGTAAAATGGTGGCAAGACTGGAAAAGAAGGGGAACAAGGCGGAGGAGAGACTGGAAGAAAAGGAGAGCAAGGTGGAGGAGAGACTGGGAGAGAAGGAGAACAAGATGGAGGAGAGACCGGAAGAGAAGGAGAGGAGAACAAGATGGAGGACATGAACAATGAGGAAGGGAGCTGGCCCCCACGGTGGGCCTGGAGGAGTGGGAAGGGGGGAAGGGGGGACCCGAGATCCTCTGCCGGGTCCATCAGAGAAGAGCCTCCCAGTAATAGGAGTGGTAGAGCTTGGCGGTCCTTGGCGGAGGCCTGGGCCAAGAAAACTTGTGAAGGAGAACACAACATATAGATCTGGATGGGTGCGCAAAGTCCAAAAGGCCTGCACATATGGGATTTCACTCCACTTTCCGCCCCAGTGGCAATAATTAGTTAAGTCGGTGAGGAGGCCAAAATCAAAAGTTCCCTCAGGGGGCCAGCAAGATTGATTATCCAAGGGATACTGAGGCCAGGCCTGAGAGCAAAGGAAGACTAACTTCCATTTGCAAACTTCCTGGGACAAATATAGAGTAGCCAGATTAGAAATGAGACACCGCAGTGGGGTCTGAGCCTCTGCTTATGAGGACTGGTTCCCCATGTCTGTGCCCACTTCCCAAGAAAAATCCCGCTGAGAGGAGCACCCAGCATCCCAAGCGCACCAAGTCAGGGGAGACAGCCTGGGAGCCTGGGTGAGGGACGTCTCCCCCATTGCAGGGCCAGGGGCGCGTATCCCAGATACTCACAATGGATGGGATGAATACCCAAGAACTGGACGTAGCTATGACTTCGGACGGACCAGGTGAAACAGAGTTAGGAAGGGAAGCAGACCGGGGACGGGAAACAGAGGGACTCACCAGAAAATAGTCCATGCAGCGGAGAGCAGGCTGAGGTCCTGGGTCAGGGAAGTAGGGGGCAGGGCTGCTGGTGGCCGGTCGGGGCCATATGCTCACACTCCGTCCCGGGTTTCAGCACCAAATGTAAGATAAATTCTAGCCGAAATAAGCAGGCGAAGAGAGGCAACAAAGGGTCAGGTAGTTTATTTGAACACAAACACCTGGGCGAGATTTCCCCAGTCTACAAAAATAGAGGCTGAGGAATTCGTGCACATAAGCAGACAGGCAGTGAGTTTTTAAAGGTAGGGGTAGGCAGAGCTTAGATTTACAGCGGTGTGAGGATTGGCTAATGTAAGGCACATTTTTCAGGTTGGGAGGGGCAGCAGCCGGGGACTTTGATATGTCATCAGGGTCCGACGTGGGAGGAGCAGCAGCTGGGGACTTTGACACGTCATCAGGGTCTGACGTGGGAGGGGGCAGCAGCTGGGGACTTTGACACATCATCAGGGTCCGACGTGCTAACTCCTCCCGTCAGTGCTCTCAGCCTTACACTTTCATTCTTAGAGATTCTTTTTTCTCTCTGTGCTTCAGCTGCTTTGTATTCCTCTTCTCTAGTTTCTATTTCATTTATCGTCTTCAACCTAATCACTGTATCCAACCTGCTTTTAATACCCTCAATCGTGCTCCTCAACGATTGGATGTCTGACCTGAATTCATTCTTGAGTTCTTGGATGTCTTTCCGTACCTCCATGAGCATGTTGATGATTTTTATTTTGAACTCCCTTTCAGGAAGAATCATGAGGTCCATATCATTTAAATCTTTCTCGGGAGTTGTATTAACAATTTTACTCTGCCTCAGGTTTCATTGGTGTTTCATATTTGTATATGGTGCCCTCTAGTGTCCAGAAGCTCTATTCTGGAGCTGCTCAGCCCCTGAAGCAATGTCAGAGGTTACAGGGGAGCGGTCCTGGTGCCTTGGGGGAAGAAAGAGCTGTTCCCTGCTTCCCGGCTGCTGTGCCTGTCTCCACTGCCTGAACCAGCAGAACGAGCACACAGGTATAGCTTTTGTCCCAGAGCAGCCGGATATGGATCCCTGCTTTCCTCAAGCAGCTGGAATCCCAGTCTCCCCAAGAACTCCACCTGTCGCAGCTTTCCAACCCTGTAATCAGAAGAGTATGATGAAAGCACCATGAAATATAGGTTTGTGCTCCCAGCACAGATCTGCAGAGCTAGGTATTCAGCAGTCCCAAGCCTTCCACTCCCTCCCTGCTCCGTTTCTCGTCTCCCGCCGGTGAGCTGGGGTGGGGGAAGGGCTCGGGTTCTGCCGGGTCACGGCTCTGGTAAGTTACCTCATTCGGTGAGGTCTGCTCTTTTCTCCAGGTGTATGTAGTCTGGCACCATCCTCTTTCCTGTTGCTCTCTCAGGATTAGTTGCGCCAACTATATTTTCTGATTGTATCCAGTTTTAGGAGGAAGCCTCTGTCTCTCCTCTCACGCCACCATCATTAATCGACTTATGTTTTTTGTGCAATGCTTCAAACTTTCTTCTGAACCTTCATTAGGAGAATCTATAGCATTCATATTTCTGCTAACAGTCTTTTCAAGGTGTCTAGACGCCTATCATACCTCTCAAGTTCTTCTAGTCAATGACCATTGCCTGATTCAGAAGCTCACCTTTTATTTTGTTGATTGCTTCCTTTATTGTGCAGAAGCTTTTTGCTCAATGATGTCCCATGTTTCTACTTTTGCTTTTTTTGCCTATATTTCTGTTGTTATATCCAAAATTTGGTGTCAAGACCAATGTCAATGAGCTTTTCCCTGTTTTCTTCTTTTTATTTTATGAATCATTCATAAAGTGGTGAATCTAAAACAATGTACTTTTTCCACTGGATTTTTTCAGAGATTCAGTTCCACAATGTTTCTTTAATATGACTCAATAAAAAAAGAAAGGAGAGCATAGAGAAAGCAAGCTAGCAAAAAATTCAAATTCAATTGATTATCACTGAGCATATCCACTGTTCCAAGGTCAGGAATTTCCTGGTTGCTGTTGGTATAAGAGTGAGGTGACTTCTCCAGAGACACTCATGCTATTGGGTTTTATCTTAACTTGACCACTGCCTGATAATAGGAGAGCCCAGTTTACCATAATCAATTATTCCAGCACTACAAAAGGTTTCTATTATGGAAGTTGACAGCTATTTTTTAGCTTGGATTATCATGGAAGAGCATAGACCACCTGTTTTTTTCAATCCCATAATATCATTAAACAAGGACTAGAATCCATTGTGCTAATGACCTAACTAAATTTGAACTATAAAATAATCACCCTTGGGTCACACATCTTATGTATTCTCCCTAAATACATATATAGAAGTATTTATTTTAAGAATCTATAATGTTTTGCTAAATCACTTGACTAAAAATGTATGACCTTCCCCAAAAAGAACCTTAGGTGTACTAAAAAAAAATAATTCTTCAACCTTGTCTGCACTGTAGAATCACCTACACTGGGATATCTCCTGAGTCCCAGTTAAATTCCAACCTCATATATCATGTTTTCTTATTGAAATTTACAAGGAAGCCTCTGAGAGTCTGTCTTCTTTTAAAATAATAATCAGAAGGAAAATCTGAAAAATAATTAAGAAAGATAATTTTTCATCAGTCTTTCCATTTGTTTCATGGAAAGTCTAATATTATTGGTAGAATTTCCTGTTCCTCCAATACTTTTTGGCTCCCAAGGGAAACCAATTAAAGAGTATTGTCAAAATTAATTGTACTGTACATGCACCACTACTTTTCCTGTCTCCAGGGGGGTTTCTAGTATGTTTCCCTCAAAAACAAGCTCTTCTACAATGCTGTACTCAAAAACACATAAAATGTGTCTGGTTCTTTTGGAGAAAAGCTTTTTGGAAAACATGTATCACTGAGCAGTATCTGAGAAATCATGAAGCATGCCTCATTTAAATTCCCAATCAAAATACCTTTGGAAGTATGCTGATTGGATTTTCCCATCCTCATTGACTGGGTTTCTTCTGATTGAGAAATGGAGAGTCAAGGGAGAACCTGACAAGGGGGCTTTGAAGAAAATCTTTAAATTTTAAATAGTGAAAGTACAAATGTCAATTTGTTTTATACAATCGGTAAAAATGAAGAAACCCTTTTCTATCTAAAACATTGTTTCTCTTATTATAGATCATCAGAAAAGTATTTGTTTAAAGTATGACTCAGATGCATCAAGGACTATAACAAACGTGAGTATGTTTCTTCTTAACCCACTTTGTTAATTTATCTTTATAATCATAGGTCTTCAATAATTACTCTCTTTGAAATGCAGAATGGGGACATTTTGTTAAGACCTTCATTATTTTCTTTGCCTGTAGCTTCCTAAGTTTGTTACAGCTGAGCTCATAAATGTGTCACACATGCTTCAGGAGGGAATGGGGCAGCCTTTTCCAGCCAGACCTAGTCTTGTATAACCAAGTATAGTCACACCAGCCACAGGAAGCATTACTCATGCCATTGGCATCTGCATGCTCCTAACATCTCCCACTTGATTCTGTTACAAATTAGACTACTCTCATAATTCAGTCAATTGTCACCAATCGGATTCCTACCTTTCTAGTACAGAAGTCCCACCTCACCTTTGAGGCATATGTTCCAGGAACCCCAGTGTCTGCCTGAACTGGGGATACTACAGAAACCTAGATATGCTGTTTTCCCCACAGCTACATTCCTGTAATAAAATTTTATTTATAAATTAGGGTAGTAGAAATTAACAACAAACACATAATAAAATAGAACAATTGTGACTATACACAATAATAAATGTTAGGTGATTATGGTCTCTCTCTCTCAAAATATCTGATGTACTGTACTCACCCTTCTTGTAATGATGTGAGATGATGAAATTCCCATGTGACGACATGAAGTGAGGTGAATGATGTGGGCATTGTAGTGTAGCATTGGACTGCTATATTTACGTTCTCACCATACATCTGAAGGAGAATCAATCTGCTTCGGACTTGGGATGACCATCAATAACTAAAACCGCAGAAAGCAGAACCACAGATAGGGGGGATTACTGGACTGGAGGCAGCACACAAAGGTGAACCACACACGTAATATCTACCTTACTGATATTATAAAATTCTCATCACCTAAAGTTCTTGTTTTGTTGACCCACCCTGTTACTATGAGGCATGTACACATACAGCTGAGAAATCCCTGGATTTTGAGGCTACTTCTAATCTGGCTTGCATGCACACTAGTCAATCATTAATTTTTTCTTTAATTCATCAGATATGATTGAATCATGATCTGTGTTATGCGTGCAGTAGAATGGATGCTCCCTAACTGCATATACTGCTTATGTGATCTTGGGCAAGTGACTTAACACTTTTCTACGTCAGTTTCCTCCTCTGCAAAATGAGTCCATTAGTAGGACCTACCAAGAGCACAGGGAAAAGCTGTTTAGATCTCTGCTATAATATGAACCTTAATGATGATAATATCAATAATAACAATAATAAAATTTATCATATTTTATTGTATGATTACTTGTTATTAATGCTGTTGTGATAATCTTCTCTCCAATAAACAGTTGAACCTTTCACAATGTGGGGATGAGGGGCACTCACCTCCAAACAACTTTAGTCAAGAGGAGAGAATAGATCAATTTTGTACAAGGGCAAAAGGAAGAGATTTTCAATGAATTGTCCATAAATGCTGTATTTTCTATTTAAGAATAGGAAGCAAGACTTATTTAGAAAAATAATGCACTCTGCCTCAAAATTATGTTTTATAATGCCATTATTAGCATGTAGAATTTAATGGTCATCAAGTTTTTAAAAATACTGTGTATTTCAATAACCTGTTTAATCTTTCCAAATGAATTACTTGCACAGTGAAATAAGTTAAGTATTTATCATTGTTATCCTTTATGACTTTAAAACGACTTTCTGCATGTTAAAAAATTAATCAAAAATATAAAGAAAGGAATTATCAAAGCTCAGATTAAAATTTATGTTTTTAAAGTAATAAGACATGGATTCATTTTTCCCTACTAAACACTGAGTTTCAGTTCTGATGGATAACTATTTTGTCACTTGTTAATGCATGTTTTATTGTTGTCTGTGCAGAATAAGAGCACTACAATTGTATTTTAAATCATGTCATGGGTTGACATCCACTCTTATTTTTATCTACAGACCTGCAGAATAAAGGGTTTAGCCATGCTGAATAAGACATCAATTAAAGAATTCATTCTTCTGGGACTTATGGATGACCCAGAGGTACAGGCTGTGATATTCTTCTTTATGTTGTTCATGTACTTACTGAGTGTAGGTGGAAACCTGACCATCATCCTGTTAACACTATCAAATGTTTGTTTCAAGACTCCCATGTATTTCTTCCTTAGGAATTTCTCTTTCTTAGAAATTTCATTCACAACAGTCTGTATTCCTAGATTTCTGACCAGCATTGCTACGGGAGACACGACCATTTCCTACAATGCTTGCATGACAGAGATATTTTTTTAATCCTCTTGGGGGCTACAGAGTTTTTCCTTCTGGCTGTAATGTCCTATGACCGCTATGTGGCTATCTGCAAACCTCTACATTACATAACTATCATGAGTGACAGAGTCTGCAACCGGCTTGTAATCAGCTCCTGGCTAGCTGGTTTCCTCGTTATCTTTCCCCCAGTGATTATGGGACTCCAACTGGATTTCTGTGACTGTAACATTATTGACCACTTCACTTGTGACTCTTCTCCTATGCTGCTGATTGCTTGCACAGACACAAAGTTTCTAGAGTTTATGGCATTTCTCTTAGCAGTATTCACATTCATGGTAACTTTGGCCTTGGTGATTCTCTCTTATACATTCATCCTGAGAACAATTTTGAAGATCCCCTCAGCCCAGCAAAGGAAAAAGGCATTTTCTACTTGTTCCTCCCACATGATTGTGGTTTCCATTTCTTATGGCAGTTGCATTTTCATGTATGTAAAGACATCTGCACAGGAAGGTGTGGCTTTGAGCAAAGGTGTAGCGGTACTTAACACCTCTGTGGCTCCCATGCTGAATCCCTTTATTTACACCTTAAGAAACCAGCAGGTGAAACAAGCCCTTAAATAATTTACCAAAAGAATGTTCCCAAAGAAGTATTAATCTTTATGAAATCTGTAGCTGAGGCCACAAAACAGACATAAATGAAGTTACTGTTCTAAGTGGTAGGCATACCTAAGAGATTAAAGCACATAAAAATCCCAGACATTGTGGAGCAGTGTTCTAGCCAGGGGACCCACATGGCAAACAGCCAGTATAATAGACAAGTAAACAGACAAGTAAATTGCCTAGAGCATCCATAAGTGATACATATTTTTTTAAAGGAAAGCTCAGAAATCAGGTTAAATAGGGGAATCAGAATTTCAAAGTCATTATATGGCTCCTTTCTTTTTCCCCCATTTTTCAACATTCAAATGCACTTCTCTGTATTCTTTACTTTTTCTTTTCTGTCATTTTCTCAAGTCCATATAATGATCTGTTTCACACACATCAATCACAGGGGCATTGTGAGGTGTGACTTTAAATTAAGTATTACTCCTTACCATAGAAACTCAGGAGCAAGTTCTAGAAACCTATTCAAATCCTACATAAAAATAAATGATCTGAAATAAAATTCACAGTAACCCACAGTTAATGGATGAAATGGAATCTAACTTCAAAGCTTAGAAAACTACACTTATGACTGTTTTTAGCAAAGGGCACTGTCTCCTCCCTACACTTACCCCCTCATCCTATTGAATCAGGTATTCAGAATCTGTATAGGGAAAACATATATGCCTTTCCCTTTTATTTCCCTTCTTTTAAACAATAACTGAAATCAGGAGATGCTGCTGGGAAGGAGGATCCTCTTTCCACTGGGTTATTAGGGAGAATAGCTTTTACAGTCAGTCAATGCAGTGACTATACTTATACATTTTTTTGATATATCATATGATTAGAAAATAGAGGAAAAGGAAATCCCAAAAACTCAACTTATTAAGTCACTTAAAATCAATGCAGGATATTTATAACCTATTTACCATGCACAAAGGAATCAAAGGATACAAGTTTACTGGTAGTCAAAAAATAAGGGCAGTCTACAGAAAAAACACTAAGTTGTTTTCAAACAATCACTCTAAGTAGCACATACTATTTAAGCACTATGAATGGAAATACCGAAATTAAAGGTGAAATTCAGGAGCCTTAAAATTAAAAATTATAGAGCTCAGTATATGGAAAAACAAAATTAATGAAACTTGAAAATTAATAAAAATAAGAGAAAATTTTCACAAGTCTGAAAAAACTGCAATTCTAATATAAAAGTGTGAGACAAACACAAATATTATAAAGATAAAATGTTCTATATGCTGACAAAGCAATAAAATGGTATGACTATATGAGGTAATTATGGTACTGTACCAAATTAGATACAAACACTCTTAACTTTTTTTGGATATGGTATTAAATAGCAAGTATTCATAAGGCAACAGAATATCCAAATATATATCTCAGTTATGGGAGGAATTGCTGAAAAATCATACAAAGCTCTCAAAGCTGTACCTTCAAAATATTCCAAAGATTATATTAGTATCTCATTGGATGTGTAAACCTTGCATGCATAAACCTTTAATTTCAAGTGTTCATGTGTGTATGTATGTGTATGATTCACACAGTGTAGTATATTAATTTCAGCAGAGCTCACTTACTAGAAAACAAATGGAAGGAACTGAAAACCTTACTAAATAGAATGCCTAGGCTCTGTGCTTTATACATGCTTTACATTTTGATACCTAAAAAAAGTCTGTTATCTTACATTTTTGTAGAAGATTGGTGTGGAGTATCTTCTAAAATGACTGGAAATGGTTAACAATAATTTTCTAGTTTGAAGCAACAAGGGAAATATTAAAAGTTTTGGGATTCCAGAATTTCCCATCTAGAAGTGATTATAGATATATTCACATACAGGGAGAGCAAATAAAAGAGACAGACCACTAACCATAATTGCAAATGAGTTGCATAATTATTTCTTTAAGACTGAGGATATGACCTTAGAATCCTTCCCAACACAGTGCCAACACCATTAAGAGTTGGCTTGTGAGATGAGATTTATCCACACCCTTGGTATCATCCAACACTCACTTGTGGAACCCAGAAAAGAAAGGGAGTTCTCCCAGGTGACTCAGTGAATCCATGCAAATTGAGATCTACATCCAGTTCAGTTATCTTTCCATACACAGTGCTGACCAACTACTAGGTACTTCCCTGGGCTTATAAAATAATTCATGCTTTCCAAACAACGTATGCACACCAACAACTAGGAATACTTTATGGTGGCACATATAACATGAAAACCAGCAAGAAGATTCATGGTACGTATGGTCCCCCAAGTTGAGAAAACAGTATTCCTCTCCTAGTCACCAGAAAATGTTTTCTGATAGGATATCCTATCCTAAACTAATCATAGGCTTTTTCTTAAATATCAGCCTGTGAGGTTTGACAGGTTACTCTGGGCAGGCATCGAACAGAAATGACCTTGGCTGACGCTCCAGCACCTGCCCTCCCCTGCCGACTGCTGCTGACACCTCAAGATGCTCAGATGATGCTGGGGGCTGCTTGAAGGCACAGAGCCTGGGTTATAAATGCTTTAGTGTCTCCTCCCTCTTCTTTTAAGTACAGCTGCCTGTGGAGCTTCCCAGAAGAAGACATGAAAGGGCCCCTTTTTAAATATTGTAGTAAAAACAATGTGAAATACAACCTCTTAGAAAATGTTAAGCACACAATGCAGCACTGTCAACCATAAGTACAATGTCCTACAGCAGATTTCCTCCCCTCAGTCCCTGGCAACCACGATTCTACTTTCTATTTCTGTGACTTTGACTAGTCAAGGTACCTCATATAAGTAGAATTAACAGAATTTCTCCTTTTGTGACTGGTTTATGAAAATTAGCATGTCTTCAGGTTCATTGATAATGGAGAATGTATCAAAATGTCCTTTTTCAAGGTTGAACACTATTCCACTGTGCATGTCCACCACTTTTTCTTTATCCGTTCATCTGTCAATGGATGTCTCAGTGTTGCCATATCTCACCTGTTGTGAATAAGGCGGTAATGAACGTGTGAGTGCAGATACTTCTTTGAGATTCTTATTTCCATTTTTGGGGGTATACACCAAAAAGTGGAATTGGGGGTTATAAGGCAATGATAGGTTTACATACGTGAGGAGACAACATAAAGTTTTCTTTAGTTGTTGCACCATATTAAAAGCAATGCACTAGTTTTCTCATTTCAACACATTTCCTTAACCCTTGTTATTTTCTGCTTTGGGTTATCATCTCCAACAGGAATAGTTAGAGGAGAATGGTATTTTATTCTCTATCACATTGGTAAGGATTAAAGAGTATTCATCTTCTGTATGCTGACTGTATGAAAATAGCCATTGTTCTAAATGTATGATACAAACAACTACACCTCAACAGAAATATATAAATGTGTATGAACATTTTCAGAATGCAGAGTTATGCTCAGTAACTGCTTTTGTGGAAACATTCTTTCAAACTGTAATAGGAAAATTTTAACAAGATTTGTATGTCTGTCTAAGCTTTCTAAGATTTTTAAAAAAGGATTTTTATTTATTGTTTTAAAGTACACTTTTATTGAAGTATAGTTGACATACAGTATTATATTGGTTTCAAGTTTACAACACAGTGATGTAACATTGTTAAATCCTTATCCCCACTAGTGCAGTTACTATCTATCAACATAGCAAGATGTTACAGAACCACTGACTATATTTTCCATGCTGCCCTTTCATCCCTGTGACCAGCTTACATTATGATTGAGATTTCTGTGCTTTTTATCTCCTTCACCAGCCCTACCCACCCACTCCTAACCCTCCCCCCATAGTCACCAGCAGTTACTTTTCAGTATCTATGAATCTACTAATGTTTTGTTCATTTTGCTTTGTTTTTAGATTCCAAATATAAGTGAAATCCTATGGTATTTATCTTTCTCCACCCGACTTACTTCACTTCACATAATACAGTGTAGGTCCATCCATGTTGTCACACATGGCAGGAGTTATTTCTTTTAATAGTTGAACAATATTTTATTTTGTATATGTACCACACATCTGCTTTATCCATTCATCTATTAATGGCCACTTTGGTTGTTTCCACACCTTGGCTATAGTAAATAATGTGACAATAAACATAGGAGTGCATATATCTTTTCAAATCAGAGATTTTCTTTTTCTAGGTAAATTCCTACACCTAGAAAGAAACTCATGTACATATGGTTAATTGTTATATGATAAAGGACTATGAATACACAATGGGAAAGAGAGTCTCTTCAATATCATGTTGAGAAAACTAGGCAGATACATTAAGAGTTAATCTGGATTACTGTCTAACTCCACACACAAAAGTAAACTTGAAATGGATTAAAAACTTAAATATAAGACACAAAAACATAAAACTCCTAGCAGAAAACATAGGCAAAAATCTCTTGAACATAACTATGAATAATTTTTTTTTCTGGGTATGTCTCCTCAGGCAAGGGAAACAAAACAAAAATCAGCAGGCAGAACTACACCAAAGGACACCATCAGCAGAACAAAAAGGCAAACCAGAGTATGGGAGAAAGTAGTCATAAATGATTTATCCAATAATAGGTTAACATCCAAAAAGAGGAATTTTCAATGCTCAGCAAGGACAGATAAGATTTATAGTGGCACATCCATAAAGTGAAAGTATATTCAGCCATTACAACTGATGCTGGAAATAGATACAAATGATTAACTATTGCTTACAATAGATATTTTCTAATATAGGGGCCATATATATACATATATATGCATATACAAATATATATATATAACAGAAAGACAATTTCTTCAATATGAAAAGATCCATGCTATGATTTTTTAGATTATATTTCTTTCTACATTGGTGGTAATTTCTAATAATCCAATTACTAACTGAACCTGTTTTTGTAGTACCATTTTTGAGTATACAAAAGTAATTAAAAATCCTAGTTATTCACTTAATAGCATATGCTCAACCAGATGATACCATTTCAAATGAAGTTTTTTGTTTTTAGCACTGTACTTATTCACTGTGCTTAATTTGTCACTGGTAAAGAATAGCTTTGGCACCGGATTAAAAATGGTGGCGTGAGAGGAGAGACAGAGGCTTCCTCCTAAAACTGCATATAATACGAAAACATAATTAATACAACTAACCCTGAGAGAGCAACAGGAAAGAGGACTGCGCCAGACTGCACACACCTGGAGAAAAGAGCAGATCTCATGGAACAGGGCAATGTACCAAAGCTGTGGCCCAGTGGAACCCAAGCCCTTCCCCACCCAGCTCACCAGGGGGAGGAAGAGGAACTGAGTGGGCAGGGAGTGGAAGCCTGGGACTGCTGAATACCTAGCTCTGGAAATCTGCTCTGGGAGCACAAACCTACTTTTCATGGTGCTTTCATCATATTCTCATGATTACGGGGTTGGAAAACTGGGATAGGCGGAGTTCCTGGGGAGACTGGAATTTCGGCCGCTTGTGGAAAGCAGGGATCCATATCTGGCTGCTCTGGGACAAAAGCTTATGCCTGTGTGCTCACCCAATTGGTTCAGGCAGTGGAGGCAGGCATAGCAGCCAGAAAGCAGGAAACAGCTCTTTCCTCACGCCAGGCACCAATACAGCTCCCTTGCAACCCCCAATATTGCTTCAGGGGCTGAGCAGCTCCAGAACAGAGCTTCTGGACACGAGAGGGCACCATATACAAATATGAAACACCAAAGGAACCTGGTCCAGAGTAAAAATATTAATACAACTCCCAAGAAATATTTAAATGACATGGACCTCATTAATCCTCTGAAAGGGAGTTCAAAATAAAAATAACTGACATGCTCATGGAGGTAAGGAAAGATATTTAAGAACTCAGGAATGAATTCCAGTCAGAGATCCAATTGTTGAAGAGCACAATGGAGGGTATTTAAAGCAGATTGGATATGGTGGAGTAGACAATAAATGAAATAGAAAGTAGAGAAAAGGAATAGAAGGAAGTTGAGGCACAGAGAGAAAAAAGGATCACTAAGAATGAAAGAATATTGAGAGAACTGTGTGACCAATTCAAACGGAACAACATTCACATTATAGGGATACCAGAAGATGAAGAAAGAGAGAACAGGATAGAAAGTGTCTTTGGGGAGGTAATTGCTGAAAACTTCCCAATCTGGGGAAGGAGACACTGTCTCAGGCCATGGGGATCCACAGATCTCCCAACACAAGAGATCCAAGGAGGACAACAGCAAGACATACAGTAAATAAAATGGCAAAGATCAAGGATAAGGACAGACTGTTAAAAGCAGCCAGAGAGAGAAATAAGATCACATACAAAGGAAAGCCCATCAAGCTAACATCAGACTTCTCGGCAGAAACCTTATAGGCCAGAAGGCAGTGGCATGTTGTATTTAATGCAATGAAGCAGAAGGGCCTGGAACCAAGATTACTTTGTCTGGCAAGATTATCATTTAAATTTGAAGGAGGGATTAAACAATTTCCAGATAAGCAAAAGCTGAGAGAATTTACTTCCCACAAACCATCTGTACAGTCTATTTTGGAGGGACTGCTATAGATGGAAGTGTTCCTAGGGTTGGACAGCTGTCACCAAAGGTAATAAAACCACAGTAAAGAAAGTAGAACAGCTAATTACTAAGCAAATGAAAAATTAAATTAACTATCCCCAAAGTCAATCAAGGGATAGACTATGATACCTAATATATAAAGAATGAAGGAAGAAGAAACAGGAGGAGGAAAAGAAAAGAACCTTTAGATTGTGTTTCTAATAGCATATTAAGTGAGTTAAATTAGACTCTTAGAAAGTAAGGAAGTTAACCTTGAACCTTTGGTAACCATGAATCTAAACTCTGTGATGCCAGTAAATATATATCTATCAATAATCACCCTAAATGTAAATGGACAGAATGCACGAATCAAAAGACATAGAGTCACTGAATGGATAAAATAACAAGAACCACCTACATGCTGCCTGCAAGAGACTCATGTCAAACCCAAAGACATAAACGGACTAAAAGTGAAGGGATAGAAAAAGATATTTCATGCAACTAATAGAGAGAAAAAAGCAGGAGTTGCAGTACTTGTACCAGACAAAACAGACTTCAAAATAAAGAAAGTCACAAGAGACAAAGAAGGACATTATATAATGATAAAGGGGTCAGTCCAACAAGAAGATATAACCATTATAAATATATATGCTCCCAACACAAAAGCATCTACATATGTGAAACAAATACTAACTGAATTAAAAGGGGAAATAGAACGCAATGCATTCATTCTAGGAGACTTCAACACTCCACTCGTTCTGAAGGACAGATCAACCAGACAGAAAATAAGTAAGGACACAGAGGCACTGAACAACACATTAGAACAGATGGATCTAACAGACAGCTACAGAACTCTACACCCAAATGCAGAAGAATACACATTCTCCTCAAGTGCACACGGAACATTTTCAAGAATAGATCGTATACTAGGCTACAAAAAGAGCCTCAGTAAATTTAAAAACACTGAAATTGTACCAATCAATTTCTCAGACCACAAAGGTATGAAACTAGACATAAATTACACAAAGAAAATGAAAAATCCCACAAACACCTGGAGGCTTCACAACATGTTCCTAAATAACCAGTGGATCAATGACCAAATAAAAACAGAGATCAAGCAATATATGGAGACAAATGACAACAATAATTCAACACTGAAAAATCTGTAGGACACAGCCAAGCCATGCTAAGAGGAAAGTATATTGCAATACAGGCCTACATGAGGAAAGAACAATCCCATATAAGCAATCTAAACTGACAATTAGTGAAACTAGAAAAAGAAGAACAAATGAGGCCCAAAGTCAGTAGAAGGGGGGAAATAAAGATTACAGGAGAAAGAAATAAAATTGAGAAGAATAAAACAATAGAAAGAATCAATGAAAGCAAGAGCAGGTTCTCTGAGAAAATAAACAAAATAGATAAACCATTGGCCAGACTTGTCCAGAAAAAAAGAGTCTACACACATAAATCAGAAATGAGAAAGCTAACACTACTATGGACACGACAGAAATACAAAGAATTATGAGAGAATACTTTGAAAAATTATATGCTAACAAACTGGATAACCTAGAAGAAATGGACAACTTTCTAGAAAAATACAAGCTTCCAAGGCCGACCAAGAAGAAACAGAAAACCTGAACAGACCAATTACCAGCAATGAAATTGAACTGGTTATCAAAAAACTACCTCAGAACAAAACTTCTCAACCAGATGGCTTCACCATTGAATTTTATCAAACATTTAGTGAAGACCTAATACCCATCTTCCTTAAAGTTTTCCAAAGCATAGATGAGGGAATACTTCCAAACTAATTCTATGAGGCCAGCATCATTCTAATACCAAACCAGGCAAAGACACCACAAAAAAAGAAAATTACACACAAATATTCCTGATGAAAATAGATGCAAAAATACTCAACAAAATATTAGCAAACCAAATTCAAAAATACATCAAAAAGATCATCCATTATGATCAAGTAGGATTTATTCCAGAGATGCAAGGAAGGTACAACATTCGAAAATCCATCAACATTATCCACCACATCAACAAAAAGAGGGACAAAAACTACATGATCATCTCCATAGATGCTGAAAAAGCATTTGACAAAATTCAACATCCATGCATGATAAAAACTGTCAACAAAAAGGGTATAGAGGGCAAGTACCTCAACATAAGAAAGGCCATATATGACAAAACTCACAACCAACATCATACTTAACAGCAAGAAGCTGAAAGCTTTTCCTTTAAGATCAGAAACAAGACAAGGATGCCCACTTTCCCCACTTCTATTCAACATAGTACTGGAGGTTCTAGCCACGGCAATCAGACAACACAAAAAAATAAAAGGCATCCAGACTGGCAAGGAAGAAGTTAAACTGTCCCTGTTTGCAGATGACATGATACTGTACATAAAAAACCCCAAAGAATCCACTCCAAAACTACTAGGTCTAATATCTGAATTCACCAAAGTTGCAGGATATAAAATTAATACACAGAAATCAGTGGCATTCCTATATACTAATGATGAACTAGCAGAGGGGGAAATCAGGAAAATAATTCCATTCACAATTGCATCTAAAAGAATAAAATACCTAGGAATAAACCTAACAAGGAAGTGAAAGACCTCTACTCTGAAAACTACAAGACACTCATGAAAGAATTTAAAGAAATTAATAAAGAGAAATTAAAAATGGAAACACATTCCATGCTCATGGATAGAAAGAATGAATATTGTCAAAATGGCCATCCTGCCTAAAGCAATCGACAGATTCAATGCAATTCCTATTGAACTACCAACAGCATTCTTCAACGAACTAGAGAAAATCATTCTAAAATTCATATGGAACCACAAAAAACCCCGACTAGCCAAAACAGTCCTGAGAAGGAAGAATAAAGCTGGGGGCATTATGCTTCCCAACTTCAAGCTCTACTACAGAGCCACAGTAATCAAGACAATTTGGTACTGGCACAAGAACAGACCCATAGACCAATGAAACAGACTAGAGAACCCTGATATAAACCCAAGCATATATGATCAATTAATATATGATAAAGGAGCCATGAATATACAATGAGGAAATGACAGCCTCTTCAACAGCTGGTGCTGGCAAAACTGGACAGCTACATGCAGGAGAATGAAACTGGATTATTTAATCCCATACACAGAAGTAACCTCAAAGACTTGAATGTCAGTCATGAAACCATAAAACTCTTAGAAGGCAACATAGGCAAACATCTCCTGAATATAAGCATGAGCAACTTCTTCCTGAACACATCTCCTCGAGCAATGGAAACAAAGGCAAAAATGAACTCATGGGACTACATCAAACTAAAAAGTTTCTGTACAGCAAAGGACACCATCAACAGAACAAAAAGGCATCCTCCAGTACGGGAGAATATATATGTAAATGACATATCTGAAAAGGGGTTAACATCCAAAATATATAAAGAAGGCACACGCCTCAACACCCAAAAAGCAAATAACCCGATTAAAAAATGGGCAGAGGATATGAAGAGACAGTTCACCAAAGAAGAAATTCAGATGGCCAACAGACACATGAAAAGATGCTCTTCATCACTAATCATCAGGGAAATGCAAATTAAGACCACAATGAGATTTCACCTCACACCAGTAAGGATGGCCAACATGGAAAAGACTAAGAACAACAAATGCTGGCGAGAATGTGGAGAAAGGGGAACCCTCCTACACTGCTGGTGGGAATGTAAGGTAGTTCAACCACTGTGGAAAGCAATATGGAGGTTCCTCAAAAAGCTCAAAATAGAAATACCATTTGACCCAGGCATCACACTGTTTGTAATTTACCCAAAGAATATAACTTCTCAGATTCAAATACACATATGCACCCCTCTGTTTATCACAGCACTTTTTACAATAGCCAACATATGGAAGCAACCTAAATGTCCATCAGTAGATGAATGGATAAAGAAGATGTGGTACATATACACAGTGGAATACTATTTAGCCATAAGAAAGAAACAAATTCTACCATTTGCAACAACATGAATGGAGCTGGAGAACATTATGCTCAGTGAAATAAGCCAGGCAGAGAATGACAAGTGCCAAATGATTTCCCTCATTTGTGGAGTATAACAATGAAGCAAACTGAAGGAACAAAAAAGCAGCAGACTCAGAGACTCTTAGAACGAACCAGTGGTTACCAAAGGGGAGGGGTGTGGGAGAGTGGGTGGGAGGGAGGGAGAAGGGGATTGAGGGGTATTATGTTTGGTACACATGGTGTGGGGGATCATGGAGAGAACAGTGTAGCACAGAAAAGGCACATAGTGGATCTGTAGCATCTTGCTGGACTGATGGACGATGACTGCACTGGGGCAAGCGTGGGGACTTGACAGTATGGGTGAGTGTAGTAACCACATTGTTTTTGCATGTGGAACCTTCATAAGAGTGTATATCAATCATACCTTAATAAAAAAAAGAATAGCTTTGTTACACATTATTAAAATATATCTTGAGTTTTATACTCATATGTTAGAAATAATATAGAAGGGTAAAGGTGAGATTTAGTTACTTTTAATTTTAGATGTATCCTAGATATTTACTCAATTGATGACAGAAGTACTTCCTAAGGAAATTTTAGCTGGAATGATGTCTCTCAAAAGTTTTCAATATTTTAAAAATTATTTCATTGACCTTAAAACCAAGTACTTTCCCTTAAGAGTTCTCTACCTGTTTTACCCTTCAATATTTTCAACTGAATGATACTTTAATTTAAAAAAAAGAGAACAGCTTATTTGCTTGATCTAGTATTTACAAGCAATTATTTTGGGAATTTCACTTAATGCCTCTTAATTTTAGTAGATTCATATCTGAAACAGGAATTTAAAAATATATATATAAATGAAGAACCTTGCCTCTGTGGCTAAAACATAGTTAAGGTCCAATAAATGAAAGTTCAATAAATGTGTAGAAAAAAAGAGAGAAAGATACGAGGGTCATAGGAATACGAACACAGAAAATGTTGGTTTATTTTTGCTAAGCTTACCCCCTCCCCAAATACCTTGCCATCACCCTGCTGGATAATTTCCTCAAATGTCTGCTGGGATACTGGGACACTGGTCCCACAATAAACCAATTAAAATATACTCACCAAAGTTGATCTTGTGCATGATTCATGAGTGCCCAATTACTATTTTCCCAAAAGTCATTAAGAATTCTTCTCAAAGAATATTTCCCAAGCTAAAGATATTTCTATACCAAAACACACTAAAGGTGCTGTGCTTACTTAATCTAAGGAAACAATAGAAATGGCCATCTACAAAATAATCTGAAAGCTACTCAAAAAATAATTATGGATTGTTTTCCTTTTATAACTTTTATCTGAAGATTTGGAGCTTGGATGGCAAGTAAAATATTTCATGACTCCCAATTAGGAGTGTGAGATAAACAGAAGGAAACTCTTCCATTAGATGTGATGATATGAAATATTGAGGCTTTTATGAAGGAAGCTTTGTGGGAAGAGAGGAAAAAACAGTTATCCCTCCATGAAGCACTGGCCCACTGCTTGTCTTTTAAGACAAATTAGCATATGTAATGAGTTTGTATGTTTCATATCTAAATTCTGCATGAGGGTACTTCTGAACTTCATTAACATATTTTGTCCACAGGTTGTGTGATGCTCAGCCATTACTTAGATTTTCAAAAATTACTTTATTAGGCATTTTGAAACAATAAATTGAAAATCACTAAGTTAATTGTATTTACCTAGAAAGACATCTTTGTTTAGGAAATCAAGAGTGAAGATAAGTGTTCAGAAGCTCCAATTATAGGGAATTGAATATATATGGCATCACTATAAAAATCATTAATTTCACAAATAAAAGTTCATTGAACAATGTCAGAATCACTTGGTTTCTTAGTTTTTACAAACTAAAGGGCACTAGATAAGCTAATGGTGTAGTGATTATTTGGGAAGTGACTACTTCTCCAAATGAACAATTAGAATTTCCATGGCAAAATGTGAATGAGGGTTGGGTTGGTCACTGGGTTCCACTATTACCAGAAATTTTATGCCAGAAAAAAAATGACTTAAAAAGAGCATAATGTCTTCTATTAATTTTAGCTAAACAATGGAGCATAAGAATAATTCATGTTCAATCACCAAATTTCCCAAGAAGTAATCATAAGAAATGGAGGCAAATTTGTACCAAGAAGTCAAAGGACATTACTCAGAGTAATAAGATGCACATTAAATATTGAAGATACACCTGTAAGAGGCATAAAAAAGTGTGGTAAACGGTGAGTGTATATATAGGACATTTTTTATAGTGTACAAAGTACTTCTTGTGAAATATAATCATTACTTGAAAAAGTAGGTGCAAATATTTATGTTTGTCTAAATGATTTATTGTTGTTTACCTTGATTTTGCCAGGAAGGTCTGTCAAAAATCAACCACCAGAAATGAGGAACAGAACATCAGTAACAGATTTCATCCTCCTGGGTCTGACCAATAATCCAGAAGTGCAGGTTGTGATTTTCCTCTTTTTATTTCTCACATATGTCCTGAGTGTTACTGGAAATCTTACTATCATTGTTCTCACCCTGCTGGATTCCCACCTGAAGACCCCCATGTATTTCTTCCTCAGGAATTTCTCCTTCTTAGAAATTTCATTTACTTCTGTCTGTAACCCTAGATTTTTTATCAGCATCCTAACTGGAGACAAATCTATTTCCTACAATGCTTGATCCTCCTTGGTTCGACGGAGTTTTTCCTTCTGGCCTCTATATCCTATGATCGCTATGTGGCCATCTGCAAACCTCTGCATTACACAACCATCATGAGTCACAAGATCTGCTGCCAGCTTGTAGTCGGCTCTTGGCTGGCTGGCTTCTTGGTGACCATGGGGCTGCAGCTGGATTTCTGTGACTCCAATGTCATTGACCACTTCACCTGTGATGCTGCTCCCTTACTGCAGATCTCTTGCACAGACACCAGTACTCTCGAGCGCATGAGCTTTGTTTTAGCTGTGCTTACGCTTATGTCCACTTTGACATTAGTAATTCTCTCCCACTCTTACATCCTCCGGACAATTCTGAGAATCCCCTCAGCCCAACAAAGAAAAAAGGCTTTCTCAACCTGCTCCTCCCACATGATTGTTATCTCTCTCTCTCTTACGGAAGCTCCATCTTCATGTCTGTGAAAACATCAGCCAAGGAAGGTGTTGCTTTGGCAAAGTGGGTAGCTATGTTCAATACCTTTGTTGCTCCTATGCTGAATCCATTTATTTATGCTTTAAGGAACCAGCAGGTGAAACAAGGATTTAAGGATTCCATGAGAAAGGTATCTTCTTTACATGTGAAGTTTTAAGTGTTATATTCACAAATAAATGAAAAACAATGATAATTAGTAATTAATAATGAAGCACTGAAATTTCACTCAAGGGTGTAAAGCAGCATTCTTCTAAATTGGAAGTAAAAGATGTGCACTAGTGGAAGTATTGAAGTTTGAGAAAAGAAAGCCATTAATACTGAGTAGTTCCATTATTTGGGGTCATTTACTAGAGCTCTCTTTTTTCTTTCTTTTGTGGTGTTTAGCCTGATTACTTATGATCCTTGTGTTCCGCATTTGGAGTCTGTACAGTTGAAGAAGCAGGTGCCGCTTCCAGTCTATGCAGATGTGGACTGGGAAAGCCGTTAACCAGTCAGTCCACCCAGAGGTTCTGGGCTCACATCTGGGTCCACGGGTGGACTTGTGCTGGAGTCTGTGGAGGGGCTGGCTTTTCAACTGGTTCAGCAGTGCATGAGCCTGCTCCTTGGGGGCTGACCTGGCACTGGGGTCATGGGAACGGGCCTGTTCATGAATCTGTGGGGGCCAGCCTGCTGCTGGAGTCCCTTAGAATGGCGTGCCACCTGTGTCCAGGAGGGCAGGGCTCATCTGGGACTGTGGTGTTAGTCCTGGACCCTGCGTCACAGGGTCTGGCCTGCTGCTTGGGTTGGCCTGGAAGCTGAGTCTGCAGGGGCCTTCCTGGGCCTGGGGATACAGTGCAGGTCTGGAGTTTAGGGCCACAGAGACTGGCTGGGTACTGAAGTGAGGGGTCTGCAGGCTGAGCCACAGGAGGCTGGCTGTGGGGGTGGCCTGGTGCTGGGGTTCATGGGGAAGTAAGTCGGTTGCTCACTCCTCTAGCCTTTCCCCACAGAAATGGTTTCTCTCTTCATATGGCACTACCTGAGCTTAGGGGAAGAGTGACGTGGGTCGTGTGAGATTGTCCTCCCTACTCTTCCATGCATCTGTTCCTACTTTTGCTCCCAGGTGCTGTAATCTCACCCAGATCCCTTAGCTCTTGTGATGTTATTTTAGTACATGGATAGTTGTTCAAATTTATGTTTCAGTGAGGGAATGAGCACTGGAAATTCCTATTCCACATCTTACAAATGTCATGTTTACTGCTATATTTCACTATTTGTCCTGTCTTCCCATCATTTTAATTTATCCCAAGAGTTTTATGTTCATTTTTTCCCTTTCTTGCCTCACTTAGTTTCAAGTAAATATATTTTAATTTTGTTTCCATCAACTTATTAACTATACATTTAGCCATTATTTTAGTTGTAAAGCTAAGTTTAATCACTTCATTAAGGAAGTGAATTCTACCTCATGCCCCTCTTTATTGGATATTTTACCCACTATTTTTCACATCTATTGAGATTTTCTAACTCCATCATTCCTTCTTGTTTATCAATAACCACTTTGCTTCTATTTGTCATGCATAGAAAAACACTTCAGTTTTCTGATATCCCATATATTACTAGTTGTTACTCTAATCCTTTCTTTCCACATAAAGAATGCACTGTGGTAAGGCAAGTCTGTGAAGGTGACATTATATAGAGACCATTTTGAGTCATTTCTAGTTCATAAGTGAAAATTGACCATTCTCAAATACTGATTTTTCCACACTTTCTCATCTATACCATGATGCAATGAAGGTTCACTCCTATGACTAGACTTTAAGGCAACTCTTCTTAGTTCAAATTTATTGAACAAAGATTACTATTGCATTTTCATAAAACAAATTTCCCTTAACTCCTGATCTGGGAGAGGAAAAATATGAGAAGTTCTTTCTTATACTCAGTGTACTAACAAGCCTAGAAGGAATGATGGAGTTTGGAAATCTAAGTGTGAAAACTAGTGGGTGAAATGCCTAAGGAATAGGTTATATACATATTCTCAGATTATGACTTAACAATAAAATGAAAATCATGTGATCAAGAGGTAGGTTTAGAATATGATCCTTACACTTCCTGAAATGTTTACATCACTGATCAAAATTTGAAGTTTCTTTGAAATCCAAGATCTTACATTTGTTATTGAGATAGCTGCCTTTAAACAGCTATGGTAATTGTAAAAATTCATTTGAATAATCCTTTATCTAGTATTTTACTTACAACATAAACATCCCTCTTCCAATTAAACTTCTTATTGAAAATAAATGTATTAACAGAATCTTTTTAAAATGACTGTGCATAGGATGTTGGTATGGAGCCATATTTAAAAATCTAAAATAATACATCTTTTCTAGAATGATTTTACCTTGTTTTACCTACTAATATTGTACTTAATTCTATTTTGGCTTATATCATCCTTGTTAATCCATTACTTTCTCTCTGCTAGCCTCAATGCTGGCTGCTCTGTGGCTTGCTTGTCAGAGTTGAGTGGGAAATCAGTTACTTAACTGTTAGCATTTTATTTTTCTCAGTTCTATTCCTAGCAGACTGTGTTCCTGGAAGAGGAGGTGACACAGTGCCTGGAACATAAGCCCTCTTTGCCTTTAATTCGCTGTGATTCTTCTAAACTAAAAAGCACCAAGTACACCAGCTACACAATCAGCATTATTCTTGTTACTTAACATATTCTATCATCTCATCTCACCCTTCAGTCTTCCCTCTAGCAAGGCAAGGATTTCCCCAGAGTGGACAGTCATGAACTGAAGACTCAGGTTCTGAAAGGCATTAAATTTTCCAATCCAACCTGTGATTTTTTTTGTATCCCCTTCAAAAACTATATTTTTATTGAGAAAAATTTGTAAAACATAAAATTCACATTTAACCATTTTTCCAGCATACTGCAGTGCCTATTAGTACCTTCACAAAGTGTACAATTATCCCATTATCGCATTTCACAACCTTTTCATCATCATCATCAGAAACATGCTCCATATCTATTATTCAGTGACCCACTGGTTCTCCCTACCTCCAGATCCTGGCAACCATTAATGTGCTTTCTGTCTCTCAGATTTGCCTATTCTAGACGTTTCATATAAACTGCATCACATGATATGTATAGCCTTTTGTGTTTGGCTTCTTTAACTTAACATAATGTGCTCAAGGTTTATCTATGTTGTAGAATCTGTTGGTACTTTCTTCCTTTAAGGAAGAATAATACTCCAGTGTATCAGTATATCACATTTTGTTTATCCATTCCTCAGTTGATGGACATTTAGGTTGTTTCCACTTTTTGGCTGTTATAAACAATGCTGCTACGAACTCACGCACCACATTTCGTTTTAATGACAGCACACAGAAATGCACTTCCTAATATTTAGAAATTACCTGGTGATATTAAAGACACACAAAAATTAGAGTGATGATCATATACATTCCTTTCTGCTTTCTGAGATAGCAATGATACTCTAGCAAGTGGAAATATAAATGAATAATAATTTTTTTGAAATGCATTCATATGACTTATACCAGGAAATCCTGGTAAAGAATATTGTAATATTATTTATTACATGCCATTATTATCACTATGTGGTCTTTACATTACCGAAAAGCCCAGACGGAACTAATTAATAAAAGTGAATTTAAGCTAACAACAGTTAGTTTCACATTACAAACAGAAAAATAATAACAAGTGAAAACTTCAGTCAACATAAGATCATATGATTGTTGACTGGAAATCAAGGCATTGTTTCCTAGTTATAAAAATGTCTGAGCACCAATAAAACATTCCCATGTGTTGTGCAACATCCAAGATTCTCAATGAAATACCAACTACGGGGCTTCAAGAACTTTAATATTCAGACTTCTGATCAGAAAGGAACTACAAAAACAACCAGAAAGCTATTAATAAAATGGCAATGAGTGCATACCTAACAATAATATCTCAAATGTAAATGGACTGAATGCAGCAATCAAAACACATAGTGTAGAATAATGGAAAAAAAAAACAAGAAACCTCTATATGCTGCCTACAAGAGACTCACTTCAGACCAAAGACATACACAGACTGAAAGTGAAGGGAGGAAAAAAATGTTTCATGCAAATAATAGGCAGAAAAAGTAATACTTATATCAGACAAACTGGACTTCAAACAAATGAAGTAATGAGATAAAGAAGGATATAATGTAATGATAAACAGGTCAGTCCAACAAGAGGATATAACCATTATAAATATCTATGCATCCAATATTGGAGGGCCTAAATATGTAAAACAAATACCAGCAGAATTAAAGTGGGAAATATACAGCAACTCATTCTTATTAGGGGAGTTTAACACACTATTTATATCAGTGGACAGATCAACAACACAGAAAATATAAGGAAACAGAGTCACTGAACAACACTTTAGGTCAAATGGGCTTCACAGATATTTAGAGTATATTCCATCCAAAAGCAGCAGGTCATATGTTTTCTCTAAAGTACATGGAACATTCTCAAGAACAGATCACATACTAGACCACAAAAAGAGCCTCAATCAATTAAAAATTTGAAATTGTGTTAGACCAGAATGATATAAATTCATAAGTAAATTACATGACAAAAACAAAAATACCCCACAAAAACATGGAGGTTAAACAACATGCTTCTAAATAATTAATGAATCAATGAACAAATCAAAATAGAAATCAAACAATGTGTGGAGACAAATGGAAAAAAAATTCAACAATCCAAAATTTGTGGGATGCCACAAAAGCAGTTCTATGAGAGAAGTATGTAGCAATAGAGGCCTACTTCAAGAAGAAAGAACAACCCCAAATAACCAGTGTAAATTCACAGTTAAAGAAATTAGGAATAGAAGAACAAATGAAATCCAACATTAGTAGGAGGGACATAATAAAGAACATAGCACAAATAAATAAATAAAACAGAGAAGTATAAAACAATCAAAAAAATTAGCAAACAAAGGGCTGGTTCTATGAGAAGGTAACAAAAACCCTAGCCACTCTTATCAAGAATAAAAGAGAGCACACAGACAAACAAAATAAAAAACAAAATGTAATAGTCACAACTAACACCCCAGAAATACAAGAATTATTAGAGAATTCAATGAAAAAAATCTACTACCAATAAAGGGGACAACATAGAAGAAATTAACAAATACCTAGAAAAGTACAACCTTAATGAATGACAGGAAGAAACAGAAAATCTGAGCAGGCCAATTACCAGTAACAAAATTGAACTGGTAATCAAAAACCTCCCAACAAACAAAACTCCAGTACCAGTTGGCTTAACAGCTGAATTCTACCAAACATTTAAAGAAGAGCTGACATCTGTCCTTCTGAAAGTATTCCAAAGAGTGGAAGAAGAGGGAATACTTCCAAATTCATTCTATGAGTCCAGCATCACCTTGATACCAAAACAACTAAAGACACTCAAAAAAGATAATTATAGACCAATATCCCTGATAAACATAGATGCAAAAATCCTCAACAAAATATAAGGAAACTGAGCTTGATGGATTAAAGATGGCGGCTTGAGAGGAGAGACAGGGGCTTCCTCCTAAAACTGGATACAATTAGAAAATTTAATTGGCGCAACTAATCCTGAGAGAGCACCAGGAAAGAGGACGCGTCAGACTGCACACACCTGGAGAAAAAAGCAGACCTCACTGAACCGGGTACAAGTACTGCTCCCCTGCAACCCCCGACATTGCTTCAGGGGCTGAGCAGCTCCAGAATTGAGCTCCTGGACAGTAGATGGTGCCTTTACAAACATGAAATGCCAAAGAAACCTTGTCCAGAGTAAAATTATTAATAAAACTCCCAAGAAAGATTTAAATGATATGGACCTCGCGACTCTTCCTAAAAGGGAGTTCAAAATAAAAATCATCAACATTCTAATGGAGGTACAGAAAGATATCCAAGAACTCAGGAATGAATTCAGGTTGAGATCCAATCATGGAAGAGCACAATGAAGGGCATTAAAAGCAGGTTGGATATGGTGGAGGAGATGATAAATGAAATAGAAACTAGAGAAGAGGAATACAAAGAAGCTGAGGTACAGAGAGAAAAAAGGATCTCTAAAAATGAAAGAATATTGAGAGAACTGGGTGACCAATCCAAGCGGAACAATATTCGCATTATAGGGATACCAGAAGAAAAAGAGAGAAAGGGATAGAAAGTGCCTTTGAGGAGGTAGTTGCTGAAATATTCCCGAAATCTGGGGAAGGAGATAGTTGCTCAGGCCATGGAGATCCACAGATTTCCCAACACAAGGGACACAAGGAAGACAACACCAAGACACATAGTAATTAAAATGGGAAAGAGAAAGAATAAGGACAGACTGTTAAAAGCAGCCAGAGGCAGGAATAAGATCACATACAAAGAAATCCCATCAGGCTAACATCAGACTTCTGAGCAGAAACCTTACAGGCCAGAAGGGAGTGCCATGATGTATTCAATGCCATGAAGCAGAAGGGCCTGGAACCAAGATTATTTTATCCGGCAAGATTATCATTTAAATTTGAAGAAGGGAATAAACAATTTCCAGATAAGCAAAAGCTGAGAGAGTTTACCTCCCACAAACCAGCTCTGCAGTCTGTTTTGGAGGGACTGCTAAAGATGGAAGTGTTCCCAGGGTTGGACAGCTGTCACCAGAGGTAATAAAACCACGGTAGGGAGGGTGAAGGAGCTGATTGTGAGGCAAATGCAAAATTAAATTGACTAACCCCAAAGGCAATCAAGGGATAGACAAAAAGTACAGAATTTGATACCTAATATATAAAGAATGAAGGAAGAAGAAAAAAGGAGGAGAAATACAAAAGAACCTTTAGATTGTGTTTGCAATAGCATACTAAGTGAGTTAAGTTAGACTCTTAGATAGTAAGGAAAGTAACCTGGAACCTTTGGTAACCATAAATGTAAAGCCTGAAATAGCAGTAAGTACATACCTATCGATAATCACCCTAATATAAATGAACTGAATGCACCACTCAAAAGACATGGAGTCACTGAATGGATAAAAAAACAAGACCCATCTATATGCTGCTTACAAGAGAATCACCTCAAACCCGAAGACATACAGACTAAAAGTCAAGGGATGGAAAAAGATATTTCATGCAAACAATCGGGAGAAAAAAGCAGGTGTTGCAGTACTAGTATCAGACAAAATAGACTTCAAATAAAGAAAGTAACAAGAGATAAAGAAGGACATTACATAATGATAAAAGGCTCAGTCCAACAAGAGGATATAACCATTATAAATATATATGCACCCAACACTGGAGCTCCAGCAATATGTGAAACAAATACTAGCAGAACTAAAGGAGGAAATAGAATGCAATGCATTCATTTTAGGAGACTTCAACACACCATTCACCCCAAAGGACAGATCCGCCAGACAGAAAATAAGGAAGGACACAGAGGCACTGAAAAACACACTACAACAGATGGACCTAATAGACATCTATACAACTCTACATTCAAAAGCAACAGGATACGGATTCTTCTCAAGTGCACATGGCCACATACTAGGCCACAAAAAGAGCCTCAGTAAATTCAAAAAGCTTGAAATTCTACCAAACAACTTTTCAGACCACGAAGGTATAAAACTAGAAATAAACTGTACAAAGAAAGCAAAAAGGCTCACAAACACTTGGAGGCTGAACAACACGCTTCTAAATAGTCAATGGATCAATGACCAAATGAAAATGGAGATCTAGCTATGTACGGAAATAAATAACAACAACACAAAGCCCCGTCTTCTGTGGGACGCAGCAAAAGCAGTCTGAAGAGGAAAGTATATAGCAATCCAGGCATATTTAAAGAAGGAAGAACAAACCCAAATGAATAGTCTAATGTCACAATTATCAAAATTGGAAAAAGAAGAACAAATGAGGCCTAAAGTCAGCAGAAGGAGGGACATAATAAAGATCAGAGAAGAAATAAACAAAATTGAGAAGAATAAAACAACAGAAAAAAATATATGAAACCTAGAGCTGGATCTTTGAGAAAATAAACAAAATAGAGAAGCCTCTAGCCAGACTTACAAAGTGAAAAAGAGAATCAACACACATCAACAGAATCAGAAAGGAGAAAGGAAACATCACGACGGACACAACAGAAATACAAAGGATTATTAGAGACTACTATGAAGATCTATATGCTAAGAAGTTGGAAAACCTAGAAGAAATGGACAACTTCCTAGAAAACTACAACCATCCAAGACTGACCAAGGGAGAAACACAAAATCTAAACAAAGCAATTACCAGCAAATAAATTGAAGCGGTTATCAAAAAACACTCCAAGAAAACAAAAACCCAGGCCAGATGTATATACCTCGGAATTTTATCAGACATACAGAGAAGATATAATATCCATTCTCCTTGAAGTTTTCCCAAAAATAGAAGAGGAGGGAATACTCCCAAACTCATTCTATAAAGCCAATATCATCCTAATACCAAAACCAGGCAAAAACCCCACCAAAAAAGAAAATTACAGACCAATATCCCTGATGAACGTAGATGCAAAAATACTCAACAAAATATTAGCAAACTGATTTCAAAAATATATCAAAAGCATCATACACCACGACCAAGTGTGATTCATCCCAGGGATGCAAGGATGGTACAACAATCGAAATCTATCCACATCATCCACAACACAAACAAAAAGAAAGACAAAAACTACATGATCATCTCCATAGATGCTAAGAAACCATTTGACAAAATTCAACATCCATTCATGATAAAAACTCTCAGCAAAATGGGTATAGAGGGCAAGTACCTCAACATAATAAAGGCCATATACGATAAACCCACAGCAAATATCAAACTGAACAGCGAGAGACTGAAAGCTTTTCCTCTGAGATCAGGAACAAGACAGGGATGCCCACTCTCCCCACTGTTATTTAACATAGTACTGGAGGTCCTAGCCAAAGCAATTAGACAAAACAAAGAAATACAAGTCATCCAGATTGGTAAAGAAGAAGTTAAACTGTCACTATTTGCAGATAACATGATATTGTACAAAGAAGCCCTAAAGACTCCACTCCAAAACTACTAGAACCGATATCGGAATATAGCAAAGTTGAAGGATACAAAATTAACACACAGAATTCTGTGGCTTTCCTATACACTAACAATGAACCAATAGAAAGAGAAATGAGGAAAACAATTCCATTCACAATTGCATCAAAAAGAATAAAATAACTAGGAATAAACCTAACCAAAGAAGTGAAAGACCTATGAAAGACCCTGAAAACTACAAGACACTCTTAAGTGAAATTAAAGAGGACACTAACAAATGGAAACTCATCCCACATCCCATGCTCTTTGCTAGGAAGAATTAATATTGTCAAAATGGCCATCCTGCCCAACGCAATACACAGGTTCGATGCAATCCCTATCAAATTACCAACAACAGTCTTCAAGAAACTGGAATAAATAGTTCAAAATTTCATATGAAACACCAAAGATCCCAAATGGCCAAAGCAAACCTGAGAAAGAAGAATAAAGTGAGGGGGATCTCACTCCTCAAATTGAAGCTCTACTACAAAGCCATAGTAATCAAGACAATTTGGTACTGGCACAAGAACAGACCCACAGACCAGTGGAACAGAATAGACTCACACATTAACCCAAACATATATGGTCAATTAATATTCGATAAAGGAGCCATGGACATACAATGGGAAAATGACAGTCTCTTCAACAGATGGTGCTGGTAAAACAGGACAGCTACATGTAAGACAATGAAACTGGATCGCTGTCTAACCCCATACACAAAAGTAAATTTGAAATGGATCAAAGACTTGAATGTAAGTCATGCAACCATAAAACTCTTAGAAAAAAACATAGGCAAAAATCTCTTGGACATAAACATTAGCGACTTCTTCATGAATATATCTCCTGAGGCAAGGAAAACAAAAGCAAAAATGAACCAGTGGGACTATATCAAGCTGAAAAGCTTCTGTACAGCAAAGGACACCATCAATAGAAGAAAAAGGTGCCCTACAGTATGGGAGAATATATTCGTAAATGACAGATCCGATAAAGGCTTGACATCCAAAATATATAAAGAGCTCATGCACCTCAACAAACAAAAAGCAAATAATCCAATTAAAAAATTGGTGGAGGAGCTGAATAGACAGTTCTCCAAAGAAAAAATTCAGATGGCCAACAGACACATGAAAAGGTTCTCCACATTGCTAGTTATCAGAGAAATGCAAATTAAAATCACAATGAGATATCACCTCACTCAAGTATGGATGGCTACCATCCAAAAGACAAACAACAACAAATGTTGGTGAGGTTGTGGAGAAAGGGGAACCCTCCTACACTGCTGGTGGGGATGTAAAATAGTTCAACCACTGTGGAAAGCAGTATGGAGGTTCCTCAAAATGCTCAAAATAGACTTACCATTTGACCCAGGAATTCCATTTTTAGGAATTTACCCTACGTATGCAGCACTCCAGTTGAAAAAGACAGATGCACCCCTATGTTTATCGCAGCACTATTTACCATAGCCAAGAAATGGAAGCAACCTAAGTGTCCATCAGTAGATGAGTGGATAAAGAAGATGTGATACATATACACAATGGAATATTATTCAGCCATAAGAAGAAAACAAATCCTACCATTTGCAAAACATGCATGGTGCTAGAGGGTATTATGCTCAGTGAAATAAGCCAAGCGGAGAAATACAAATACCAAATGATTTCACTCATATGTGGAGTATAAGAACAAAGGAAAAACTGAAGGAACAAAACAGCAGCAGAATCATAGAACCCAAGAATGGACTAACAGTTACCAAAGGGAAAGAGAATGGGGAGAATCGGAAGGTAGGGAGGGATAAGGGCAGGGAAGAAGAAAGGGGGTATTATTATTAGCATGTATCATGTGGGGGGTGAGGGAAAGGGGATGGCTGTGCAATACAGAGAAGACAAGTAGTGATTCTACAACATCTTACTATGCTGATGGACAGTGAGTGTAATGAGGTTTATGGGGGGAACTTGGGGTAGGGGATAGCCTAGTAAACATAATGTTCTTCATGTAATTGTAGATTAATGATAACAAAATAAAAAAGAAAATACTTTTCAAAAATATATATATATTATCAAACTGTATTCAAAAATACATGAAAAGGATCATCCATCATGACTAAGTAGGATTTATTGGAGGTATGCAAGGATGGTACAATATTCATAAATTGATCAATGTGATACACCACATTAGCAACAAAAAGAAGAGATGAAAACTTTATGATCATCTCAGTAAATGTTGAAGAAGCACTGAACAATATTCAACATCCATTCATGATAAAACCTCTCAACAAAATGGGCAAAGAAGGAACATACCTCAATATAATAAAGGCCATATATGAGAAACCCACAGCTAACATCATATTCAATAGCGAAAAGTTGAAAGCTTTTCCTCTAAGATCACAAATAAGACAAGAATGTCCTTTCACTTTTATTCAATATGGGAATGGGGGTCCTAACAATCAGAAGATAAAGAGTTAAAAGGCATCGAAATTTGTAAGGAAGGAGTAAAACTGTCAATATTTGCAAATGACATGATTCTATATATAGAAAACCCTAAAGACTCCACCAAAAAACTATTGGAACTAATAACTGGATTCAGCAAAGTTGCAGGATACAAAATTAATACACAGACATCTGTTGCATTCCTATATACTAATGAACTAGGAGCAAGAGAAATCAGGAAAATAATTTCATTTACAATTGTAACAAAAAGAATAAAACACCTAAGAATAAACCTAATCAAGGAGGTGAAAGACCTGTGCTCTAAAAACTATAACACTGATGAGAGAAATTAAAGAGGAATCAAATAAATGGAAATCTATACCATGCTCATGGAGAGGAAGATTTTACGTTGTCAAAATGACCACCTTGCCCATAACAATTTAGAGATTGAATGTAATCCCTGTCAAAATACTGATATTTTCCAATGAACTAGTGCAAATAATCGTGAAATTCATATGAAACCACAAAAGACCCTGAATAACCAAATTAATCCTAAGAAAGAACAAAGCTAGAGGTATTATGGTCCCTGATTTCAAGCTATACTACAAAGCTACAGTAATCAAAACAGTATGTTATTTGCCTAAGAACAGACCCATAGATCAATGTAACAGAATAGATAGCATAGATATAAGCCCACAAATATACAGTCAATTAATATATGATAAAGGAGCCATAAATACATAATAGTGCAAAGACAGTCTTTTTAATAACTGTTGTGGGACATACTAGACAGCTACATTCAACAGAATGAAATTGATTTACTCTCTAACTCCATTCACAAAAGTACACTTGAATTGAAACACCTAAATGTAAGACATGAAACCATAAAACTCCTAGAAGAAAACATGGGCAAAAGTCTCTTGAATATAAGCATGAGCAAGTTTTTCCTGGACACATCTCCTTAGGCAAGGGAAACAAAATAAATGACCAAGTGGGACTACCTCAAATTAAGTCTTCTGTATATAAAAGGAGACCATCAATAGAATAGAAAAGTAACCTACAGTATAGGAGAATATATTTGTAAATGATTCATCTGATGACGGGTCAACAGCCAAAATATATAAAGAACTTAAACACCTGAATACCAAAAACACAAACAACCTGATTACAAAGTGGGCAGAACACCCGCACAGACATTTCTCCAAAGAAAAAATACAAATGACCAATAGCACATAAAAAGATGCTCCACTTCAGTAGTCATCAGGGGAATGCAAACCAACACCACAATGAGGTATCACTTCACATCAGTCAGAATGGCACCTATCCAGAAGGCAGGAAATAACAAGTGTTGGTGAGGATGTAGAGAAAAGGGAACCTTCCTACACTACTGCTGGGAATGCAAATTGGTGCAGATTCTGTGGAAAGCAGTATGGAGGGTCCTCAAAAAAATAAAAATAGAAATTCCATATGATTCAGTAATTGCACTTCTAGGAATTCACCTGAAGAAAATTAATTCCCTAATTTAAAAATATGGGAGCCAGGATGGCAGCGTGAGTAGAGCAGTGGAAATCTCCTCCCAAAAACACATAGAGCTATGAAAATATAACAAAGAAAAATCTTCCTAAAATAGAGACCACAGGACACAGGACAACATCCAGACCACATCCACACCTGCAAGAACCCAGCACCTTGCGAAGGGGGTAACATACAAGCCCCGGCCCAGCGGGACCCGAGCGCCCCTCCCCCTGGCTCCCGGCGGGTGAAAAGAAACTGGAGAGATTTTTTTTTGGCAAGTGCTTTTTGGAAGCCTTAAAGGGACCGGCCCCCGTTGCTAGGGAGGCAGGGTGGCGGGAACGGTGAGCAGATGCCTGGGACCGGCACCTGAGGACAAAGAATATCCCGCATTTCTCCCTGCGGGACCGGCGGGTGGGTGCCTGAGACCGGCGCCTGATGACGGAGGAAATCGCGCGTTTTTCCCTTTTTTCTCTCTTTTTGGCGACTGCTTTTTGGAAGCCTTAAAGGGACAGGGACCCCGGGGCTAGGGAGGCAGGGCGGCGGGACTGGTGAGCGGGTGCCTGGGACCAGCGCCTGAGGACAAAGAATACCAAGCGTTCTTTCCCTGCGGGACCGGTGTGTGGGTGCTTTTTGGAAGCCTTGAAAGGACAGGGACCCTGGTGCTAGGGAGACAGGGCAGCAGGACCAGTGAGCGGGTGCCTGGGACCGGCACCTGAGGACAAAAAAAAAAAAATCGCGTGTTTTTTCCTTTTCTTTTCTTTCTGTTTCCTCTCTCATTGTTGCTGTTGTTGTTTTGGTTTGGAGAATGCTTTTTGGGAGTCTTAAAGGGGCAGGACAGGTCACTTAGACCAGAGGCAGGGAATCTGGGGATCTCTGGGCACTCTAACCCCCTGGGCAGCAGGGAGCACAGAGGCCCCTTACAGAGATAAATAGCCTCCCGGCCGCTCCCCTTCCAATGGGGCTCCACCATTTTGGAGGAACAGCCCCAGCCAGGACAAGCCCACAGCAACAGCGGAGATAAACCCCATAGCAACTGGGCAGGAAGCAGAAGCCCTGTCTGTGCACAGCTGCCCAGCACAAGCCACTAGAGGTCGCTATTCTCCCAGGAGAAGGCCACAAACAAACAAGAAGGGAAGCTCTTCCAGTGGTCACTTGTACCAGCTCTGCAAACTATCTCTATCACCATGAAAAGGCAAAACTACAGGCAGACAAAGATCACAGAGACAACACCTGAGAGGGAGACAGACCTAACTAGTCCTCCTGAAAAAGAATTCAAAATAAAAATCATGAACATGCTGACAGAGATGCAGAGAAAAATGCAAGAGCAATGGGATGAGATGCAGAGAAAAATGCAAGAGCAGTGGGATGAAGTCCGGAAGGAGATCACAGATGTCAGGAAGGAGATCACAGAAGTGAAACAATCCCTGGAAGGATTTATAAGCAGAATGGATAAGATGCAAGAGGCCATTGAAGGAATAGAAGCCAGAGAACAGGAACGTATAGAAGCTGACATAGAGAGAGATAAAAGGATCTCCAGGAATGAAACAACACTAAGAGAAATATGTGACAAGCCAAAAGGAATAATATTCGTATTATAGGGATACCAGAAGAAGAAGAAAGAGGAAAAGGGATAGAAAGTCTCTTTGAAGAAATAATTGCTGAAAACTTCCCCAAACTGGGGGAGGAAATAATTGAACAGACCATGGAATTACACAGAACTCCCAACAGAAAGGATCCAAGGAGGACAACACCAAGACACATAGTAATTAAAATGGCAAGGATCAAGGACAAGGAAAGAGTTTTAAAGGCAGCTAGAGAGAAAAAGGTTACCTATAAAGGAAAATCCATCAGGCTAACATCAGAATTCTCGACAGAAACCCTACAGGCCAGAAGAGAATGGCATGATATACTTAATGCAATGAAACAGAAGGGCCTTGAACCAAGGATACTGTATCCAGCACGACTACCATTTAAATATGATGGAGGGATTAAACAATTCCCAGACAAGCAAAAGCTGAGGGAATTTGCTTCCCACAAACCACCTCTACAGGGCATCCTACAGGGACTGCTCTAGATGGGAGCACCCCTAAAAAGAGCACAGAACAAAACACACAACATATGAAGAATGGAGGAGGACGAATAAGAAGGGAGAGAAGAAAAGAATCTCCAGACAGTGTATATAACAGCTCAATAAGTGACCTAAGTTAGGCAGTAAGATACTAAAGAAGCTAACCTTGAACCTTTGGTAACCACGAATCTAAAGCCTGCTATGGCAATAAGTACATATCTCTCAATAGTCACCCTAAATGTAAATGGACTTAATGCACCAATCAAAAGACATAGAGTAATAGAATGGATAAAAAAGCAAGACCCATCTATATGCTGCTTACAAGAACCTCACCTTAAACCCAAAGATAAGCATAGACTAAAAGTCAAGGGATGGAAAAACATATTTCAGGCAAACAACAGTGAGAAGAAAGCAGGGGTTGCAGTACTAATATCAGACAAAATAGACTTCAAAACAAAGAAAGTAACAAGAGATAAAGAAGGATACTACATAATGATAAAGGGCTCAGTCCAACAAGAGGATATAACCATTCTAAATATATATGCACCCAATACAGGAGCACCAGCATATGTGAAGCAAATACTAACAGAACTAAAGAGGGAAATAGACTACAATGCATTCATTGTAGGAGACTTCAACACACCACTCACCCCAAAGGATAGATCCACCGGGCAGAAAATAAGTAAAGACACACAGGCACTGAACAACACACTAGAACAGATGGACCTAATAGACATCTATAGAACTCTACATCCAAAAGCAATAGGATATACATTCTTCTCAAGTGCACATGGAACATTCTCCAGAATAGACCACATACTAGCTCACAAAAAGAGCCTCAGTAAATTCCAAAATATTGAAATTCTACCAACCAATTTTTCAGACCACAAAGGTATGAAAGTAGAAATAAATTCTACAAAGAAAACAAAAAGGCTCACAAACACATGGAGGCTTAACAATATGCTACTAAATAATCAATGGATCAATGAACAAATCAAAATAGAGATCAAGGAATATATAGAAACAAATGACAACAACACTAAGCCCCAACTTCTGTGGGACGCAGTGAAAGCAGTCTTAAGAGGAAAGTATATAGCAATCCAGGCACACTTGAAGAAGGAAGAACAATCCCAAATGAATAGTCTAACATCACAATTATTAAAACTGGAAAAAGAAGAACAAATGAGGCCTAAAGTCAGTAGAAGGAAGGACATAATAAAGATCAGAGAAGAAATAAACAAAATTGAGAAGAATAAAACAATAGCAAAAATCAACAAAACCAAGAGCTGGTTCTTCGAGAAAATAAACAAAATAGATAAGCCTCTAGCCCAACTTATTAAGAGAAAAAGAGAGTCAACACAAATCAACATAAAGAGAAATGAGAATGGAAAAATCACGACAGACTCCACAGAAATACAAAGAATTATTGAAGACTACTATGAAAACCTATATGCCAACAAGCTGGAAAACCTAGAAGAAATGGACAACTTCCTAGAAAAATAAAACCTCCCAAGACTGACCAAGGAAGAAACACGAAAGTTAAACAAACCAATTACGAGCAAAGAAATTGAAACAGTAATCAAAAAACTACCCAAAAACAAAACTCCGGGGCCGGACGGATTTACCTCGGAATTTTATCAGACACACAGAGAAGACATAATACCCATTCTCCTTAAAGTGTTCCACAAAATAGAAGAAGAGGGAATACTCCCAAACTCATTCTATGAGGCCAACATCACCCTAGTACCAAAACCAGGCAAAGACCCCACCAAAAAAGAAAATTACAGACCAATATCCCTGATGAATGTAGATGCAAAAATACTCAATAAAATATTAGCAAACAGTATTCAACAGTATATCAAAAGGATCATACACCATGACCAAGTGGGGTTCATCCCAGGGATGCAAGGATGGTACAACATTCGAAAATCCATCAACATCATCCACCAAATCAACAAAAAGAAAGACCAGAACCTCATGATCATCTCCATATATGCTGGAAAAGCATTTGACAAAATTCAACATCCATTCATGATAAAAACTCTCAGCAAAATGGGAATAGAGGGCAAGTACCTCAACATAATAAAGGCCATATATGATAAACCCACAGCCAGCATTATACTGAACAGCGAGAAGCTGAAAGCATTTCCACTGAGATCAGGAACCAGACAGGGATGCCCACTCTCCCCACTGTTATTTAACATAGTACTGGAGGTCCTAGCCACGGCAATCAGACAAAACAAAGAAATACAAGGAATCCAGATTGGTAAAGAAGAAGTTAAACTGTCACTATTTGCAGATGATATGATACTGTACATAAAAAACCCTAAAGACTCCACTCCAAAACTACTAGAACTGATATCGGAATACAGCAAAGTTGCAGGATACAAAATTAACACACAGAAATCTGTAGCTTTCCTATACACTAACAACGAATCAATAGAAAGAGAAATCAGGAAAACAATTCCATTCACCATTGCATCAAAAAGAATAAAATAACTAGGAATAAACCTAACCAAAGAAGTGAAAGACTTATACTCTGAAAACTACGAGTCACTCTTAAGAGAAATTAAAGGGGACACTAATAAATGGAAACTCATCCCATGCTCATGGCTAGGAAGAATTAATATCGTCAAAATGGCCATCCTGCCCAAAGCAATATACAGATTTGATGCAATCCCTCTCAAATTACCAGCAACATTCTTCAATGAATTGGAACAAATAATTCAAACATTCATATGGAAACACCAAAGACCCCGAATAGCCAAAGCAATCCTGAAAAAGAAGAATAAAGTAGGGGGGATCCCACTCCCCAACTTCAAGCTCTACTACAAAGCCATAGTAATCAAGACAATTTGGTACTGGCACAAGAACAGAGCCACAGACCAGTGGAACAGATTAGAGACCCCAGAAATTAACCAAAACATATATGGTCAATTAATATTTGATAAAGGAGCCATGGACATACAATGGCAAAATGACAGTCTCTTCAACAGATGGTGCTGGCAAAACTGGACAGCTACATGTAGGAGAATGAAACTGGACCATTGTCTAACCCCATATACAAAGGTAAACTCAAAATGGATCAAAGACCTCAATGTAAGTCATGAAACCATTAAACTCTTGGAAAAAAAACATAGGCAAAAACCTCTGAGACATAAACATGAGTGACATCTTCTTGAACATATCTCCCCGAGCAAGGAAAACAACAGCAAAAATGAGCAAGTGGGACTACATTAAGCTGAAAAGCTTCTGTACAGCGAAAGACACCATCAATAGAACAAAAAGGAACCCTACAGTATGGGAGAATATATTTGAAAATGACAGATCCAATAAAGGCTTGACGTCCAGAATATATAAAGAGCTCACACGCCTCAACAGACAAAAAACAAATAACCCAATTAAAAAATAGGCAGAGGAACTGAACAGACAGTTCTCCAAAAAAGAAATACAGATGGCCAGGAGACACATGAAAAGATGCTCCACATCGCTAATTATCAGAGAAATGCAAATTAAAACTACCATGAGGTATCACCTCACACCAGTAAGGATAGCTGCCATCCAAAAGACAAACAACAACAAATGTTGGCAAGGCTGTGGAGAAAGGGGAACCCTCCTACACTGCTGGTGGGAATGTAAATTAGTTCAACCATTGTGGAAAGCAGTATGGAGGTTCATCAAAATGCTCAAAACAGAGCTACCATTTGACCCAGGAATTCCACTCCTAGGAATTCACCCTAAGAACGCAGCAATCAAGTTTGAGAAAGACAGATGCACCCCTATGTTTATCGCAGCACTATTTACAATAGCCAAGAATTGGAAGCAACCTAAATGTCCATCGGTAGATGAATGGATAAAGAAGAAGTGGTACATATACACAATGGAATACTACTCAGCCATAAGAAGTGGAAAAATCCAACCATTTGCAGCAACATGGATGGAGCTGGAGAGTATTATGCTCAGTGAAATAAGCCAAGCGGAGAAAGAGAAACAGCAAATGATTTCACTCATCTGAGGAGTATACGAACAAAGGAAAAACTGAAGGAACAAAACAGCAGCGGAATTACAGAACCCAAAAATGGACTAACAGGTACCAAAGGGAAAGGAACTGGGGAGGATGGGTGGGCAGGTAGGGATGGGGGGGGAAGAAGAAGGGGGGTATAAAGATTAGCATGCATGGGGCGGAGGGAGAAAGGGGAGGGTGGGCTGCACAACACAGAGAGGACAAGTAGTGACTCTACAACATTTTGCTAAGCTGATGGACAGTAACCATAATGTGGTTGTTAGGGGGGACCTGATATAGGGGAGAGCATAGTAAACATAGTATTCTTCATGTAAGTGTAGATTAAAAATTAAAAAAATTTAAAAAAAAAAAGAAAGAAAGAAAAGGGGGATTACTCCTTGACAGGATAAAACTATTGGTAAATCAAAGATCAACGCATGCTTTAAATATCCTTAATGTTGATCACTTAAAGGGTGTCAGATGATCAGCTATGGAGGTACTCTTTTCTGATAATATTCCTTTCTCTTAATTTAAAAAAAAAAAAAAAAAGCAGTTACTGTGTGCTGACCTCCAATGAGTTCTGCACAGTGGTATAGAGGGCATGTCAAAGTGTGGGCAAAGGGTCTGTTTGTTTCTATGCAGAAGATCAAGGCCTAGCTTGCCCAGAAAATGAACTAAGATACGATATGAGGAGGAGCTTCTGGCATCAGCACTCTCTGGAGGACTTGTGCCAGGGGATGATCATCAAAAAGCCTCCACAGGTATCCGGACGATGCTGCGGTTGTGGCTGCATCCAGCCCACCGTCTCCTGGACTTGCCATAAGAATGAGGAGGGAGATGTCTAGGCTGGCATGTGCATACAGTGAGACAAAGAATTTGACCGGATCTGTACTGTTGGAACTCAACCAGGAGTTGGGAGGGGTGCAAGTTGTAGCACTCCAAAATCTCATGACTATAGACTATCTATGGTTAAAAGAACATATGGGATGTGAACAGATTGCAGAAATGGGCTGCGTTAATTTGTCTGATGGTTCAAGTACAGTTGGACAATATCCATCATATCATAGATAAATTTTCACAAATGCCTAGGGTGCCTAAATGGTTTTCTTGGCTTCACTGGAGATGGATGGTAATTATAGATTTGCTTTGTTTATGTCACCATATTCCTATTATGTTAATATGTGTGTGCAAATTAGTTAGTAGTTTAAAACCTATACATACTTAAAGTACTATACAAGAAGATATGTCAAAGAAATAATCAATCCTCCCATGTTTCCTTCATATGCTACATCTATAGCTTTTCTTCTTCCTTCCTAATTACAACCCTTAAATAGAATTCGTGCCTCATATCGAATTTACCGAGTATCATAATTCCTCCAGGTGGTAAAGATACCTCGAGACAAGTGCTGGGCATAGAAGCCACAGGGCATAAATCTGCAAAGAAGTAAAAAGCTAACCTTTTCAAACAATATGGCTTCTCTCTCACTTACCAACTTTACATTTCCCTGTATGGCCCTGGAAGATGACTGGTTAGCCAGAGACAGGTAAGATTCCTCAAGGGAGGAACAACCTAAGACAGGCACAGTCGCAGGGGGGCCATCAGGTGAGAATTTGGGGATCAACAGAGGTGAGGCTCAGAACCTCACCCCCCCTGCTTTGAGAGAAATCTTCTGCATCCGTGGATGTCTTGCTGCCCTTGTCTAGCCTGGATTAATACTTAGTCCATAGGCACACACCTGATCATCTGATCATCTACATTTGCCCTCTTACAGCACTAAACTATGTTTTCTACCTTTATCTTGCATCTACCTACCACTTCAGCATTTTATTAAAAATAAAAATAATAATAATAATAGGAGAAATGTGGGATCAACATATAAATCAAGTACAAAAATCAAACATATATTCATATTTGACCTGATTGTTTATAGGTCATAATGCATGATCAAAACCGAAAGTTTCTGTGATGAATGCCCTTGTACTGTTCACCATGTAAGAATTTATTCACTATGTAAGAATTCGTTCACCATGTAAGAACTTGTTCGTTATGCTTCAGAAGATTGGAGACTGACGAGAATTAGGCTTGAGATGGATTAATGATTGTACATTGAGCGTTGACCCCCCTATACTGAATTTTATTGTTGTTAACAACCATTTGATCAATAAATATGAGAGATGCCCTCTCAAAAATAATAATAATAATAATAATAATAATAATAATAATAATAATATGTGAATAAAATTGACAGGTGAGGTTTTATATCATAAAAAATATATATATATGCACCCCTATGTTTATGCCACATTATGAACAACTGGAAGCAACCAAACTGTCCATCAATAGATGAATGAATAAAGAAGACGTGGGACATACACACAATGTAATAGTGTTCCACTATAAAAAAAAAAAGCAACCCTGCTATTTCTGATAACATGAATGGACATAGAGGATATTATGCTAAGTGAAATAAGCCAGGCACAGAAAAATACCATATGATTTCTCTCATTTTAGGACTATAAAAACAAAACAAAATGAACAAAATAGCAGTAGACTCATAGACATTGAGAAGTGACTGTGGTTACCATGGGGGAGGGGCTGGGATAGGTGAATGGAAAACATGAGGTGGATATAAGGGCAAAAACAATTTGGACACAGGGATGGTAGTACAGCATGGAGAATACAGCCAATGCTTCTGTAACATCTTTCTGTGCTGACAGGGAGTAACTGCACTAGTTGCGGTGAGGATTTAATAATACGGGTAACTTGAAGCACAGTGTTATATACTTGGAATTAATATAAGATTGTATATCAACTGTACATCACATAAAATAAACAATAAAAAAATTGCCAAGCTGATTATAAGTCATAAGGAAATTCAAAAGTACTAGAATAATCAAAGAAAATTAATTTATAGGACTTACCTTTTTATTTTAACATATACAGCTAGAGTAATAAAAGGCTGCGATATTGGTGTATATATAGCGAAATAGTTCAGTGGAAGTGAACTGAAATTTCAGAAGTAACCCCTTATATTTATGGTGAACTGGTATTTTCATAGAAATGCAAAAACATTGGGGAAAGGTTAGTCTTTTCAACAAATTGACCTGGTAGAATGGACAGCCATATTTTTTAAAAAGGAATTTTGCTATATATCTTGTGCTATTTACAAATAAATTTACAAAAATAAGGCAAAATTAATCACAGACCATATGTAACAAACTCTAACACTTGGAGGGGAAAACAGATTATTTTTATATTAAGATTTTATAAATATTTTAGTTAAAGCATGATAATTTAAAAAATGAATAAATGTCATTCATCAAAATTAAGAAATTCTGCTGTTAAAAAGACATTATTAAGAATATGACAAGACACAAACTGGAGGCAAATATATGTGAATAACATATCTGAGAAAAGACATGGTCCAGACTACATAAAGAACTCTCAAAACTCAATGAAAACAAAACACATAAAACAAAAGCTAATGATTTAAACACACTTTACAAGGAAGATATAGAGATGGCAACTAAATGCACCAAAAGATGTGCAACAGTATTAGCATATATGCATACAAAAAATAAAATCACAATGAGATAGCACTACTAGAATGTGTAAAAGAATAAAGACAGCATACCAAGGAGGTGGATCAATCAAAACACTCCTACACTGCTGGTGGTATGTAAAATCATAATTCTGATTTGGAAACCTATTTGGTAGTTTCTTAAAAAGTTAAATATACACCTTCCATATGAGCCAGTGATTGTACTCCTATGTATTTACACAATAGAAATGAAAGTAGTGTCATTAGAGATATTTTTGCATGAATATCATAGCAGCTTTATTTGTTCAGTGCCTTACAATTGAAATGACAAAATATCTCTGAGCAGGTGAATAGTAAGCAAACTCCACACAATGGAATATTTCTTAGAAATAAATGGGATGAACTACAGATACACATAGTAATGTGGATGAATAAAAAAATTATGCTCAGCAAAATGAGCTAGGTGAAAAGTTAGTACATACTGTACGATCCCATTCATATAAAATTCTAGAAAATGCAATCTAATCTCTAATGACAGAGAACAGAGGAGGGGTTGGCTGGGATACAGCAGAGGGGAATATGCAGGCAGGACAGACAAAATGGGACACAAGAAAACTATTAGGAATGATGAACATATTTATTACTGTCATCGTGGTGATACTTCGGGGCAGTATACATATGTCAAAACATCAAATTGTGCACTTCAAATATGTGCAGTTAACTGAATGTCAATTATATCTCAATAACACTGTTAAAATACTTTAAGACATTTTTCTGTATATAACCATGAACTGCATGCCAGAAATCCATACCGACCCTTTAAAATACATTGTAATTTTAAAATACATACATAGTTGAAAAAACAAGATATAATTAGGCATCAAAATAAAAATAATAATGTGCACTAAAACATAATTATTGTGGCAAATATTTGACAAAATAATCATATAACATAGTACTCAAATTTTTATAAGTGAAATCACATTTTTATCTAGAAATTTCACTTATATCAATTATTCTTGCACATGCAAAAAATTTGTATGAAAATGCTTTTGATAGAATGGGTTGATACCTGGAAAATAAAGAACATTGTATATTTACTTCAGGTATTAGTTTAAAATTGCCAAAATATATATACAGCTAATATTATTAATACTGAAAAGTTGGTAAAAGCAAATTAACATTATATAATAAATGAACATATATTTAAATATATAAAAGTATGTTTTTTTATTGTGTGAAATATACATGACATAAAATTTATCATTTTGACCATTTTGAAGTATAAAAATCAGGGGCACTAAGCACATTCATACTGCTATACAACCATAAAAGCCAATTATAAGATATGGCTGCAAATTCTTATGCATTGGTTAGTATATTTGCAAAAGAAAAATCCGGAAGGATAAAGTCTATCATCTAAGTAGTAACTTTAAGTAATTTATAAAGTTTTCCTTTTGCTTTCTGATTAAAATTATTTAATAATAAACAATTCATGTGATAAAGAATTACAATATTCCAAAAGCATTACTAAATGGGGAAGTTTTTTAAAACATGAACTGTGTAATTTAAATGACAGAGTGTTCCTTCTGGTCCAGGCCAAATGCTGCTGTAACGTCCTCCTGTCTCCAAGGACATGGTCCCCACTGAAGTCTGTGTTACTTGGGTTTTTGCCAAACTTTACACAGAAAATTTATTAATGACTCCTGATCCTAGGTCACCAAGGACCATTTGTTTTTTTCACCTAGTTGCATTTTCGGCAAATTAAAAAGAAAAGTCATATTTAACATGACAAAAACTTTTCTGTCTGCCTTGATGATTTAAAATTAATCTCTTCCACCAGTGGAAAGAGTTTCTCAGCAAGTCTGTCCACTTTGTTGGATATGGAAACACATGGAGTTCTCTGCATAGTCAGACATGCCAATGAGTGTTAGCCTATAAGTACTTTTATGAAAATATCACTTTCAACATTGCAGTCTTAATATTGCCATGTTTAAACAACTAACAGAAGCTCCAATTTATAAAACAAAGAGTGAGTATTATAAAATTTGTTTCTTTGATTGTAATTCATTTTTTAAGATCTAGGTTGTATTTTCCTCTGGAAAAGAAAGCAGATTTCAATGACAATTTCTGTATTTTTGATGTATTTAAGATATATTTATGAGATGTCATTTTTTTAGAATGAATTTCCTTATATAGATAAATGTCATTGCCTAGGAGGTTTCTATGCATAAATTATGAAATAAATGTGTATCTAACTTAATATGATATAATCAGGGTAATTTTGGACAGATATTCAACCTTACTTAAAAAACAAAGTGTTTTGGGGTATATAGAAGCGTATCAGTGTGCCCTTGCATTCTTCTCATCTCAAAAAAGAATAACATAACAATTGAAGTGACAATATCTCATTGCATATTCTTGTGTTCATTTTGAACATTTGTTAGAAAGATAGTTAATTACACTTTAGTGTCAATCTATTGTAAAATAATAGTGTATTAGAGAAACACAGATATAATTTGAGGTTAAATAATGCTTTAATGCATTATCAATTGCTAAATGTGAAAGGCCTCAGTAAAGTTTCACAATGATGTACAATCATCTGAGAGACTAGGAGAAAAGATAGGAGGAAAAGATGACTGCGAGGCAAAAGTTACATGTAATGTATTTGTGTATATATATATATATGAATGTATATGTAAATAACCATTCTATAGCTCAATTTTATATTAATACTTGACAGTTGCAAATTTCTTAAGAGGATTCTAACTTTTGAGTAAACCATGATCGTGTTAGTTATTTTTCTCATTTTAGAAACATTATGGACTAGGTAAACAGTCACAATCAATTCTGCCCAAGCCGCAGTAGGAGAAGAACACATTAAGTTAAGAAATAAATGAATCCACTGTAACACAAACTAGGTACAAAGGGGAAAATATTTTCTATTATTGATGTCAGGAATCCTCAAAATTTGAAATACTGATTTCATATTAGAAACATTTGAGTCCATACTGGTGTAATATCAGTCAGGATGAAATAACTCATTGGCAGCAGATGGAGAGGCAAAGAGTAAGCAGTCATCACCTGTTAGCAGTAAATGTAACATACTAAAGGAACTACTAATTCTGAAAAAACAGAGTGTGTAGAGGGGGTGGAAATGACCAGCAGGGCTTAAGTTTGCTTATAAGAATTAAGCACTCATAACCTAAAAAAGACACCAACAAAAATTTTTTGGAAAAAAGACCTCAAGTTTTGCTCTAGGCTCCGTATGGCAAACCCAAGTTACATTAGCACTGTTTCTGAAAAGACCCAAAATGTCAAGAAAAGATGTAAAATCGAGGTTATCGATTTTGTCTCTGAACAGGGAATAATTCTTGACAGCTAAACGACATTTTAGCTACTCATAAAATTACAACTCTTCAGCTATCTACTTAGTCATATGGGAAAATCCTAAGTACAGGATAAATATAAAATGTATAATATATATAATGAAATATAAGTTTGAATACATTACATTTTGAACACTTAAAGTAGTCTATAATCTATGGGAAATCTTCTCTGAATATTACATACAGATTGGAGAGAAGTCAGAAGTCAGTGATGAGAAATGGTACAGTAACTACATTCATTCTGCTGGGACTGACAGATGACCCTGACCTGCAGGTTCTGATTTTCATCTTTCTATTTCTCACCTACACACTGAATGTAGCTGGAAACCTGACGATCATCACACTCACTTTTGTGGATTCTCACCTTAAAACACCCATGTACTTTTTCTTAAAAAATTTCTCTTTCTTGGAGATCTCATTCACAACTGCCATTATCCCCAGATACTTGTATAACATAGCAACAGGTGACAAGATCATTACCTATAATGCTTGTGCCACCCAAGTGTTTTTTATCGACCTCTGTGGAGTAACAGAATTTTTCCTGCTGGCGGCCATGTCCTATGACCGTTATGTGGCCATCTGCAAACCCCTGCATTATGTGATCATCATGAGCAGCAGAGTCTGCAGGGTTCTCATCATATGTTCTTGGATGGCTGGTTTATGTGTAATAATCCCACCCCTTAGCCTGGGCTTAAATCTAAAATTTTGTGACTCCAACATGATTGATCACTTTGGCTGTGATGCATTTCCCTTAGTGAAAATCTCATGCTCAGATACATGGTCCATGGAACAGACAGTCATCATCTGTGCTGTGCTGACCCTAAATATGACTCTTACCTGTGTAGTTCTCTCATATGCTTCCATCATCAAGACAATTTTCAGATTCCCTTCTGTTCAACAAAGGAAAAAGGCCTTTTCGACCTGTTCCTCCCACATGATTGTGGTTTCCATCACCTATGGCTCCTGCATTTTCATCTACATGAATCCTACAGCAAAGGAAGAAGTGACCATCAACAAAGTGGTTTCACTGCTCATTTCTTCTATTTCACCTACATTGAACCCATTTATTTACACCTTAAGAAACAACCAAGTTAAGAAAGCCTTCAAGGATGCAATGAAAAGAACTGCTATACTCTCAGCTAAGGAAAATAAAATATTTCAAAAACATATAAAAAATATTAGTAAATGATCCCAGAGATTTTATTTTTCATGATTAGAATAGTGTTTTTTAAAACATGCTTTTGACCTGTTTGTCTTACATGATTGTGAGATTAAGGATATGAAGTACATATGTACTTAAATTATATTAATTTTCTCAACACTTCTTTAACCTAGCTTCCAATGAACTCTGCTCATGCAATTTTGGTACGTTCATTTTTCAAATCAATATCTGATAGTTTTGCATGTCAATTTCTTTGAAAAAATCATTTTGAAAAGAAATAAACTTCCTAATATTAATACATAATAAAAGTAATTAGGAAAACATATGGTAAAATTCTTTGCAGCTCATAAAATATACCGAGTAGTGATACTAAAACATATGCAATAAAGATAATTTCACACAAAATGTCTAGCATGTTTAAATAATCAGTAATTTAAAATGTGGGAAACAGAATAAATAGCACTTTCAATATTGAGAAAATAGAGATAAATATTAATATGAAAACAAATACTGGGAAATATGTGACAAGTATTCTTTTGAATCTATAACTGAAATCATAGCAAAGTTGTAAATAGAAAGTGTCAGCAATAAAGATTCAACTAAAAACAGCTGATGTGCTTTCAAAAGCAGTAATCTATAAAATGACTTGTGGACACTCAGGAGAGCATAAACCAGGGGACAGATGTTAGATTACAGACCACAAGGCTCAGGATTAAAGTCTGGGGATTAGTGTGTAGGAGCACTTGGAATGACACAATCATGGTACATTCAAAGAAAGTCTGATTTAGAAACCATGTCATATTCACACAAGGATTACATTTTTTTCTGAATAGTGTTGTCTGTTGCTTAGAGAGCTGTGGGTCAAAGGAAGAACATTTCCCAGTGTATCTGATAGCCAGTGCCTACCTGCAACACAAATTAGACTTATAAAGTCTAAATTCTATCATAATAATTTAAATTAAAAGATACAAAGAATTGGAAAACCCAGATAAATATAACTCCTTGAAAATTAAGGTATTTGTATCTGATTAACTAATTGTTATCTGGAAACCAATGAAATGCAGACATGTCACAGCAAGTTACCTACAGCACTGAAAAAAATGTAATATGAATTGAGTTATCTTAAATGAATTCCTTTTTTACAGAAACGTAAAATAGCCCTAAAGAGAGGAACTTATTCTAATAAATTTGAAAAACCTAAATGGGAAATGTAACTTACTATGGACAGAAAATGAAATCATGTAAATAAGTTAAAGAAATTTAGAAGCCAGTTCTTTGAAAAGTCTAATAGCATAAACCCCACCCCAATGAATATGATGAATCAAAAACAGAAATGCTCAATATTTTATTGGAAGATTTTGGATATTCAATAACAAAAGAGAATGAAAAAATAAGGATTAATATGAGAAAGAATAAATAAATGATTGCATTTGATTTTAAAGTCTTTTTATTAACACTTTCCTTTTCTGAAATGGAAATATATCATATAATGGATGGCTCCTACCATTGTTTACAAGTTAATAAGCAACATTATCTTTTCAAAGTGAAACATAGTACAGTCACATGTCTTAACAATTACTGATGTCTTAAAATTGGACCTATCTCTTATTTTATCCTCAAGTCATTCTTACACATCCAGAGAACTCAAGGAACTCTAATAGGGAACTAGTGGAGTTGATGAGAGAATTTGGTGTTCTAGGTAAAAAATGGAAATATTTAAAAATCAGAAGACTAATAACAATAAACAACAGGAAATCAATGAGCAAATATCTCTGTCATAATAGTCATATACAGCATAAAATCTCTTTAAAGAATATATATAGTTAGAACAAAAGAAAGGCAATCATACTTAGAAATGTTTATTGTGAACTTGTGTCTGTGTATATGAAAGATTATGTATTGTACAAACATTTATTTGTATATAGTCACTGAGCATGTAGAATATTAATGGCAGACAAATTTTAATGCAGGTTATCAGAAGCAGACAATAAGTGATGCATTCAGAAAGAAGAATGGGTACAATGAGACGAAGGAAAAAGTCAAAGTAAAACTTTGATCAAAAAATCCAAAATATATGTGAGGGCTTGAGGATATATATATTTTGTTATAAATAAAGAAGCTTTTTCTCAAGTAGTTTTCAATATACAAAAGTGAAAGAATATCAAATGTCTGTTGCCAAGTGAAAAAATTAAGTTTCAATTTATTTTGGTAACACAAGATCAGTAAAAATAAAAACCGCAAAAAGAAAACCTCTTTAAACACATAAATATTCCATACCATGCAATTGGATATTATTCACCCATAAAAAGAAGGAAATTATGCCACTTGAAAGAACATGCATGCACCTTGACAGTATTATGCTAAAAGAAATGTCAAACAGGTTTGTGGTTACAGGGATGGGGAAAGATTGAATAAAGGTGCTCTAAGTGTACAAACTCCTAGTTACAAGATGAATAAGTACTTGGGATGTAGTATAGAACATGATGACTTTACTTACATTTGTATGGTATATTTAAAAGTTGTTAAGAAAGTAAATCCTAAGAGTTCTCACCACAAAGAAAGAACATTTTTCTCACATCTCTATGAGGTGATGGATGTTAACTAAGCATTGTGGCAATCATCTCGCAATATGTAAGCCAAGTCATTCTGCTCTACATCTTAAACTTACACAGTCCTGTATTTTAATTACATCACAATGAAACCAGAGAAAAAATTCCCATAAAATAGAAACTGAAAAGAAGAGCACTCTAAAATCAAAGCAAGCAGAAGAAAGTAAATAAAAGAGATTAGTGTAGAAATAAAGTAGAGAATAGAAAACTATTAGAGAAAATTCATGAAACCAAAAGTTGGTTATTTTTTAAAAAATCAATAAATTGAAAAATACTTGCATTGAACAAGATAAAAAAAAAAGACTCTAATTACATAAATCAGGAAAGAAAGAGGAGTGTCCCTAAACCTTACAATAATAAGAGGAACTATAAGGAAATACTGAAAACAATTACAAGCCTGTTGCTTAACCTAGATGAAATGGATAAATTCTTACAAAGACACAAACCACCAGCTTGGCTAAAGAAGGAGTAGAAAATCTTGATATATTTGTAGCAAGTAGAGATAATCAAGTTTATAATCAAAGACTTCCCATAAAGCAACTCAAGGCCTAGATGTCTTCTATGGTGAGTTTTACCAAATGTTCAAACAATAATTAACACCACTCTTTCACAAAGTCCTGGAGAAAACAGAAGACAAACACTTTCTCATTCATCTTACGAGGCAAGTATTACCATGATCACAAAACATACACATTGCTAAAGGAAACTATAAACCTCCTTGTAAACACACATGTGAATATCCTTTAAAATACTTGCAAACCAAATTCTGCAGCAGTTTTAAAATGGTTATATACTATGTATGATAAAGAGAGATGCATCACAAAGGGGTAGGGGTAGGGGTAGGGAAGTAACTAGGGAACTAACTAGATTCACATATATCTAAGTTTAAAACAGCATGTGGCAAGCTATGTTTTACCAGGGTTTTAATAGTTGTTTATCCATTTATAAATATTACATGTGAAATATATGGGCATATTTGCAAGAGAAAAAGTGTGAAAAGATAAGCTCCAGAAGAGTAGCATTTGATATTTTTTTAAAAGTTCTTTTCCTTTTTATTTGTCTCAGTATTTTCATTTTCCTTACTTTATCAAACGAGTGATTGAAGTTTTAATATGCTTATTAATGACACGTTTCTGAATGTATTTCTTTCGGATAGTTGGTATTCACTGATAGGATCATTTTTATCTGACAGTAAGTAGGAAGTCATCTAAAAGTAATATAACATGTGGGACAAAAAGCAGCTCCCAGTGAAACACAATCTATTGACAACTTGGTTTTTATTCTATTATCTAACTAGAAAACTGATTTTGTAAACATTTGAAGTATAGTATAAATAGTAATCAGTCAATAATAATTCAGACCAATTTATTACTCAAGTCTTGCATTGCAATATCAGAGTTCTGATGCTGCATCAAAATTGTTCTGTACCTAAATAGTACTCAACGTCGGCTGGACTGTGCTATTTGTTAGAGAAGCACAGGTCTCTCTACACTGAGAAGAAGCAGATGCAGAGATGGAGGTGGGTCACAGAAATGATCTTTCACTGAAATTCTAATGATCTGCTGTAAATGTCAGGTGTGGACCTACAACTATGGAAACAACTATAGCTCCCATATGCAAGCCATCAGCAAGTCCATGCCCCATGCCTATGATAGTGATTGTCATTCTTGGGACTTAATTCTGGAACATAGACACAGTGCTCCCATGTCAATATGGAAAGACTATCATAGGCATATAGCAAAACCTTTCACATAATAAACAAATTGGAGGCTTCAGGAATAAGTGTAGGAAAATTTCCTCTTTGTGAATCACTGACTCTATTCTGAAAATATTTGAGAAGCTGCTGGGAGTATTATTTAACTTGTATTAGTTGAGGAAAAATATCTAGACAACATGTTGCCACAAATCTAGAACATTAAAGTCCCTGGCTTCTTAATACTCTGCTGAGAGATGCATCAGGAAAGCAAAAGCATTATCAATGAATACACAACCTCTCCCCCTGAGCATACAACTAATCCTTTGGCACAAAAGCAAAGAGAACACAGCAATTATCACTATTTTCAGGAGTGAAGATAATGGATATAATAATAGCAGTGCTGCTACATGGCAAGATTTACAAACACAGCCAGAAAAATAAACTTTCAGAAACAAAAATATTAAAAATCAAATGTTAGATTTAGGATATAGTGAATTAAATAAGTAAATTAAATATCACAGCAGTTTTTAGATACATCTCAAATAAGAAATGATAACTTTGTATAACACCCAACCCATGTATCAGCATTTCATTGAATTCCAACAAGACTGAAACTAAAAAATCAGTGACCAAGTACTGCCATCCCAAGTAGAAATGGGGTTGGGGGACAGAGATAAGTGAATAAACAGTATGAGAAGAAAAATTACTCCACATAGATAACCTATGTAATTAGTTGAATACCTGGCCAGATCTGTTAGTTTGATAATAAGAAAGTCAGGGAAAGAAACAGGGGGCAAGTATGGGTATTTGTATGTTTGAGATGTATTTAACTATATTTCTGACCTTCTGAAGAGCATTTATTTTGGAGATGAACCAAATAAAAGTTTAAGATAATATCCCAAAAGTGTACCTGCTAAATTAAAGGAACTAAGAGGGGACTGAGAAATACAGACATAATAGAGACCAGAAAGAAAAGGAACACCCAGAAATTAGAAGTAAAAAGGTAGAAAAATGTGAGTGGTGACGTCCAATGACAGAAATGTGCCACCTGCAAAGCCCTGCGTTAATGGCTATCAGGAGCAACAGGGTCTGCAGAAGACTGATCCTTTGGTGTTGGACAGTTGGCTTGTTGCTCACACCCCCACCACTTAGTAAGGGCCTAACCCTGGAACCCATGACTCTAAAGTTATTAACCATTTTTTCTGTGATGCATCACCCCTCCTGAAGACCTCATGCTCAGAAACATGCGTCATAGAGTAGACCGTCATAGATTGTGCCATGTTGACCTTTATCATGACACTTGTATGTATAGTTCTATACTATATATACATCATCAAGACCATGCTACAATTACTTTCTGTCCAGCAAAGAAAAATGGCATTTCACACCTATTCTTTACATGTGATTATGATTTCCATCACTTGTGGAAACTGTATTTTCATCTCTGTTAAACCTTCAGCAAAGAAATCAGCAGCTATTAGAAAGGGTATGAGTGTCCTCACTACTTCCATCACCCCTGTGCAGAACCATTTCACTTATATCTTGATAAATAAGTGAGTAAAACAAGGTGACAATGACTCAATCAGAAGAACTGCACTGTTCTCACTGAAGTAAGACAGCATTAATGCAGAAGAATTGAGTTTTCATAAAAATATCAGACACCCCTAAACTGTAACTTTAAGGTTTTAACCTTTTCTTACTTGGCATGAAAGTTTTATTGGGACTATATTGCTTAATGAGAAGATATTATATTTCCATAAAACAATAAAATGATTTATCACTTAACCAAGCTGTAATAAAACTACACACAATATATGCAGAAACAATGAGTAACCTTAATGTTTTAGATTTAATGATGTGCATTTCTCTATTCCAATTCCAGCTTTGGACTGTCATTTTGATTACATGGACCATTCTAGATTATTCTATTTTTGACTTTAAAAAATAAACCAGGCTGGTGAGAATGTAAATTACTTCAACTATTGTGGGAAGCAGTATGGAGGTTCCTCAAAAAGCTCAAAATAGAAATACCATTTGACCCTGGAATTTCACTCCTCGGAATTTACACAAAAAATTCAGCAGCCCAGTTTGAAAAAGACATATGCACCACTATGTTTATCACAGCACTATTTACAATAGCCAAAAATTGGAAGCAACCTCAGTATCCATCAGAGATGAATGGATAAAGAAGATGTGGCACATATACACAATGGAATATTATTCAGCCATAAGAAGAAAAGAAATCCTACCATTTGCCACAACACAGATGGAGCTACAGGGTATTATGCTCAGTGAAATAAGCAAAGTGGAGAATGACAAATATCAAATGATTTCACTCATCTGTGGAGTATAAGAACAAAGGAAAAACTGAAGGAGCAAAACAGCAGAAGACTCACAGAACCCAAGAATGGACTAACACTTACCAAACACAAAGGGACTGGGGAGGAAGGGTGGGAAGGGAGGGATAAGGGGGGAAGGAAAGGGGGCATTATTATTAGCATGTATAATGAGGGGGGCACGGGGAGGGCTGTACAATACAGAGAAGGCAAGAAGTGACGCTGTAGCATCTTACTACGCTGATGGACAGAGACTATAATGGGGTATGTGGGGGGAACTTGGTGATGGGGGTGTCTAGTCAACATAATGTTCCTCATGTAACTGTAGATAAATAATACAAAATAATAGCATCAAAAAAAATAAAAATAAAAAATAAACCAGTGACTTAATTCACAATTGCATCAAAAAGAATAAAATACCTACAAATAAACATAACCAAGGAAGTCAAAGACCTCTACTCTGAAAACTACAAGACACCCTTGAGAGAAATTAAAAATACCACATAAATGGAAACACATTCCATTCTCATGGACAGGAATAATTAATATTGTCAAAATGGCCATCCTGTCTAAAGCAACCCTGCCTAAAGAATTTAAAGATGCAATGTAATCCCTACCGAAACAGCAACAGCATTCTTCAATGAACTAGAGCAAATAGTTCTAAAATTCATATGGAAACACAAAAAACCCTGACCAGCCAAAGGAATCCAGAAAAGGAAGAATAAAGCAGGGGGAATTATGCTCACCAACTTCAAGCTCTACTACAAAGCCCCAGTAATCAAGATAAATTGGTACTGGCACAAAAAAAGACCCATAGACCAATGGAACAGACTAGAGAGCCTAGATATAAACCCGAGCATATGCACTCAATTAGTATACAATAAAGGAGCCATTGATATACAATACGGAAATGACAGCCTTTTCAGCAGCTGATGATGGCAAAACTGGAAAGCTACATAGAAGAGAATGAAACTGGATTACTGCGTAACTGCATACACAAAAACTAAATTTGAAATGGATCAAACACCTGAATGTAAGTCAAGAAACCATAAAACTTAGAATTAAACATAGGCAAAAATCTCTTGAATGTAAACATGAGCAACTTCTTTCTGAAAGCATCTCCACAGACAAGGCAAAAAAAAATAAAAATGAACAAATCGGACTACATAATACTAAAAAGGTTCTGTACACCAAAGGACACTATCAGCAGAACAAAAATGCATCCTACAATATGGGAGAATATATTTGTAAATAATATACCTACCAGGGAGATGACAACAAAAATATATACAGAAATCATACTCAATAACTAAAAAGCAAATAACCTGATGAAAAAATGGGCAGAAGATATGCACAGAAACTTGCACAAAGAAGAACTCAGATGGGGCCCTGCTGTTTGTTGACTTCAGGGTGGGGACAATAGTGGCCGTGGCCAAGGAGTCACAGTGTGAGACACAGTGGACAGCACCCTTTCTATAGAAGTCTGCAGAGAGCTTCTGACAGATAAGACCAACATGAACAGCAGGAGAAGGTGGGCAGGCCTCAGCCCTCCCTCCCTGCAACCAGGTCAGATGCAGCCCCAGCACGAGCCACCTGACCCGTGAGCATGATGGTCCCACTCCGGGTGTGGAGTGTGGAGTAAGGGCAAACGTGAGCAGCAGGGGCGGGGAAGCAGCACAGATGAGGGCACCAGGACCAGGAGCAGGAGCAGGAGAAGGAGATGAGACCAGAGGAAGTCCAGGTCCAGGGAAGGACCCACAGAGGCTGCTACCACTACAGACAAAGGTGCCACGGCTCCTGTCCAAGGCCCGGAAGACGCACCTGCAGATGCAGAAAGCGCCAAGGTGTTCTTGCCAGTCCCTGAGCACACCTAATGAGGGAGGCTCATGGAGTATGAAGGACCTCACCCCATCTGACAGCTGCCACATCCCCTTCAAACCCAGTTCCCACATATGGCCATGTAAACGAAACTTTTGGTTCGCCGAAAAGTTGGCAGAAGGCTCAGGAGGAGGAGATGAAGGAGGCATTAACAACTTTCCTGGGCACATCACACCCGACAATGGAGACCAAGGACAGCAACTTGCCAGAGAAAAACCTCAAGAGACCACAGTGGTGATCCCACCTTAGACGACCAAACCCACAAAAGATAATTTTGGTCATCAAAAAAAAAAAGCTTCAGATAAGAAACATGAACTGATGACCTGCCATAGTCTCCATTAATGCAAATGACACAAAACAAGAGTAAATACAAGAGAAATGTGTGAAATAAGTGGGGGCAGGGGCTGGTATGTGACCCTGGGCAACCTCCACCACCCAGAGAAAGGGTTTGATGCCACACCATTCCACCTTGACGTCCCCTCAACTGGGGTGGAGCAGCTGGGGAAAGTGAATTGTGCCTAAATGGAGGGCAGGTGTGGTATTGCTACTGCAACAACAAGGCCAGTGTGGAGGGAACAGAGGCAAGCAGCTGGACCCGTGAAGCCCTGTGGGCCAGCCGCGTTCTGAGATGGGGCCGACCCTGCATCACCACAAAAGGTAGAATACAGTCTGTGCCTTAATGTCTACACTAAAATGTCAAATGCAAGGTTTTCTCACCCTATCGTGGACTCGGGGGGTGGAGTTCTGGAATTTTCTGGCTGTACCCCCTCTGGGGCAAAGAGTACTTATATCTATCTGTCCACTGGCCCATTTCTCCTTCCCGAGAACCCATCTTATCCTAAGAGGCAGGGTGCTCTCCCAATAAGGCTAATGATAACAAGGGAGATTATAGGGTGGGCTTTCTGGAAAGCTCGTTACAGGTAATGACCCCTTCTGCCCCCTCCTCTTCGTTTCCCTTCCTCCCTGGACAGTGGATAGGATGGAATTTCCAAAGGGCCAAGGCTAGCTCTGGGCGTGAATTTGTTTAAATTAGAAGAAGACATCACCGTGAGCAGTTGAATTACATAAAAGACTGCTGTTGTGCGCAGCAACAGGCCTACGGGTGCTGGGCCTGACTCGACAGGCAGAGCCCAGGCTGGATTTCAGTCCCCACTCGGTCCCGTGGCTCAAAGCTTTCAGCAGTGCAGAACTGTACAACTGTGCGTGGCAGCCCATACTTTGGATTATGAGGCAACCTTGAGGACGGAGAGCACGTGCCCAGGACAGAACTGGAAGACCAAAGAAGCGTGGGCCCTTGATGAGGGCGGCACCTCTACACCAGCCCTGGAAGCCTTCCTCCTGACACAATTATTCTGGGCCATTACTTCATTCTCGTTTCCTCAAATTAGAGTCTAAACTTTACCAGGCACAATGGGTCTGCCTTATTTATCACTATATGCCACGGCGTCCCCCAGACCCTGGCCCTCAGTCAGTGCTCAATAAGACTTTACTTGAGAGCTCCCTGCGTGAGTGGGAGATTGCCCTTGACAGGAACGTCAGCTGGTCTCCCCACAGCTGGTGACATGGAGGCCCCTGGGCATCACGGCCCCGCCCTGCCCACCATGGGCCTCCCACATGCCCATACATGGGCACAAGGAGGGTCTGCTCGGGCTGGCCTCTGTGACCTCATAATGCCCAGGGGCCTCCCGTGACTATAAGAGGACCAGGAGCCAGCCCCTGGCTCACAGCCCACGCAGTTCCACCTGCTCACAGGTTGGCTGGCCCACCTAAGGTGGTACCTCCTGCTCTGAGCACCCACACCCAATCCACCCGGCACCATGGCCAGATACACACGTTGCCGTGGCCGCAGCCGTAGCCAGAGCAGATGCTGCCGCCAGAGACCAAGAAGTCACAGGAGGAGCAGGCGATGCTGCCAGAGGCGGACAAGAAGAGGTGAGGGGCGTTGTCCAGGGGGTGGAGCTGGAGGAGGCGCTGCTGCCAGAGGCGGAGAGGAAGAGGTGAGGGGCTCTGCTGGGGGCTCAGCTCATGCTGAAATCTCCCGCCTCTCTTATTCCCCACAGTGTGCTATCGTCGCTACACCGTGAGGTCCAGAAGATGCTAAACGCACACGAGCAACTGCGCCACACACCTGCCTGAAATTTTCCTGGCTTTCAAGACCCTCCTGCCGCACCTTGCGAATGCCACCATCCCAATGAAACGAACAGGAGCCTGCTAACGAACAATGCCGCCTGTCAATAAATGTTCAAAATGCAAGTCAACTCTCGTCTCTTTGCCTTGACAGGAGCTCCGGAGGGGAGGGCTTGGGGATGACGGGAAGAGGGGACAGGAGTAGCGGTTGTCACACTGGATCTGGTCACAATCTCTGACCACTCCCAGGCCATCACCCGAATCTGCCTCACCCAATGCCCTGTACGTCCCTCCCCAGCAGGGACAGGAGCCCCTCATCCTGAGTTCTGAGCCCATCTCCATCTCTGTGCTCAGTGGCTTGCGGTTGGCGCCTTGAAATGGGCCACAAACTAACAAGTGGTACAAATAACAGCTTCCTCCTTCCCACCCGAGAGAGCCAGAACACTCACCAGTCCGTCACTGTACCCCACCAATCCCCAGAGTGCCCACATGTGTTTATCTTAGCCTGAAGCTGGAATTCCCACTTGAAACACTTCAGCTCCGTCTGAGCACTATACCCAACCTGCCCAGGGAGCGGCGGGAGCTAAGCTTTCAACTCTACGGAGGTACAATCCCGACTTAAGAAAACAAGGCAACTTGCTCATCGTGCGTCTGCCCACTTGACACCGAAGGTTCCGACCTGCAGTGAGATGGTGCAGCGCCCACAGTTTAACACCCCAGTGAGACGTGGAGATGTTTACAGGAACCCTGGAAACAACGTTGGATGTTTGTACACTTGGCTCAAAGACTACCACAGCGCAGGTCACAATCAGCACATGGGAGCTCTGGCACCCAGCGCTCTAAAGCGACAGTGCCATTACACACCTGACAACGGTCACGGCCTCAACTTACTTACTGAGCACCATGATATACGTTCTGCACTCATCCTCTCACAGCAACCTTGCAGGGTAGGTATTGAAAAGGCGGCGCCATCAACCTCCTGCCCCACTCTTCCAGGTGAGGAACTTTAAGCAGGTAGCCGAAACTACTTGCAGGACCCCAGTCACAGGATGCTCCCTAGGCAGGCTTCCACAAGCACATGGTGCTCCAGGCATGGAGACTTTGACATGGGGCTAAGGCCTGGGCACTCCTATTTTCACCAAGTGCCCAGGGGGAATCTGAAGGCACTACTAAGTGAAAGAGGCAGCAGATGAACACCAGACAGAAATCGCCCCCTGTAACTGCTGTAACACATTTACCACAAACAGCATAGCATAAAACAACACAAATTTCTTATCTCTCTGAAGAATGCGGGTCAATTCCAAAATGGTTCACATGGGGTGAGCAAGGTGTTCCTTCTGGAGGCTCTGAGGGAGAAAAACCTGTTTGCTTCTATGTCCCAGCTTCCAGAGGCCACCTGCATTCCTGGGCTCACAGACCCTGGCAGCACTCAGCATCTTCAGATCTCTCTTCCTACAACCTCCTGCCCCACTCTGCCAGCTATAAGGGCCCATATGACCACACTGAACCCAGGATCGTATGTCAGTCTCCATATCTCTAGCTCACATCCATAAAGTCCCTTTTGCAATTTGGAGCAGGAAGACACTAATCTATCACACGCTCTCGCCCTTTTCAGTTGCTCGGAGGCCCAGGACATGAAGGGAAGATGACATCTGTTTAGGCAAGAGTATCTCGTGGGTTGGGAAGGGGTCCGAGGGCAAAGGGCATGGACTCTGAATGAAGTCCAGCTTTGCCCCTTATTTGCAGAGGGACCTTGAGCAAATCACTTATTTTCTTCATGCAGTAAATGAGTAAATATACAGCAAGGAAATGAATAAATGCCTGGCATACAATAATCCCTAGATTATGATAAACTGGTGAACAGATAATGAGGGCCCACGGATACACATACTGGTGCTGGGCTTTTATAACCCCACACCAGGGCACACAGCACTGAAGCGGCTTCGGAAATGACAACGGGTCGATGTGCACCAGCTGGGAGCATGGGGGCTGAGGCTGGGGCTTCGACCTGGGCAAGCTGGTGCTCCTCTTGCGGCCTACGAGTCCCACTGCGACACATTATTACCGGCAAGGCAACAGGGTGGCTTGCCCTTCCGGGACCTGCTGGCTGCGGGCCCCTGCTGTGTGTTGACTTCAGGGTGGGGACAATGGTGGCCGTGGCCACCGAGTCACAGTGCGAGTCACAGTGGACGGCCCCCTTTCTACAGAAGTCCGCAGAGAGCACCTGACAGATTAGACCAACATCAACAGCAGGAGCAGGGGGGCAGGCCTCAGCCCTCCCTCCCCGCCCCCAGGTCAGCTGCAGCCCCAGCACGAGCCACCTGACCCGTGAGCACGATGGTCCCACTCCGGGTGTGGAGTGTGGAGTCAGGGCAAACGTGAGCAGCGGGGGCGGGACAGCAGCACAGATGCGGGCACCAGGACCAGGAGCAGGAGCAGTAGAAGGAGCTGAGCCCAGAGGAAGTCCAGGTCCAGGGAAGGACCCACAGAGGCCGCTACCACTACAGACAAAGGCGCCACTGCTCCTGTCCAAGGCGCCGGAGACACACGTGCAGATGCAGAAAGCGCCAAGGTGTTCTTGCCAGTCCCTGAGCACCCCTGATGCGGGAGGCTCATGGAGCACTGGGGACCTCACCCCATCTGTCAGCTGCCACATCCCCTTCCCACCCAGCTCCCACAGATGGCCCTGTAACCGAAACTTTTGGTTCCCCCAAAAGCTGGCAGAAGGCTCAGGAGGAGGAGGAGATGCAGGAGGCATTAACAACTTTCCTGGGCACAGCACACCTGACATTGGAGACTAAGGACAGCCACTTGCCAGAGAACCATCTCAAGAGACCACAGTGATCCCACCTTAGACGTCCAAACCCACAAAAGATGACTTTTGGTCATCTGCCAAATAAAGCTTCAGATAAGAAACATGAACTGATGGCCTGCCATTGTCTCCTTTAATGCAAAGGACACAAAACAAGAGTAAATACAAGAGTAAATGTGTGAAATAAGTGGGGGCAGGGGCTGGTATGTGACCCTGGGCAACCTCCACCACCCAGAGACAGGGTTTGACGCCACACCATTCCACCTGGACGTCCCCTCAACTGGGGTGGAGCAGCTGGGGAAAGTGAATTGTGCCTAAATGGAGAGCAGGTGTGGCATTGCTCCTGCAACAACAAGGCCAGTGTGGAGGGAACAGAGGCAAGCAGCTGGACCCCGTGAAGCCCTGTGGGCCAGCCGCGTTCTGAGATGGGGCCGACCCTGCATCACCACAAACTTTAGAATACAGTCTGTGCCTTAATTCTACACTAAAACGTCAAATGCAAGGTTTTCTCACCCTATCGTGGACTCCGGGGGTGGAGTTCTGGAATTTTCTGGCTGTACCCCCTCTGGGGCAAAGAGTACTTATATCTATGTGTCCACTGGCCCATTTCTCCTTCCCGAGAGCCCAGCTTATCCTGAGAGGCAGGGTGCTCTCCCAGTAAGGCTAATGATCACAAGGGAGGTTATTGGGTGGGCTTTCTGGGAAAGCTCGTTACAGGTAATGACCCCTTCTGCCCCCTCCTCTTCGTTTCCCTTCCTCCCTGGACAGTGGATAGGATGGAATTTCCAAAGGGCCAAGGCTAGCTCTTGGTGTGCCTTTGTTTAAATTAGAAGAAGACATCACCGTGAGCAGTTGAATTACATAAAAGACTGCTGTTGTGCGCAGCAACAGGCCTACGGGTGCTGGGCCTGACTCGACAGGCAGAGCCCAGGCTGGATTTCAGTCCCCACTCGGTCCCGTGGCTCAAAGCTTTCAGCAGTGCAGAACTGTACAACTGTGCGTGGCAGCCCATACTTTGGATTATGAGGCAACCTTGAGGACGGAGAGCACGTGCCCAGGACAGAACTGGAAGACCAAAGAAGCGTGGGCCCTTGATGAGGGCGGCACCTCTACACCAGCCCTGGAAGCCTTCCTCCTGACACAATTATTCTGGGCCATTACTTCATTCTCGTTTCCTCAAATTAGAGTCTAAACTTTACCAGGCACAATGGGTCTGCCTTATTTATCACTATATGCCACGGCGTCCCCCAGACCCTGGCCCTCAGTCAGTGCTCAATAAGACTTTACTTGAGAGCTCCCTGCGTGAGTGGGAGATTGCCCTTGACAGGAACGTCAGCTGGTCTCCCCACAGCTGGTGACATGGAGGCCCCTGGGCATCACGGCCCCGCCCTGCCCACCATGGGCCTCCCACATGCCCATACATGGGCACAAGGAGGGTCTGCTCGGGCTGGCCTCTGTGACCTCATAATGCCCAGGGGCCTCCCGTGACTATAAGAGGACCAGGAGCCAGCCCCTGGCTCACAGCCCACGCAGTTCCACCTGCTCACAGGTTGGCTGGCCCACCTAAGGTGGTACCTCCTGCTCTGAGCACCCACACCCAATCCACCCGGCACCATGGCCAGATACACACGTTGCCGTGGCCGCAGCCGTAGCCAGAGCAGATGCTGCCGCCAGAGACCAAGAAGTCACAGGAGGAGCAGGCGATGCTGCCAGAGGCGGACAAGAAGAGGTGAGGGGCGTTGTCCAGGGGGTGGAGCTGGAGGAGGCGCTGCTGCCAGAGGCGGAGAGGAAGAGGTGAGGGGCTCTGCTGGGGGCTCAGCTCATGCTGAAATCTCCCGCCTCTCTTATTCCCCACAGTGTGCTATCGTCGCTACACCGTGAGGTCCAGAAGATGCTAAACGCACACGAGCAACTGCGCCACACACCTGCCTGAAATTTTCCTGGCTTTCAAGACCCTCCTGCCGCACCTTGCGAATGCCACCATCCCAATGAAACGAACAGGAGCCTGCTAACGAACAATGCCGCCTGTCAATAAATGTTCAAAATGCAAGTCAACTCTCGTCTCTTTGCCTTGACAGGAGCTCCGGAGGGGAGGGCTTGGGGATGACGGGAAGAGGGGACAGGAGTAGCGGTTGTCACACTGGATCTGGTCACAATCTCTGACCACTCCCAGGCCATCACCCGAATCTGCCTCACCCAATGCCCTGTACGTCCCTCCCCAGCAGGGACAGGAGCCCCTCATCCTGAGTTCTGAGCCCATCTCCATCTCTGTGCTCAGTGGCTTGCGGTTGGCGCCTTGAAATGGGCCACAAACTAACAAGTGGTACAAATAACAGCTTCCTCCTTCCCACCCGAGAGAGCCAGAACACTCACCAGTCCGTCACTGTACCCCACCAATCCCCAGAGTGCCCACATGTGTTTATCTTAGCCTGAAGCTGGAATTCCCACTTGAAACACTTCAGCTCCGTCTGAGCACTATACCCAACCTGCCCAGGGAGCGGCGGGAGCTAAGCTTTCAACTCTACGGAGGTACAATCCCGACTTAAGAAAACAAGGCAACTTGCTCATCGTGCGTCTGCCCACTTGACACCGAAGGTTCCGACCTGCAGTGAGATGGTGCAGCGCCCACAGTTTAACACCCCAGTGAGACGTGGAGATGTTTACAGGAACCCTGGAAACAACGTTGGATGTTTGTACACTTGGCTCAAAGACTACCACAGCGCAGGTCACAATCAGCACATGGGAGCTCTGGCACCCAGCGCTCTAAAGCGACAGTGCCATTACACACCTGACAACGGTCACGGCCTCAACTTACTTACTGAGCACCATGATATACGTTCTGCACTCATCCTCTCACAGCAACCTTGCAGGGTAGGTATTGAAAAGGCGGCGCCATCAACCTCCTGCCCCACTCTTCCAGGTGAGGAACTTTAAGCAGGTAGCCGAAACTACTTGCAGGACCCCAGTCACAGGATGCTCCCTAGGCAGGCTTCCACAAGCACATGGTGCTCCAGGCATGGAGACTTTGACATGGGGCTAAGGCCTGGGCACTCCTATTTTCACCAAGTGCCCAGGGGGAATCTGAAGGCACTACTAAGTGAAAGAGGCAGCAGATGAACACCAGACAGAAATCGCCCCCTGTAACTGCTGTAACACATTTACCACAAACAGCATAGCATAAAACAACACAAATTTCTTATCTCTCTGAAGAATGCAGGTCAATTCCAAAATGGTTCACATGGGGTGAGCAAGGTGTTCCTTCCGGAGGCTCTGAGGGAGAAAAACCTGTTTGCTTCTATGTCCCAGCTTCCAGAGGCCACCTGCATTCCTGGGCTCACAGACCCTGGCAGCACTCAGCATCTTCAGATCTCTCTTCCTACAACCTCCTGCCCCACTCTGCCAGCTATAAGGGCCCATATGACCACACTGAACCCAGGATCGTCTGTCAGTCTCCATATCTCTAGCTCACATCCATAAAGTCCCTTTTGCAATTTGGAGCAGGAAGACACTAATCTATCACACGCTCTCGCCCTTTTCAGTTGCTCGGAGGCCCAGGACATGAAGGGAAGATGACATCTGTTTAGGCAAGAGTATCTCGTGGGTTGGGAAGGGGTCCGAGGGCAAAGGGCATGGACTCTGAATGAAGTCCAGCTTTGCCCCTTATTTGCAGAGGGACCTTGAGCAAATCACTTATTTTCTTCATGCAGTAAATGAGTAAATATACAGCAAGGAAATGAATAAATGCCTGGCATACAATAATCCCTAGATTATGATAAACTGGTGAACAGATAATGAGGGCCCACGGATACACATACTGGTGCTGGGCTTTTATAACCCCACACCAGGGCACACAGCACTGAAGCGGCTTCGGAAATGACAACGGGTCGATGTGCACCAGCTGGGAGCATGGGGGCTGAGGCTGGGGCTTCGACCTGGGCAAGCTGGTGCTCCTCTTGCGGCCTACGAGTCCCACTGCGACACATTATTACCGGCAAGGCAACAGGGTGGCTTGCCCTTCCGGGACCTGCTGGCTGCGGGCCCCTGCTGTGTGTTGACTTCAGGGTGGGGACAATGGTGGCCGTGGCCACCGAGTCACAGTGCGAGTCACAGTGGACGGCCCCCTTTCTACAGAAGTCCGCAGAGAGCACCTGACAGATTAGACCAACATCAACAGCAGGAGCAGGGGGGCAGGCCTCAGCCCTCCCTCCCCGCCCCCAGGTCAGCTGCAGCCCCAGCACGAGCCACCTGACCCGTGAGCACGATGGTCCCACTCCGGGTGTGGAGTGTGGAGTCAGGGCAAACGTGAGCAGCGGGGGCGGGACAGCAGCACAGATGCGGGCACCAGGACCAGGAGCAGGAGCAGTAGAAGGAGCTGAGCCCAGAGGAAGTCCAGGTCCAGGGAAGGACCCACAGAGGCCGCTACCACTACAGACAAAGGCGCCACTGCTCCTGTCCAAGGCGCCGGAGACACACGTGCAGATGCAGAAAGCGCCAAGGTGTTCTTGCCAGTCCCTGAGCACCCCTGATGCGGGAGGCTCATGGAGCACTGGGGACCTCACCCCATCTGTCAGCTGCCACATCCCCTTCCCACCCAGCTCCCACAGATGGCCCTGTAACCGAAACTTTTGGTTCCCCCAAAAGCTGGCAGAAGGCTCAGGAGGAGGAGGAGATGCAGGAGGCATTAACAACTTTCCTGGGCACAGCACACCTGACATTGGAGACTAAGGACAGCCACTTGCCAGAGAACCATCTCAAGAGACCACAGTGATCCCACCTTAGACGTCCAAACCCACAAAAGATGACTTTTGGTCATCTGCCAAATAAAGCTTCAGATAAGAAACATGAACTGATGGCCTGCCATTGTCTCCTTTAATGCAAAGGACACAAAACAAGAGTAAATACAAGAGTAAATGTGTGAAATAAGTGGGGGCAGGGGCTGGTATGTGACCCTGGGCAACCTCCACCACCCAGAGACAGGGTTTGACGCCACACCATTCCACCTGGACGTCCCCTCAACTGGGGTGGAGCAGCTGGGGAAAGTGAATTGTGCCTAAATGGAGAGCAGGTGTGGCATTGCTCCTGCAACAACAAGGCCAGTGTGGAGGGAACAGAGGCAAGCAGCTGGACCCCGTGAAGCCCTGTGGGCCAGCCGCGTTCTGAGATGGGGCCGACCCTGCATCACCACAAACTTTAGAATACAGTCTGTGCCTTAATTCTACACTAAAACGTCAAATGCAAGGTTTTCTCACCCTATCGTGGACTCCGGGGGTGGAGTTCTGGAATTTTCTGGCTGTACCCCCTCTGGGGCAAAGAGTACTTATATCTATGTGTCCACTGGCCCATTTCTCCTTCCCGAGAGCCCAGCTTATCCTGAGAGGCAGGGTGCTCTCCCAGTAAGGCTAATGATCACAAGGGAGGTTATTGGGTGGGCTTTCTGGGAAAGCTCGTTACAGGTAATGACCCCTTCTGCCCCCTCCTCTTCGTTTCCCTTCCTCCCTGGACAGTGGATAGGATGGAATTTCCAAAGGGCCAAGGCTGGCTCTTGGTGTGCCTTTGTTTAAATTAGAAGAAGACATCACCGTGAGCAGTTGAATTACATAAAAGACTGCTGTTGTGCGCAGCAACAGGCCTACGGGTGCTGGGCCTGACTCGACAGGCAGAGCCCAGGCTGGATTTCAGTCCCCACTCGGTCCCGTGGCTCAAAGCTTTCAGCAGTGCAGAACTGTACAACTGTGCGTGGCAGCCCATACTTTGGATTATGAGGCAACCTTGAGGATGGAGAGCACGTGCCCAGGACAGAACTGGAAGACCAAAGAAGCGTGGGCCCTTGATGAGGGCGGCACCTCTACACCAGCCCTGGAAGCCTTCCTCCTGACACAATTATTCTGGGCCATTATTTCATTCTCGTTTCCTCAAATTAGAGTCTAAACTTTACCAGGCACAATGGGTCTGCCTTATTTATCACTATATGCCACGGCGTCCCCCAGACCCTGGCCCTCAGTCAGTGCTCAATAAGACTTTACTTGAGAGCTCCCTGCGTGAGTGGGAGATTGCCCTTGACAGGAACGTCAGCTGGTCTCCCCACAGCTGGTGACATGGAGGCCCCTGGGCATCACGGCCCCGCCCTGCCCACCATGGGCCTCCCACATGCCCATACATGGGCACAAGGTGGGTCTGCTCGGGCCGGCCTCTGTGACCTCATAATGCCCAGGGGCCTCCCGTGACTATAAGAGGACCAGGAGCCAGCCCCTGGCTCACAGCCCACGCAGTTCCACCTGCTCACAGGTTGGCTGGCCCAGCTAAGGTGGTACCTCCTGCTCTGAGCACCCACACCCAATCCACCCGGCACCATGGCCAGATACACACGTTGCCGTGGCCGCAGCCGTAGCCAGAGCAGATGCTGCCGCCAGAGACCAAGAAGTCACAGGAGGAGCAGGCGATGCTGCCAGAGGCGGACAAGAAGAGGTGAGGGGCGTTGTCCAGGGGGTGGAGCTGGAGGAGGCGCTGCTGCCAGAGGCGGAGAGGAAGAGGTGAGGGGCTCTGCTGGGGGCTCAGCTCATGCTGAAATCTCCCGCCTCTCTTATTCCCCACAGTGTGCTATCGTCGCTACACCGTGAGGTCCAGAAGATGCTAAACGCACACGAGCAACTGCGCCACACACCTGCCTGAAATTTTCCTGGCTTTCAAGACCCTCCTGCCGCACCTTGCGAATGCCACCATCCCAATGAAACGAACAGGAGCCTGCTAACGAACAATGCCGCCTGTCAATAAATGTTCAAAATGCAAGTCAACTCTCGTCTCTTTGCCTTGACAGGAGCTCCGGAGGGGAGGGCTTGGGGATGACGGGAAGAGGGGACAGGAGTAGCGGTTGTCACACTGGATCTGGTCACAATCTCTGACTACTCCCAAGCCATCACCCGAATCTGCCTCACCCAATGCCCTGTACGTCCCTCCCCAGCAGGGACAGGAGCCCCTCATCCTGAGTTCTGAGCCCATCTCCATCTCTGTGCTCAGTGGCTTGCGGTTGGCGCCTTGAAATGGGCCACAAACTAACAAGTGGTACAAATAACAGCTTCCTCCTTCCCACCCGAGAGAGCCAGAACACTCACCAGTCCGTCACTGTACCCCACCAATCCCCAGAGTGCCCACATGTGTTTATCTTAGCCTGAAGCTGGAATTCCCACTTGAAACACTTCAGCTCCGTCTGAGCACTATACCCAACCTGCCCAGGGAGCGGCGGGAGCTAAGCTTTCAACTCTACAGAGGTACAATCCCGACTTAAGAAAACAAGGCAACTTGCTCATCGTGCGTCTGCCCACTTGACACCGAAGGTTCCGACCTGCAGTGAGATGGTGCAGCGCCCACAGTTTAACACCCCAGTGAGACGTGGAGATGTTTACAGGAACCCTGGAAACAACGTTGGATGTTTGTACACTTGGCTCAAAGACTACCACAGCGCAGGTCACAATCAGCACATGGGAGCTCTGGCACCCAGCGCTCTAAAGCGACAGTGCCATTACACACCTGACAACGGTCACGGCCTCAACTTACTTACTGAGCACCATGATATACGTTCTGCACTCATCCTCTCACAGCAACCTTGCAGGGTAGGTATTGAAAAGGCGGCGCCATCAACCTCCTGCCCCACTCTTCCAGGTGAGGAACTTTAAGCAGGTAGCCGAAACTACTTGCAGGACCCCAGTCACAGGATGCTCCCTAGGCAGGCTTCCACAAGCACATGGTGCTCCAGGCATGGAGACTTTGACATGGGGCTAAGGCCTGGGCACTCCTATTTTCACCAAGTGCCCAGGGGGAATCTGAAGGCACTACTAAGTGAAAGAGGCAGCAGATGAACACCAGACAGAAATCGCCCCCTGTAACTGCTGTAACACATTTACCACAAACAGCATAGCATAAAACAACACACATTTCTTATCTCTCTGAAGAATGCAGGTCAATTCCAAAATGGTTCACATGGGGTGAGCAAGGTGTTCCTTCCGGAGGCTCTGAGGGAGAAAAACCTGTTTGCTTCTATGTCCCAGCTTCCAGAGGCCACCTGCATTCCTGGGCTCACAGACCCTGGCAGCACTCAGCATCTTCAGATCTCTCTTCCTACAACCTCCTGCCCCACTCTGCCAGCTATAAGGGCCCATATGACCACACTGAACCCAGGATCGTCTGTCAGTCTCCATATCTTTAGCTCACATCCATAAAGTCCCTTTTGCAATTTGGAGCAGGAAGACACTAATCTATCACACGCTCTCGCCCTTTTCAGTTGCTCGGAGGCCCAGGACATGAAGGGAAGATGACATCTGTTTAGGCAAGAGTATCTCGTGGGTTGGGAAGGGGTCCGAGGGCAAAGGGCATGGACTCTGAATGAAGTCCAGCTTTGCCCCTTATTTGCAGAGGGACCTTGAGCAAATCACTTATTTTCTTCATGCAGTAAATGAGTAAATATACAGCAAGGAAATGAATAAATGCCTGGCATACAATAATCCCTAGATTATGATAAACTGGTGAACAGATAATGAGGGCCCACGGATACACATACTGGTGCTGGGCTTTTATAACCCCACACCAGGGCACACAGCACTGAAGCGGCTTCGGAAATGACAACGGGTCGATGTGCACCAGCTGGGAGCATGGGGGCTGAGGCTGGGGCTTCGACCTGGGCAAGCTGGTGCTCCTCTTGCGGCCTACGAGTCCCACTGCGACACATTATTACCGGCAAGGCAACAGGGTGGCTTGCCCTTCCGGGACCTGCTGGCTGCGGGCCCCTGCTGTGTGTTGACTTCAGGGTGGGGACAATGGTGGCCGTGGCCACCGAGTCACAGTGCGAGTCACAGTGGACGGCCCCCTTTCTACAGAAGTCCGCAGAGAGCACCTGACAGATTAGACCAACATCAACAGCAGGAGCAGGGGGGCAGGCCTCAGCCCTCCCTCCCCGCCCCCAGGTCAGCTGCAGCCCCAGCACGAGCCACCTGACCCGTGAGCACGATGGTCCCACTCCGGGTGTGGAGTGTGGAGTCAGGGCAAACGTGAGCAGCGGGGGCGGGACAGCAGCACAGATGCGGGCACCAGGACCAGGAGCAGGAGCAGTAGAAGGAGCTGAGCCCAGAGGAAGTCCAGGTCCAGGGAAGGACCCACAGAGGCCGCTACCACTACAGACAAAGGCGCCACTGCTCCTGTCCAAGGCGCCGGAGACACACGTGCAGATGCAGAAAGCGCCAAGGTGTTCTTGCCAGTCCCTGAGCACCCCTGATGCGGGAGGCTCATGGAGCACTGGGGACCTCACCCCATCTGTCAGCTGCCACATCCCCTTCCCACCCAGCTCCCACAGATGGCCCTGTAACCGAAACTTTTGGTTCCCCCAAAAGCTGGCAGAAGGCTCAGGAGGAGGAGGAGATGCAGGAGGCATTAACAACTTTCCTGGGCACAGCACACCTGACATTGGAGACTAAGGACAGCCACTTGCCAGAGAACCATCTCAAGAGACCACAGTGATCCCACCTTAGACGTCCAAACCCACAAAAGATGACTTTTGGTCATCTGCCAAATAAAGCTTCAGATAAGAAACATGAACTGATGGCCTGCCATTGTCTCCTTTAATGCAAAGGACACAAAACAAGAGTAAATACAAGAGTAAATGTGTGAAATAAGTGGGGGCAGGGGCTGGTATGTGACCCTGGGCAACCTCCACCACCCAGAGACAGGGTTTGACGCCACACCATTCCACCTGGACGTCCCCTCAACTGGGGTGGAGCAGCTGGGGAAAGTGAATTGTGCCTAAATGGAGAGCAGGTGTGGCATTGCTCCTGCAACAACAAGGCCAGTGTGGAGGGAACAGAGGCAAGCAGCTGGACCCCGTGAAGCCCTGTGGGCCAGCCGCGTTCTGAGATGGGGCCGACCCTGCATCACCACAAACTTTAGAATACAGTCTGTGCCTTAATGTCTACACCAAAATGTCAAATGCAAGGTTTTCTCACCCTATCGTGGACTCGGGGGGTGGAGTTCTGGAATTTTCTGGCTGTACCCCCTCTGGGGCAAAGAGTACTTATATCTATGAGTCCACTGGCCCATATCTCCTTCCCGAGAACCCATCTTATCCTGAGAGGCAGGGTGCTCTCCCAGTAAGGCTAATGATCACAAGGGAGGTTATTGGGGGGGCTTTCTGGGAAAGCTCGTTACAGGTAATGACCCCTTCTGCCCCCTCCTCTTCGTTTCCCTTCCTCCCTGGACAGTGGATAGGATGGAATTTCCAAAGGGCCAAGGCTGGCTCTTGGTGTGTCTTTGTTTAAATTAGAAGAAGACATCACCGTGAGCAGTTGAATTACATAAAAGACTGCTGTTGTGCGCAGCAACAGGCCTACGGGTGCTGGGCCTGACTCGACAGGCAGAGCCCAGGCTGGATTTCAGTCCCCACTCGGTCCCGTGGCTCAAAGCTTTCAGCAGTGCAGAACTGTACAACTGTGCGTGGCAGCCCATACTTTGGATTATGAGGCAACCTTGAGGATGGAGAGCACGTGCCCAGGACAGAACTGGAAGACCAAAGAAGCGTGGGCCCTTGATGAGGGCGGCACCTCTACACCAGCCCTGGAAGCCTTCCTCCTGACACAATTATTCTGGGCCATTATTTCATTCTCGTTTCCTCAAATTAGAGTCTAAACTTTACCAGGCACAATGGGTCTGCCTTATTTATCACTATATGCCACGGCGTCCCCCAGACCCTGGCCCTCAGTCAGTGCTCAATAAGACTTTACTTGAGAGCTCCCTGCGTGAGTGGGAGATTGCCCTTGACAGGAACGTCAGCTGGTCTCCCCACAGCTGGTGACATGGAGGCCCCTGGGCATCACGGCCCCGCCCTGCCCACCATGGGCCTCCCACATGCCCATACATGGGCACAAGGTGGGTCTGCTCGGGCTGGCCTCTGTGACCTCATAATGCCCAGGGGCCTCCCGTGACTATAAGAGGACCAGGAGCCAGCCCCTGGCTCACAGCCCACGCAGTTCCACCTGCTCACAGGTTGGCTGGCCCAGCTAAGGTGGTACCTCCTGCTCTGAGCACCCACACCCAATCCACCCGGCACCATGGCCAGATACACACGTTGCCGTGGCCGCAGCCGTAGCCAGAGCAGATGCTGCCGCCAGAGACCAAGAAGTCACAGGAGGAGCAGGCGATGCTGCCAGAGGCGGACAAGAAGAGGTGAGGGGCGTTGTCCAGGGGGTGGAGCTGGAGGAGGCGCTGCTGCCAGAGGCGGAGAGGAAGAGGTGAGGGGCTCTGCTGGGGGCTCAGCTCATGCTGAAATCTCCCGCCTCTCTTATTCCCCACAGTGTGCTATCGTCGCTACACCGTGAGGTCCAGAAGATGCTAAACGCACACGAGCAACTGCGCCACACACCTGCCTGAAATTTTCCTGGCTTTCAAGACCCTCCTGCCGCACCTTGCGAATGCCACCATCCCAATGAAACGAACAGGAGCCTGCTAACGAACAATGCCGCCTGTCAATAAATGTTCAAAATGCAAGTCAACTCTCGTCTCTTTGCCTTGACAGGAGCTCCGGAGGGGAGGGCTTGGGGATGACGGGAAGAGGGGACAGGAGTAGCGGTTGTCACACTGGATCTGGTCACAATCTCTGACTACTCCCAAGCCATCACCCGAATCTGCCTCACCCAATGCCCTGTACGTCCCTCCCCAGCAGGGACAGGAGCCCCTCATCCTGAGTTCTGAGCCCATCTCCATCTCTGTGCTCAGTGGCTTGCGGTTGGCGCCTTGAAATGGGCCACAAACTAACAAGTGGTACAAATAACAGCTTCCTCCTTCCCACCCGAGAGAGCCAGAACACTCACCAGTCCGTCACTGTACCCCACCAATCCCCAGAGTGCCCACATGTGTTTATCTTAGCCTGAAGCTGGAATTCCCACTTGAAACACTTCAGCTCCGTCTGAGCACTATATATACCCAACCTGCCCAGGGAGCGGCGGGAGCTAAGCTTTCAACTCTACAGAGGTACAATCCCGACTTAAGAAAACAAGGCAACTTGCTCATCGTGCGTCTGCCCACTTGACACCGAAGGTTCCGACCTGCAGTGAGATGGTGCAGCGCCCACAGTTTAACACCCCAGTGAGACGTGGAGATGTTTACAGGAACCCTGGAAACAACGTTGGATGTTTGTACACTTGGCTCAAAGACTACCACAGCGCAGGTCACAATCAGCACATGGGAGCTCTGGCACCCAGCGCTCTAAAGCGACAGTGCCATTACACACCTGACAACGGTCACGGCCTCAACTTACTTACTGAGCACCATGATATACGTTCTGCACTCATCCTCTCACAGCAACCTTGCAGGGTAGGTATTGAAAAGGCGGCGCCATCAACCTCCTGCCCCACTCTTCCAGGTGAGGAACTTTAAGCAGGTAGCCGAAACTACTTGCAGGACCCCAGTCACAGGATGCTCCCTAGGCAGGCTTCCACAAGCACATGGTGCTCCAGGCATGGAGACTTTGACATGGGGCGAAGGCCTGGGCACTCCTATTTTCACCAAGTGCCCAGGGGGAATCTGAAGGCACTACTAAGTGAAAGAGGCAGCAGATGAACACCAGACAGAAATCGCCCCCTGTAACTGCTGTAACACATTTACCACAAACAGCATAGCATAAAACAACACACATTTCTTATCTCTCTGAAGAATGCAGGTCAATTCCAAAATGGTTCACATGGGGTGAGCAAGGTGTTCCTTCCGGAGGCTCTGAGGGAGAAAAACCTGTTTGCTTCTATGTCCCAGCTTCCAGAGGCCACCTGCATTCCTGGGCTCACAGACCCTGGCAGCACTCAGCATCTTCAGATCTCTCTTCCTACAACCTCCTGCCCCACTCTGCCAGCTATAAGGGCCCATATGACCACACTGAACCCAGGATCGTATGTCAGTCTCCATATCTTTAGCTCACATCCATAAAGTCCCTTTTGCAATTTGGAGCAGGAAGACACTAATCTATCACACGCTCTCGCCCTTTTCAGTTGCTCGGGAGGCCCAGGACATGAAGGGAAGATGACATCTGTTTAGGCAAGAGTATCTCGTGGGTTTGGAAGGGGTCCGAGGGCAAAGGGCATCGACTCTGAATGAAGTCCAGCTTTGCCCCTTATTTGCAGAGGGACCTTGAGCAAATCACTTATTTTCTTCATGCAGTAAATGAGTAAATATACAGCAAGGAAATGAATAAATGCCTGGCATACAATAATCCCTAGATTATGATAAACTGGTGAACAGATAATGAGGGCCCACGGATACACATACTGGTGCTGGGCTTTTTATAACCCCACACCAGGGCACACAGCACTGAAGCGGCTTCGGAAATGGACAACGGGTCGATGTGCACCAGCTGGGAGCATGGGGGCTGAGGCTGGGGCTTCGACCTGGGCAAGCTGGTGCTCCTCTTGCGGCCTACGAGTCCCACTGCGACACATTATTACCGGCAAGGCAACAGGGTGGCTTGCCCTTCCGGGACCTGCTGGCTGCGGGCCCCTGCTGTGTGTTGACTTCAGGGTGGGGGACAATGGTGGCCGTGGCCACCGAGTCACAGTGCGAGTCACAGTGGACGGCCCCCCTTTCTACAGAAGTCCGCAGAGAGCACCTGACAGATTAGACCAACATCAACAGCAGGAGCAGGGGGGCAGGCCTCAGCCCTCCCTCCCCGCCCCCAGGTCAGCTGCAGCCCCAGCACGAGCCACCTGACCCGTGAGCACGGATGGTCCCACTCCGGGTGTGGAGTGTGGAGTCAGGGCAAACGTGAGCAGCGGGGGCGGGACAGCAGCACCAGATGCGGGCACCAGGACCAGGAGCAGGAGCAGTAGAAGGAGCTGAGCCCAGAGGAAGTCCAGGTCCAGGGAAGGACCCACAGAGGCCGCTACCACTACAGACAAAGGCGCCACTGCTCCTGTCCAAGGCGCCCGGAGACACACGTGCAGATGCAGAAAGCGCCAAGGTGTTCTTGCCAGTCCCTGAGCACCCCTGATGCGGGAGGCTCATGGAGCACTGGGGACCTCACCCCATCTGTCAGCTGCCACATCCACTTCCCACCCAGCTCCCACAGATGGCCCTGTAACCGAAACTTTTGGTTCCCCCAAAAGCTGGCAGAAGGCTCAGGAGGAGGAGGAGATGCAGGAGGCATTAACAACTTTCCTGGGCACAGCACACCTGACATTGGAGACTAAGGACAGCCACTTGCCAGAGAACCATCTCAAGAGACCACAGTGATCCCACCTTAGACGTCCAAACGCACAAAAGATGACTTTTGGTCATCTGCCAAATAAAGCTTCAGATAAGAAACATGAACTGATGGCCTGCCATTGTCTCCTTTAATGCAAAGGACACAAAACAAGAGTAAATACAAGAGTAAATGTGTGAAATAAGTGGGGGCAGGGGCTGGCATGTGACCCTGGGCAACCTCCACCACCCAGAGACAGGGTTTGACGCCACACCATTCCACCTGGACGTCCCCTCAACTGGGGTGGAGCAGCTGGGGAAAGTGAATTGTGCCTAAATGGAGAGCAGGTGTGGCATTGCTCCTGCAACAACAAGGCCAGTGTGGAGGGAACAGAGGCAAGCAGCTGGACCCCGTGAAGCCCTGTGGGCCAGCCGCGTTCTGAGATGGGGCCGACCCTGCATCACCACAAACTTTAGAATACAGTCTGTGCCTTAATGTCTACACCAAAATGTCAAATGCAAGGTTTTCTCACCCTATCGTGGACTCGGGGGGTGGAGTTTCTGGAATTTTCTGGCTGTACCCCCTCTGGGGCAAAGAGTACTTATATCTATGAGTCCACTGGCCCATATCTCCTTCCCGAGAACCCATCCTTATCCTGAGAGGCAGGGTGCTCTCCCAGTAAGGCTAATGATCACAAGGGAGGTTACTGGGGGGGCTTTCTGGGAAACCTCGTTACAGGTAATGACCCCTTCTGCCCCCTCCTCTTCGTTTCCCTTCCTCCCTGGACAGTGGATAGGATGGAATTTCCAAAGGGCCAAGGCTGGCTCTTGGTGTGTCTTTGTTTAAATTAGAAGAAGACATCACCGTGAGCAGTTGAATTACATAAAAGACTGCTGTTGTGCGCAGCAACAGGCCTACGGGTGCTGGGCCTGACTCGACAGGCAGAGCCCAGGCTGGATTTCAGTCCCCACTCGGTCCCGTGGCTCAAAGCTTTCAGCAGTGCAGAACTGTACAACTGTGCGTGGCAGCCCCTACTTTGGATTATGAGGCAACCTTGAGGACGGAGAGCACGTGCCCAGGACAGAACTGGAAGACCAAAGAAGCGTGGGCCCTTGATGAGGGCGGCACCCTCTACACCAGCCCTGGAAGCCTTCCTCCTGACACAATTATTCTGGGCCATTACTTCATTCTCGTTTCCTCAAATTAGAGTCTAAACTTTACCAGGCACAATGGGTCTGCCTTATTTATCACTATATGCCACGGCGTCCCCCAGACCCTGGCCCTCAGTCAGTGCTCAATAAGACTTTAACTTGAGAGCTCCCTGCCGTGAGTGGGAGATTGCCCTTGACAGGAACGTCAGCTGGTCTCCCCACAGCTGGTGACATGGAGGGCCCCTGGGCATCACGGCCCCGCCCTGCCCACCATGGGCCTCCCACATGCCCATACATGGGCACAAGGAGGGTCTGCTCGGGCCGGCCTCTGTGACCTCATAATGCCCAGGGGCCTCCCGTGACTATAAGAGGACCAGGAGCCAGCCCCTGGCTCACAGCCCACGCAGTTCCACCTGCTCACAGGTTGGCTGGCCCACCTAAGGTGGTACCTCCTGCTCTGAGCACCCACACCCAATCCACCCGGCACCATGGCCAGATACACACGTTGCCGTGGCCGCAGCCAGTAGCCAGAGCAGATGCTGCCGCCAGAGACCAAGAAGTCCACAGGAGGAGCAGGCGATGCTGCCAGAGGCGGACAAGAAGAGGTGAGGGGCGTTGTCCAGGGGGGTGGAGCTGGCGGAGGCGCTGCTGCCAGAGGCGGAGAGGAAGGAGGTGAGGGGGCTCTGCTGGGGGCTCAGCTCATGCTGAAATCTCCCGCCTCTCTTATTCCCCCACAGTGTGCTATCGTCGCTACACCGTGAGGTCCAGAAGATGCTAAACGCACACGAGCAACTGCGCCACACACCTGCCTGAAATTTTCCTGGCTTTCAAGACCCTCCTGCCGCACCTTGCGAATGCCACCATCCCAAATGAAACGAACAGGAGCCTGCTAACGAACAATGCCGCCTGTCAATAAATGTTCAAAATGCAAGTCAACTCTCGTCTCTTTGCCTTGACAGGAGCTCCGGAGGGGAGGGCTTGGGGATGACGGGAAGAGGGGGACAGGAGTAGCGGGTTGTCACACTGGATCTGGTCACAATTCTCTGACTACTCCCAAGCCATCACCCGAATCTGCCTCACCAATGCCCTGTACGTCCCTCCCCAGCAGGGACAGGAGCCCCTCATCCTGAGTTCTGAGCCCATCTCCATCTCTGTGCTCAGTGGCTTGCGGTTGGCGCCTTGAAATGGGCCACAAACTAACAAGTGGTACAAATAACAGCTTCCTCCTTCCCACCCGAGAGAGCCAGAACACTCACCAGTCCGTCACTGTACCCCACCAATCCCCAGAGTGCCCACATGTGTTTATCTTAGCCTGAAGCTGGAATTCCCACTTGAAACACTTCAGCTCCGTCTGAGCACTATACCCAACCTGCCCAGGGAGCGGCGGGAGCTAAGCTTTCAACTCTACAGAGGTACAATCCCGACTTAAGAAAACAAGGCAACTTGCTCATCGTGCGTCTGCCCACTTGACACCGAAGGTTCCGACCTGCAGTGAGATGGTGCAGCGCCCACAGTTTAACACCCCAGTGAGACGTGGAGATGTTTACAGGAACCCTGGAAACAACGTTGGATGTTTGTACACTTGGCTCAAAGACTACCACAGCGCAGGTCACAATCAGCACATGGGAGCTCTGGCACCCAGCGCTCTAAAGCGACAGTGCCATTACACACCTGACAACGGTCACGGCCTCAACTTACTTACTGAGCACCATGATATACGTTCTGCACTCATCCTCTCACAGCAACCTTGCAGGGTAGGTATTGAAAAGGCGGCGCCATCAACCTCCTGCCCCACTCTTCCAGGTGAGGAACTTTAAGCAGGTAGCCGAAACTACTTGCAGGACCCCAGTCACAGGATGCTCCCTAGGCAGGCTTCCACAAGCACATGGTGCTCCAGGCATGGAGACTTTGACATGGGGCTAAGGCCTGGGCACTCCTATTTTCACCAAGTGCCCAGGGGGAATCTGAAGGCACTACTAAGTGAAAGAGGCAGCAGATGAACACCAGACAGAAATCGCCCCCTGTAACTGCTGTAACACATTTACCACAAACAGCATAGCATAAAACAACACAAATTTCTTATCTCTCTGAAGAATGCAGGTCAATTCCAAAATGGTTCACATGGGGTGAGCAAGGTGTTCCTTCTGGAGGCTCTGAGGGAGAAAAACCTGTTTGCTTCTATGTCCCAGCTTCCAGAGGCCACCTGCATTCCTGGGCTCACAGACCCTGGCAGCACTCAGCATCTTCAGATCTCTCTTCCTACAACCTCCTGCCCCACTCTGCCAGCTATAAGGGCCCATATGACCACACTGAACCCAGGATCGTATGTCAGTCTCCATATCTTTAGCTCACATCCATAAAGTCCCTTTTGCAATTTGGAGCAGGAAGACACTAATCTATCACACGCTCTCGCCCTTTTCAGTTGCTCGGAGGCCCAGGACATGAAGGGAAGATGACATCTGTTTAGGCAAGAGTATCTCGTGGGTTGGGAAGGGGTCCGAGGGCAAAGGGCATGGACTCTGAATGAAGTCCAGCTTTGCCCCTTATTTGCAGAGGGACCTTGAGCAAATCACTTATTTTCTTCATGCAGTAAATGAGTAAATATACAGCAAGGAAATGAATAAATGCCTGGCATACAATAATCCCTAGATTATGATAAACTGGTGAACAGATAATGAGGGCCCACGGATACACATACTGGTGCTGGGCTTTTATAACCCCACACCAGGGCACACAGCACTGAAGCGGCTTCGGAAATGACAACGGGTCGATGTGCACCAGCTGGGAGCATGGGGGCTGAGGCTGGGGCTTCGACCTGGGCAAGCTGGTGCTCCTCTTGCGGCCTACGAGTCCCACTGCGACACATTATTACCGGCAAGGCAACAGGGTGGCTTGCCCTTCCGGGACCTGCTGGCTGCGGGCCCCTGCTGTGTGTTGACTTCAGGGTGGGGACAATGGTGGCCGTGGCCACCGAGTCACAGTGCGAGTCACAGTGGACGGCCCCCTTTCTACAGAAGTCCGCAGAGAGCACCTGACAGATTAGACCAACATCAACAGCAGGAGCAGGGGGGCAGGCCTCAGCCCTCCCTCCCCGCCCCCAGGTCAGCTGCAGCCCCAGCACGAGCCACCTGACCCGTGAGCACGATGGTCCCACTCCGGGTGTGGAGTGTGGAGTCAGGGCAAACGTGAGCAGCGGGGGCGGGACAGCAGCACAGATGCGGGCACCAGGACCAGGAGCAGGAGCAGTAGAAGGAGCTGAGCCCAGAGGAAGTCCAGGTCCAGGGAAGGACCCACAGAGGCCGCTACCACTACAGACAAAGGCGCCACTGCTCCTGTCCAAGGCGCCGGAGACACACGTGCAGATGCAGAAAGCGCCAAGGTGTTCTTGCCAGTCCCTGAGCACCCCTGATGCGGGAGGCTCATGGAGCACTGGGGACCTCACCCCATCTGTCAGCTGCCACATCCCCTTCCCACCCAGCTCCCACAGATGGCCCTGTAACCGAAACTTTTGGTTCCCCCAAAAGCTGGCAGAAGGCTCAGGAGGAGGAGGAGATGCAGGAGGCATTAACAACTTTCCTGGGCACAGCACACCTGACATTGGAGACTAAGGACAGCCACTTGCCAGAGAACCATCTCAAGAGACCACAGTGATCCCACCTTAGACGTCCAAACCCACAAAAGATGACTTTTGGTCATCTGCCAAATAAAGCTTCAGATAAGAAACATGAACTGATGGCCTGCCATTGTCTCCTTTAATGCAAAGGACACAAAACAAGAGTAAATACAAGAGTAAATGTGTGAAATAAGTGGGGGCAGGGGCTGGTATGTGACCCTGGGCAACCTCCACCACCCAGAGACAGGGTTTGACGCCACACCATTCCACCTGGACGTCCCCTCAACTGGGGTGGAGCAGCTGGGGAAAGTGAATTGTGCCTAAATGGAGAGCAGGTGTGGCATTGCTCCTGCAACAACAAGGCCAGTGTGGAGGGAACAGAGGCAAGCAGCTGGACCCCGTGAAGCCCTGTGGGCCAGCCGCGTTCTGAGATGGGGCCGACCCTGCATCACCACAAACTTTAGAATACAGTCTGTGCCTTAATTCTACACTAAAACGTCAAATGCAAGGTTTTCTCACCCTATCGTGGACTCCGGGGGTGGAGTTCTGGAATTTTCTGGCTGTACCCCCTCTGGGGCAAAGAGTACTTATATCTATGTGTCCACTGGCCCATTTCTCCTTCCCGAGAGCCCAGCTTATCCTGAGAGGCAGGGTGCTCTCCCAGTAAGGCTAATGATCACAAGGGAGGTTATTGGGTGGGCTTTCTGGGAAAGCTCGTTACAGGTAATGACCCCTTCTGCCCCCTCCTCTTCGTTTCCCTTCCTCCCTGGACAGTGGATAGGATGGAATTTCCAAAGGGCCAAGGCTAGCTCTTGGTGTGCCTTTGTTTAAATTAGAAGAAGACATCACCGTGAGCAGTTGAATTACATAAAAGACTGCTGTTGTGCGCAGCAACAGGCCTACGGGTGCTGGGCCTGACTCGACAGGCAGAGCCCAGGCTGGATTTCAGTCCCCACTCGGTCCCGTGGCTCAAAGCTTTCAGCAGTGCAGAACTGTACAACTGTGCGTGGCAGCCCATACTTTGGATTATGAGGCAACCTTGAGGATGGAGAGCACGTGCCCAGGACAGAACTGGAAGACCAAAGAAGCGTGGGCCCTTGATGAGGGCGGCACCTCTACACCAGCCCTGGAAGCCTTCCTCCTGACACAATTATTCTGGGCCATTATTTCATTCTCGTTTCCTCAAATTAGAGTCTAAACTTTACCAGGCACAATGGGTCTGCCTTATTTATCACTATATGCCACGGCGTCCCCCAGACCCTGGCCCTCAGTCAGTGCTCAATAAGACTTTACTTGAGAGCTCCCTGCGTGAGTGGGAGATTGCCCTTGACAGGAACGTCAGCTGGTCTCCCCACAGCTGGTGACATGGAGGCCCCTGGGCATCACGGCCCCGCCCTGCCCACCATGGGCCTCCCACATGCCCATACATGGGCACAAGGTGGGTCTGCTCGGGCCGGCCTCTGTGACCTCATAATGCCCAGGGGCCTCCCGTGACTATAAGAGGACCAGGAGCCAGCCCCTGGCTCACAGCCCACGCAGTTCCACCTGCTCACAGGTTGGCTGGCCCAGCTAAGGTGGTACCTCCTGCTCTGAGCACCCACACCCAATCCACCCGGCACCATGGCCAGATACACACGTTGCCGTGGCCGCAGCCGTAGCCAGAGCAGATGCTGCCGCCAGAGACCAAGAAGTCACAGGAGGAGCAGGCGATGCTGCCAGAGGCGGACAAGAAGAGGTGAGGGGCGTTGTCCAGGGGGTGGAGCTGGAGGAGGCGCTGCTGCCAGAGGCGGAGAGGAAGAGGTGAGGGGCTCTGCTGGGGGCTCAGCTCATGCTGAAATCTCCCGCCTCTCTTATTCCCCACAGTGTGCTATCGTCGCTACACCGTGAGGTCCAGAAGATGCTAAACGCACACGAGCAACTGCGCCACACACCTGCCTGAAATTTTCCTGGCTTTCAAGACCCTCCTGCCGCACCTTGCGAATGCCACCATCCCAATGAAACGAACAGGAGCCTGCTAACGAACAATGCCGCCTGTCAATAAATGTTCAAAATGCAAGTCAACTCTCGTCTCTTTGCCTTGACAGGAGCTCCGGAGGGGAGGGCTTGGGGATGACGGGAAGAGGGGACAGGAGTAGCGGTTGTCACACTGGATCTGGTCACAATCTCTGACTACTCCCAAGCCATCACCCGAATCTGCCTCACCCAATGCCCTGTACGTCCCTCCCCAGCAGGGACAGGAGCCCCTCATCCTGAGTTCTGAGCCCATCTCCATCTCTGTGCTCAGTGGCTTGCGGTTGGCGCCTTGAAATGGGCCACAAACTAACAAGTGGTACAAATAACAGCTTCCTCCTTCCCACCCGAGAGAGCCAGAACACTCACCAGTCCGTCACTGTACCCCACCAATCCCCAGAGTGCCCACATGTGTTTATCTTAGCCTGAAGCTGGAATTCCCACTTGAAACACTTCAGCTCCGTCTGAGCACTATACCCAACCTGCCCAGGGAGCGGCGGGAGCTAAGCTTTCAACTCTACAGAGGTACAATCCCGACTTAAGAAAACAAGGCAACTTGCTCATCGTGCGTCTGCCCACTTGACACCGAAGGTTCCGACCTGCAGTGAGATGGTGCAGCGCCCACAGTTTAACACCCCAGTGAGACGTGGAGATGTTTACAGGAACCCTGGAAACAACGTTGGATGTTTGTACACTTGGCTCAAAGACTACCACAGCGCAGGTCACAATCAGCACATGGGAGCTCTGGCACCCAGCGCTCTAAAGCGACAGTGCCATTACACACCTGACAACGGTCACGGCCTCAACTTACTTACTGAGCACCATGATATACGTTCTGCACTCATCCTCTCACAGCAACCTTGCAGGGTAGGTATTGAAAAGGCGGCGCCATCAACCTCCTGCCCCACTCTTCCAGGTGAGGAACTTTAAGCAGGTAGCCGAAACTACTTGCAGGACCCCAGTCACAGGATGCTCCCTAGGCAGGCTTCCACAAGCACATGGTGCTCCAGGCATGGAGACTTTGACATGGGGCTAAGGCCTGGGCACTCCTATTTTCACCAAGTGCCCAGGGGGAATCTGAAGGCACTACTAAGTGAAAGAGGCAGCAGATGAACACCAGACAGAAATCGCCCCCTGTAACTGCTGTAACACATTTACCACAAACAGCATAGCATAAAACAACACAAATTTCTTATCTCTCTGAAGAATGCAGGTCAATTCCAAAATGGTTCACATGGGGTGAGCAAGGTGTTCCTTCTGGAGGCTCTGAGGGAGAAAAACCTGTTTGCTTCTATGTCCCAGCTTCCAGAGGCCACCTGCATTCCTGGGCTCACAGACCCTGGCAGCACTCAGCATCTTCAGATCTCTCTTCCTACAACCTCCTGCCCCACTCTGCCAGCTATAAGGGCCCATATGACCACACTGAACCCAGGATCGTATGTCAGTCTCCATATCTTTAGCTCACATCCATAAAGTCCCTTTTGCAATTTGGAGCAGGAAGACACTAATCTATCACACGCTCTCGCCCTTTTCAGTTGCTCGGAGGCCCAGGACATGAAGGGAAGATGACATCTGTTTAGGCAAGAGTATCTCGTGGGTTGGGAAGGGGTCCGAGGGCAAAGGGCATGGACTCTGAATGAAGTCCAGCTTTGCCCCTTATTTGCAGAGGGACCTTGAGCAAATCACTTATTTTCTTCATGCAGTAAATGAGTAAATATACAGCAAGGAAATGAATAAATGCCTGGCATACAATAATCCCTAGATTATGATAAACTGGTGAACAGATAATGAGGGCCCACGGATACACATACTGGTGCTGGGCTTTTATAACCCCACACCAGGGCACACAGCACTGAAGCGGCTTCGGAAATGACAACGGGTCGATGTGCACCAGCTGGGAGCATGGGGGCTGAGGCTGGGGCTTCGACCTGGGCAAGCTGGTGCTCCTCTTGCGGCCTACGAGTCCCACTGCGACACATTATTACCGGCAAGGCAACAGGGTGGCTTGCCCTTCCGGGACCTGCTGGCTGCGGGCCCCTGCTGTGTGTTGACTTCAGGGTGGGGACAATGGTGGCCGTGGCCACCGAGTCACAGTGCGAGTCACAGTGGACGGCCCCCTTTCTACAGAAGTCCGCAGAGAGCACCTGACAGATTAGACCAACATCAACAGCAGGAGCAGGGGGGCAGGCCTCAGCCCTCCCTCCCCGCCCCCAGGTCAGCTGCAGCCCCAGCACGAGCCACCTGACCCGTGAGCACGATGGTCCCACTCCGGGTGTGGAGTGTGGAGTCAGGGCAAACGTGAGCAGCGGGGGCGGGACAGCAGCACAGATGCGGGCACCAGGACCAGGAGCAGGAGCAGTAGAAGGAGCTGAGCCCAGAGGAAGTCCAGGTCCAGGGAAGGACCCACAGAGGCCGCTACCACTACAGACAAAGGCGCCACTGCTCCTGTCCAAGGCGCCGGAGACACACGTGCAGATGCAGAAAGCGCCAAGGTGTTCTTGCCAGTCCCTGAGCACCCCTGATGCGGGAGGCTCATGGAGCACTGGGGACCTCACCCCATCTGTCAGCTGCCACATCCCCTTCCCACCCAGCTCCCACAGATGGCCCTGTAACCGAAACTTTTGGTTCCCCCAAAAGCTGGCAGAAGGCTCAGGAGGAGGAGGAGATGCAGGAGGCATTAACAACTTTCCTGGGCACAGCACACCTGACATTGGAGACTAAGGACAGCCACTTGCCAGAGAACCATCTCAAGAGACCACAGTGATCCCACCTTAGACGTCCAAACCCACAAAAGATGACTTTTGGTCATCTGCCAAATAAAGCTTCAGATAAGAAACATGAACTGATGGCCTGCCATTGTCTCCTTTAATGCAAAGGACACAAAACAAGAGTAAATACAAGAGTAAATGTGTGAAATAAATGGGGGCAGGGGCTGGTATGTGACCCTGGGCAACCTCCACCACCCTGAGCCAGGTTTGATGCCACCCCATTCCACCTTGACGTCCCCTCAACTGGTGTGGAGCTGCTGGGGAAGGTGAATTGTGCCTAAATGGAAAGCAGGTGTGGCATTGCTCCTGCAACAACAAGGCCTGATTGGAGGGAACAGAGGCAAGCTTCTGGACCCCATTTAGCCCTGTGGCCCAGCAAGTTCTGAGATGGGGCCAACCCCGCATCACCACAAACTTTAGAATACCCTCTGTATTCTGTGTCTACCTAGGTTCTTGCTTGGTGTTCCTTTACTCCGGCCACATCACTCAGTCACTGCTTCCGTTGCCATTCTGACTCTTGTGTGAATTCTCTTTGCTTCCCTCTATGGGAACACATGACCACACTTAGGCCCACTGAGATTTTGGGTAGAAAGTTGACAAGATATGATTTATATATTGGAGATGGATTTCTAGTGCTTGGAGATGACCAAGACCGACCGCCTGCCGAAACTGTTGTATGGGCACATAGAGCTGAAGAGACCTGTGACCACCAGCTTAGGAGCCAAGGAGAGGAGTGATCTTGATAGAAACACAGCTTATGCAGAGTTTTAAGAACACCTGTATAGGTACCACGCAAGTCAAAAACCAGACATTTCCATCTCCTCCTCTCCCGTGCGCCCTCACCCTCCACCTTGCATCCCTGACCTAAACCCTGACCCTGACCCTAAGGTTGCCATAGTTATGAGGTATAGTCACGTCCTATCAACAGCTCCTTTGGGCTGCATATTTCTGGGATGTGAGGAGGAGTCTGTGTGCTCTCCTGCTTCCAAAAATTCTATCCCCAGTTCTCATCCCAGCTAAAAGGGCCCCATGCCCAGGCAAATGCCAGATGGAGGTGGCCACAGAGCAGGGTGAGAGGCGGCTGGCCTGCATTTAGCCTCTGTCCTTCCCTGTGCATTCAGGAGCTCAGCGGGGCTGCTGGTGGCTGAGCTTTGAGTCAGGTGTTGGCCAAGCTCAGCTATCCAGGGGTCCCTTTGTGATGTCAGTGCCCTACCTGCTGCCCTCACAGCCCCTCTGCTTCCCCCAGTGGCCTTGCCTCCCAGACCGCAGAGGCAGCCAAAGAGAGCGATGGGTTCCCACTGCGCCAAGCTCAGCACAGGCGGTGGCTGGGGCAACAAATCCACCAATGAGAAGCTTGTGGCCTGCGTGAATCAGGATAGCTTCTCCTTGTCTACGGAAGGAGAGGAACAGGAGCAGGGAGAAGAAGAGGAGGGGGAAGAGGAGCTCCCGGTGCAGGGAAAGCTGCTACTGATGGAGCCCGAGCAGCAGGAGGAGGGCGCCGAGAGGAAGATCCTTTGGCACTGCAGAGACCCGAGTCCAGGCAGATGCACTCCTGACGTACGACCCATGATCACGGCCCAGGAAGCGGTGCTTGCCGCTGCTCCAGCGAGAATCATTTTCAGAAAAGACTCAATAAAAAGTCTTCAAGGAATTATTCTCCTCCTCCTGGTCTCCTACCCCCATGCTATGGTACCAAGCATGTGTGTGCTTACACACGTGTGTGTGTGTGTGTGTGTGTGTGTGTGTGTGTGTGTGTGTGTGTGCAGGGAAGCTGAAGAGTAGGAGCCAGTGACCCCTATCCTGATAAGTCCCTCCCTGTGCCTTCTCAGCTGCTTTCCCGTGGTTTGGGGGTAGGAAACTGTGGTAGCCTGGGCTGGAAAGTCAGCCTGTCCTGTCTCCAGGGGGGGATTCCTCTCCGAGTCTGAACAGACAGGCCCAGGGCAGCCAACAGGACAGAGTCATCTTCCTCAGCAACTCCCCTTTTACTGTTCTGTGGACAGTCTTAAAGAGCACTGGCTTGGGAACTCAGCTGAACTGGGTTCATGTTCCTTTTTACTAGCTGAGTGACCCTGAGCAAGCCACTTTCTGTCTCTGAGTCTCAGCCAGCCCCTCCCTGTTTAAGGGTGAGATTAATAGCTACCCACCCAGGTTGGGAGGTCAGGAGAATGAACTGAAATGCTGGGTGGGACCATGCCTGGCAGGGGTGAGTGTTTAACTAGCACAGGTACAGGTGCTGGAGCTACAGGGCTTACTGGGTTCACTTGCCTTGCTGGCCCTGGTTTTGGATCAGAGCACGTAGGACGGTCTGGATGCTTCTTAGCCCCTGACTTCTGCTGCCATCCTCACATTCAATGTGACCATCTGCACCCCCATTCTGCCTTTATCAGAGCCAATCCCCTCCTTAGAGCCATGGGCTGCATCCCTCCAGTGTCGGCCTCTGCTTTCCCATGGTTTCTTATCCCTGTGTGTCTTTTCCTCTATCCTTTAGAAGAGCACTTGTCATTGGATTTGGAGCCCACCTGGATAATCCAGGATGCTCTCAAGATCCTTAATTAACTGTATCTACAAAGCTTCTTTTCCCAAATAGGGTCACACTGACAGGTTCCAGGGTTTAGGGGAAGCTACCATTCAGCCCAAAGGGACACCAGTAAGCATGAGGGTAGAGATGCCTAGAAAGGATAGGGATGGAGTCCAGCCACGTAGGAAGTGCTCAGTAGGTGAGGGAGGTTTTCACCCTGAGTGCCAGGAAATTATTTCTCTTGTTTATTAAGAAATAAACTGCAATAAAGTAGATGATAGCAAATCTTTATAACAACAGGCCAGTTGTGTGTGAGCCATCGAGAGTGAGAAGCAGATGTGGGCTAGAGGGACCTGCCCAGGGGCAGCAGCCAGGAGATGGAGATGGAGGGAGTTTCACGGGAGGGGTAGTGGGGAGATACAGGCCAAGAGTGGCCAAGAGCTAAGCCCAGGGGCATCACCAAGGTGTGGGGAAGGGTGGGCGGCTATGGATGGAATACCCAAAACTCGTGACTTTGCACAGGGCCTCATGTACCAACACAAGTTTGGGCTTTTTTCTGTAGGGGCCGGGAGGTCCAGGCAGGGACAGCAGGATTCCCACTGTACGGCGGGGCTTTGTTAGCAAGGAGGGGAGCAGAGGCAGGAGGCAGGAACCTGAAGAGAAAAGACAGTTTTTCAAGGACATCCTGTGGCTTGACGGGCATCTCCGGCTCACAAGAATGCCAGGAAGGAAGGAGTGATGTGCCTTTATCAGATAAGGAAACCAAGCCTTAAAAACCCATATAACCAACCCACATTGGACATCTATGCAAACTGGGATTTGAAGCTGGCTCTCAGTCTCCAGGTTTTTAATCTTGCTGGGGAAGTGTGCTTGCTGGCCAGACCCCGGGACGACCCATCATCCATCCAATAAGCCGTCTGATCCCTTCACATTCACCCCTTCCCGCCTGTCTGTACGCTGGTCAGCTACCCTATCAACCACCTGCCCGGCCAGCCAACCGTACTGGGGTCAGGGCTGTGCACGGCTTCCGAGCTACCTAGGTGGGAAGTAAATGGCTGAGAAGGTGTATATTGAGCATTCGCTGCGGGCTGGCGCTGAGCCATCTGCTGGACATGGGTTCTCTCATTTAATTCCTCCGGAAGTCCCTGGGACACAGGTATTCTGATTGCCCCCATTCTACAAAGATAGGAAACTGAGACTTGGAGCAGCTCTGGGATGCGGATCCAGCTCAGTGTGACCCAAGGCTCCCTACTCTTAAAAGGTGGGACTCCCCCAAAGGGTTCCTGAAGTCCCACCCTGGGGGCTAGGGTAAGGGGTAGGGGACCGTGTAACATCTGTCTCACCCCACAGCCTGTGCCCTCACAATCAACACCGCCTATATAACCAGGGGCTGCCACAACCTCTGCAAAGCTGGATGTGCTGGAAAAGGAGGAGGAGGAGGAGCTTCCTCCAAGCGTGGCCACCCATGGACACAGAGACACACAGCCTTCCTGTCACCCACACACAGCCCTAGAGCCACTGTCGGCCCCAAAGCCACACCTTCCCCCACTGTAGGCACAGCTGCGGCAGGAGCCCGGCTGGCCACTGCAGCCCACCTGGCCTCCAATGACAGGGGCCAGGCGCCAGCCCACCAACCAGGCGTTGCAGACACCCCACGCAGCCCACTGCCCACTCCTGCAACTATCCTAAGACATGAAGAACTTGAAGGGAAAGATGAACAAGAGGAAGGGGGTCAAGAGGAGCCGGCAGTTGTATAAAACAAAGGGGTGCAACTCAGGTACATATAAGTGGAGGGGGAAGAACCACAGGCCTCCAGACTAGGAAGGGCAGCTGCTGGGCCTTGGGGGCAGGGAGGGGAAGCCTGCAGCTGCAAGCTAGAACACGGACGACCCACAGGGAAGGGTGACGAGGGAGAACAACTACGGCAGTTGTATAATAATGCATTGATGGACTGGCTCTGCAGGGAAACTGAATGGGATGATTGGGAGGCTGGACAGATGGAGATTAGCTAGCTGGAAATATGGATAGGTAGTTAAATAATTCACCAGGTTGATTAGGTAGAGGAATGGGTGATAGAAGGGTTCCACACACAGATGGTAACTGGACGGAGGCAGGGACAAAATTTATCAGTTGAATGACTAGAAAGTCACATAGATGTGATTAGCTGAACTGAACTGACATGCTAGTACGGGAAACAAATCAGCTGGTTGGGTAAAAACGGTTCATTGGCATTGTACATGTCTGGAAGGATGTGCCAGGAGCCTGGATGGTGAGTTGGGTGGGCACGGATGGAGAGCTGGAGGTATGAGTATGATGGGAGCACAGCTGGAAGGATGTGCCAGGCTGCTTGGATGGTGAGTTCAGTGGACACGGATGGAGAGCTGGAGGTATGAGTATGATGGGAGCACAGCTGGAAGGATGTGCCAGGGGCCTGGAAGGTGAATGGACTGGACACAGATGGAGAGCTGGAGGTATGAGTATGATGGGAGCACGGCTGGTCTGATGGATTGGTTAGAGGCTGGCTAGCTGGGTGCATGATTAGATCACTAGTGGATGGACAAATGGGTAGGTGAACGGGTAGATGGGATGAATGGAGTAACTGAATGGATCGATGGATGGAACTGGACTGAATTGGACTGATGGACTAGACAGGTAGCCTGAATAAAGTATAAAAGAATGAAATTAAATGTTGAATAAATGGAAGGACTGGGTGAATTCATGGATGGGTAGATGATAAATGGATGGATTCACATAAGCCAAAAGGACCTTGATAGTCTAATATCTATCCCATATTCAATTACAAACGAGGAGTCCATAATCCAAAGGATGAGAGTTAAGTGACATTGTGAATGGCCCCTTTCCCATTCCTATCCCTTACGGCGGAAACACAGCTGAGAAGGCTCTCCATGGCTTATTCCTGTGTTGGTCTCACCCACATGAGAAATGCAATCATGAGCAGAAGGCGAGAATGGGGATGTCAAACTTCTTGCAGGAACATGTTACTACAGCAATTTCTATGCAATATTAAAGCTTGCACAATGTCCTGGGGTTGGCCTTTTGATTTTACTAAAGGTGCCACATTTGGGGTCTGGCTGGGAAGCACAAAGCAGGGAAGAGGTTCCGTGGGGAGCAGGGACATGCCTTGTGACAAGCCCTCGGGAAAGGAGCTAATGCCGACTCGGGCAGAAATGAATGTGAGGTGGAGACACCCAAGAAGCCTTCCGAGTAGAGAGGCAACACCCCACTGGGGTAGAGCCCTCCTTTGCATTATACACTCCCACACTCGTGCACACAAGTGTGCACACACAACGAATGCCACGGACCCATAACCATTCATGAGATCCACACACAGAAGACAGCCCAGAAGCATGGCAGGAGCAGGTGCGAAGAGGGGTTAGGTATGTGCATTTTGCATCCTGAGTCTGAATCCTAGCTCCTGTTCCCTTCTATGGGACCGTGGGCTGGTGATCAACCTCTCTGGGGCTGCCAAGGAACCAAGTGTGTTCAGGGGCTACACAGGCTGAGAACACAGAGGACATGTATGGATGGCCCCGTCCAGAGGAAAGAACACAGAAACATGTAAACATGACCTGCGAGTCACAAAGATCAAGGGAGCAAGGAGATAAAATGCAGAGCAACTCTGGTGGGGCGGGGCTGGAGAGGCCCACTGGGAACCTGAGGGAGGAACCCTCCAGACCAAGGGACAGTACGTGTGGAAGCCCCCAGGAGGGAAGAGCTTGAAGCATCCGAAGACTGGAGCAGACAGGACATGCCAGTGGCTGGACGGGAGGCAGGGGCCTGGACAAGCAGGGATGTGCAGGCTGGGGGTGCAGCTTGGATGTATCATGAGGGGGTCTTAATAGAGCAAATGACAGGGTCTAGGGTGTTTTTTCTCCAAATTAAAATTTATTTTAAGATCATTTTTTGAATAAGCCCCACACTATATGCTGGCTTGAAATACCATACTTTAAATAGAGGGTCTAGTGTTTTTAAAGATAGTGTGGACTACTGTGTGAAGACTCAGTTGCAGGGGACAATTGGGGCAAAAGGAAAAGCTCTTGGCTAGGTGTGGCCAAGAGAGAGGGAATGGTGGGGGCACTGGAGGGAGGCACTGGAGAGCTTCCAAGATAGAAGGGCTGTAGGGAGGGAGTTTTGGTGCAAACATTTACTGTCCGCGATTAGATGACTGGTCAGTCTTCATGTCTGTGAAATGGGTGCTCTTGCTGGGTGGCAGTGAGGGCTCAGTGAGATCTTGGGTGTGAAGTATTTAGGTCCAGCGCTTTGCACATAGTAGGTACTCAGTCAATTCTTATGGCATATAAAATACTGAATACTTATTTTGAAGGAATACTAGCTGCCATATAAAAGAATTTGCAAATGGTCAGGGTCCCTAATAAATTACCTTCTGACCTTTAAACCCACAGCCTTGTTACACTGGCTCCTGCTCCTGCACTCCCAGCTGGGGGACTTTGGACTAATCACCTCATCATCTAAGGGGCTAATTAATTCTGACCTCAGATGGCTCAGCAGCTTGATGCATGCGAAGGTGCGTAGCACTGCTCCGGAAACCTGGTCGCTTGCTCTTCCCTTTGGTGTTTCATTAGCACTTGGGCTAAAGGAACAGGATAAAACACCTGGAGATGGGAAATAGGGCAGGGCTGGAAGTGATGTGCGTGTCTGCAGTGGAGGGAAGGGGTCTGAGAGCCTTGGGGAAGGCCTTATGTGTTGGTCATTTTGTAATGTATACATGAATTACTATATTGGAGACCTGAAACTAATGTTCTTTGTCAACAACCAAAAAAAAGGAAGTGTGAGTTTCCAGGGCCCCAGGCTCAGCTGAGCAAGCCCAGCATGGTGTGCAGAAGAGGGGCCTCTCCCAGCCCTCCACTGTGCAACATTAGCAAGTTGTTTCGTCTCTGCATCCCCATCTTCTCCCTTGATGGGGAGTTCACTGAGACATACACTTGTAAACGTCCCGCAGAGGGCCCTGCCACACAGTCTGCACTTACTGGGTCCCTTATCCTTCACCCCCAGTGGGGAAATGTTCCAGTGTAGCATCCTATGAGAGTGTAGGGAAGGAAGACCTTCAGGGTTAACATGATATATTATGATTTATGACTATATTATGATTACAAAACCATAATAATCAGGGGAACAGACTTTTAATAAATAGTGTTAGAGCAACTGATGGTCATTTGGCTGTGGATAAAACTGCCTTCACACCTTAAACCATAAAGAATAAACCCCACTCAACAAAATGGGTATAGAGGGCAAGTACCTCAATATAATAAAGACCATATATGACAAACCCAAAGCCAACATCATACTTAGCAACCAGAAGCTGAGAGCTTTTCCTCTAAGATCTGGAACAAGAGAAGAATGCCCACACTCCCCACTTTTATTCAACAAAGTTCTGGAGTTCCTCACCACAGCAATCAGACAACACAAAGAAATGAAAGACATCCACACTGGGAAGGAAGAAGTTAAACTGTCACTGTTTGCATATGACATGATACTGTACTTAAAAAAAAAACTAAATAATCCACTCCAAAACTACTAGCACTAATATCTGAATTCAGCAAAGTTGCAGGATACAGAATACATGCACAGAAACCTGTTGCATTCCTATACACCAACAATGAACAAGCAAAAACATAAATCAGGAAAACAATTCAATCACAATTGCATCAAAAAGAATAAAATACCTACAAATAAACCAAACCGAGGAAGTCAAAGACCTATACCCTGAAAACTACAAGACACTCATGAAAGAAACTGAAGAGCACACTCCAAAATGGAAATTCATCCCATGCTCTTGGGTAAGAAGAATTAATATTGTCAAAATGGCCATCCTGCCTAAACCAAGCTATAGATTGAATGCAATCCCTATCAAAATACTGAAAGCATTCTTTGACAAAATGGAAAAATAGTCCTAAAATTTACATGAAACCACAAAAGATCCTGAATAGCCAAAGCAATCCTGAGAAGGAAAAAGAAAGCAGGTAGGATGCTCCACAACTTCAAGCTCAACTACAAAGGCACAGTAATCAAGACAATTTACTACTGGCACAAGAACAGACCCATAGACGAATAGAGCAGAACAGAGAGCTCAGATATAAACCAAAGCATATACAGCCAATTAATATATGATAAAGGACCCAAGGACATACAATGGGGAAATGACAACATCTTCACCAAACGGTGTTGGCTAAACTGGACAGCTACATGTCAGAGAACGAAACTGGATTACTGTCTAACTGCATACACAAAAGAAAACTCTAAATGGATAAAAGACGTGAATGTCAGTCAGAAAACCATAAAACTCTTGGAAGAAAACATAGGCAAAACTCTCTGTAATATAAACTGTGAGCAACTTTTTCATGAATATATCTTCTCGGGCAAGGGAAACAAAAGCAAAAATGAACACGTGGGACTATATCAAACTAAAAAGCTTCTGTACAACAAAGGGGTACCATCAGTAGAACAAAAAGACATCCTACAGTATGGGAGGATATATTGACAAATGACATATCTGATGAAGGGGTTGACATTCAAAATATACAAAGAGCTCATGCGCCCCCACAATCAAAAAGCAAATAACCCGCTTAAAAAATGAGGAGAGGATCTGAAGAGACAGTTCTCCACAGGATGGCCAAAAAAGCACATGAAAAGATGCTCAACATCTCTAATCATCAGAGAAATGCAAATTAACACCACAAAGAGATATCACCTCACACCAGTTAGGATAGCCAACATCCAAAAGACAAACAACAACACATGGATGTGGAGAAAGGGGAACCCTCCTAACACTGCTGGGGGGAATGTGAATTAGTTCAATCATTGTGGAAAGCAGTATGGAGGTTCCTCAAAAAACTCAAAATACAAATACCATTTGACTCAGGAATTCCAGTCCTAGGAATTTACCCTAAATATGCAGCAGCCCAGTTTGAAAAAAACATATGCACCCCTCTGTTTATCACAGCACTATTTACAATAGCCAAGAATTGGAAGCAACGTAAGTGTCCATCAGTAGATGAATGGATAAAGAAGAAGTGGTACATAAGCAAAAATGGAATATTATTCAGCCATAAGAGGAAAACAAATCCTACCATTTGCAACAACATGGATGGATATAGAGTTATTATGCTCAGTGAAATAAGTCTGGCGGAAAAAGACAAGTATCAAATGATTTCACTCATACCTGGAGTATAAAAACAAAGGAAAAAAACAGAAGGAACAAAACAGCAGACTCACAGAACCTAAGAATGAACTAACAGTTACCAAAGGGAAAGGGACTAGGAAAGATGGGTGGGAAGGGAGGGAAAGGGGGGAAAAGGGGGCATTACGATAAGCAGATTTAATGTAGGGGGGAGCACAGGGAAGGCAGTACAGCACAGAGAAGACAGGTTAGTGATTCTATAGCATCTTACTATACTGACGGACAGTGACTGTAATGGGGTATGTGGTGGCGACTTGATAATGGGGGGAAATCTAGTAACCACAAGGTTGCTCATTTAAGTGTATATTAATGATACCAAAATAATAAATAAATAAATAAATAAATAAATAAATAAATAAATAAATAAATAAATAAATAATTTAAAAAGCGAATGTTTACTCGAACAACTAAAAATAATTCATGACAGAAGTGATTTCAGTGTCAGCCCAATATATTGTAAATGTTTACAATTGGAAGGAAACATCATGAACCAGTTAAAATCTCGGTATCTGCTTCTAGACAGGAAATCCCACACAAAATCTAAAACTGCGAGGAAAGGTTACAGAAACTCGCGTTTCGCATCCAGGAGGGGAGGGAGAAAGGGAGCCAGGGAGCCTGGGTAGCGGCAGAGAGTTGGCACTCAAACACACATTTCCTCATTTTACTGGAAGGTACAGCGATCCCACCACCATACGCACCTTTATTGCCCAAGTCTTAAAAACTCGTTTTAAAAATAACGCAGGACAGTGGCTGTAATGGGGTATGCGGTGGCTACCTGATAATGAGGGGAATCTAGTAACCACAATGCTGCTCATGTATGTGTGTATTAGTGATACAAAAATGAAAAATAAATAAATAAATAAAAATAACGCAGGAGCCAAAAGGAGCCGCTTGGTCGGAAACATACGCGAAATTCCTAACACAGCCTGGGCTGCAGCCGGCGGCAGGGTCGTTGAGCCCATTACTATATAAACAGGTACCCGGTCTCCGGGCGGGGGGACCTCGCCAGTGCCCACCGCCCCCGGACGGACAACTCAACCTCCTCTCGCCACAGGACCTGTCCAGACAACAGCAATCAGCAGACATCTCACTGCTGACTGAACAAGAGGTAGAGAACAGCACAGAATCGCCGCCGCGACAAGCAGACATGCAAGCAACTCACACAAATCCATAAACACTGCAAATGCAACGCCGGCAGCGGACGCGCGCGACCCTCGGCTCATCCGCCCGCTTCCCCACCCGCCTGCCACCCCAGACCCAGCGCGCCTTCCAAGCTCCATTACCGGGGTGCAGTGCACCGCGACTCAGGACGGATAACAACTTCCCCAAAAATACCAAAGAGAAAAAAGGCGTCCACGCAGAGCCCCATCCCGGCGCGGAAAAGCAGCGCTCCCGGGCGAGGGGATCCGTCTGTGGTGCTTCCCCGTCCCTGAGACCAGGTAACAACTCCGCAAAGGCACCTGCCGCCCAGCTCGCCGCCAGCTCAGGGTCTCCCACGGCGGCAAGTAGGTGCCCGCTCGTGCCCGGGGCCCCCGGCCGCCGCGCCAGCTCCACACGGAACGTGGACCGCACTCCCGGGGCTCGCCTGCCATGGCCAGCCGACCCGAGGCGCGCTCCGCCGGGACACGCGCGCCGACATGCAGCCCGCAGCCCGGCCCGGCCCGGTGAGGGGCTTAAGAGTGGGGAAAACCCGCTCCGCCCAGACCAGAAAACGGGCCGGCCGCGTCTCGGCCGCCCTCCCAGAGCCGGGGATGGGGCGGCGGCGAACCGTCCCGGGGGGCGGCAGCGGCGGCAGGAGCGGCGAGCCGGAAAGAGACCGCGGAAGAGACCCGACGGCTCAGGGAGAGCGGAGCGGCCGCGGCGTAGCTCCGGCAGCGGAGAGGTGGGCAGAGAGCGCTCCGTTCCACTTGGCCGTCCCTGCTCCGGCCGCCCCGGCTGCCGGCTCCCCCTGACTCCGCCGCTCCCCGTTCCCCTCCGCTACTCACCGTTGCTGCACCGCCGGCTCGTCGGCTTTCCGCGCCGACACCTGCGGCCATCCTTCTGCTCCTCCTGCGACCGTCCGAAGGTTCCAGCCACGTCCTGCGCCTCCCCGCACCGCCCCTGGTTTACGACACCCGCGGCTTTACGACACCACGATCCTCAGACCTAGAGCCGCTCGCTCTACGGCGGGAACCTTGTTGCTAGGGAGAGGACGCTGCATCCTGCGGGTAGGGAACTGTTACCTCAGGTGCAGGGGATGGGGAGGGGACAGCTGGGAAACTTCAGTGAAAATAACAAAACATACTGAGAAAGGGTGGGTGGGCAGAGAGGGGGGAGGGGATTAAAGGGCATTATAATTAGCGCACATAATGTAGGGGGGGTCATGGGGAGAGCAGTACAGCACAGAGAAGACAGATTGTGACTCCACAGCATCTTACTACACTGATGGACAGTGACTGCAGTCGAGGATGGGGGGACATGGTAATATGGGTGAATCTAGTAACCACCATGGTGCTCATGTGAATCCTTCATAACATTGAATATCAATGATACCTTAATAAAGAATTTAAAAAAAAAACATTACTGAGAAAAACTAAGGAAGACTTGAATAAATGAAGACAGGTGACATGTTCACGTATTTGAAGATTCAGTTGGATGGTTCTTCCTATAACGACTGTAGATTGAACATAATCCCCGTCATAATCCCAGAGGCACTTCTTCTGGACTCTGCTGACTTCTTCAAAGGTCAATGTCAAGCCCCACCGACGGGCTACAGCCCACATTGTCTTTTTTTCCTTTAATTTTTTATTAAGGTGTTATTGATATACACTCTTACAAAGGTTTCACATGAAAAAACAATGTGGTTATTACATTTACCCATATTATCAAGTCCCACCCATACCCCATTGCAGTCACTGTCCATCAGTGCAGCAAGATGCCACTGCTTCACTATGTGCCTTCTCTGTGCTACACTGTTCTCCCCTTGACACCGCACACCATGTGTATTAAACATAATACCCCCAATCGCCTTCTCCCTCACTCTCCACCCACCCTCCCACACCCCTCCCCTTTGGCAACCACTAGTCCATTCGTGGAGTCTCTGAGTTGGCTGCCATTTTGTTCCTTCAGTTTTGCTTCATTGTTATACTCCACAAGTGAGGGAAATCATTTGGCATTTGTCTTTCTCCGCCTGGCTTATTTCACTGAGCATAATGTTCTCCAGCTCCATCCATGTTCTTGCAAATGACAAAAAAAAGTTTTTATCTTGAAATAATGTCGGACTGCAGAAAAGTTGCAAGAATGATGCCAAGTATACCAAATGCACCGAGGCCTGTGTGCCCATTACTGACAGTCACCAATTTTTAATGTTTTGCAATATTTGTTTTTATCATTCATTTCTGTTCTCCATACACACATTTATTTCTTCTGAAATCATTTTGAGACAGGGACCCTGGATGTAGTCAGAGTAGGATGAAGGCCTCTGGAGGGGGGCAGGGCAGGATATTTGCAGTCAGAGCAATGTAACTACATGCAAGGAACCCCCCCTACTAAAGCTCTATGTTAAACATTGAGCTCTAGAATCATTCTTCAGTGAGATCAGTTAATGTTCCCCAGATAAAGAAGAGTAGCACGTTTTATTATGGTAATCATTTGTAACCATGTGTAAGATTCACTTTAGCATGCTAAAAGACCCAGGCCTATGTGCTGTCTTTCCTCTTTCAGATCTGACAAGGTGATTCTGCAAACTGAGCAACTAACTTAGCATGCAGACCCAGCTGTAGACGGCATAGTAAAAGGCAGGAAGAATTCCATCTTAAAGATAATATTGCATTTTAACACCCAGGAAGTTCAAGAGGCAAGATTCTTTAGCAAGTAGACAATACCTACGCCCACCTTGGGGGCTGGGCAGGCAGCCTTTTGATATGCTCCCAGACCAAGGCACCAGTGTCCTAGAGAGAAATCAAGGCAGGAAATTCCTTACAGTTAAGTTAATTTTTAATATTCAGGAACCACTTAACAAGTCTCCACCCCTAAGGTTTTTCATGTTCTCGAAAAATTCTCAACTGCCTATAAAACCCCCTAGACAACGCACCAACGACGGACTCTCTTGTCCCCTCCTGGTGTGAGCCAGGAGCTCTGTCCTTTCACTGCATCTCTAAATAAAACCTGTACCTTGCTCTCCTACTTGACTGTTTGTGAAGCTCATTCTTTGGCTCCGCAAATAAGAACCCCGGCATCAATTTGGGAATAGGAAGCATCCCCCATGCCCTGCATCTCTTCCTTCTGCAGTATATCTTTTCTCAAAACAGAGATATTCTCTTCAGTAGCAATAGTAGTTATGAAATTCAAGAAATTTAACATGGACATGACAGTTCTAAAAAACAACAACCTCTGGTCTATACTCCAGTTTTGCCCATTGTCCCACTATTGTCCTTTCTAGCGTTTTCCCTCAGGATCCAGTCCAAGGTCATGCAAAACACTGAGTAATTGGTCGCTTTAGTTTTCTTTAGTCTGAGAGAAACAGACTTTCTGTTTCTTCAGTGTGTTTTGTGACGTTGACATATTTGAAGCACGTGGGCCACTTATTCTACAGCAAGTTCCTCAGCTCGGGCTGTGTCGTGTGTGTTTCATTGTGATTAGACTAAGGTAATGCGCTCTGGCTGGAAAGCTGCACAGGGGGTGCCGTGTCTTCTGGGGACTTCACATCTAGCGTCATATCATGTCCATCTAGCCCCTAGCTTATTGGATTAATTTTGATCTCTGGTCACAGTATTGTCTGGTTTATCCACTGCATGGTTGTTTTCCCTGTGCAAGAAGAATCTCTTGGGAGGACACATGAAGAGCGTGTACCTACCATGCTCCTCCACCCACATGCTCCTCTCGAATTAGTATGGATCTCAGTTCTTTTTTAAAGCCACACTTTCCAAGACTTCCTCCCATAAGCCCTTGGTACCCAGGAAAGCTTCAGTGTCTCTAAGCTTGTAATACCTCATCTAAACCATCCCGTTCACACCATAATTCAAGCCTATCTCAAAATGGCTATTTTCATGTCCTCATCTAGGTCTAATGTCTTCCTCTTACACCTGTGGGAGCATTTTGTACTTTTCATCTCCCTTTAAAATGTAGATCAGATTTTGTCCAGCCTTGCTCAAAATCCGGAAGTCCTCACAGTGCCCCAGCTTACCTGGCTCCCAGCTCCTCTTCCGGCGTCTCTCATCACGTCGGTTGTTCATTCCGCAGCAGCCACCTACCTACCATGCATGTTCCTACCTCAGGGCCTCTGCCCCTGCTAATGCCACTGCCTGATTGTTCTTTCTCTCAAACGTTCACTTTCGGCTCTTTACCTAGATGTTGCCTGATCAGGGAGGCCCTCTCTGACCACCCCATTTTACCTGTTTGGTTTTTCCTTCCATCTCTTACTGGCATTATAGTCTGTATTTTTCAGTTCATTTCTTGCCTGCTTCCTTCCTCTAGAATCTTCTGTGAAGGCAGAGGACTTCTGTTTTGTTCACTGCTGTATCCTTGGCAACTTGAAAAGCATGTGACCCATGATGGGCCCCAGTAAATTGGTTGGTGAATATAGTCGAATCAGTGTTTATTGCATGGGGGCCTTATGCAATGTGCTGAGCTTGCAGGTAGACGGGCTGTATACTGAGCACTAATGTTTTTAGGGTGACCAGACAGTCGTACTGCATGTAGGGGGACCAAGTTCACTGGTTACAGCCCAGCCTGTGATGGCCCAGAGGGTGGCTCACCCTTCCTAGGCCTTGTCTGTGTTCCAGAGGATATGTGCTGTATACGGGGACCATGATTGATAGTTCAGGAGCTGGCTGGCTCCCCTGAGGCTGAATTTCTTACAGGGGTGCTGGGGAAAGTTCTGGTACTGTCCATTGTAAGATACATATGTATCTCTCTTCTAGGCCTTGGGATTTTTGCTATGGATCGTCTGCTGGGCAGACCTCTTCTACTCTTTCTGGGAAAGAAGTTGGGGCAAGTTCCTGGCTCCAGTGTTTCTGGTCAGCCCAACCCTCTTGGGCATCACCATAGAAAGTAGGAGCTGGCTATCAATGTGATGCCAGTGGAGACCAAAAGTAGTGGCTGGCATTTAGAAATGAGAAGATCTCACAGGAAACACCCACAAATTTGGCTTTTTTTCGAAACACTCAAAGACCTGACAACACTAAATGCATACTTTTCTAGTGCAGGAATCAACTGGAACTGAGAGGTGACTCTAGCCTTTAACTGGGGCATGTGCCGTACAGTTTGCCACAGTCCCCACCATGCCCTATTGCCCTCCCTGCCAGTGCCATCTTTCATTGTGTCACTGAACTCTGTTCTCACATTGACGACCTAGGTCAGTTATTTATATTAAATGCCTGGGACCTAATGACCTCTTGAGTTATCAGGCTCTTGTGTTAGGGGTGGGTGCCAAGCTGATTAGAAACTACCCTGCCCCATGAGGGTCTGTAATCTAGTGGGAGATACAGATAGGGCAACTCCATTATTATAGTTCTGAGTACTTACCTAGCACTGTTCTTGGTGTTTTATGAAAATGAGGAAGTAGAAATTTATCTCCTCTAAGGCAACCCTGTGAGATAGGCACTGATTTGTACCCTTTTTACAGATAAGGAGACTAAGGTACAGAGAGCTTAAGTGTTCTGCCCAACGTCACACAGCTAATACAACGCTGAGTGAGCCATTCTCACGCTAGACGCCATGTACCAAAAGAGACCCCTTTTCTCTCCAGTCAGATCTTCTCCTCAGAAAAATGTTCTTGAAACATACATATAGGGTTACAAAGGAAAGCAGTCAGACACACATGTATATATATGAAGATTTTTGTAATGTACTTTGTATTTTTTCTTGGTTTAATTCGCATGTAGTAAAATTTACTTTTTTTCTTGTATAGTTTCATAAGTTTTGATAAACACATATTTCATGTACCTCCCACATCCACAATTGAAATACAGAACAATTCTGTCACCCCACCAGAAGTTCCCTCATGCCCCCCTGTAGTCAGGCCCCCTGCTCCTATGACAGCCACTGGTCTGTTCCCTGCCCGTCACTTGGCCTTTTCCAGAACATCACGTGACTAGAGCCAAGCAGGCCGGAGCAGTCTAAGCCTGACTTCTGAGCACCTGTTGTTTGGTTGTGGTGGTGTGTGTATCCAAAGGTCTTAGTGTATTGGATTGTATGGTTTCACCACACATTGTTTAACCGTTCCTGAGTTGTAGGACATTGAATTTGGGAAATCAATCATATTTAAATGCAGTTATCAAGACATTAAAAGAACAAAGCAAAATGTATGTGCTTTTCTGCTAATGCATTTTAAATCAAGAACTAGCAGCAGAAAGGATGCCTCCTTAATTCCCAAAGAGTGATAACTGTACTTGATAGTTGTACACATCTTTCGTATGTATTTTCAGATGTGATTTCTAATGGTGACAGAGTCCCAGAGACTGCTCATGCCATTGTGTTGAATGCCTTCACTTATCATTGGCGGTGCTAATGAGGAAAAGTGAAGCTGTAATTGTTTCCCAAGTTCATGGACCCCTGGGTTCTGGACCCCAGGTTAAAAATCCCCTTCCTATGAGGAGAGGTTTAGAGGAGGGGTGTGGCATGCCTGGCTCTGCATATTTAAAGCTGACTGTGGCCTCCGCTTGCAGAATGGCTTGTTTGGTGGGGTGGAAGCTGGGAGGCCAGTGGGGGGCCCGCAGGATAACCTCAGAGATTGGGACCTGGGTGACAAGGGATAAACTGAGGATGGGTCTTAGGGGCAAAGCAAATTCGAGTTGTAGATGGCTTAGGTGTGGAGAGTGAGGGAGTTGGGGCACCCCAAGGAGGATGAGTGAATAGGATGGACGGATGGGCAGATGATGTGTTTCTGTCTTGACCAGCTGTGGGGTGAGGGGAGGTGCTGCTGGTGACCTTGAGCCCCTCAGGAGTCTGGGTCAGGACTTGTTTGAGGATCTGCCTCAAGAGGGTGGCTCTGCTCATCTAGAAAATGGCCGTGGTCTTCCCTTCTTTGAAGGAAAAGCAGTTTTATTGTTTATTTTCTCTACCTGATCATTGAGTCACATGTGAAATGGAAGTAATGGCTCCAGGTATCAGTAGTGAGGTCAATTCCAGTGGCCATCGTTCTGATGAAATTCCCTGGAGACAAGATGTGTGACTGGAGACAAGATGGAGACAAGATTAACCATTTCCTTATCTGCAAAGTGGGGTTGATGATGGCTCCCCCCCCGAGGGGACATGGAGAGTGCACTGACTTTGAGTACATGAATGCTTTGTGCCTGGCGAAGATAGCAGGTGCTCAGTAATGGAGAAGAATTATCATTGGGCCCAAAGGGGAATACATACCAGTTATTGTCAGGGCTGGGGTTTGAACACACACCTTTCTAAATCAAAGATCGGCCTGCTGCCCATTTTTGTCAATAAAGTTTTATTGGCAGGCTACCATGCCCTTTCTACCATGCCCTTTCACTCACCTATTGTCTTGAGCTGCCTTCACACTGTAGTGCAGTGTTGAATAGTTGCAACAGAAACTAACGGCCCACAAAATCCAAAACTTTTACTCTGTGGTCCATTAAGAAAAAGTGTGCCAATCTGTGTTCGAATTGGAGCTTTGCCCTTGATTTTACCATTCTATCCCAGATCTATACATGGTCCCATTAAATTCCCACGACTCTAGAGGTAGGTGTTTTCATCTCCATTATGCAGATGCGGTGGAGGCTCAGAGAGGATCTGTGACTTGACCAGGGTCACCCAGCAAGGAGAGACCAGAGCTCGGACTGGAGCCAGGTCCTCCCCAGGCTGTTCATGCCCTACTGAGCTGGGGTGGCCCTGCTCCAGGCCCTGGAGTGTGGGGGCCACAGCAGATGTGGGTGCCTGGCCATTGCCTGATGACTCCTGTTGTGTGCTTCTTTCTTCCAGCTGCTTGCTATCTTTTTAATTCAGCTTGAGAGGAAGAAGGAAGTCCAGTCCTCAGGGATCATGCTCACTTTCTCGCTTATAGTCCTACTGTGTGCCCTTGCCATCCTGAGATCCAAAATCATGACTGCCTTAAAAGAGGTGAGTGATGGCCTTCCTTGTCTTCCCTCAGTAGCCCTTGGGAGAGATGATTCTTCCTTCTGGCTGTGGGAATCATGCGTTGCCGTGGGGACTGGGGGATCAGGTACCACAGGGGCCCAACTTCCTCCCTGGGAACTTCCGTACCCCATTCAGCCTTTGTTCTAGAACGTTCTTTACTCGGGGCTCTGCTTGTCTGTAGCTCCCAGAGACCCATGTTGGTCCTCCAGGGCGGGAGCCGCATGCCAAATGCACAGCACCCTTTGGACCTTTGTGAGCAGTAGACAGAAAGGCAATTCCACTCTGAATGTCTTCAGTCTGGAGCTGAGCTGAGCAGAGTGGTGTTTGTGGGGCAGCTGCTCCCCTGGTGCTCCAGACTTGTCTCCATGTGACCTTGCTGCCATGTGCCGCCCCTAGGAATTGGAAGAGCGTGTATTTCAACACTAACCTCTCATTCCTTGTCATCTCCGAGCTAATCAGGAACTGGCATCAGGCAAAGGAAGGAAAAAGAGCTGAGCGTTTATTGAGCACCTTCAGGGTACAGTGTAGACTGTCTGTCAGGCAGCTGACACTTATTGAATTCGTGTTTTCTAAGTGCCAGGCAGGGGACTAAGTTTTTTTTTCATGACTAGTCTTAGTGACTCCTCACAATTACTCTGACATGGCTTCCCAGCCTCAGCACTTGTGGATATTTTGGGCCAGAGACATCTTTGCTGTAAGAGGCTATCCTTTGCTCTGTAAAATGTTTGGGGGTGCACGTGGCTGCCACCCACTGGTTCCAGTAGCACCCTGTCAAGCATGACAAACAGAAATGTGTCCAGACACTACCAGATGCTCCCTGGGATGTAAAAATCAACCCGAATTGAGAGACACATTTATAGATGGGGAAACCGAGGCACCGAGAAGTAAGATGATAAGGTCTCATTGCCACTATGAGCAGAGCCAGGCCTTGAATGTAGCTCTGTTTCACTCCCAGGCCTGGACCTCCTCCCATGCTCTCCCCAGGCGGTGTAGACCACACTGGGGTGTGACTGCCTATCTGTTGCTGTGTTAAAGGGGAGGAGGGATAGGGTAGGAATCCCTGCCACTGGGCCTGAAGCCTGTCCCCTGGCCTCTGCATGTATCTTCCAGTAAGTGATCTCTTCCTCCATCCTTCTCTCACCTAAAGAATTCTGGAGTCCATGTGTTTCGTGATATCACTTTCTATATATATTTTTTCCTTGTGCTGATTCAACTCGTGTTGTCCTCCTTTTCAGATCAGTCACCCCTGTTCTCTGGAACCATCAAGGACCCCGTAAAGTGTGATCACAGAGACACGTGTATGCATGTGTGTGTGTGAGAACTAATGCATAGATCCAGCTCACATTGGTTGGATGCTTGTTCTGAGTGGGATCGTCCATCTGGGATCTCATTCCATCTCCCAAATGCAGTAGGCAATAACCTCCCCACTGTATAGATGGAAAAACCAAGGCATAGATGAGCTAGGGGGACTTGAGGAGAGAATATAAATCATAACTGTAAACTTCTGTTACCCTTGTTTACCACAGTCCCCACCACTCCCTGTTGCATAATAAAGTCTTGCTTCCAATTCTTTGATGGTATATGCCTTACCCTTGAGAGATTTGAGTGTGACACCCTTGGTCTGTTCCATCAGTTTGAGGGAAATTCTGTATGTACAGAAGGGTACCAATGGGCAGAGTGCCGATGGCCACTCTTCCTGCTGGTGGAATAAAAAGGAATAGTCATTTGTCACCCTTGTGATTTATTTGAACATAACTGTTTATCTCATGTCTTCCTCCCCTCTTTTTTCCTTTCCTTCCTTCCTTTTGTCCTCCCTCCTTCCAACCAGTGGCAAGCGCCAGGCCCAATCTGGGCAGAGGGCTGTAGCAGTGAATAAAGCAGAGTTCTTGCCCACTTGAGGCATCTATTGTCATGGGTGGGGTCTGGGGACAGACAGTAATCCAGGACCCAAGTATGCTTGTCAAGTGGTGATGAACACTGAGAAGAAGAAAGCATCAAGGGAAAAAAAAAATGATGGTTGGGGTTGTGTGCACTTTTGATAATAGCAATCAGGGAAGGCTGCCCCCACCAATCAGGGAAGGTCTCATTGGAGCAGAGACTTAAAGGAGCAAGGGGAGCGAGCTGAGCAAAAACCCAGATGAACAGTCTTCCAGGCAGAGGGGTGGCAAGTGCAAAGGCCCTGGGGTGGGAGCCACCATGGAATGTTGAGAAGTCATAGGGAAGGTCATCATGACTGGAGCAGTGAGAGGCAGGAGAGGGCATCTGAGATGTGGGGACGGTCATCTGTAGGCAGATGAGCTGTTCAATTTTATTCTGAGCAGAAGGGAAAACCTTTTGAGCATTAATTTGCTGCTTTGTTCATGATTAGTCAGCTGTTACCAGGTGGAATTGCAGCAGGAGCAGTTTTTAACTGTCGGGTTTGGCCTGAACCTGAGCCAAAGCCTGAGGCTGCATCTGTGAGTGATGAAGGAGTCCGTGGCAGTGGCTGGGAGGAGGAGGGGCTTAGCACTGGCCAGCTAGTGTTCTAAAAACCCGTGTCCTAGTGCGTGTTCTGAGAGGCCCCATTCTTGGATTTGCCAGCCCGAAGAGGAACTGGGTTGGAGAAATTAGCAAAGTGTGTCTTTGAATGTGTGTGTTTGTGGATTGTGTGTCCACATAGGGGTGTGTGCATATGTGTATACGTGTGCATATATTGATGTTGATGTGTTTGCACATAGATGTGCTCATGTGCATTGGTGTATTCTCGTGTGTATGTGTATGCACATTTGCATGTGTGTAAACTTTAGCAGGGCAGTGACCATGCCTGGGCCACCCGCTGGATCCCAATGGATGCCTGGCACAAAGGAGGGACTCAAATGTCTATGGCTGTATCTGTTGTTCGTCGGTGTCTGTTACCCAGGGGTGGGTATGGGGCAGTGGAGTGTCCGCATCAGGAAACATTTATTAAATGTCAGACTGTGTTGTGGGGCTGGGAATCATACCAAACAAGTCACACCCACCCGAGTGGTGCAGACCCTGGGCCGCTCTGAGGGTCACCTGAGCTTGTGAGAGGCAGAAGGCCGATGTGCAGATCCCCTGACTCTTCAGGCTCCTCCCTGGGGCCTGAGAAGCAGGTCTTTAGGAGTGGACAGGCCTGGTTCCTTTATGGGGAAGAGAATTTTGATCCCTTCTGGGAACTGGATCAAATTCCTGTGGCTGCTTTCCTGGGTGCACAGAGGTGTCTCCTAGAGCCGCCTTCCTCCTGTTGTGCTCTCTGTGGCCCTGGCCACCAGGGTCTGAGGCCTGTTCCGCCTGCTGGGGCAGCCCAGTGCTCTCAGCTCTGTAGCTGGAGGCTGGGTCATGGTGGCCCAGGGCACCCGACTCTGTCCCAGGCTTTCTTCTCGTTTTTAGGAATGAACAAATTCTGGCGAGGATGTGGAGAAAGGGGAACCCTCCTACACTGCTTGTGGGAATGTAAGCTAGTTCAACCATTGTGGAAAGCAATATGGAGGCTCCTCAAAAAACTAAAAATAGAAATACCATTTGACCCAGGAATCCCAATCCTAGGAATTTACCCAAAGAATATAATTTCTCAGATTGAAAAAGACATATGCACCCCTATGTTTATTGCAGCACTATTTACAATAGCCAAGAAATGGAAGCAACCTAAGTGTAGAGCAGTACATGTATGGATAAAGAAGATGTGGTACATATACGAAATGGAGTATTATTCTGGCATAAGAAGAAAAAAAATCCTATTATTTGCAACAACATGGATGGAGCTAGAGGGTATTATGCTCAGTGAAATAAGCCAAGCGGAGAAAGACAAGTACCAAATGATGTCACTCATCTGTGGAGCATAAGAACAAGCAAAAACTGAAGGAACAGAACAGCAGCAGACTCACAGAACCCAAGAATGGACGAACAGTTGCCAATGGGAAAGGGACTGGGTGGGTGGGTGGAAAGGGAGGGAGAAGGGGAATAAGGGGCATTACGATTACCACACATGATGTACGAGGGGGGAAGGGGGAGGGCAGTATAGCACAGAGAAGACAAGTAGTGATTCTACAGCATCTTACTATGCTGATGGAAAATGACTGTAATGGGGTTTGTGGGGGGGACTTGATAATGGAGGGAATCTAGTAACCACAATTTTGCTCATGTGATTGTATGTTAATGATACCAAAATAAAAATTAAAATAAAACATAAATTAATTATAAAATAAAAGGTTTTCTTCTAAATAAATAAATAAACTAGGGAGAAGGATAATTTAGTAAATAATAATGTTGGCAAGATATGCATAAAACACAACCCTTCTGTGCATTTGGTGAGAATATAAATTGGTGCAGCCACTATGGAAAACAGTATGGAGGCTCCTCAGAAAATTTATAAGTAGAACTACCATACGATCCAGCAATTATGTATACATTAGTAAAGACATAGAAGCAATGTAAGTATTCATTAATGGATGAATGAATAAGAAAAATGTGTCATATATAAATATACACAATGAAAAATTTTTCAGCCATTGTAAAGAAGGAAATCCTGCCATTTGTGACAATAAAGATGGATCTTGAGTTCATTATGCTTAGTGAAATAAGTCAGAGAAAGACAAATACTGTATGATCTCTCTTATATATGGAATCTTAAATAAATGTCAAAAAAGGAACTCAAAAATAAAGAGAACAGATTGGTGGTTGCCATAGTGAGGCTGGGGACAGGCCACATTGGTTAAGGTGCTTCCAGTTATAAGTAAGTCCTGGTGATGTAGCTTAGTTAAAAATACTGTATTGCATATTGTAGTAAATGAGCTCAGAGACCCGAGCAACTTTCCTGAAACTGGAGATGATTATCGACATTCTATAATCCTCGTATTACATTATTATTGTGGTGGTGGTTGTTTTTTTCTTTTTTTAGGGGGTGATAATAGCACAACAAGTTATTCCATATAACTGTTTGAAGACAAATACTTCAGAGAGATCTCTGCGTGTTTGAGTTAGTGTGATATGAGTATGGATTCATAAGAAAAAGTGACTGGAAGTTAGTATAAAAATTTTGATACCAACTATTTTCAATTTTGGAGTTATAAAAGTTCATGTGTTTCAGCAACCAACAGAAATGATGACTGACAGTCATAATAGTAAGATTGAAATGTCATTTTACATATATTTATGTTTGTGTTGTTTGAAATTTATTATGCTCTAGAAAACATATTTCACTTGTCTTTTAAACATTGGTAATGTGAGTGACAAATTTCTCTATTCGGTTAAGCATGTATTTTTCATTTTTGTAGAATGTAGTTTCTGGGACATATTTATGTACAAGAATATATTGGCATTTAAAAGAACTAAAACCTGATAGCCATGCAGAAATATGTTACCTATATATTACCTAAGAAGTTATTACATAAATACCTTAGAAAAATTAGAGAAATGGAGGTGAATGCAACTTTAAAATACATTTTATATATATTAAAATAACAAAAAAATACTTTTTAAAATTACAATAGTCTACCCTTATTCATCGGTTTGCTTTCTATGGTTTCACTTACCTGCGGTCATCTGTGGTCTGGAGGCAGATGGTCTCTACTTTGATGTACAGTCGGAGGAAAAACAGTAGCCTGTGTCACAGTGCCTGTCATTCACTCACATCACCTCCTCATGTAGGTGTTTGATCATCTCACACCATCATCATAAGAATATAATACAATCATATTTTAAGAAAGAACACATTCTTGAAAATAACTTATTACAGTACATTATTATAATTGTTCTATTTTGTTATTGAGTCTAGTTAACCTTTTATGATGTGTAATTTGTAAATTAAACTTTTTCATAGGTATGTATATATAGGAAAAAATATAATATACCTAGGGTTTGGTACTTCACTAGGAGTCTTAGAACAGATCCCACACAGTAAGGGACGAACTGCTGTATGATGACTCTCAATTTTAAGTGAGATGCACTCTTAATCCAGTCCTTTGAGGAAGGAATATGGAACTAAAGAATAATACAGTCAAAAAATATAATACAAAAAATGAAATATAGATATAAACATTTTATAAACTAAAATATAACACATGCCAGTTATAAAAAGTGCTAGATTGATACCTAAATTATAAAAAGAGCTCTAATATAGAGCAGAAGGACATAAAAATAATTCAAAAGGAAAATGAAGACCAAGGATAGGTAATTTGCCTAACAGCAAATCAAATTCAGCAGCAAATCTACAAATACTTATTAATTTCATCATATCCAAAATTAAGTGGTATAGAGATATTGGGAATGTTGTAAAGAGTTCCTACCCTTCATGCTTATTAAAAGCCTTGGAAAATGGCTATTCTCAAGTGGTGCTAAAATGTAAATTTCCAGTTTATTTTGTAAAATATGAAACATCTCAGTAAAAAATGCATATGAAATTATTTTTCTGCCAAGATGAAGTAGACTCCTTCCTCTCACATCCTCCCCCTTATAGTTAACAAATTAAACATGCATAGAAAGTCTCTTAAAGATGGAAATAGGTGGACGGCCTAGGGACCTTGGGACTTGAGGAGCAACATGGCAGTGAGCTGCCCCCATTTATTTATTGCCTTCCTTGTGGGCAATAAATTATAAGAGAGATCATACAGCATACAGATTATAGAGGTGGGTCACTGCAGAAGCCTCCCATCAAGAATCTCCTGCAGGACACTGATTTGTAAAAAATAAAAATAAGGTATTGAAGAAGAGCCTCATTCACATTGCCAGAGGACTGAGACAGGTGAGGCCAAGAACAAACCCCTTTGGCAATACTTACTCTGCTGCAGGGAAACACCAACAAATCCCTCCAACACACACCCTGGGTTTCAGCGGAGCCAAGAGTTAAGTCTACCCCCATCTGTCATGAAAGAGACTGTGAACAAAGCGGTACAATGTGACCTTCCATCCTACCACTCCCCAGGTCTATGGAAGCAAGTGTGATAAGTTTCAATCTCCACTCGAGTGATTTTGGTGAGGCCGAACAGGAAACCCGTCTTTCTTCCTCAGTATGGCAAATTAGAATGTTTTGCCACACCAGGGTAATTTGGGTCATGTCCAGTTGCAAGATAATCTTCTCCCACACTTAGCAGCAATGAGACTTTACAGGTGGTACAAGGTGAGGTTAGTCGCCACTAGACCTCCCCCCCTCCCCCACCCAACATGTCAGTAGGACCTAACACAGAGTTAGGCCTCCACCCATGTGCAGCATTAAAAGAGACTGAACACAGATATGTAATTTGGAGCTTATAAAAACATCACTTTCTCCCCACTACTGGTGTTAAACAGGTCCAATCTGGAATTTAACTTATATACCCACATGCTACCTAGTCAAAGAGACAGAAAGATGTACTGGGAAGTTGTCATAGTGACACTCTCTGCTCCCTCTTATAGTTATCAAATTGATCAGTTCCACCAGGAACAGATTTCCCCACTTCCTAGAGCAACAAAGTGGAATAAACTATCCCTCGTCATTCCCTTCCCTGGTGACGGTGAGGCCCAGCTGGGAGGTGATCTTAAGACTCTACGATCAGAGGCAGTGAAGCTATGAGTCACTCCCCATCTTTCACTGGGGTGGTGTCAGTGAAGCTGAGATGGTACCTCATATTCCTCTCCACACATCTGCAGTCAGGCAATATGATGTCAGTGCACAGTTTTACGAGTTTCGTGTTGGCAGAGCTGAACGTTAAGCTGACCATGAACACCCACCCAGTCCTCATGCTAAACCTCAACAAAGTGCCTTTTTAAAAAAGAAGATTAAAATGGATCTAGAGTCTTATAATACAATATCCATTGTGTCCAGGATATAGTAAAAAAATCACTTGTCACAGGGATAACAAGGAAATCACAACACACATGTGAAGAGGCAGCAAATATAACATTAGGATGAATCCGTAAAAATGTGGATTAATGTGACAAGGATTTTTAAAAGCCATGATAAAATGTCTCAACAGACAATAACAAATTCTCTGGAAACAAACATACACACATAATCTCTCCACAAGGAAAAAGAGATTATTTTTAAAAATAAAATTTGATTATAGTATTGTAAGTAAATAGCCAAGTTAAAAAAAACTTGCTGATGGGCTTAGTAGTAGAATAGATGATCACATGGGAAAGAATAGGTGACTTCAAGTATATGGTTACTCAGTTTGAAAACCAGAAAGAAAATAGAGAACTGAATGAGGAGAATTTCAGAGACCATTTGGACAATAACAGTTAATATCCCATAATCAGATTTCCAAGAGAGGAGAGTGAATGGAAATTCGAAAGTGTATTTGTAGAAATAATGGCTAAAAAATTCCCCAAGTTGGCAAAAGACATGGTATTATAATTACACTCTTGATTACTGTAAAGATTATGTTACCAACAAACCTACCCTTAAAGAATGTTCCAGATTTAAAAAGAATACTAGAAAATTTGTAGCTAATAGAACCGCCCCACAAGAAACACTGAAGAGAGAGACCTTGGGGATGAAGGGAAAGGACACTAATAATAACTTCAATCCACACAAATTAAGAGCACCAATAATAGTAAATACATAATATATAAAGGACAATGTAAATTATGTTTCTTTTTATGACACTTTTTTTGCCATCTGATTTAAGGCAATTGCATAAAGCAATAATAAAATTGTGTTGCTGAGCTTAGAATGCATAAAGATGTAATTTTTACAACAATAATACTACCAAGACAGGAAAATGGAACACTGTAGCATTTGAACAGTTTTGCCTACTACTGAAATTAATTTGGCTATTCAGAACTAGCTTGTTAAAAGTTAAGACGTTCATTGTAACTCCCAGCATACCCAAGAAAATAATTAAAACTTATAGTTAAGGAAACAAGGGAATTAAAATGAAATCACAGAAAAATATTGATTTAATGTATAGAGGGTGTAAAGTAGGAACAAAGGAACAAAAAGGTGTTAGACACATACAGACACACTAGCTAAATGGTAGACCTAAATCCTACCTTGTCAGTACTACATTTAATATAAATAGAATAAACTCTTCAATGAAAAGGTATAGAATCACAGAATACATTGTCAAAATTATCTAACTCTATACTATCTACAAGACACATACTTTAGATTCAAAACCTAAGTAGGTTTTAAGGAAAAGATTCACAAATAGATGCCAACCAAAAGATGCTGAAGTGCCTATATTAATGTCAGACAAAAAAAACACAAATGACAAAAATTGTTACTAGAAGCAAGGAAAAGTATTTTATAATGATAAAACTCAGAAAGATATAATAATTATTAATATATATTCAACTACCAAGTGAGCCCCAAAGACATGAAGCAAAAACTGACAAAAATAAAAGAAACAATATTCAAAAAATATTTGTGGGGAGCTTAAATACTGACTTTCAATAATAAATAGAAGAACTAGGCAGAAGATTATCAAGTGAAGATAATGAGCAACAATATAAACCAGTGAGACCTAATACACATCTATAGAACACTCCACCAAACAGCAAGATACACATTCTTCTCAAATGCACATGGAAATTTCCTAGGACACATCACATATTAAGCCATAAGACAAGCATCACTATATTGAAAAGGATTTAAATCACACAAATTATGACCTCCAACCACAATATAATACAATTTAAATCGATAAGTGAAGAAAATTTGAGAAATTTACAACTATATGAAAAGTAAACAAGATATTCCTAAACAGCCAATGTATTAAAGAATAAATCACATGAAAAATGAGAAAATACTTTGAGAAAATACTTTGAGATGAATGAGAGCAAAAGCATAAAATATCAAAACTTATAGGAATAAACCAAGACAGGAAAATGGAACACTGTAGCATTTGAACAGTTTTGCCTACTACTGAAATTAATTTGGCTATTCAGAACTAGCTTGTTAAAAGTTAAGATGTTCATTGTAACTCCCAGCACACCCAAGAAAATAATTAAAACTTACAGTTAAGGAAACAAGGGAATTAAAATGAAATCACAGAAAAGTCAAGCAGTGCATACAGAGAAATGTGTACACACAATAAACACACCTATTTTTTTTTAAAATGCAAGAGCTCAAATCTGTAAAAGAGCCTTCCACTGTAGGAAACCTCTAAAAGAAGAGTAAACCAAAACCAAACGAAGAAAATGTAAGGAAATCATAATACTTAAGGCAGAAATTAAAATAGGGGTTCTACCTTTTTTTAAAATTAGTGTTAGAATGATAAATGTTGATCTCTTTCCTTTTATTCTGAGTCTGTATTTAAAGTTGTTTTCTTGTGGAGAATCTCTTAGGAACACACAGAGGAAAAAAAGAATGTAACAGAAGAAATTATGAAGTTCCTTATGGGAGTCTTGTTTTTAATTCACTCATAATCATTGTCTTTTAATTGACCGGTTAGATCAGTAACATTTAAAGTGCTTATTCAGATCACTTTAAGTTTTCAAAGGCCCTTAGGGCAAAGAAAAGTGACTCAAAGATCAAGTGTTTGGCAAATATTTTTCCTTTTCCCAACACTTAATTTGTACTAAAGAATGTTTGGTGGCCTGTTCCCTGGTGGTTCCTGACCCTTCTCTTATTGTCCTACAATAATACAAAATTATATAAAGCTGAAGACACAATCAAGGATTTAGGAACAAACCAGGAATGATTGTTCTCTAAGTAGTATAAGTAATATAGTCACCATGAATATCTCAAACGTCCCCCAGGAACATCATGCAGATAATCTTTCCATCAGATCTTTCTTCTGTGCTTTTCTAAACCTTCCAGTGACCCTGTTCATTAGTTTCTCTGCCTATAGTGTTTCTTCTCACCGAATTTAGTTTTTTCCAAAACACTGTCTAATAACCAGAAAGCCTCCCCACACAAAGACTGTCCCAAAAACAATGAAAAAAAAAGGTGAGAATCCTCCCACATCTCCTTAAGTTTCTGAAGGCCCCTGAAATTCCTTGGTTCGTGGCATCATGATTCTAATCTCTGCCTCCATTTCACATGAATTTCTTCCCTGTATATTTTTGTGTATTCTTTCCTTTCTATAAGGACACCAGTCACCAATTTAGGGCCTCCTCAAAACTTTTAGCTCAATTACATCTGCAAAGACACTTTTCTATACAAGCTCATAATTACAAGATCTGTGGGTTAGTACTTAGTACTTTTTAGGGACTATTCAACCCACTATAATGATAAACTAGTTTATAAGAAGGGTGCCAAGACAAATTCACCAGGAAAAGAATACCATTTTCAACAAACAGTACTAGACAACCACATATCCACATGCAAAAGAGTGAATTTAGGCATCTTTCTCATGCAATAACAAATTAATACTCAAATTAATTAGGGAACTAAAAGTGAAAGCTACTCTTAGAAGAAAATAAAAATCTTTGCTTAGATTTTGGTTCCTTAGATTTTGTTCCAAAGTACAAGGTAAGAGGTCATTTGACTTCATCCAAGTTAATTATGTCTTTTGCCCAAAGGACACCATTCAGAAACAGGAAAACCCGCACTGCTAGAGAAAACATCTTAAAATCATATGTCTGGTAAGGGACCTTGTCCAGAAAAAGAACTCTTACTACTCAACAATAGGAAAACTCAATTTAAAAGACGGGCAAGAGATCTACCAAATTCCACACTAAACAAGATATGCAAATGTCAAAGAAACATATGAAAAGATGCCCAACATCGTATGTCATTAGGGGATTGTAAATCTAAACAAGAATGACATGCCTCGACATACCTTCTAGAATGCTAAAATTAAAAATTGATCATGTGAAGGTTTGGCATTTTTGTGTAACAACTGAAACTCTCCTACACTGATAATGGGAATGTGAAATGCTAAAGGCCCATTGGAAAATAGTTTGACAGGTTCTTTAAAAGTCAGAGGTACACCTCACTTATCAACTAACCGTTTCATTTCATCCCAAATATTTACCCAAGAGAAATGACAGAATATTTGCATACAAATCCAATACACGACTTTTCATAGAAGCTTTATTTGTAATAGTCACAAACTGGGAAGACCTCATAGGTCCACTAACATCGGCATACTACTCAGAAGAAAAAGGAACGAACTATTGACACACATGAAAGCAAGTATAAATTTAAATCCACATTTACTGATAGAAACCAGACACCCACCCCCCAAGAAAATCCCTGCATTACTGTATTATTTAAACTTCTACAAGAAAACAAACTAATCTCTAGTGGCAGAAAGTGTATGAGGGTTTGACTAGAAACGGAGGAGTGCAGAGCGCGAGGTCACAGGGGGCCACGGGGATGAACGAGGATGAGCAAGGACCCTTTGGGAGTGATGGGCATGTTCACTCCTCTGTGTTACTGTTCTCAGATGAGTGTACATACGTCAAAACCTACCGAATCATACACTTTAACTATTTGCAAGCTTTGTACGTTGATTTTCGTTCAATAAAGCATTAAGAAAAATAAGAAAATGAAATAACCTGTTAGTTCTCCTCTTTTCTCTGAGGACTTTGGCCCAGAACAGTCTTTGTTATTTATTTTGCTTTTTCCAAATATAATTACTGCGAAGATTCATTGACGACTTTTGAGTGTAAATCACCGAGGACCTCTTGTTTATTCATTAATCTGCAGCTGGAGCAAACTACAAAAAAAAAGTCGAAGTTTGTATTGCTCAAACCTCTGTCCCTCTACGAAGTTACTGAAATGCCGGCTCTTTCAAAGAAAAGAGGGTTTCTGCATTCCACTGCCATTAGGATCATGTTTATCTCTTGTAAGAAAATATTCTTTGACTTTCATGAGAAAATCAATCTAATTTGTTGGGGACCATTTTTTGGTATCAGAGAGGTTTATTTGGTTCAGAGAACCTGTGAGTGAGAACATGAGTATATAAGCAAAAGTGAAAAGAAATTCACACGAGAATTTATCAAACTTACCAATTTTAGCTAAGTTCCTTTAAGAATTACTGTATTTAAACAACTTGCTGAAGTTACCATTGACTGAGAGAAAAGTATGAAAAGTTTTGCAATATTAATAATATTTTCCTTTGTGAAATTTTAGCTACATTTTTCTCTGAGAGAAAAAGATTTCGCCTACCGACATCATAATCAGATAAATGAGATATATGTTATAACCCAGATACTTTGTAAAGCCTCTAAAATGTACATGAGATGTCGTAAGAGTAAATAGGTGGGTATATAATTAGGAATCCTGATATAAGGAATACCCAGAAACTATGTCAGTTACATCATCAACCTCCAGTTGCAAAAGACAAGCACCCATTGCATGTGTATGAGTGTATTTGTGCATGTATGCACATGTGTTTCTATTTCTTCCTTCATCACTGCAAAAGACAGGCTGTATAACATCATTCACTAGAAATCTCTGCCTCCTTTCAAATAGTCATTGTAAGATAAACAGAAAGCAGTGGTTATATGTCATTGTCAATTAGTTTATTGAATTGCACCTTATAATACTGTGTAATGTATTGTAAAAAAAAAAATTGAGCTTTGAGCAATGCCTATGCCCATAGAAGGTTGATTTGAGTAAGATGATGTAGTGATGCATATGCAACTTGAGAGATAGGAGAAAGAATGACAGGAGAGTAAGTGGACTGCAAGTAGAGGATTACAAGCACTGAAACACTATTTGAAAATTAAAACTTTCAAACCCCCACTATAAAACTAATTCTTGATGCCTGAGGAAGTTACTGTGGAGCAGTTTTTGGCATGAACTCAGCATCAAAAATCCATTATCTCTGTATTTAACTGTAAGAATGGAGACACAGTCAATAAAAACACAATTACTTTTAAGAAAAACCAAGGAAGAGAAAGCAATTGCAACTCTTGTCACAATTGTAAAGATCACTTCACAATGTGACTTAATAAAAATAGCTCTTTGTTTAAAAACAGCAAAGAAACACACAATTTTCTAGTAATAGAGTCAGAAATAAGAAAATTCAATAAACATATTCAGTGAAAGAGCAATATGAATTTAAGTCCAAATATGAAGAAAGTATCTTTGTGCATGCTAGGTAAAGTCAGGATATGTAAATTTATTCAGGAAGTATTCTTTAGACATTGACAATATACATGGGACTGTATTGTCATTACTGTCACAGTGAGAGAGACATAATCCCAAAAAACACATTTTATGGCTAAACATGATGTAGTGGCAAGCTTTGTTATTGGAGCCCAGGACTGGGTGTGTTGGCTAAGATAGTCATCAGAATCGCAGAAACCTTCCCAGGGGAAGTGATGCTTCACCTAAAAAACAATGATGTTTGGGGAATATAGGATAAAGTACACAAGAGAAGTGTTCACTGTGATACCTGCCACAGAACACATGGTCGACAAATGGAGCCTGGTAAGCACACAGGATAAGAGGGAAGGTGACCTACCACGGGAAAACCATGACTTCTGTTTTAAGAACATTGAGGTGGTCATGCACGTGATGCATACAAGCAGATATGTTTGGTAGGTGGTTCAATATATAAGTAGATATGTTTGGTAGTCAATTCAATATGCCAGAAATTACTCCTTACTAGAAACAGAAATTAAGTGTTCATTAAGTGACAGATGTAATATAAAGTTATAGGAATTGTGCAAAAAACAGTGACAAAGTGTATAGTCAGAAGTGAACAGGAAATAATAGGTCCAAGGAATTGAAACAGGCAAAAAGATAAAAGAAAAATACCATATGGGTAATTTTTAAGTGAATTTTTCAGTATATTCTGCATAACAGCTTGCACACTGAAAGAGAAATATAGAAGGAAGATGAAGGAAGAGTCCATGTGGTCCATTAAGGTTTAGCATTGCTCATAAGAAAAAATACACTTATCTGAGAGGAAAAATGGAAGATAAAAAAAAGAAGGAATAGAAGCTCCAAGTTCTGATCAAGACTCTAGAATAAGTCTACTTACATATCATGTATAATCATTTTCACTAAGACTGAACTGTTAACCAAAAGTATAACAATATGGTGATTTTTAAATTTAGCTCTGAATAGGGAAGAATTTGGAGGAGTCAAATGATATTTTTCGCTACCCATAAAAGCACACCAAAGTAGCAGATAAACTTAGTTATATCCATAGTACGATTTAATATATGTGAAAATATAGTGACGATAATACTGATACAATCAAATTTTACACAGATAATATAACCTGTATAATGATCTCTCTGAATTGTTGGGCATGCAGATTGGACAGAAGCCACTAGTGATGAAAAGCTATACAGCAACAACATTCATTCTGCTGGGACTGACAGATGACCCTGACCTGCAGGTCCGGATTTTTGTCTTTCTATTTCTCACCTACACACCGAGTGTAACTGGAAACCTGACCATCCTCACACTCACCTTTGTGGATCCCCCACCTTAAGACAGCCATGTACTTTTTTTTGCAAAATTTCTCCTTCTTAGAGATCTCATTCACAGCTGCTTGCATTCCCAGGTACTTGTATGACATAGCAACAGGTGACAAGATCATTGCCTATAATGCTTGTGTTGTTCAAGTGTTTTTTACTGACCTCTTTGCAGTAACAGAATTTTTTCTGCTGGCTGCTATGTCCTATGACCGCCATGTGGCCATTTGCAAACCATTGCATTGTGTGACCATCATGAGCAGCAGGGCTTGCAAGAGACTTGTTTTTTGCTGTTGGCTGGCTGGATTGTTAGTAATAACCTCCCCACTTAGTCTGGGGCTAAATCTGAAATTCTGTGACTCAAATGTCATTGATCATTTTCTCTGTGACGCCTCTCCCCTGATGAAGATATCATGTTCAGACACATGGCTCATGGAACAAACTGTTTTACTTTGTGCTCTGCTGACCCTTATTGTGACCCTTATATGTATAGTTCTGTCCTATGTTTATATTACCAAGACAATTTTAGGATTTCCTTCTGTCCAGCAAAGAAAAAGGCCTTTTCCACCTGTTTTTCCCACATGGTTGTAGTTTCCATCACCTATGGCACCTGCATGTTCATTTACATGAATCCTGCATCCAAAGAAGAAGTGACTATTAACAAAGTGGTTTCACTGCTCATTTCTTCCATTTCACCTACCCTAAAGTCATTTATTTATACACTGAGAAATAAGCAAGTAAAGAAAGCCTTCGAGGACTCAATCAAAAGAATTGTGTCATTCTTAAAAAAATAAAATAGCACTGAATAAATAGAGTTAAAATAAAAGGTGATTGTCTTTCAAACCTTTCTATTGAAGTTTATTACATTTATCTTTTAATAATCAATATTTCAATTGTTATACTCCTCATTTCCTCTTTAGACTTACTTACATTGTATCTTATTCAACTCATTTCTTTCCTTTGCTTTTTAATCCACCTCTTGTAGGAGATTTGTCTCAGTAAAGAAAATGGATGCATACTTGGTGTAAATTCATTTTAGATATACATGACCCCATGTAACTTAATTTTATAACATAACAAAAAACAGTTTCTCATGACACTGGTAACTTATTAGTGAAATAAGTAAATGATCACTCAAATGTTCATAAAATAGTACAAATAGTCAAATAAGAATTGAAATTTTATGATAAAATACTGAACGGAATAAATGAGGGCATTAGGAACCATTGAGAGAGAAGATAGTGGTACCTCTAATGGTCCAGAAAAACGCACAAAAAAAATATGCTAGATAAAATCTCACAAATATTCTTTTGAATATACAGGTAAGCATAAAGGTTAAAATGTAGGCAATCATAAGGTATCAGAAACAGAATTATTAGAAATGAGGATAAATAGCCTCATCTACAATCTGTGGATTCCCAAGAAAGGAAACCATGGGGAGGAGCAAGTTGTTGACTTATGGGTTACAGGGACTTGAGCTGAATGTCCATATGGAGGTGGGAGGTGAAGTGTCAGGATCCACGTGGTGAAAGCACATAAAACTAATAGAATAAAATAAATTCAAGACTTTAAAAGTGTGATTTAGGGGGAAAGAACTGCCCACTTTCATGAAAAAACAATTTCCTTAAGAAGGTCTTCTGTTCTTCTTGAATTACAAACTGTGGATGAGAAAGCGGGAAACATCATGATGTACTACTGTCTATTTAAAATGGGGCTTTATACTCCAAATTGTATAAAAACAATTTACTAATGCTACAAATAAAGAATTAAAAAATGAATACAAATATAAATCTCTGGAAGTAAGAAAATACATATGGAATGAGATAGAGATACTTCGTAACAATGCATATAAAACATAAAAAAGCTATACACAGAAGGAATAAAAAATTATGCAAACATTAATGTATCTAATTATTTTATAAAACAATAGAACCAAAATTAAAGCAATTACTGCTCATTATAAAATTTTTAAAACCCATAAAATTAATCCAAAGTATGTAGGATATAGATTTTACTAATGATAGAAAATTAAATTTTAAAATATAGAAAATCTAAAAGTTGATTCTTTTAAAACTTTCAAGAAAATTGATAAATTTCTATCAAACATGAATGAATACGAACAAAGGGCAACATATTCAAGCTTAAAAATCAGAAAGAAGACATAAACACCAGTTCAGTAGAAATTAGAATAACTTTATGGATGGATGTACTATCATGATTCCACAACAACAACAAAATAGGTAGATCTTCAGCCAATGAACAAGCTTTTAAAAATTCATCAAGATGTGGAAAACTTAAACATCAATTTCCATATATTTGGGAAGAGAAGACTAAAGATTCATGAGGCAAAAGGACCAGACTTCTTTACAGTGAACCATGTAAACAACAGGGAATCTCATCATGACTTCAGTTACCCAAACAATAAAAAAAATTCTCCCCAATGAATTGTATGAAGACATCTTAATGTTGTAACAAAACTGCCATTAAGACATTATAAGGCAAACTATTAAAGTTCCCTGATGAGTGTGGGGGACTGCTTCAGCAGAGCCCAACAAGTAGCCAAAACTTACTCTATGATCAGTTAAGATTTACTCTAATTATACAGGGGCAAAGATAGATCATATAGATTGATAAATTATAGATTAAAGGCAGGTGACAGATGATAGATAAATGTATACATATTTGTATGTAAATATATATATACATGTATATATGTATATATATGAATTTCAGCCTGATTTTATTGTAATAACAAATTAAGGAAAGAACATTATAAGAGTTTGATTAATAGGCTCAAACTATCAATGCATAAAAATCAGCAACTGATCCTAAAAATTTCAAATAAAATAAGAATTTGATTAGCTATTAAAATGAGATTAAAAATATAAAGAAACACAATTTACACAGCTATATTAAACAATAAAACACCTGTACCTAATTAAAATCAAGAAACAAATAAAGATGCTCGCTTTTATCACTGGTATTCCACATCCCACTGCAATATTTAAAATACAGTGATATATACAATAAAATAGTTGAGATTATTATCAGAATGAAGTTATGAAGCTACTCTATTTAAAGAATCTGCAAGCCATTTCTTTTCAAATTTTTAGATCTTTTGAAATATAGATGTGCCTTATGAGTGGCAATCTTAATGTTGTGTATATTTTAACTGGCAATGTTTTTACATTAAAATACATAAAATTATGACATGCATTTAAATGGAGTCAATGAAATATGTTATTTGCCTCCTGACAACACCATTATGTACCTAGAAAACAACAAAACCTAACAGGAAATCAATACACCTAATAAGAAAATTAAGTAACTTGATGACTAAAGAACATACTCAAACAAACGTAGGTTGACAATATTTATTTTGTTTGTGTGTTAATATAAAGTAAAATTTTCTCATTTCAGCTTTTTTTGGTATCTAAAGCAATTATTAAATAAAAAGCAGTTTTCCTATTAAACTAAAATTTTCCCATATTTACATAACTAGCAAAATAAGCCCCTACACATCAAAGCTATCAATATGACTGCCAGAGAATAAATCACCACACGGATACAACATATATTATAAATATAAATTTGCCCACTCAATATATAAATGTAACAAAACTCTATAATTAGAATCAGCTCTTTACATTTTTCTAATTTCATAAATTATCTCCGAGTTACTGTGGAAGAAATAAATCCCATGAATGTACAACACATATGTGAAAAATGAATATTACTGAATAGAAACTTGTTTATATAATACCAATACTTATCTTAATCAATGATATCAAATTTGGTGTTGGCATAGGAGAGCATAAAATGATCAGTAGAACAGCTTGGATCATGAAAGTATAGATTAACAAATAGCTCTTATTTTATACGAAGATTTATTTTGCTAGTTATGCAAAAGTGGGAAAACTTTAGTTCTGTAGGAAAATTATGTTTTTTAAATAACCTTAAGTCACAAAAGAAAACACAGAAGTGATAGTTTTACTTTTTATGCACCCAAAATCAGGCAAGGGGATGAGTACAAAACTAATGCCTTATATAAGGCTCAGCCTGTGGGACTTCTGTGGGCCAGAGGGGAGGGTTGACTCTCACTCTGGAGGTCCAGGTGGTAGAAGCCTTCCAGGTGCTGAGCCAGAACAAGCAGAGTATAGGCAGCTGTTCATTTAAAAGTGACTGCCACGTGAAGAAAGACAAATACCATATGATTTTACATATTTTGGAAATATAAAAAAAGACAAAACAGAATGAACAAAACAGCAGTAGACTCATGATACTGAGAAGTAACTGGTAGTTACCATCAGAAAGGGGTTGGGGTAATTGGGGGAAGCAGGCAGGGATAAAGGGGTACAAAAATACTCAATCATAATGTAGGTTGTTCACGGGGATGGTAGTAAAGCATAGAAAATATAGTCAGTGATTCTGTAACATCTTCTATGTTGACACATCGTAGCTGGACTAGTCATGGGTGACTGCTGAGCCCCTGTGTTGCATACTTGAAACTAATATAAGATTGTACATCAACTATACCTCAATTTTTTGTAAAAAGGGAAGGAATTTCCTCATTGACCCAAGTCATTCCTCTTCTTGAATGTGTGGTATTTGCCACTCCTCCTTCAGTTACTCCAAGAGCTGTTGTGAAATTCTCAGTGCCATCTCCAAAGTAAACCAATTCAATATGCATGTATTTGTTGATGTGAAATACTCATGAACATTAATACATGCAAGTACATATGAACTTAAATAAATAAAATAAACAAGTAAAACCTTACTAAAAACATATGATACCGCAATAACATAAAGGAATCAGAAATTATCCTACTTAAGAATTTAAAATGAAAAAGTGACAAAAGAAAAGGTACCCAGTTAACAATATGTACATTAACCATTTTGACTGACAAGACATCACTAAAATTTTTATAAGTGAAAAAATACTGTTGAATTGTATAACCCTGACAGACAGTGAGATGGTTTCTAAAGTTTACAAGGAGTTCTTTTAAAAGAACAATGAAAAATGAAAAAATCTAAGTAAAAATAAGCAAAAAATAGAAACAAACAAGAAGGTATAACAATTGTTTATATGTACACAGCTAAGAAACACATAATATATAAAACAAATATTCACAGACAAAAAGGGAGTAATTGAGAGTAATATAACAATAGTACAGAACTTTACCACCCAACTTTACATCACTGTATAGGTCTTTCAGACAGAAAATCAGTAAGAAAACTGTGACTTTATTTGCAATAACCTGGATGGACCTAGAGGATATTATTCTCAGTGATTTAAGCCAGGAGGAGAAAGACAAATACCATATGATTTCACTTATATGTGGAGAATAAAAACAAAACAAAATAAAATGAACAGAGCAGCAGTAGACTCATGGGCACTGACAAGTGACTAGCGGTTACCACGGGGAAGGGGTCGAGGTGAGTGGGAAAAATAGGTGAAGGAGATAAAGAGGTACAAAGCTCAATCATAATGTAAATTAGTCATGGGGAGGAAAATCATAGGGAATAGAGAGCAAAGTCAATAGTTCTGTAACATAGTTCTATGTTGACAGTAACTACACTAGTGAGATTTAATAATGTAGATAACTGTTGAATCACTATGTTGTATACTTGCAGCCAATATAATATTATATATCAAGTATTCTTTAATAAAATATATATTACATATGTAAAAGAAAGAAAACAGTTGCTTTGAAGCATACATTAGATCAAATGGACTTACTAGATATGCAGACATGTCCCAAAACAGCAGAATACCAATACTTTTCAAGTGCTCACTGAACATGATCCAGGAGAGATCATGTTAGGCTACAAAACAAGCCTCAATAAATTAAGAACATTGAGATTATATTAAGCATGTTTTCCAAGCACAGTGGTATGAAACTAGAAATCAGTTACAAGAAAAATAATGGAAAAATCACAAATGCGTTGGCTAAACAGCACACTACTGAACTACTGATAGGTCAACAAAGAAATTGTAGGGGAAAATTCAAAAAGTATTAGCAAATAATGAAAATAAAAACAATGGTTCAAATTCTTTGGTATGCAGCAAAAGCAGATCTAAGAGGGAAGTTTGTTGCAATACAAGGTCTAACTTAAGAATTAAGAAATATCTTAAAAAACAAATTGATACCACATCTAAAGGAAGCAGAAAAAGAACAAAGCTTGAAGTTAGATAAAGAAAGGAAATAATAAAGCTCAGATCAGAAATAAACAAAGTAGAGACTAAAAAACAACAAAGATCATCGAAACTCAGAGTTGGTCCTTTGAAAATATAAGCAAAATTGAAAAACCTTTAGCTAGACTCATTAAGAAAAAAAGAGGACTCAAAACCAGAAATAAAAGGGAAGTTACAAATGATACCACAGAAATATAAATTATTATAAGAGACTAATATGAAAAATTAATGCCAATAAATTGGACAACTTGGAGAAAAGGATTTATTCTTAGAAAAAGACAAGCAATTTTCCAAGACTAAACCAGAGAGAAATAGAAAGTCTGAAAAGACTGATTTCTATTAAGTAAATTGAATCTGTAATCAAAAAACTTCATTTTATGTGACAAATTTTTTAAATACTTTTATTTTTCACATCATAGGTGAATAGAAGACAAAATCAGTCATCTGATGCTCGGAGTAGAAAATAGAAACACAAATCAAAATGATGTAGGGTAGTGCATTGTCTCATTCCTGTTGACTGTGCTGCCATCTCTAAGCTGGGTATTTTCTTTCTACATTTTTACCCTCTAAGGATATTCATTACGATTTATATTCATCCTCAGAGCTGCATGTTTCAGACATTTTACCAAGAGTAGGACACTCAAGATTCCATAGTGATTCTACTGAATCTCTGTCTCCATGGATCTTTTTGTTTATTCATTAAGTTGTAAGTTTGCAAATAAAAGAAACTACTAACTTCATTAATGTAAAAAGCTCTCTCAGTCCAGGGAACTCAGAATATTAAGACCTCCAAAACCTAAGAGAATACTAACTTATTCTCAGAAATGCTTTTTTCTTTTTTTATGTAGGCAGCATGAGAAAATACTCAGTAGGTCTATAACAGTCACAATCCTTTGTGAGGAAAATTTCATAATTTTTGGTGATGAAAAACAGAAAGATCTATGTATCTTCAAACTGCATATTAGAGTGACATTTTGTGCAACTGAGAACAATATGCATCTTCAAACTGCATATTAGAGTGACATTTTGTGCAACTGAGAACAAAAAGATGCAAATAAATTTTAGCTTTGAGAACTAATTTTGATTAAAAAAACACATGGTTGTATTTGATTGAGGAAAATGTAAGCACAATGAAGTTTTTATTTTCAGTGTCTTTTACAAAAAACACTCATAATTCCTATGTGAAAACTGTATTGTATCTGTTTTAAACAAGAGCTGTTAGTGTGAATTTTGACATTTTGTAATGAAACCAAGTTATTATGTCTTTTTAAAAATTCATTATCAATTAATACATAAAAATTAAGAACATGTTAGTTTTTAATGCATTAGCTGGTGTAATACACTGTGTGAAATATCAAGACAATAAACTCCTACCTAATCCTCAATCATAACAACAAAAAAGATACACAATTTCACACAGGTAACTCCCAGGGGGAAATAAGTTCCCAGCATGGGGCAAATAACCTTTGAGACCTAAATTAGCCAAAGGAAGAAATAAAGTAAGAGAAACCCATTTATTGCTTACAAGCAGTCATCCACTTCTGCTCAATCTTGTCTCTGGCAACCCAGCTGCAAAGAGGGACCCCACTCAAACTCTCCAGTTCGGATATGCTCTCACTCCCCCATGTAATCGCCTATTGATATGGAGATATACTATTTCTCTTCACCCCTTGAAAACACCTACTGATATGGAGATTCACTAAGGGAAGGTGAGAGATCCTGGAAATATTGCAATTTTACCCACAGCCCACCCCTCATGAAATTTCACATCATAATCTACTCACTCCCTATCCTCAGCAGCGGACCGTGAGCAAGAAAACTGGAGTGCTACAATCAGACTTATGATATATAATAACAGGAATAAAATCATGATAACCCTCAAGCCAGAGGATTCAGCTAGGTTCAAAGCCATATGCAGATCAAGTCTATAGCTCGCCCATTCCACAGGCAGTCAGTAGCTGAACAGGTAGGGAGTTCAGAGCAATCATCATGTGGTAGCTGTAACCAGGGGGCACATCCAGGCCACAAGGACTGCAGAAGAAAATAACTTTAAGGGAGAAAAGATCCATGTTTTAGTGACAGCAGCATAGGCAAATCTTGTCCATCAGGTAGAACACATGCAAGAGACTGGTCCTGTGATAGGACAGCAGCGGGAATGGGACCTCGTCCTGGTCTGGTGTACCAGACTTTCATTGCCCTCCCTGTGGGAGTTACAGATGGGTCAATATATAGAGTGATGGGAGGTACATGCATTGGCCATAAAGATAAAACAAAACTTCCCCATAAGACGCTCTTACTCCTGGATGTTTTGGGTACACTACCAGCATCTTCGAGGGCCACTCTGCCATTACTCAAAGAACACACAGAAGGTCAGCTTCCAGACCTTTTCCCCAAGGTGCCAGAAGGGCGAGCCATCACTAGCACATGTGCCAAAATGTTGAGGGTCACATCCACTCAACAGAGTCTCCAGAGTTAATGCAGCTGGGCTGGCAATAGGATGGTGCTCTGCTGGCCATAATCCTGGCTTCAATAACTCCTCTTTAGTTTGCATATACAGTTGCATATTAGAGGCAGCAATGTGTGTTAGCATGTCCACAGGGCTTAAGGCTCGTTTGGGGAGCTGCTCATTCAAACGTCTTTGCACTGTCCATAAGTTGTAGTTTGGTTACTGACAAGCCCTGTAGACTATTTGTGTCAGACTTCAGGCAAGATTTCAACAAACTATTCTACCACTCTATCAAGGATGCCCAGGTTGGGTTATATGGTACATGAAACTTCCACTTTATGCCTAATTGCTGCACCCATTCTTGTAACACATGTCCAGTCAAGAGGGTACCTTGATCATTCTCAATCACCTGCAACTGGCCATAGGCTGCAAATAGGTGCTCTAGGCCCCTGTTGGTGGTTTGCTGATCTGCACAATGTGTGGGAAAGCAACCAATAGTCCAGTAGCTGTGTCCACACAAGTCATGGCATACCGCTACACTTCTGATATGCAAGAGACTGGTCCTTTGATAGGACAGTGGCAGGAATGGGACCTCATCCTGGTCTAGTATACCAGACTTTCACTCCCCGCCCTGTGGGAGTTAACGATGGGACAGAGGCCCAATATAGTCTATTGGCCACCTGACAAGGGGTATTGGCCCCTTTACTATTATCCCATGTTGCTGTGGGACTCGGTGTAAGTCCCTCTTAGAGCACACAAGACACTCCTTCCAGTCTCTGCTGACCTCTCCAATGGTCGACAGCAAGCCCAACCGATGGGCTACAACACACATTGTCTTTTGCCCCATGTGCATAAATGCTCATGTAACCATTGGGCTACATCTAAAGCACGTTTTCCTTCTAGCCAACTCACTTTGGCCAAGGGTCTGCTTCATCAGTCCCTGGGAATGCCAAAGGCAAATGGGCAGTCACATGATATAGAGTGACTGTCTTAGTCCTAACAGAGGCCAGTAGGTCTTGTCACAACTCTTGTTCCAGAAGCAGATGGTGACCAACACCCAGTTGTCATAGTACCATATCAGTCACCACAGGGTCAAGCACTGAAGACGGCCTAACTGTCAGTGCAGACAACCACAGCAGAGGGCTCCTTGCTGATGATGAGCCATACTGCCTGCAACTCGGCCCACTGACTGCACTTGCCCTCTGTGTCCTCCATCCATATTTTCTCCACCTGAGGATGGAAAGCCACCGCCCTCCATTTTGAAGGCAGCCCATGACTGGAGCTGTCTGTGTACCAAGCACCTTCAGGTACAGGGGCTTTTCCTTCCCAATAAAAACTGTCTGCTACCAATCACTTTTAAGCAAGTTCTTCCTATTTTCCACTGGTATATGTCACTGATCCAAATAGGTGTTGGATTTCTCCACTGAAAGGGATAGTGGAAAGGGTGCTGTGCTGCTGAAAATATGAACCCCATTTGGACAGTGCAGGCATCTTGGGCATGCCACCCCATGGCCTTTGGATCCAGTCTCCCACACTTCCCACCACGAGATAGGTGGTGACTTCTTTGGTCAGAGCTGTTCCAGGGATGAGATCTATAGCCAGCAAGGTGTGGTTCAGAGCAGTCAGTGGCTTCTCTGTCACGGTATACCATACCTCCTCTCCGTTCCATAGTTGTGACCGGAACCCAACTGGTTGGCATGCCCATTCAAGCCATGGCCAAAGGCCCCATCCATAACCATCTTTGGTTACATGAACATCTAGCTCACAGGGCCTTGATGAGTAAATTACTCAAGGCCTCTACAGCGTTCACTGCTCACTTAGCAGCAATAAAAGCAGCAACTGCGTATGTCTCATCCCAGTCCCACCTGACGCCTTTCATACCAACTGGTATAAGGGCTTCAGAATTTGTGCAAGTGCAGGATAAATACTCTCCAGTAGACCAAGAGACCCAGAAACTTATGTAATACTGCTACCGTGGTAGGGATAGGGAAAGCCTGGACCTTGTCTATGACTGCTTCAGGAAGAACTTTAGTTTTACCCAACAAGAAAAGCATGGAGAACTTTACTGACAGAGCAGGTACCTGACCATGAAGCTGCTCACAGCCCATCCTTTCTCCTATAGATGTTGCAGCAGTCTAGAAACTGCCCTTTCGAAATCTTCAAGAGAATCAGATGTCAGCATAATATTATCAGTGTAGTGATACAGCTGCACCGTTTGCAGTTTCCTCCATGTGGCCAAGTCCTGGGCTACAAGTCTGTGAAAAATGGTGGAACTGTGGAGGATTACTGTGGAAGGACAGTGATTGTCCACTGCCGGCCTCCCCCATGAAGGCAAACTGTTCCTGACATTCCTGAACTGTATCAGTAGAGAAGAAAGCATTAGTAAGATCCACAGCATAATGATTCGTCCCTAGTTCATGACTGAGTGGGTCCTTAAGGGCTGCTATAGAGGGGACAGCAGCATGCAAAGAGGGTGTGACTTTATTTAATTCCCTGTAATCCACAGTCATATGCCAGAAACAATCGGACTTTTCACTGTCCACACCAGGAATTAAATGGATCGTGAGTGGGCTTTATGATGCCTACTTTCTCCAAATCCTTCAGAGTTTCTCCAAATTCCTTGTGTCCCCCAGGCAATTTATACTGCTTAACATTCGTCACCCACCAAGGTACAGGCAGAGCTGCAAGTATGTGCTTAGCATGTCCCTTCAGACTGGCCTTTACCACACGTACCCACAGCCTGAACTCACCTGCAGTGGTCTGTAGTCACAGGCCCTGCTGGATATCTACCCCCAAAATAGATTCAGAGATGGGAGAAATGTACACAGTGTACTCTTTTGGGTGTAAGCACCCTATTCCCAATGGGATTTGGGCTCTCTGCCCTCTAATTGCCTTACCCCCATAGCCATCTATCACAGCAGGGGTCCTGAGAAAACACTCAGGGTTGCCATAAATCAGAGAACACTCAGCTCCTGTGTCCACCAACACCAGGACACGTTGACATTCACAAAGGACAAATGAATCGCTAATTCAACATGTGGCCTCCGGTCCACATGATATCGCCGAAGGTGGGGACCTTGACCCTCCCCTTCAGTTGAACCACAATGCCCAATCATCCTCCTGTGGGGGTGAAGGCCCAGGAGAATCCTGAGTACTGCCCCCCAGGAAGTTTTGCAGGGACATAGGCTGGGCATGAAGCTTTGGCTCCAGTTTCCACGTCCTGTACCTCAGCAGCTGGAACTGCTGCTCTGGCTTTCATTGGTGACACAGTTATAACAAGATCCTATTGGGCTCTCCATCAAGTTTTTCTTTCACTACCGTGGCCTGTATCAAATCAACTCAAACCTTGGGCCTCGAGACCTTCACAGGGCCTTTTGCACCTCTCCTTTCAGTTGTAGTCCATACTTCCTTCCATGCTCTTATTATTTCAACCTCCCCAGATCTGTTAAAGTAGGACTAGCCTCACTTATGGGTTGTCCTATGTGGGGGCACAAAAAGTCACTAGGGTCCCAAAGAGAGATGATGGAAATGTACGGATTACCAGATTTCTCATTCATATGGTGGATAACTCCTCATTGGTGCCGTGTGGGCCCATATTATAAATGATATTTTACATGCCCAACTCTCATAACATCTGCTGGAGCTCTGGATACGTTTTTCAGCCTGTGAGTAAGTATGGTAAAACACCCTGATTAGGTCAAACTGCCCTGATGGCTACTGTCAGTCAGTACAGATGCACCTGACACCATGAGGTGCGACAGGCACTTTGCAACCACTGTCAGAGGAAAGGATGCATCATCAGGGAAACCAGTCTACCCATTTCAGAACCCAACGCATCAATGCTTTCCACCCCCATATCCCAGAGACACAAAAGCCACGGAGGCAGAGGGTCTGACGGCTTCTGTGGAAATCAGATGCTCACGTCCACCAGCTCATCCCTGGTAGAGCATGGAGGGCTCCACAACCTTGAGAGGAAGCTGCTCCTCTCCCTGAGGTGCCCTTGATTGTTGCATTTTTATTTTCTTTATTATAACCTGGAAACTTCATACAGGAGGGGCTGGTGCCTCTAGCAGAAGCCTCAGCAATAGTTTGGCCCTCAGCCCCACCCTGTCATCCTCTCCTGACATCTCCTCTACCATCTCCAGGGCTGAAGGCACCTCTCCTGCAAAAGAACCCCACCAAACCTCTTTGGTCTGTTGCATGTTCACTCCCCATTCCCTTTGTATTCACCTATTGATGTGGAGATGCCCTACTTCTCTCCACCCCTTGGAAACACCTATGGACATGGACATTCACTAAGGCCAGGCAAGAGATTCTGTAAATATTGCAATTTTACCCACAGCAGCCAAGAAATAAAACATTAGAGGGTGATAGAAAAACATCATATTAATATGTTGATAATTATTTAAACCAAACAATATCTGGTTGTTATTGTATCTTATCTCCTTTTATAAATGTTTAAAAACCCTACTAACAACAGTTTCAAAAACAGGGCTGCAGATTAAATTTCTACAAAATTTATCTGCTTGAGATTGGAATAAAATCACTACTAATGACTGGCTATGTGTAAGACAAGCACAATGCCCTCTCACCTCTATTTGCCACTGAGTCAGATCGCTGGGGCAGAATGTCCTCACCTATTGTTTCAAAAATGTGCAGCTTCTAACTTGGCAGGAAAATCAAGCCAGTTTAAGGGAACTCCCTCATCTTAGTCAGATTCTTCATTCTGTGCTTATCATGAATGAAACAACTACTTATACTCATCTGAATCCTGTGTCTACAAACTCACATTGAGAACATATGTGATTAAATAATAGCAATTAGTAGTCAGGTTGTTGTTTAGAATACTAATATCATGGATGTCCTATACATATGTGACCAAGCTGTGAGCCCAGATAATAAACCAGGCCTGAATAGAAAACGATTTTTCACCATTGGTTAAAGTCAGAAATCAGTAATGTGACAGCAGTTAAATCCATTGTTATCACTGATGACTTGATATTCAGAAGCTGAAATCTACACCCTTCATTTAGGCTTGTATTTAGGCTAGGAAACTCCCACATGGAAAAAAAAGCAAAGGTAAGATCTTAATTGAAGCATATATATTGCCTAGATTTAAGCTGATGGATTAATACCATAGGTAGAATCAAAGAATCAGAGAAGCTAAATATCTCACAAATCTGAAGTTGAACCACAGCCATAGGGTGAGGATACCTGCTCAGATTCTTTCTTCTGGTTGAAACGTGGAAGGCCACTAAATATTTCTGGTCCAAGTTGGGGGCCGAAATTTGGAGAACCTTTCTCTCCAGTACTCTTAAGTTTTGAGAAATCGATTCAGAGTCCTCTAGGTTCTTAATGGGATCTTATGAGGAAGCTCTGCATAGAACACGTGATTAGCAGTCAGAAAAATGCCTGGGGGCAGGCTTTTCACAATGAGTTTGAATATTCACATTACAAGGCTCTTTTTTATTTTCACCTCTCTGACTTTTACTTCTTTTTCCATTTGCACTTGCTCTTTATTTCTATATACTGGTAACCTTATTTTTTAAAATTTAATGTTACAGTTTTTATAGCATATCATCCATTATAGTAATTGATATCATTTATTATCATTATTATATCATTACATTATTAGTATTCATAATGCATATCATATAAATGCATTACATTTTACTTTTATCTTTGTACTTTGTTAATGAAATAAATCTTCCTTAAATTTACTACCGATAAGTATTTCTTGTGAGGTTCCTTGAAAGCATGTCCGGAGAGTCAGACATATTTACTTAAATAGCTCCTTTAAAAAAATCAATAAACTAGTTTTGAGTCCTGGTTCTACTACTTGCTAGCAGTAATTCAATTTTCTAAACTATCATTTCTCCACATTTCTTCAGTGTAAATTATGACTATAGATATAACTTGTAAGATTATTTTCAGGATTATGAATATTACACATTTTTATCAAATTCTTGCTTACATTCTATTTCCTTCAGATATTTAGAAATAAATATTTTAACAGGATTATTGCTTATAGCCATGCCTTTGTTAATCTCTTGTTCACAGATTAATGTCAAATGTTACTTCTTTGTTTTTTCTCCTCACATGTTAGTTCTCATTTTGTATCATCAGAAGTTTCAAATCATCATATCAGAATATTATCTACTATGCAACCAATATTTGTCTAGATGCCAAGCATAAAGCACACAAGAATTTGGTATATGAGGCAGACATTCTCTAGGTCATTTTCCATTGACGGTAGAATGAAAACAAGTAAACCCTGGTAAGGTATGAAAGCAGTGAGTGAGTGATGACACTAGTGTGAATGTGTCGGACTAACCCAGGCCTGGTGGTACTTAGTGGAATCATGAGACAAGGTCAGCGAAAAATTCCTTGTAGGAATATCATTTAAATTGGAGGAACCTCAGAGATTGGAAGGTGAAAAATGGAGGGAAAATTCCCACCTACCCGGGCCATGATATGAGAAGTGGCCTGATGTAAGGGAACAAGGATCAGAAGTTTTAATATGTTGCACTACAGAGGTGAAAGTTGGTACAGAATGTAACAAGTAATGAAATGCTGATCTTTCTTTAGGGTATTACCATTAGGTGCTATAGTTCTGGGGGTAAGGGGTTCCCCTGGCCTGGGCAAGTTCCCTATGAATCTGGGGAAACACATAGAGGACACGGGGAAGGGCAGGTTGGGAGAAAGAGATCTTACTGCTCACAGCTTGCTCGAGGTTGCTAGCCAGTCCTTGCTCCATCCGTCCCTTCTGGCTGTGCTCACGCCCTATCCCACAGACCGCCCCTTCCACCAGGATCTCTAGGGATGGGTCCTTGGAGACGGGTGTGCTCCAATCAATTAGGTACCAGGAATGGAGGGGAGGGAAGAATGGCCGTTTTCTCTCCACTCCTTGACAGGACAGGGTCTGCTGTGGCAAACACCCACTGCTGTGTAAATGGACTAAAGCCCCGAGGGAAATTATGGAAACTTCGGGTAAACACTTCCATTTACCCCACACATGCATAATTTTGCCTTTAAAATGATATTTTCATTCTTTAATAAAGCAAATCTTCACACTGATATTGACATTCACATTATATTCTGTTTCCTTTTTTTCCATTCCCAGAATATTTGGCTTACAGGTTATGAATTTATCACTCTTCTAGTCCTATATTAGTTTTCTTGCTCTAGCTGCTGATTGCTTAAATACTCTACATTCAAGAGTTAACATTTTATTTGCTACATCAATGTCAATCTCTTTTATGTAACTTTAGGGGAAGATTTATCTTTAACAGGAAATACCAGTATATTTCTTTCTTCCTTTTAACTGAATTCATGTCCCTTTCACAAGCTTTAAATAACTTTTCTATTGGATTGGATCCAGTCAATAAAATATGTGAATGTTGTGATTTTAAAGATTCCTCAGGAGTAAATGCTTCTTTCAAATCCTAAATTGTGTACTTATTCCTTGTTTTAAAATGTATCTTGGGTTTATGAAATATTTCCTTGTTACACTTAGAAAATTATTGATTCTTTTCAATATTATGTCTCTTTTATTTGAGTAAGATGGGAGATTTCTTGTTTTTTCTTTTCTTTTTTTGTATTTTTATTTAGAAGAAAGATGTGCACATTCAACTAATATTTTATGATGAATTTCCAAATCCTTTCAGCATCGGTAAGGAAATATTAAGAAGTCATGCTTAGATTTCCTGAAACACCTGTTCTCACATTTCTTCATCAATATTACCATCTCAAAGAAGTTACTTCATAAGGTGATGAAAGGGGTGACTTGACCAGGATCAGTACTGAATGGAAGGCCATGCCCCACACTGGGAAAAGAGAAAAGTAGATAGAAACTGAAGAAAATATGCTTAGGGACACTGACATCAATATTCCCCTAATTCTTTGAGAATAATGTAAATCTTTTGACTAAGTCACTAAAGGCCTGTTTCACTTGTTTGTTCCTCAGAGTGTAAATAAATGGGTTTAACATGGGGGAAATGGAAGTAGCGATTACTGACACTCCCTTATTAATGGCCATTTTATCTGCTGCTAAAGGTTCGATATAAACAAAGATGCAGCTGCCATAGGTGATGGAAACCACGATAATGTGGGATGAGCAGGTGGAAAAGGCTCTTGTTCTCTGCTGGGAAGAGGGGAGTCTTAGAATTGTTCTGATGATGTACATGTAGGACAGAACCACACACACCAGGGTCATGAGGATAATCAACACAGCACAGACAATAACCATCTGCTCTATGAGCCATGTATCTGAGCATGAGATCTTCAGCATAGGGTGAGCATCACATGCAAAGTGGTCAATGGCATTAGAGGCACAGAATTCCTGGTCCAGTACCAAGGTAAGTGGTGGTGATATGATCAACAAAGAGGTCATTCAACAGCAGAAGATAAACTTTTTGCAGACTCTGTAGTTCATAATAGTCATGTAACGCAGGGGTTTGCAGATGGCTACATATCGATCAAAGGACATGGTAGCCAGGAGAAAAAATTCTGTTACTGCAAAAACATCTGTAAAAAATAGTTGGCATATACAAGCATTCTACATAATAGTCCTGTCACCTGTTGATATACTGTACAAGAATCTAGGAATGCAGGCAGAAGTGAATGAGATTTCTAGCAAGGAAAAATTTTGGAGAAAAAAGTACATTGCAGTTTTAAGGTGAGAATCCACTAATGTGAGGATGATGATGCTCAGGTTTCCAGTTACACTCAACATGTAGGTGATCAGTAGAAATATAAAAATCAGAATCTGTAGCTGAGGGTCATCTGTCAATCCCAGGAGGATGAAACTGGTGAGAGATGTGTGGTTTCTCATTCCTGTGTCCTGACCTTTGCCCAATCTGCATGTAATAGTGAGGGATTAAGATCTGAGAAGATGGTGGGGAAAAAATGTGTTACAATGGATTTTGTTCAGAAAAGCCAAGCAATGTATTTTATTTTACTTAATAATGAATTTTAAAAATAATCAAACGCTCGACTCTGTTGATAGCCTATCACAGATTGGTTAGAAATCTGGCTTTCAAATGTTTTTACTACAATGCATGGTAAGATAGACATTTCATATAGCAGCCCAGTGTACATACTCACACACACACATGAATACATAGACACATATATCTATAACAAAAATGTGAGTAAAATGCTGATAACCCTTAGGTGCCCTGCTCTCTGATGTTTTATTTTCTAATGTTATCTTACTAAGAATAAATACAAATATCATCTAATAGATTTTATAGTGTACTAAATGGTCATGATCTGTGTTCAAAAAATAATTTTTATGGATCTTTTGAATAATATAGTACAAGGAAAAGATTATTTTTCATGATAGATTTTGAAATGTGCACTATCTGTTTAATTTGCACTTTGCAACAGATTGGTTCATAGCACACTTGTCCCCCTTAAGAATATTTCCCTTATCACTAAGCAAAATTTTACAGTGTCATTATCTGCTTGTAACCTTTTTTTCCTGAAGAAATTAAAAACATATGAAATGTGTTTGTGACACAGATGCTTCTAGATCCATCTACCAACACAGCTGAAGACCCTGTTCCACTGTACAAGTCATCCTACATGGGCTACCTGTCTGGAAACAAATTTCATCTAACCATTTATGTTTTTTCCCTCCAGCTTACTACATCCATTTTCCGATTCTGACCTATACCTGATTCTTGGTGATTCATTCCTTTTTTCTACTTGGACTTTTCAGAGAAGTCCTTCCAAATCTCCCAAGCCATGTTAAGAACTCTTTATGTGTTTTTATCACAGTCTATTCTTAATAGAGGATGTGAAAAAATTATTGGAAACATGATTTTTTGTCTTATTTAATGTAATAACCACAGAGCAAGGAGAATAAGATATAGAGTTTATTCAAGGTAATATTTACCCTCAGACCTAGATCAAGTCATATTATTTATTAACTGGACTCAGTGTTAAAACTACTCCGACAACTCTTACTTTTCCTGTATCCCTGACTCTAGTTGATGGGATTCTTGGTGGCTTTTATGTTTGGTGGAGGAAATGCTCTGAGGACTCCTGAGTCACACCATCACCTGACTACACATTCAGAATGTATATAATAACTGCATGAAGGCAAAAAAAGTGTTACCTGACTTGGTCCTGTGTTTGGCAGAGAAACAGTTTTGCTTTTATGGATTCCATTCCTGCTTCCCCAATACACCTGTCAGAAACATATTAACAACAGAGACTACAACTGTTAAATTCTGGATTTGGACCATCAACTGGTCATTTGTTATTCCCAGTTAACACCAACTAACTACATTATTGCCTGCTAAATGATTTTGTTCACCAATGCTTGTTTAAGGCCATAAATACATTGAAAATAAAACCCCACATCATTTGCTATATAAATTCTAATTAATTGGCTATGTGAGGGTTTCGCTTATTTGCTTTAATGTAGTCCTTTTCTTCAGAAGTGGGAGATACTCTGTACTCACCATCTGCCCATTTGCCATAGTAATTCTTCCAAGAGTTTACAGGCTTTTTGATAAAGGGATGCAGGGATGACCCTTGTTTGATGTTTTAGGATGAGCTGGGCACTCCCAAGAATATGAGCATCACACAACTAACAATAAATTACATGAAGAGTAACAATAGATTGAGCAATTAAAATAATTAAGTAGATACTAGACTAAAGATACAGAAAAGGAAACATACAGAGGCCATCGACCTCTTTTTCCTTTAGTCTTAACACAACTGTGTCTTACACAACCCTGAAAATTGTACGCCTTGTTCTTACTCCTAAATGTCTTGAAAATATATTGACACTATAGTAGATAAATGTTTTCCTTATTTTGTCTCTTAGAAAACTGAACACTTTAGGTAGAATGCAGAAATGCAAATTTTGTCAGCAGACGATTTCCAATTCAAGGTTGCTTAAAGAAGTCCTTCATTTCACTTATTTTAAGGTGACCTACTATTTGTTGAAATACAAATCCAGCCCTATCAAAGTCTTCAATCAATTCAAAATTATAAACTCTAATTTCTTTTTAGAACAATTCAGTTAGCTATTCATATCTCTCTACTTTTGGTAAAACATATCAAACTGTTTCTTAAAAAAAATAATTCTCTCAGTCTCTCAAAGACCACAGCCATATTGATTTCAGCTGGGTGTTTAGCCCTGTACTTCCTGGGACTAGAAGGATGAGGAAAGGTTTGCATAGGCGTATATGTGGACACAAACCCCAGATGAGTTAGGCTCCAAGTTATTTATGAATCTTCTGTGTAATATTTTGGCAAAGATCCTGAAACAGGCAGCAGTGGGGACAATGTCCTCAGAGAAGTGAAAATTCCACAACATTATTCAACACAGGACTTTACACAAAATAAAAATCAAGTGAAAAAGAGAAGCCTACCTTTTCCTCCTTTAATTCAATAACATCTATAGCTGCTAAATGCTGTAGCAGAATACAAATTACCCATTTTCTCCTTTAGTAACATATGTTTACCTTAAGTAATTCGTTTTTATTATTTAAAATTAAGATAACAAAACTAGGAAAATTAAACTTAATAGCCACTCTCAATGTCTCAGATTATACCCTCCATAAATTTCTTGTGTAAATATATTCATATTAATTGGTATATTCACAAATATGAAGCATCCTTTATGTGTTGTTTTTAAATTTATTTTGACAAATAAAATCTGAAGATTCTTTTTATCTCAATAGTTATAAGTTTGTATAATGGGGGAATATCTAATTTTTTTTTGGTGCATTCTCTTCTAATTGGAAATCAATCCTAACAGCTGAAACTTTGTGATTCATTAAAAAAACATTTTCCTGTTATACAAAAATTGAATACCTCAAGCTAATTCTATGACTCTCCAATTTTTTAAATATATTTTTTATTATACATTTTACTTTTATAAATTTATGTTACTTCCTTTAAATCAACCTTCAGCTATGATGCAGAATACATTTTTGTACTTTTGAAATAGGGAAGCGTTTTCCAGCTTTGTTATTGTTCTCAAGAGTGCTTTGGCTTTTGGGGGTCTTTTGTGGTTTTATATGAATTTCAAGAATTTTTTCTATTTCTGTGAAAAACGACATTGGTATTTTGATGGAGAGTGCATTGTATCTATAAATCACTTTGGGTAGTATGGATATTTTACTGTGTTAGATCTTTCAATCCACAGACACAAGATGTCTTCCATTTATTTGTCTTCTTTCATATCTTCAAAAATTGTTTTTTACAATTTTCAATGTACATCTTTCATTTCTTTAAGTTTTCTCCTAAATATTTTATTATTATAGATTACTGTGATATGATTTAAAAGAGATACATATTTGTTCATTCAGATTAGCAAATATATATTACCCAGGTATATTTGGCCTCTATCCATAGTTCCTGAAAACATGGCAGAGACTTAAAGGTGAGATGGGTGTCTTCTCATGTTAATGAGGGACTTTTGGACCCCACCGAAGGGTTGGGACTAGAGGTTGAATCAGCCAATGGCAAAAGATACCGTCAATCATGACTATGCAATGAAGCTTTCACAAAAACCCATGAGAAGAGCACATCACACTCTTACATCCTGCTTCTCTGAGAAAGCTTCCACACTTGAGGAACCAGAGCACGCCCACATGCCACCAAGCCAGGCCCCGAACTCCACAAAAATAGAACCTCCTTTATTTGGGATCTTGCCCTATGTATTTTTAATCTGGCTGTGAACTTGTATCCTTTGTGGCATCATTTATTAAACTGGTAAGCATGCTTTCCTGAATTCTGTGAGCCACTCTAGCAAATTCATCAAACCGAAGGGGGAAGTCACTGGAATATCCAATTTATTGCTGGTTGGTCAAAAGCACAGGGAACAGCCTAGGGCTTGCTACTGGCATCTACATTGGGGAGTGGATGGCAGTCTTGCAAGATGGAATCATCAGTCTGGGGAATCTGGTGCTGTCTCCTGGCAGAGAGTCAGAATTGAGTTGAGTTCTTGGATACCTACTGGTGTTGGATAATTGCCTGGTGTTTTGCATGGGAAGACTCCCTCACACACACACACACACACACACACACACACACACACAAACACACTGGAAGTGGGTCCAGGAACCCAAAAGGAGTTAGATACTATTGCTGTAGATGTATGAAAAAACACAATAATATTGTAAATGGAACTGGTTTCTTAATTTCCATTTCAGATAGTTCATTGTTAGTGTATAGAACTACAACTTATTTTTATATAATAATTATTTTTGTCCTGTAATTTACTGAATTTATTTATTAGTTCCAACAGCTTTTAGTGGCGTCTTTACAGTTTGCTAAGGCTAAGTCATCTGCCAACACATAATTCTACTACTTTCATTCCTATTTACATCCCCTTTAATTAATTTTTCTTACCTGGTTGCCCTGACTAGGATTTCCAATACTATTTTGAACAGAAGTGTCACGAGTAGGCTTGTTTATCTTATTCCTGATCTTAGAGGGAAAGGTCTCCATTTTTTACAACTGACGATCATGTTACCTGTAGGTTTCATATATATTGCCTTATTATGTGAGATCACTTCCTTCTATAACCAGTTAGAGTGATTTTAATCATGAAAGTATTTGAATTTGTCACAGGCATTTTCTGCATCTACTGAGATATTCATGTGATTTGTATCCTCCATTCTGTTAATCATATATATTGATTTTCATATGTTGAAATACTCTTGCATCCCAGGGATAAATCCCACTTGGTCATGGTATATGCTCCCTTTTAACATGCTGTTCAATTTGTCATGCTCATGTTTTGTTGAGGATTTTTGTGTCTATGTTCAACAGAAATATTGGCCTATAGTTTTCTTTACTTGTAGTAACATAACTGGCTTTGGAATCTGGGTAATACTAACCTCATAAAATAAATTCGTAAACAGTCCCTTCTCTTCATATTTTTAGGAGATTTTGAGAAGGGTTGGCATTTAATTCTCTAAATGCTTGGTAGAATTCACCAGTGAAGCCATCTCTTTACAATTTCCCTATGTTGCCTTTTTGAAACATGATTTATTTTTAAGTGTGCTATTCAGATTCCAGATATCTAGAGATTTTCTGGAGATCTGTCTTGTAATTTACAATTTAATTTCACTCCTGTCAGAGAACACATTATGTGCAACTTGAATACTCTCATACTTAGCAAGATCTGTTTTATAGCCCCAGGATTGGATTAACTTGTCAAATGTTCAGTGTGCACTTGAAAACAAGGTGTATTCTGTTGGCAGGAGTGTTCTATAGATGTCTGTTAGGTCTCCATAGTTTAAATAAAGAGTTTTTCAAGTCTTCAACCTCCTTGTTGACCTTCTGTCTAGTTGTTCTATCCTTTGGCCATTAGTTTAAAGTGTTGCTCAAGTCTTCTATATCCTTACTGATTTTCTGTTTATGTGTTTGCCAATATTGAGAGACGAATATTGAAATATGCTACTATCGTTGCTTTTTGTCTATTTCTCCTTACATACTGTCAATTTTTGACTCATGTAATTTGAAACCCTGTTATTAAGAGCATAAAATCTGAGAATTTCTATTCCATTTTAAGAAACTGTCTTTTTAATCACAAAATGGCCTTCTCTATTTCTGGAATTAAATTTTGCTCTGAAATCTAGTTTGTCTAATATTAATATAGCAATTCCAGATTTTTTAGATTGGTGCTAGCACGTTATATTCATTTATATCCTCTTAATTTTATCTCATTTGTCTCTTTATACTTAAAATGGATTTATTATACACAGCATGTAGTTAGGTTTTGCTTGTTTATTCAGTATGATGACCTCTGCCTTTTAATGGGAGTATTTAGACCAGTTACACAAATGCAATTTTTATATGTCCAGTCTTAAATCTGTCATCTTGCTAATTGTTTTCTATTTGTACCATCTGTTACTTGTATCATTTTTCTCCTTCTTATGTCTACTTTGGATTAAGTGAATTTTTTATGTTTTGAATTTATCTTCTTATTACTTTCCCTACTGCTGCTGTACAACACAGTGCCTTGAAACAGCACACATTTATTATCTAAAAATTCTTTAGGTCAGATATCCAACAGGAGTCTCACTCGGATGAAAATCAAGGTGTCTCATTCTGGAAGCTCCAGGGCAGATTCCGTTTCCTTGACTCTTCACCCTCTAGAGGCTCCCACACTGTTTAACTAATCAACCCCTTTATTCATCTTCAAAGTAAACAATATTGTATCTCTGTGACTGTTTTTCTGTGGTCAAATATCCCTCTGACTCTCCTTTTATGCCTCCCTCTTCCACTTAAGGATCTTTGTTACTGCTTTGAGCCCACCTAGATAATATGAAGAATTTCCCTATTCTAAAGGCAGATGATTGGTAACCTTAATTCCATCTGCAACCCTAATTTTTCTTTGACAGTTAAGGTAATGTATTCACAGGTTATGGTGTTAAGACATTCCTGTGATGGACTAGTAGCTCTAACATGTGTTTCTAGTTGATTTAGGGGTGATAGTATGTATTTTCAATTTACCAGACTAACTTCAAGTAACACTGAGGCAATATAAGAACCTGACAATGTAATTCCATTTCTGACAATTTCACATTTGTGTTATTGCTGTTATATATTTTACCTTTTTATTATTATTGGTTTTTAAAATGCATTTTATTATTTGTCAATCATCTTTTTTAAATAATAAAATATTTTTATCAATGTTTTTATAATTTCTGTTTCTCTTCATTCCTTTGTGTGGCCATATTTCCATCTATATCACTTTCCTTTTCCTGACAGTTCCATGCTGTTTTCACTGCAATATTTGTTGAATCGTCCACTTGAGATTTGTGATTCCTTTATTTATATTTTAATTTAATTTAAAAATTAAATTAATACAATGACTAGAAAACGTAATAGGAAAATACAGGTAATCCATGAACTATAGCTGGGTATATTGAGGGATAATTACATTTTAGAAAGCATATTAATAATATAATATGCAATCCTCAAAATATGAATATATTTTAACTGGATTTATAATTCTAAGAATTTGAATTTTTGTAAATATATATTTTTATAGCAATGCTTCTGGTGACTTAGTATTTTTAAAATGAATAAAATAAACATTTAAACTTTTTGTATAACCATATGGTTAAATATAATAGTTATTTTAATAATAGAAAAATTAGCACTTAATTTTGTAATTTACAATCATTTGAAAATGTGATGGAATAACTAAAAGATAAAACAGAACACTCAAAATGATGATGTATGTTCATAAATTCTTCAAGAAAAGAACATGTCATATTGTTAAGGAAAGTAGGAAGTCATAAAATGTAAAATATATTTCTATGTTTACCATCATTATAAATATAGAAGTTGATCATTACTATAAGGAAATACATGAGATTGAAATATGACATTGATTATATATTTGTGTTCTCTGTAATAAATGTCTAAATATAGGAGTATATTAGGTAGAAACATATAAAATTCTCAGTGGTTGGGAGTCTTTGTCCTTAAAGAAAGGCAATCACATTTTTCAATTTATTCATACACAGCAGTTATATTAACAAAAAATATTGAAATTATATATTCAGAATATTATAAGTAAGTATACTTTAGTGTTTATATATTCCCTTCTTTTACTATATTTTTCTTTTTATCTAAATAAAAGTAATAAGGAAGAAAATGGTCTTTCATAATTTCATGAGAACAAAATAAGGAGAAGTCTGGCTCCTTCACCAAATGTGTTTCACTGTTTTGAAGTACACTGTGGTTAATGTTATTGTGAATCCTTTAAGGAATTCACAATGTTTTTTTAAGGAAATGTTCCCACTGTTGCATTTTTCAAGATTCTTGCTCAAGTGTCTTACACAAGGGATTCATTAGTAACTTTTTAATCTGACACAGCAAGAACCCTTTTGTTTATTTACTGCCTTGTCAACAATGCCCTTGCCCCCCAAAAAGAAGTCTTTTTGGCATAAATTTAGAGTGTTGATAATTAACAACTCTTCAAACCAGAGTTACTCATAGTCCAGAAGACTTTGAACAGTATTTTTTTTTCAAGTCAAGATAGAACTAGAAGATATTACTTACATCAAAAAATAAAAAGTTCTCAGTGAGAAAATATTAGCAATGTGTTCCAGATGAAAAATTCAGAGATCTAGGCCATCGCAGAATACTGGTGAATATGATTATGAGATCATAAATAGGGGTGATGAGAAATCTACATACAAGCCTCTGTTAATATTTTCTTCTTCATCTTTTTAACTTTCAGGGCTGTTGTGGTTGATCAGTTAGATGTTTTTACCAATACTGTGATGAAAAAGCTACTTAAATAATTATGAAAAGAGTCATAAGATCTTTACTGATTGAAACTTTTCATCAAGGGTTCATAGATAGTGTAGATAGTTCACCTAATTTCATTAGGGATATATAAAAAGACAGAGATGATATAGATGTAGATGTAGACATAGAAATAGATGCAGATATTTAATGACATATTACCTAACATCAACCTATTTATTGACCCATGAGTTCTTTAACTTATGAAAAAAAATCTCTGAAAGCCAATAAAACAAATACAAGTCAATCAGTCACATTTCAGAGTCAGTTATTTTCCCCAAGATTGCCTGTTAGTAAGTTTAAAAAGAAAAGAGTGAACAAAAATGAAAAAGAAAGATTTGCTGGATATTTCCCAGACCATGCAGGGCTGAGAACACCACCACATAATAGTCTAGGAAATTCTAGGTTGAGTACAGGAAAGTGGACAAGTCGGGGGCTTGGAGGGGTAGTGTCTTCAAGTACATCACACAGCAAGGGGCCTGGTGAGCATGACATAGCTCAACAGAAAACTATGGCTCTTGGCCTGTTCTTCCTCCCTCACATGGGAGCAGTTTTACCAATGGAAACTAGACGGAGTGAAAGTTGACAGAGCCAGTATCAATAGAAAAGCAACGTTTTAAAGGAACTAATTAAAACCATTCTCATGACAAACCAAATAGAGTCTCCAGGGAAAATTTCTTTCAACACAATCAATTTAAGGAAACTGTGACCCGTGGAGATATTTATTCAACACTGAAATCTTTAGTAAGCTGCAATGACAAATAATAGGTGATAACTTAGGAACTATTGTGGAGCTGCTATGGTCCAAAACCCAGATACACAAAACTCTTAAGCTTTTTTTTCGTTAGGGTCTTACAGAAGGATACATTGGTAAGGTATAATTGAAAGATAAATATAAAGAGAAAACTTCAGGGAAAACTTATTTGCAGAAGGCAGGGAAGAAAAATTTTTTTGTTTTATCTTTTGTGAAAGTTTTATACACAAGCTGAATAGGGGACCATCTAATGGGTGATTTCAGAGACACTAACAATTCCTACACCAAAGTACCAATACCATATAAAACTTTCTAAAATAATAAAATGCAATAGTGATTTTTGTATAAGCAAATCAAGTATTCATGCAGTGGACTTAACATAAAATATTGGACAAAACATATGAATGTCACTTTGGTAATTTAACTGAAAGCTTTTAAAAAATAAGCACATCATTGTCTTAGAAACGCCACTGATATCGTGGCAAATGTAAAATGTTTGTGCAAGGATGTTATTAAAAAACTTTTGTAATGTTTACAAGCAAAAACAAAGGGGAATATAAAAATTACATTTGTCATGGTTTAAAAATAAGGTGCATTGCCACATTAAAAAGGGGAGAATACTTAAGAAAAAAATTTTAATAAAGGAGATGAATTTTAAAATATGATGAAAAACACATAAAAACTTGATGCTACATAGATGCATATATTTAATTATTGAGATGTAAATAGGTAGAATGTTTTGAGAATAATATGATGTGTGACAAGTGAAGTATTCAATTATATGGCACACATTTATTCATCACATAAGCATATAGCATTTCTGGGTACAATCATAAAAGTGAAACCTTCTAAGACTGACCCAGGAAGAAAGAGGAAATCTGAACAGACCATTTACCAGCAATGAAATTGAATAGGTAATCAAAAACCTACATAAGAACAAAACCCCTGGACCAGATAGCTTCATACCTAAGTTTTTTTAAAAATAATGATTGTTTTTTTTTCTTTTCTTTTTTTTGGTATCATTAATGTACAATTACTTAAACAATATTATGGTTACTAGACTCCCCCTATTTTCAAGTCCCCCCCACTGTACATCAGTGTAGTAAGATGCTATAGAATCATTACTTGTCTTCTCTGTGCTATACTGCCTTTCCCATGTCCCCCACTGCTACATTATGTGCGCTAATGGAAATGCCCCTTTTTCCCCCCTTATCCAACCCTTCCCACCCATCCTCTCCAGTACCTTTCCATGTGTTCATACCTAAATTTTATCAAACATTTAGAGATGAACCGATACCCATCCCCCTTAAAGTTTTCCAAAAAGAAGAAGGGGAGGGAATACTTCCAAACTCATTCATTCTATGACAACAGCATTACTCTAATAGCAGAACAAGATAAAAACACTGCAAAAAAGAAAATTACACAGCAATATCCCTGATGAATGTAGATGCAAAGATACTCAACAAAATATTAGCAAACTGAATTCAAAAATACATCAAGAAGGGGGGCGGAGCCAAGCTGGCGGCATGAGTAGAGCAGCGGAAATCTCCTCCCAAAACCACATTTATCTACGAAAATATAACAAAGACAACTCTTCCTAGAATAAAGACCAGAGGACACAGGATGACATTCAGACCACATCCACACCTGCAAGAACCCAGCGCCTTGCAAAGGGGGTAAGATACAAGCCCCGTGCTGGTGGGACCGGAGTGCCTCTCCCCCCAGCTCCCCGCGGGAGGGAGAGGGAGCCCAGGACTGCTGAACACCCAGCCCCAGCCATCCGGACCAGAGTGCAGACACAGTGCATGCGTGGGGCCCTGGATACTAGGGAAACAGGGCAGCAAGAATGGTGACCGGATAGTGGAGGATGGCGCCGGAGGACAAAAGAAAAGCAAGCTGCCATTTTTTTTTGTTCTTTTCTTATTTTTTTTTGTTTTCTTTTGTTTTTTGTTTTGTTGTGGTGAGTGCTTTTTGGAAGTCTTAAAGGGACAGGGACCCCAATAGTAGGGAAACAGGGCAGCAAGACCAGTGAGCGGGTGCCTGAGGCTGGCGCCGGAGAATAAAGAAAAACGAGCGGCCATTTATTTATTTATTTATTTAGTGGTTGTTGTTTTGTTTTAGCAGGTGCTTTTTGGAAGTCTTAAAGGGGCAGGGCGAGACACTTAGTCCAAACGTAGGGAACCCAGAGATCTCTGGGCACTCTAATCCCCTGGGCTGCAGGAAACACGGAGGCCCCTTATGGAGATAAATAGCCTCCCAGCCGCACCCCCTCCAATGTGACTCCACCACTTTGGAGCAGCAGCCCGAGCCAGGTCACGCTCAGACCAACAGCGGAGATAAATTCCATAGCAGCCGGGCAGAAAGCAGAAGCCCTGTCTGTGCACAGCTACCCAGCAAAAGCCACTAGCGGTCGCTATTCTCCCAGGAGAGGAAGGCCACAAACCAACAAGAAGGGAAGTTCTCCCAGCCGTCACTCATCCAAGCACTGCAAACTATTCCTATCACCATGAAAAGACAAAATTACAGGCAAACCAAGATCACAGAGACACCAGAGAAGGAGACAGACCTAACCAGTCTTCCTGACAAAGAATTCAAAATAAAAATCATAAACATGCTGACAGAGATACAGAAAAATACGCAAGAGAAATGGGATGAAGTCCGGAGGGAGATCACAGACACCAGAAAGGAGATTACAGAAATGAAACAAACTCCGGAAGGATTTATAAGCAGAATGGATAAGATGCAAGAGGCCATTGATGGAATTGAAGCCAGAGAACAGGAACGCATAGAAGCTGACATAGAGAGAGATAAAAGGATCTCCAGGAATGAAACAATATTAAGAGAACTGTGTGACCAATCCAAAAGGAACAATATCCATATTATAGGGGTACCACAAGAAGAAGAGAGAGGAAAAGGGATGGAAAATATCTTCGAAGAAATAATTGCTGAGAACTTCCCCAAACTGGGGGAGGAAATAATCGAACACACCACAGAAATACACAGAAAACCCAACAGAAAGGATCCAAGGAAGACAACACCAAGACACATAATAATTAAAATGGCAAAGATCAAAGACAAGGAAAGAGTTTTAAAGGCAGCTAGAGAGAAAAAGGTTACCTATAAAGGAAAACCCATCAGGCTAACATCAGACTTCTCGACAGAAACCGTACAGGCAAGAAGAAAATGGTATGATATATTTAATGCAATGAAACAGAAGGGCCTTGAACCAAGGATACTGTGTCCAGCATGACTATCATTTAAATATGATGGCGGGATTAAACAATTCCCAGACAAGCAAAACCTGAGGGAATTTGCTTCCCACAAACCACCTCTACAGGGCATCTTACAGGGACTGCTTTAGATGGGAACACTCCTAAAAAGAGCACAGAAAAAAACACCCAACATATGAAGAAAGGAGGAGGAGGAACAAGAAGGGAGAGAAGAAAAGAATCTCCAGACAGTGTAAATAACAGCTCAATAAATGAGCTAAATTAGGCAGTAAGATACTAACGAGGCTAAACTTGAACCTTTGGTAACCACGAATTTAAAGCCTGCAATGGCAATAAGTACATATCTTTCAATAGTCACCCTAAATGTAAATGGATTGAGTGCACCAATCAAAAGACACAGAGTAATAGAATGGATCCCATCTATATGCTGCTTACAAGAAACTCACCACAAACCCAAAGACATGTACAGCCTTAAAGTCAAGGGATGGAAAAACATATTTCAGGCAAACAACAGCGAGAAGAAAGCAGGGGTTTCAGTACTAATACAAGACAAAATAGACTTCAAAACAAAGAAAGAAACAAGAGATAAAGAAGGACACTACATAATGAAAAAGAGCTCAGTCCAACAAGAGGATATAACCATTCTAAGTACATATGCAACCAACATAGGAGCACGAACATATGTGAAACAAATACTAACAGAACTAAAGGGGGAAATACACTGAAATGCATTCATTTTAGGAGACTTCAACACACTACTCACCCCAAAGGATAGATCTACTGGGCAGAAAATAAGTAAGGACATGGAAGCACTGAACAACACACTAGAGCAGATGTACCTAATAGACATCTATAGAACTCTACATCCAAAAGCAACAGGATATACATTCTTCTCAAGTGCACATGGAACATTCTCAAGAATAGACCACATACTAGCCCACAAAAAGAGCCCCAGTAAATTCCAAAATATTGAAATTATACCAACCAACTTTGTAGACCACAAAGGTATACAAGTAGAAATAAATTCTACAAAGAAAACAAAAAGGCTGACAAACACATGGAGGCTTAACAACATGCTCCTAAATAATCAATGGATCAATGAACAAATTAAAATAGAGATCAAGGAATATATGGAAACAAATGACAACAACAACACTAAGCCCCAACTTCTGTGGGATGCAGCGAAAGCAGTCTTAAGAGGAAAGCATATAGTGATCCAGGCACACTTGAAGAAGGAAGAACAATCCCAAATGAATAGTCTGACATCACAATTATCGAAACTGGAAAAACAAGAACAAGTGAGGCCTAAAGTCAGCAGAAGGAGGGACATAATAAAGATCAGAGAAGAAATAAACAAAATTGAGAAGAATAAAACAATAGCAAAAATCAATGAAACTAAGAGCTGGTTCTTTGAGAAAATAAACAAAATAGATAAGCCTCCAGCCAAACTTATTAAGAGGAAAAGACACTCAACACAAATCAACAGCATCAGAAATGAGAACATAATAATCATGACAGACTCCACAGAAATACAAAGAATTATTAAAGACTACTATGAAAACCTATATGCCAACAAGCTGGAAAACCTAGAAGAAATGGACAACTTCCTAGAAAAATACAACCTCCCAAGACTGACCAAGGAAGAAACACAAAAGTTACACAAACCAATTACGAGCAAAGAAATTGAAATGGTAATCAAAAAACTACCCAAGAACAAAACCCCCGGGCCAGACGGATTTACCTCGGAATTTTATCAGACACACAGGGAAGACATAATACCCATTCTCCTTAAAGTGTTCCAAAAAATAGAAGAGGAGGGAGTACTCCCAAACTCATTCTGTGAAGCCAACATCACCCTAATACCAAAACCAGGCGAAGACCCCACCAAAAAAGAAAATTACAGACCAATATCCCTGATGAATGTAGATGCAAAAATACTCAATAAAATATTAGCAAACAGAATTCAACAGTATATCAAAAGGATCGTACACCATGACCAAGTGGGATTCATCCCAGGGATGCAAGGATGGTACAACATTCGAAAATCCATCAACAACATCCACCACATCAACAAAAAGAAAGACAAAAACCACATGATCATCTCCATACATGCTGAAAAAGAATTTGACAAAATTCAACATCCATTCAGCAAAACTCTCAGCAAAATGGGAACAGAGGGCAAGTACCTCAACATAATAAAGGCCATATATCATAAACCCACAGCCAACATTATACTGAACAGTGAGAAGCTGAAAGCATTTCCTCTGAGATCGGAAACCAGACAGGAATGCTCACTCTCCCCACTGCTATTTAACATAGTAGTGGAGGTCCTAGTCACGGCAATCGGACAAAACAAAGAAGTACAAGTAATCCAGATTGGTAAAGAAGAAGTTAAACTGTCACTATTTGCAGATGACATGATATAGTACATAAAAAACCCTAAAGAATCCACCCCAAAACTACAAGAACTGATATCGGAATACAGCAAAGCTGCAGGATACAAAATTAACACACAGAAATCTGTAGCTTTCCCATACACTAACAATGAACCAAGAGAAAGAGAAATCAGGAAAACAATTCGATTCACAATTGCATCAAAAAGAATAAAATACCTAGGAATAAATCTAACCAAAGAAGTGAATGACCTATACTCTGAAAACTACAAGTCACTCTTAAGAGAAATTAAAGGGGACAGTAACAAATGGCAACTCATCCCATGCTCATGGCGAGGAAGAATTAATATTGTCAAAATGGCCATCCTGCCCAAACTAATATACAGATTTGATGTAATCCCTATCAAATTACTGGCAACATTCTTCAATGAACTGGAACAAATAATTCAAAAATTCATATGGAAACACCAAAGACCTCGAATAGCCAAAGCAATCCTGAGAAGGAAGAAGAAAGTAGGGGAGATCTCACTCCCCATCTTCAAGCTCTACTACAAGGCCATAGTAATCAAGACAATTTGGTACTGGCACAAGAAAAGAGCCACAGACCAGTGGAACAGAGTAGAAACTTCAGACATTAACCCAAACATATATGGTCAATTAATATTTGATAAAGGAGCCATGGACATACAATGGCGAAATGACAGTCTCCTCAACAGATGGTGCTGGCAAAACTGGACAGCTATATGTAGGAGAATGAAACCTGACCATTGTCTAACCCCATTTACAAAAGTAAACTCAAAATGGATCAAAGACCTGAATGTAAGTCATGAAACCATTAAACTCATGGAAAAAAACATAGGCAAAAACCTCTGAGACATAAACATGAGTGACCTCGTCTTGAACATAACTCCCGGGCAATGAAAGCAACAGCAAAAATGAACAAGTGGGACTATATTAAGCTGAAAAGCTTCTGTACAGCAAAGGACACATTCAATAGAACAAAAAGGAACCCTACAGTAAGGGAGAATATATTTGTAAATGACAGATCCGAGAAAGGCTTGACATCCAAAATATATAAAGGGCTCACATGCCTCAACAAACAAAAATCAAGTAATCCAGTTAAAAAATGGGTAGAGGAACTGAACAGACAGTTCTCCAAAAAAGAAACAAAGATGGCCAACAGACACATGAAAAGATGCTCCACATCACTTATTATCAGAGAAATGCAAATTAAAACTACAATGAGGTATCACCTCACACCAGTAAGGATGGCTGCCATCCAAAAGACAAACAACAAAAAATGTTGGCGAGGCTGTGGAGAAAGGGGAACCCTCCTACACTGCTGGTGGGAATGTAAATTATTTAACCATTGTGGAAAGCAGATTGGAGGTTCATCAAAATGCTCAAAACAGTCTTATCATTTGACCCAGGAATTCCACTCCTAGGAATTTACCCTAAGAATGCAGAAATCAAGTATGAGAAAGACAGATGCACCCCTATGTTTACCGCAGCACTATTTACAATAGCCAAGAATTGGATGCAACCTAAATGTCCATCAGTAGATGAATGGATAAAGAAGATGTGGTGCATATACACAATGGACTACTACTCAGCCATAAGAAGAGGGCAAATCCTACCATTTGCAGCAACATGGATGGAGCTGGAGGGTATTATGCTCAGTGAAATATGCCAAGCAGAGAAATAGAAATACCAAATGATTTCACTCATCTGTGGAGTATAAGAAGAAAGGAAAAACTGAAGGAACAAAACAGCAGCGGAATCGCAGAACCCAAGAATGAACTCAAAGGTACCAAAGGGAAAGGGACTGGGGAGGATGGGTGGGTAGGGAGGGATAAGGTGGGGGGAAGAAGAAGGGAGGTATTAAGATTAGCATGGGGGGTGGGAGAAAGGGGAGGGCTGTACAACACAGAGAACACAAGTAGTGATTCTACAATATTTTGCTATGCTAATGGACAGTGACTGTAAAAGTGTTTATAGCAGGGACCTGGTATAGGAGAGCCTAGTAAACATAATATTATTCATGTAAATGTAGATTAAAGAAAACAAAAAAAAAAAGAAAGAAAGAAAAGGGGGATTACTCCCTGATAGGATAAAACTAACTGTAAATCAACAATTAATGCATGCTTTAAATATCCTAAACTTTGATCACTTAAAGGGTGTCAGATGGTCGGCTATGGAGGTACACTTTTCTGATAATATTCCTTTCACTTAAAAAAAAAAAAAAAGCAGTTCCTGCCTGCTGACCTCCAATGAGTTCTACCCAATGGTATAAAGGGCATATGAAAGTGTGGGCAAAGGGTCTGTTTGTGTTTATACAGAGGATCAAAGCCTAATTTGGCTACCCAGAAAATGAACTAAGATACGATATGAAGAAGAACGTCCAACATCAGCACTCTCTGGAAGAGTCATTCCAGAAGATGATCATCAAAAAACCTCAACAAAGATCCAGGCGATGCTGCAGTTATAGCTGCATCCATCCCACCGGTTCCTGAGTGACCTCGTCTTGAACATAACTCCCGGGCAATGAAAGCAACAGCAAAAATGAACAAGTGGGACTATATTAAGCTGAAAAGCTTCTGTACAGCAAAGGACACATTCAATAGAACAAAAAGGACCCCTACAGTAAGTGAGAATATATTTGTAAATGACAGATCCAAGAAAGGCTATTGAAATGAAGAAGGAGATATCTAAGCTAGCCTGTGCTTTCAGTAAAACAACAAATTCGACTGGATCTATACTGTTGGAACTCAACCAAGAATTAGGAGAAGTGCAAGTTGTAGCGCTCCAAAATCTTACAACTACAGACTATCTACTGTTAAAAAAACATATGGGATGTGAACAGTTCCCAGGAATGGGTATTTTTAATTTGTCTGATTTCTCTCAGACTGTTCAAGTACAGTTGGACAATATCCATTATATCATAGACAAATTTTCACAAATGCATAGGGTGCCTAACTGGTTTTCTTGGCTTCACTGGAGATGGCTGGTAATTATAGATCTGCTTTGGTTATGTAACTGTATTCCTATTATGTTAATGTGTGTGCGCAATTTAATTAGTAGTTTAAAACCTATACATGCTTAAGTTACTCTACAAGAAGATATGTCAATGGAATAATCAATCCTCCCATGTTTCCTTCCATCTGCTACCTCTATAGCTTTTCTTCTTCCTTCCTAATTACAACCCTTAAATAGAATTCGTGCCTCATATCGAATTTACTGAGTATCATAATTCCTCCAAGTGGTAAAGATACCTTAAGACAAAAGCTGGGCATAGAAGCCAGAGGGCATAGATCTGCAAAGAAGTAAAAAGCTAACCTTTTCAAACAATATGGCTTCTCTCTCACTTACCAACTTTATATCTCCCTGTATGGCCCCAGAAGATGACTGGTTAGCCAGAGACAGGTAACATACTTCAAGGGAGGTAGAACCTAAGATAGGCACAGGCCCAGGGGGGCCATCAGGTGAGAAATTGGGGATCAACAGAGGTGAGGCTTAGAACCTCACTCCCCCTGTTTTGAGAGAAATCTTCTGCATCCGTGGATGTTTTATTGCCCTTGTCTAGCTTGGATTAACACATAGTCTACAGGGACACACCTGATCATCTACATTTGCTCTCTTACAACACTAAACTATGTTCTCTACATTTATCTTGCATCTACCTACCACTTCAGCATTTTATTAAAAAAATAATAATAATAATAATAAAGAGAGAAATGTGGGATCCACATATAAATCAAATATAAAAATCAAATGAATATTCATATTTGACCTGATTGTTTATAGTTCATAGTGAGTGATCAAAACTGCAAGTTTTTGTGATGACTGCCCTTGTACTGTTCACCATGTAAGAACTTATTCACCATGTTAGAACTTTTTCGTTATGCTTCAGAAGATTGGAGACTGACGAGAATTCGGCTTGGGGTGGATTAATGATTGTGCATTGAGCATTGAGTCCCCTATACAGAATTTTATTGTTGTTAACAAACATTTGATCAATACATATGAGAGATGCCCTATCAAAAAATAAAAATTGTCCCCCAAACCATAAAAAAAAATACATCAAAAAGATCATCCATCTTGCTCATGTGGGATTTATTTCAGGGATGGTACAGCATTTTAAAATCCATCAGCATCATCCACCACATCAAGAAAAAGGACAAAAATCACATGATCATCTCCATAGATGCTGAAAAAGCATTTGACAAAATTCAACATCTGTTCATGTTAAAAACTCTCAACAAAATGGGTATAAAAGGCAGGAACCTCAACATAATAAAGGCCATATATGACAAACCCACAGCCAACATCATACCTAATAGTAAAAGCCAAAAGCTTTACCTCTAAGAACGGGGACAAGACAGGGATGCCCACTCTCACCAATTTTATTCAACATAGAACTGGAGGTCCTCACCACGGCAATCAAACAGCATACAGAAATAAAAGGCATCCAGATTGGTAAGTAAAAATTAAACTGTCAGTTTGCTGATGACATCATATTGCACATAAAAATCCCAAAGAATCTACACAAAAACTACTAGAATAGCTGAATTCAGCAAAGTTGCAGGATACAAAATTAATACACAAAAATCTGTTGCATTTCTATGTACTCACGATGAACTGGCTGAAAGAGAAATCAGGAAAACAATTCCATTTGCAATTTGAACAAAAATAATAAAATACCTAGGACTAGAGGGATGTGAAAGACTTCTGAAACTACAAGACACTAATGAGAGAAATTAAAGAAGGTACCAATAAATGGAAATACATCCCATGCTCATGGATAGGAAGAATTAATATTGTCAAAATGGCCATCCTGTCTAAAGCAATCGACAGATTCAATGCAATTCCTATCAAAATACCAGCATCATTCTTCAAAAAACTAGAACAAATAGTAAGTTAGTTCAACCATTGTGAAAAGCAATATAGAGATTGCTCAAAAAACTAAAACTAGAAATACTATTTGTCCTGGGAATTCTGCTCCTAGGAATTTACCCCCAAAAAAACCCAAGTTCTCAGATTCAAAAAGACATATGCACCCCTATGTTTATTGCAGTACTATTTACAATAGCCAAGTTATGGAAGCAATGTAAGTGCTCATCAGTAAATGAATGGATAAAGAAGAGGTGGTACATATACACAATGGAATTTTATTCAGCCAAAAGCTAGGGGGTTATACTCCCCAACTTCAAGCTGTACTAAAAAGCCATAGTAATCAACACAACTTGATATTGGCACAAGAACAGACCTATAGGTCAATGAAATAGAATAGAGAGAACAGGTATAAACACACACATCTATGGCCAATTCGTATATGATGAAGAAGCCACAGATATACAGTGGGGAAATGACAGCCTCTTCAACAACTGCTGTTGGCAAAACTGGACAGCTACATGTAAGAGAGTGAACCTGGATTACTGTCTAATTGTAGACAGAAAAGTAAATTTGATATGGATCAAAAACCTGAATATAAGTCATGAAACCATAAAACTCTTAGAAGAAAACAGGCAAAACTCTCTTGAATACGAGCAATTTTTTACTGAACACATCTCTTCAGGCCAGGGATACAAAAGCAAAAATGAACAAGTGGGACTATATCAAACTAAAAAGCTTCTGTACAGCAAAGCACACCATCTGCAGAACAAAAAGGTATCCTACAGTATGGGAGAATATATTCGTAAATGACATATCCAGTAAGAGGTTAACATCCAAAATATATAAAGAGGTCACATGCCTTGACACCCAAAAAACAAATAACCCAATTAAAAAATAGGCAGAGGATCTGAATAGACACTTCTCCAAAGAAGAAATTCAGGTGGCTTACAGGCACATGAAAAGGTGCTCCACATCACTAATCATCTGGGAAATGCAAATTAATAGCACAATGAGATATCACCTCACACCTGTTAAGATGGCCAACATACAAAAAACAACAAATAACAAATGCTAGTGATAATGTGGAGAAAGGGGAACCCTCCTACACTGTTGGTGGGAATGTAAATTCGTTCAACCATTGTGGAAAGCCATCTGGTGGTTCCTCAAAAAAATAAATGTCGAACTACCATTTGATTCAGGAATTCCACTCCTAGGAATAGACCCGAAGAAAACAAGATCCCTAATTCAAAAAGACATATGCACCCCTATGCTTATCACAGCACTATTTGCAGTAGCCAAGATATGGAAGCAACCTAAGTGTCCATGAGTAGATGAATGTATAAAGAAGAGGTGGTACATATACACAATGGAATATTATTCAGCCATAAGAAGAAAACAAATCCCACCATTTGCAACAACATGGATGCAGCTAGAGGGTATTATGCTCAGTGAAATAGGCCAGGCAGAGAAAGACAGGTACCAAATGGTTTCACTCATTTGTGGAATATAACAACAAAGCGAAAACCGAAGGAACAAAACAGCAGCAGACTCACATATTCCAAGAAGGGACTAGTGGTTACCAAAGGGAAAGGTTTGGGGAGGGCAGGTAGGGAAGAAGGGATAATGGGATTAAGGGGCATTATAATTAGCATTCACAATATAACTAGGTTGCAGAGAAGGCAGTGCAGCACAGATAAATCAAGTAATGACTCTATAGCATCTTACTATGCTGACGGTCTGTGACTGTAATGCGGGTGCAGGGGACTTCATAATATGGGTGAATGTTGAAACCACAGTGTTGTTCATGTGAAACTTTGATGAGATTGTATATTATTGATAACTTAATTTAAAAAAAGAAAAAGAAAATAAAAAAGATAAAATGGCAATTGAGGCATTAATGTGATTATTGGTAGTGCAAAAAGCATCCACAAACCTGAAGAAAGTATTGAATCTTCAAATCCAAATTGTAGCTTAAGTAAGCAAGCGGCAACAGCAAATAAAAGAAAACTTGATGTACTCATGAAGAAATTTAAAAAAATCAAACAAACAGAAACACATTGAAACCTCAGCCAATGCAAGACATCATATTAATGTATAAGTTGCATGGCTAAAATTATACCAATTTTGTTTAAATATATACTGTAAGCACAACAAAATAAAATGTGTAATTTGTTTTTTAGATTGCCAAATTAACAGAGACTGAAATGAAAATGAACCTAGTCACACAGAACAAACAATAAGAAAAATTCAATGAACTATGAGTACATTATAAAGAAGTGTTTATGAATATCAGGACAATGCTGCTTCCCAGAACAAGACTCTGCAATCAAGTACACAGGACAGGTGATGGGGAGAAGAAAGCTGTCCGTGTTCTCAGATAATTTCTACCTATAGAGGAAGAACACTCTCACAGCTGTTGAGCCAAGAGCTCCATTATCATTTCTCCTATCCTTTTTGATACATTCATTGTAAAATTCCCTTGACTTAAAATTGTCCGTAAACTTGGACCCTTTTTCCAAACCTCCCCACATTTCCTCACTGGCCTCCTTTGTTGAAAACCCTATTTTGACAGATTTCTGAGTTCCCGATTGGAACAAAGTAGCACTTTTTATAACTCAACAATTTTCTCTGCTGCTCTTAATTTAATTTTCAGTTTTCTAAAAGCTTGCAGGTAACCCCTGACCTACCATGAGCCACAGAGGGGCTCGATGCTTCTCTGAAAGCGTTGCAGGAGTCGGGGCCATCCTTCAGTGAGAAACTGTGCCTCTGTGGGCCCAGATGCTCAGCTCGGACCGTGATTAAATCAACAAGCATGGTTCTAGGTCTCCTGCATTTTTTGTTCTGGGGACCCTTTTACCTAGTCTCCTAATCCTCCTCAGAAGAGCTGAAAGGCATCCCAATATTAACAGCTGACATATTTTGTGTAGTTTTTCTATGCTTTTCCTTGGACTAAGCACTTTAAATCGGTAGCTTTTTTTCATATGCACAATGATTGTGTAGGTAGATATTAATTTCATCTTAGTTTTTAAAAATGAACTAACTGAGGCTTCGTTTAAACCCCAAGACATGTGACTCAGCTGCTCTACTTATTCAAGTCATGCTTTTCCAACAAACCCTTAAAAGTTTATGAAAGATTCCCTATTCCTCTTTTTAATATAAAAGCACACTGAGGAAAAATCGTTATTATGCTTGTGTAATAACAATGTATAAACAAAGTGTGGAGGTCTTTCATTATGTCCGGAGAAAGGGACTAGGAAATTATGGAAAAAAGAAACTGAGCATTCCACTTGCTTAAACTCTCAAATTTATTTCATCTCCTCACATAGGGTTTGCACTGTAAATGTGTATGTGTGTATATTTTTATACATTTATATAGGAATATATATAAAATGGAGGCTATGGATAAATTTAAATATGCATGCATTTATATATTTCTACATGTATATGTATATATTTCCATATATTAGAATAAAATACATATCAGTGGTTTCTGGAAAAGATCCTGGGAACTTTTCCTAGATAAACTCCCTTAGGAGTCAGCTGCATTCCTGCCCTAATTAATGTACAAATGATATAGTTTAAAAGTCAGTGAGTGGAATTTCTGGCGGAGTATCACTGTAGCTTACATTATGTGTCCTGCTCCTGAGGGCACAAACACACACACTCCTAGAACATTCGCAGTTAGACGAAGCCCGTAGGAGATGCTGCAGCACCCTGTCCATACCATCTCCCCCTTCCTGCTGTGGTGTACACCTGCCTGACTTCCTAACTTCTAACTACCAGGAGGCTCAGAAGACCAGGGTCTTATTTTCTGGCCACAGAGGCCTATTGTGCCCATCTGTGAGGCAGGCCAGAAGTACTTAAAATCAAGACCCCTCAAAAAGCAGCACTCATCCAATGACTGAGATGAATTAATATATAGAGGTCCCTTCTCCCTTGTCAATTACAAGAACTCTCAGGCATGTGTCTTACTCTTGTCCTGAGCTTCCGCAGTAGGATGGAGACAGTGAGTGACTGCGTGAGAACCTTGAACCCTTAGGATGCCCTGCACTCTGACCTGAAGAAGTGGTCCACCCTTCCTTCCTAGATGCAGCAGCCTCCTCCTACTTGGAGGAGGTGTAAAGTACTTACCAGAGGCATATGCCTTGGAAGATGATACTTATTTTCCTTAAAATCTGTCCTCACCTTGATTAAAGGCAAGTAATAACACCAAGGACTAAATCCCTACATGGCTTTCCTAGGGAGTATTTTCCCTTCTTTAGAAGGAAAATAATTATTCACCAAAATAGCCAATACATACTGCAGATATCAAGATAATGCATAAGAATGGATTGGAGGATGATAGACTTCAGTGAGAGTTAAATAAAATGCTGAATCATGGGGAAATTATTCATACAGGCCAATTCTTGAGTGCCTCAGGATGTACCATCCTGGCAAAACCACCTGGGAAGACCCTGAAGTACTGCTAGTCTGGGTCCCTGAAGCTTGGACACATTGATGCTTATAGCAAATGGGGTGGAGTTGCCAAAACATCTTTACACAGTGTTTATGAGTGGTGCAAAGGCATCAAAGCGTTAGGAACATTGAGCTGGATTTTCTAACTAAAACGAGAGATCACACCAGCTGGAGAAGCCACTGGAAATTCCATCAAAAAATAAATATGCAATGTTCTAGGAGAGGCAACAACAACATCATTGGGAGCTTCGTGGCTCTTCTTTGTAGGCCAGGGATTTTGGTTACGGAGATACGGCATTATTTATTGAAGAGCAATTTTTCCTTTTTCAGTCAAGGGCGAGGTGGACACCATTTTCCTAATTTTCATTTACCAGGGAATGCAAAACCTGTGTCACTGACCCTCAGAGGTCTGTGGCAGCATCTAATAGGGTAGGACTGAAATGGACAGCAAAAGAGTTTATTATATGGTCTATAGAATCAAGAAGTTTCAAGAAGAAGGCTGGGGGAAGCCACCCTAATAGAAATCACACTCCCATACCCGGTTTTCATACCTGAGCCAGTTTCTTGCTTTCAAGCCCATCGTTGAAGGAGAGGTCGTGTCTTCAAGTGAACGACCCAATAATGCCACAGAAAATAGAGACAACAGTTTTTCAGTCAAACTCTCCTCAGACAGACATGCAGTCACATACCAGAATAATTCTAGTCCTGGGCAAAAGGAACTCTCAACCTCATTCCAGATCTGTTGAAACTGACCTTCCAGTTCTGTTGGAACTAACTCTGACACCTCAGGACACACCTGCAGACAGAGCTTGTGTTTGGAGGCCAGGTGATAGAATCCTGTCCAATCATCTTGCAGTGGATCCAACGGAGCCCATCTAGTAATCTTTTCTCTAGATCCCAAATGTCTAAAATTCAGGATGGACATGTTGGGAACTACCAGAATGCTTTCATTCATTCCCGGATCTCGGTACACAAGGCTGGCTAAAATAGGCAATACTAACAAATCTGCCAGTTGTTTGCCAATGTGCTTCATAAGCTGCCAGTGAAAGAGTAAATCAGTACAACCACTTGGGTAAACTTACACTATATTCTGAGGTGTAATGTAGGAATTAAATTGCATTTCACTCTTCCCATAGGAATATCGAATGGATGCCTTTATTTAGTGGATCTTTCCATTCCCCCTTGCAGCTGCGAATTTGTCGTCATTCAGGTGATCTAATAAGTCTGTATCTCTTACTGGAATTTCTATTCTATTTCACTGGCCAATTCCATTCTATTTAATTTTTCTTGTACCAGTATGACATTTTCATTATTGCATTTTTATAGTAAATCTTCATATTTGTAGCTTTTTTTGCCAACTTCGTTATTCTTCAAGATTGTCTTAGTTATGTTTTATCCTTTGCATTTCCATCTAAATTCAGAATTTGCTTATGAAATGTCCTTAAATTAAAATGCCAAAGTTTTATTGCATTGCATTGACTCAATAGATAAATTTGGAGAGAACCGACATTGTTTTAATATTGAACTTTTCAATATATGAGCATGGTATAGCCTCCATCTATTTAAGTCATTTAATTTCTTATAATAAAGGGGGATATAAAAGCTGCAGGATATTTTGTATGCATCACTTTGGGACATTTTTCAATAGATTTTTTCCTAAGTATTTCATATTTTTTATGTCACTGTAAATTATATCACTCTATTTTATTTTCATTTCTTAATTCTTTGCTACAAGAACAAATATACAATTTATATTTCTATACAACCACATTGACTTAACTAAAATCAATGCTTAATTTTAATGTTTTCCTAAATTTCACTTGGGTTTCCTACATCCATAACCTATCATCTATGATCAAGTATCTTTCCTTTTTTCAACTGATTTATGCTTTTTTTCTTTCTTTGGCCTCTTTAAACCAGCCAGAAATATGAAAACAATGTTGAATATAAATAATAAGCATTTTTTTCTGGTTTCAGAGGGAGAGATTTCAATACTTCAGCACCAAATATGATACTTGCTATGGGGTTCATTTTTACTTTTTAGGAGTTATGTATCAAATTAAATAAATTCCCTCTATTCCATGGTTATCAAGAATTTTTGATAAAGTGTTGAATTTTATCCAATGATGTGTTTTCAGTCTGTTTATATTAGCATATGCTGCTCATCCACTTATGTAATGAATGGATTATTTAACTTCAATGTGATTTATATCAAAATCCCAGCAAGTATTTTTACATATGTGACAAAATTAATCTAAAATTTGCATGAAGAAGTAAAATAATCTAAATAAGTGAAACAATTTTGCAATAGCAGGAAAAGTAGTAAGAGTTTGTCTATGAGACTTTAAGACTTATTCTTTGGTGACTCTATTATAAATTTTGTGCTAGTCATAGAGGATTGATATATATTACGATCATACATGATCATACATACATGATCAGTAGAACAGAAGAGAGAACCCAGAAGTATATGCATGAAAACATGCCCACCAATTTTTGATAAAGACTAAAAGCAATTCAGTGGAGAGGATAGCCTTTCAGTCAATGCAAGTGCACATCCATAAGCCAAAGAAAAGAGAACCTCAACTTCACACCTTACATAAAAATGAACTGAACATGAAAGATCATTATTTAAGGCATAACACTTTAAAAAACTTATATAAAAAGAGAGTATCAATCGTTTCTAGGGTAAGGTAAACTATTTTATACTCAAAACCCAAAACATAATCTAAAAAAGGAAAGATGAAAAATTTAGAGTTCATTAAAATTATGGAACTTTTTAATTCTATTAAACAGGTAAGGTTAAAAACATCTACTCTGTTAAGAGGTTAAAAAGACATGCAATCAACTAGGAGAAAATGTGCAAACCATAGATCAGACAAAGGACTAGTATATAAAGTATATAAAGAGCTCAAATTCAACAGTATAAACATAGCAACACAATTTTAAAATGAGCAAAAGACATGAAGGATCTTCTATGAAAGAGGATATCTGTACTGATGGCAAATAAATACATGAAATGATGGTCAACATCATTAGCTTTTAAAAAATGCAAATTAAAATCACAATAATTATCACTATACAATTATCAGCATGGCTAAAATAAAAAATAATTATTATATTAAAGGCCATCAAGGATGTGAATAAACTGAAACACTAACATATTGTGGGTGACAATGTAAAATGACACAACTACTATGAAAACATTTTATAAACTGCCATATGTATACTACACAACCCAACAATTGTACTTCTGGACGTTATATCCCATTTAAATGAAAAGTTATGTTCATACAAAAACATGTACATGAATACTAATAACAACTTTATTTATAATAGCCAAAAAGTGATACAACCCAGAAATTCTTCAACAGATGCATGATTAAGCAGCCTGTAGTAAATCCATACCATGTCATGCTACTCAACATTAAAATTGCTGATGCATGCAACTGGGATGAATATCCAAAGAATTATACTAAATAAAAATAAAGCCATTATCAAAAGTCTACAAACTGTATAATTCCATCTTTATATCATTGTTGAAATGACAAATTTGAAGAAATGAAGACCAGATTAATGGTTGACAGAAGTTAAGGAAAAGACAGGAGCAGGAGGGAAGTGGGCGTGGCTATGAAAGGATAACATGAGGGATCTTTGTGGTGATGGAAATGGTCTCTGTCTTGAATATATGAATGTCAGTATACCAGCTCTGATACAATATTATACTTTTGCAAGATGTTACCATTGGAGGAAACTGGGTGAAGGGTACGTGTGTCTCTATTTTTTACAACTACATATGAATCTACAATGAACTCAAATAAAAAGTTTAATGAAAATATTAAAAAATAAAAATAATGTGGGGTGCTATGGCTGTGTATGTATGGCCTTGAAGACACAGAGAAAAAGACAAATTGAAAACACAAGAGGAAAGTCAGAATAACTTTCTAGCAATTGTAAAGGAACTCTTTAAATCACTGTAGCTTCAGCACCAATTAAATTTGCAACCCAGTCAAGAATCCTATGTCAAGGTAAGGGGACTTTTTGCAAAGAATGAGACTCTGAGATATACGTAATATGCATATGGATAAACACAGACAAATCTGGAAACCTAAGCCATTCATGCAGGGCATTTCTTCCACAGATGGAGATATTTCAGTTACAGCCCACACACAGAGAGAGGTAAGAGTATCAGTCAGGGTTATGGTCAGCTGCATTTAGCAGACAACACAATTAGGCAGAAGTCTAGGTGTAGACTAACAACCGTCTAGAATCCAGCTTCCTCTTAGTTTCTTCTTATCCACCATCCTTAACCTCAGAATATACCATCACTTACCTCATATTACTTTTCACTCGGTAATGTTTCTTTTGGGTCTCATGGACTAAATGAGTCAGTCAAGAAAAAGAAACCATCATGAAAAACTCCTAGAGCTGAAAATCGCAATAACCAAATTGAAGAATTCAACAAAAACTTTCAAAAATAGACTGAACTAAGCAGAAGGAAACTCAGTGAACTCACTTCCGGATATACGTGTATGCAAAGAAAATGAAATCAGGATCCTGGAGAGAGATCTGCACTCCCATGTTAAGTGCAGCATTATTCACAGAAGTCAAGATACAAGAATATCCTTAGTGTCCAGCTACAGGTGCACAGTAGGGAAATGTGACATATATAAACAGAATATTTATGTGACAAAAAAGGAAATCCTCCATTTAGGAAAATGTAGATGTACTTTGAAGGAATTATGCTAAGTGAGCTAAATGAGACAGAGACAAATACCTTATGATATCACCTATACGTGGAATCTAAAAAGCCAAACTCATAGAAACAGAGTGGAGTGGTGATTAGGAGGGGCTGGGCCTTGGGAGAAAAAGGAAGATGTTGGTCAAATGGTATAAACTTCTGGTTATGAGACAAATAATTTCTGGAGATCAGATGTATAGCATGATGATCATAATTAATAATACTGTATTATATACTAGAAAGTTACTAAAAGAGTAGATTTTAAGTAATTTCATCACAAAACAAGAAATGGCAGTTGTGTGACTTGATACAGGTGTTAGCTAATGCTATTGTGGTTATCATTTTACAATACATAAGTGTATCAAATCAACATGTTTTACAGCTAAACTTACACAATTGTGTATGTCAGTTATATATAAATAACCTAGGTTAGAATAAAACTTAACAAAGAACAAATAAATTCACTTACCTCCTCATTCTATCCTCCTCCCTTCTCCTTGGACATTGAAATTTGTTCAGAGGAGAGGAACTAGACAGTCTTTCATTTAGATTTTCTAAAATGAAATACATGCTGATTTTTCAAAGACAACAAAAAAAGAAACTAAGCTTCCACTTATGTGCTATTATTAGAAAGTTCATACTTTCCCTTTACTTGCCCTGCTTTTATTTCATAGCTGCCATGTTCTTCTATCCTTTGACTACAAATTATTCACTTCTTAATGTTTTCTTATTTTTTATAATAATTCAATTTCATAAAATAATATTTACTCTTCTCAGATATTTCCTTTCTTTTCAACTATGACACAATTAATATTTCCTTTTATTCTCATGTTGTCCACAGAAGGGCTAGGTTATTCATTATTAAAATACTTAATAAGATGTCTTATTTTAGAGTTGTTTTAGTACACATTTAAATCATCCAGACTCAGTTAATGGGAAAACTTGAAGTTTGTATTTAGCAAATCTTTCCTTGATCATTACACAAATCCTACCATCAGGAGTAATTCAGAGCTACAGATATTCATGTGATAGTTTTATTTCATAGTTTATCATATTAGGAATTATCAGAAGCAATGCCTATTTGCCTGGAAGAATGCCATCTTTATGAAAGACAGCTCTGCTAGTTCCCTGGACCTCCTTCTATTCCGGGCCTCTTGGTGACCTCGTTGTCCATGTAAATACCCAGCCTTTGCCACTCTCTACTCCGGTTTGTAAGCAGGATTATGGCGCATTTCTGTTCCACATCACAGATTTTCTCTTTCTTTCATATGTTGCAAGTCAAGGGTTAAGACATTTGTTCTTCTAACATTTTTATTTTTAACATATTTGAGAGAAATGCCTTATAGTTACTAATATCTGTCGTCTTTAGTTTCTGATGCCACAAGAAGTGTCCTGTATTTTATACTCTTTGGTAGAGTTCTCGTACCATCACTCAGCCTCATGTCTCATTTCAATCAGTAATGTTTCCTTTGGGTCTGCTCTCCTTATGTTGGACTTCATTTACTCAGGCAACCTAACCCCAAATCAATTACCTTGGCACATGCCACAACACCCAGTAAAATGAGTAACTTTCCAACCATCTCAACAAGGATTTTTTGAGTGAAATAATTTCCTAAATATGGTAAATATAATGGGCTATTATACCTCTAACTTGAAATGTTAAAGTTGAATATTGAATAACATAATGATGATGATCATGACCCACCTATTGCTCTTGTCCCCTTTTAGATATTTAATAAATTCACACGTCCTTGTGTGTACTGACCATCCACATTCTATTGCAATATGCCATACAAGTTGGTTTCGTTGTATATCATTAGTGCCCCCTGAGCATTAATCTCATGGGAAAGTTTTCTTTTGTCTAGTTTTGTTTCTTTTCCCTTCTCAGTAGAATCTCTTGAGTACATAGTTATTAAATGATAAAAGAACACTCACATTTTTAGCATGTGCAATTAATGGTGAAATATCCCCCTAGTTGGGGGATATGATAATAACAATTTTATCGGATATTTCTGGATTTTTTTCCATTTCCATTTCCAAATGTAAATAAAAAAATAATGTATTTCACTGTATGATGTGAGATCATTTGTAAATAGTCACAGTAAAAGCTAGAGAAGTTACCTTATTGGGGATAAAATCAATAGAGTAGTTTGTAGGAACCAAGTCCAGAACATTGACCTAGGTTTAAACTTACGTATAAGGGTGAGGTGGAAGGTGGTAAATTTACAGAAGCACAGCATACATTCCATCTTTTTACATGAAGTGGGAACTTAAAAGTCATTTTTCTTTCCATTTCTTGATGGAATAATATTATCTAGACTTCAACATCCATAATCCATTAGTAGTTCTTTTTTCTCCCTTTTTACACCATACAGGAAAATATAGGAACTAAGGTAAGTGCTTTAGAGTTTGGAACTTTTATTTTTAATTGTAAACTAAGAGAATTTTGTGGAAAAAAAGCAGATATTTATAAGTAGTTTGATTTATTTTTCTTTTTGATTAATTGTTTTAATTTTTTTCTGGTATAGTAATATAAATTGTATAAAGGGTACCTATTCAAACATGCACATTAACCTGTCCATTGCCTTTTTATTAATTATATAAATTTAATACAGCAATGTGTAAGTTCAGAAAAGAAGACTAATGAAATCTCTAGAAAGAAAATAATTTCTACTATATGGCCATTATTTTGCCACATTTTACTTATCAAATTCTTATTGCCTGATTACATCTTCCTAGAGAGATATTTTTCCATTTACTAGTTACAAAGAAAAAGTTGTGAGGATGCTGATTGCAAAGAACAGATGTGAAAAAGAACACATTGCATCCAATAAACAGAAAGCAGCTTTAAACAGAAGGTATCATGAATTACCGTTTCCCACTTATTCTGGAAATGACTCTAATAGTCAGAAAAACCCTCTGGACTAAGTAAAATTTTACATTTTAAAATCAAAGTGGGAAGATACTATTACAGGAGTAATACATAATTATTCTGGGGAGGCATAAATTTTGACACGGAACTAAGAAAAAGAAATAAAACATAAAGCGGTAAAAAATGTTAGGTATATATAATAGATTTTAAAAGACAGTCAAAAGGCTGACCATCCTGGGAAAGAGAATTCTCACCAGCAGTCCAGTGTTGCTGATAAAGATGTAGGGACCACAGGCAGGCCATCCCACTACGTGCCACTTTGGCATAAAGATTATGTCAGAGCTAAAAGCAGTCAAAACCCAAAAGACTCAGAAAGACACTGACCTCCATCCCTGCGAACTGCCCCAACTGCATAAAAAGATTTTAGATGGAGCAGCTGCTCCAGGAATACAGCTATGACCACAGATAGCTACATTATAATATAAACTGGGCATGGTAGACCAGGAGGAATTTAGCAAAGTGTATTTGTGAAAATTCCTCTCCATGTCCCCTTGTTTCTTCCCGCAAACCTGTGTTTGGTACCAGACATTCACTCATTCCTATGCCCGTGAATTGTCTTCCTTTCCTGCAAAGCCCCAGAACCCACAGAAAATGCTTTCTCCCCTACAGGCAGTGTACTTGGCAGGATATCTTGCTGAACTCTGCTTGCTTCAAGGCTGCTGCAGTTGAGAGATTCTGGGATATCTGATGGACAGCCAGCAGAAGGTAAGATTTCTTACCATGTTAGCCCCCCAGAATCTCTATCTGTGGGGGTCTGATAGAACAAGAATGGTGAGAGTCCCTTTTCTCACTTTCTAAATTTAAATTAGCAGGAGAAAATGTTGCTGGAACTAGCTCCTCAGGCTTGGTGAGTCTTTGTAAATTTGGTTGAGTACACTTGGATATGCTGACTGTTTCCTCCCAGAGATGATCTTTGTTTTCTTAGTGTGTGTGTGTCTTTTCTTTCATTATTAAATGTGTATGTGGGGTAAAGGCTATAGCTAAAGGACACTTGGAAAGCAAATCCACAAAACTGGTGGGCACAGGTCGAGCGCTAACGAGCTGTCAGAGCAACCACCTAACTCAAAGACTCTCATGATAGGATAAGTCAGTCATGGAATGGGTTAGATTGACTTCAGGAAAACTTCTGTGCAATGAGGTGCAACAGTAAAACATTGCATGATCCCAACCCTGTGACACACCATCCTAGGTATTAGTTTGGCTTCTGAGAGTCCAAGGCTTAGCTAAAACTGTTGAAATAACTGGATGTATGAAGAAACTGGGTGAAGGTCACATTTTGTCTTGCTATGTCCTGGGAGGTTTGCTTTGTGACTGGTGAAAGCATTATCTCTAGTCTCTGTGGCCCAGAGGATGCACTTACTGGCATGCATCTGGAGGAGAGTCTGAGAAGCTATAGATCAGAAGGCTCCAACTGTTCCAGCTCTCAGAACAGTTTATCATAAGAGGTCCCAGTCCCAGGGACTCTGTCATGCCAAGCTTCATTGCTTCGAAGTGCTGGAAAAGTCCCCTTCCAGGAGAGTCTGCCTGGTGTCACAGATCCCTGGGTCAGTGACTAGAGTCATCTCACATTTTTATGGGAGAATGGAGACACCATTTACACTACACTATCCTTACCACATGTGGTACAAACACCTTTGCTTTCTCTGACTGTGGGAGTGAACATTTGGATCGTGGAGGCTGCTTCATCTATGCCCTCCAGAGACATTTCTTGTGTGCATGTTTTAAATCTGGAAAGTCGCCTCCAGGTCTTTTCATTAAAGGTCTATAGGTTTGAGCTCCCATTAAAATCTTACTCATAAATGGCCAGAAGATGGATCCTTTGAATTTGCTATAGTTGAAAGACAGAATCTTTTTAGAGAGCTTTCTATTGTTGTATTGTAACAGCTAGCCTTAGGAATTCCCTTGACAAGGTAAAGGAACAGAAATTAGGCTTAGAACACAAAGTAATTTCCATATCAAACATAAATTTACCTTTTTAAAATCTGGCCCATTTACATGTTTTCACTTCCTTTCCCAATATATTTATAAAGAATACTCCAACCTAAATCTACGCCCAAAGAATACAGGTCACACATGTAAACGCTGAAAGCAAGAGAAGGAATTTAACCAAAGCTCCAGAGGTTGGGCTTGCTTTGCTTCCACCTTCCTGGGCTCTGTATTTGCTCTGCCAATTTCAGCCATTGTTATGCAATGTCCTTTGCAGATTTATTCTAAACTACCCAACAAAAACATAATTTTTTATGCCCCATGGACAGCAGAAGCTCTTTTAAATTTTTTTACCTGAATTTTCAGGAGATCCCCTCAAATTTGTAGAGGTGTTCTAAGTATTAGTGACCATTCACAAGCCCCTCCCAGAGGAAACTGATAACTTAACTTTCTGTTAGTCCCTCCTATAAATGATAAACTGGTGACAATATCCAGGGAACAGCAGAGGAGGGAAACCGCGTTTCATGATGCCCCTTCCCTTGCAAATCCAAACCCACTGCTTATTGATCCTTTCTCTTCTGGGAATAACTGTTTCTCTCTGACTTGTCTCATTTGCATCCTAAGACCTTGACTTGGCTTTCTGCCTGCCTGGGCCATGCAAGTGGTGGTTTGTTCCTTGGTGATCTTTGGGAGTCACTCTAGATCTTCTAAATAGTTTGCACTCTCTTTGAGGATGCCTCTTGGGTCCGCGGGGTTATTTGATACTATCAGAAATGTTTACTGTTCCAGCATATTTACTTGAAACCTGACAAGATGTTTAGAAGGATATAATAACTTTATGAAAAAAAAATCAGTGTCAAGTTCACATTGATAGAGACTGACAGAAATGTTTTATAAGTTTTCTCCCCTTAGTTAAAGGTACACAGAGGGAAATAATAACATTTCAACATGAATGGAGGTGTCAGCCTTTGTTACATAGATGGAAAAACAATTCTTTGAAGATTTTAAAAGAGCTGTCCTATTTTGCAAACCTAATCTCCACAGGGTAGAGGTTTGAGCTCTAGAACCAATTTAATGCACACCTATTTTTACTAATCTCTAGACCTCCCCATCATTCCAAAGTGCCTGTAGATATAATAAAAGATCAGGACATTGGAATAAAATTGTCCTGTAGTTAAGACAATAAAGAAAATTAAAATAACTACCATAAAATTCTTTTTTAAAAAACAAAAACTTGCATAGTTTCTCTGTGCCTTTGTAATATAGATTTTCTTCCCCCATCTACTCTAGGACATAAGAGTCAGTCTTTGAAATTCAAAGCCTTAGAAACAGTTTCTCATCTGAGAAAATTAAAGGGGAGGCAGAGAAGGACACAGAGATTTTAGGAACGGGGCAAAAAAAATCTCCACAGATATTAGTTTGCATGTGTCTGTACTTTTCTGTGTGTGTGTGTGTGTGTGTGTGTGTGTGTGTGTGTGTGTGTGTGTATACTGTAAATGTGAAATTTTCTTCTCTCTCATTGGTTTTCCTAAAATTAATTTGTAACAATTCAACTGACTTCATTTAAAGATAAGTACTTGTAAAAATTGGGCATTCTAAAACTCTCTCAGAAGTTCTGAAAGAAACTAACCCAAATGTTTTTCGAGTTCATGGGATCTGGGATAATATTTGATATTAAAACTAATTTAAGGTTGTTGCTTAATTATAATAAACCTCTTAAGGATTATCAGCATTAAAATGAAAATGTCTATTATGTCTCAGTTTACTTCAAGTGAAATAAGTTGGCATTATCTGTTAGAAAATGGTTTTTAAAAAAACGTCCTGGGATAATGGCTGACCTTACCTGATGTCTCATGAAGTTTTCATGGGCAGTCTAACATAACCGGGAGCAAATGATTTAGATAGACGTAAGTGGAGGAAGAGTTTATAGAAAACTTTTTACAACAATTACATTTCATAGTGTAGATACTTATGAACAGCTCCTCAGGTTTTTTTTGGTAAACTGCCCCTAAAGTTTTGTCAAGCTAAATGGTGAGGTAAGTTAAATTCATTGAATAACTAGATCATAAGCTAAAATAATAAAACCTTACTTACTGAACATAGGTTTATCTACTTTTGGCTTCCTTATTACAGAAAAACTAAAAATAAATGTGGGTCTGTTAGCATACATTTTTTGTTCTTTATTAAAAAATTGTACATAATTTAACTTCAGGTTTTTTTTTCTCCTGTTAACATGTCTCATATCCATTTGATTTTTAATTTTCTTTGTAGAAAATTCTTCATTCCCAAGAATGATAATTCTAAAGGAGAGAATATGTATTCTTTGGCTTATTTGTGGGTTTTTCTTCCTTTCTTTTTGTCTTTTAGGGAAAGTATTAATGATAAACTCAATAAGGAAATAGTCCAATTGATCTGCAATCTAGTTCATAAAACATTCTGAGGAAGGAGACAGAAAAGAAGAGGAAGAAGGAAAAAAAGAAAAAGTCCTCATATAGGTCTTATAAGCAATGTAGCTGATTTCAAAAATGTGTAAGGAGTTGAAAACCCCTATTTAAAATGTGGTTGCAAGAGTGTGTATGTTTTTTCAATTACAAAGGATTTCTCACTTTTATTTATATTTATGTTTTAAAGATTTTCTTATTCGTTAAAGCTATCAGTTATTATAACTGCAACTTTAAAAGTAACCTGAATAAATAGATACCTTCTTTAATTTTGTAAAAGGATTTTACCTTTAGGTACAAGATTGGACAAATCATCTATGAAACTCCTTTTAGCTCTATGATATTAGGACTACAGTCTATATCTTTCAGGTTCCATTTGCAATTCTCTAACTTGCCACCCAATTGGCCTGGGTTGTACTGAGTTCTGCACATATTGTGTGTTATATGCTCCTTCTTTAGAAGGAAATTGCATGCCCTCTTCACACATAATTACCATAGGATAATTTAAGTGAATTCATAAACATTCTGAAGTCTATCCATGTCTCAAGGCTAGGACTTTTTAGTGGATATTCAGTATGATAAAGTTAAAAAGATAAAATTAAAAACAGCAAAGGTGTGGAATTTATATGACTTGGAGTTCAGGACCCAACTGAATTACAAACAAAGTTATTTCCCCATTTGTCTATGAACTTGTAAACTTTGTATAAAAATAAATGGCTAGATCTCACCAAAGTTATTCAAACAGTTGTTTGAGTGTCCTGGGCATTTATATTTATTAAAGATTCATCAACTTTTTGTTACAAAGCTGGGGTTTAGGTACATATTCCAGAAAACTTCAATCTGAGTCTAGATTTCCTTCTCATGAAAGTGGAGAGAGTAACGTTCTTCTCAAAGAGGGTTGCTGCAGATGTTAATAAGGATATTTATGTGAATCTCCACACATAGTGCCTGGCACATTGTTGGTGATCAATGTATGTTAGCTTCTCTCTCACTCTTTGTTATTTCTTAATGACTACAATAGTTAATCCTTACTATTTTTTTTTTTACTTTTTTTGTCTAGCTTTGATAAAATTCATAAGAGAGAAATGAGAAACCATTCAATGCAGACAAAGTTCATTCTTTTGGGTCTGACAGATAACCCTGAGTTGCAAGTTGTAGTTTTCCTCTTTCTATTTTTTACCTACATATTTAGCGTCACAGGAAACTTAACCATCATTATTCTTACTCTTCTGGATTCCCACCTTAAGACACCAATGTATTTCTTCCTAAGGAATTTTTCCCTTTTAGAAATCTCATTCACAACTGTTTGTATTCCAAGATTTCTGGTGAGCCTTGTAACAAAAGACAGGACTATTTCCTATATGAGTTGTATGACTCAGTTATTTTTTTTCATCTTTTTGGGAGTAACTGAATTTTACCTTCTGGCTGCCATGTCCTATGACCGCTATGTGGCTATATGTAAACCCCTGCATTATACCACCATCGTGAGCAACAGAGTTTGCTACCAACTTGTATTCAGCTCCTGGGTAACTGGATTCCTGATTATCTTTCCTCCAATGATCTTGGGACTCAAGTTGGAATTCTGTGCTTCCAATGTCATTGATCATTTTATTTGTGATTCATCTCCCATCCTGCAGATCTCTTGTTCTGATACACATTTCCTAGAGCTAATGTGTTTTCTCTTGGCTATTGTCACACTAATGGTCACACTGATGTTAGTGATTCTCTCTTATGGCTACATCATCAAAACAATTCTCAAATTCCCTTCTATTCAGCAAAGGACCAAAGCCTTTTCTACCTGTTCTTCCCACATGATTGTAGTTTCCATCTCTTATGGTAGCTGTATCTTCATGTACATAAAACCATCAGCAAATGATAGAGTGACTTTAAGCAAAGGAGTAGCTGTGCTCAATACCTCAGTTGCCCCCTTATTGAATCCTTTCATTTACACCTTAAGGAACCAGCAAGTGAAACAGGCATTTAAGGACATGGTCCAGAAACTTTCATTTGGTCAAACAAATGAGAAAATTCTAAAAAAATGAGTAAAATATTGCCCTACCTTGATTTACTTTGTCTGATTCTACAAATTTGCAGACTATATTAGTAATTTCAGCTGATTTGGGGCCTCCTTCCATGTTATTATTTCTGGCTAAAATTATATATTACAGATCTGCTCCTTTATAAATTTCAGAAATATACAATTTTAGATGTGATAGTTTTCATAGATCATAGTGGATGAAACATGTTTCAACAAGGCTCTGTATGAGCTTGCACACCAGATGCCATTCTAGACCTTGGCATATAAATGGAATGATTGTAGCCAGAATAATATTTTTAGGACAAAAATGACTATCTGAAAGTGTAGGGACCAAGGGCAGGTTGCCTCAAGATGTATCATTGTGACAGGAAGATTATTTGGATCTGAAAAGCATCGAGGTGCAAAAGACTCAAATACAAACTTTCTTCATCCTCCTAACTGCCTAAAAGAATTTAGACAGAAAACCCACTCCAGGAAGATAGCTATTACCAGAGATAGCTTACATTACGATAGGCCTAGTAGACAGGGAGGAATTTAGCAAAATCTGTCTGTTAAAATTCCTCTCCATGTCACATTGTTTTCCATTGCCCAACAAACACTTGTTTACCAAACATCTGCTCTCATCTTCCTGTGAATTACTTTCCTCTCCTTTGAAGTCCCAGACACTTACCACTCTTCTCCTTAGTTCAGGATGGCATATATACCTCATTTTATTCCCTGTCTTGAAATCTCATGTCTGTCTGGATTCTTCACATATATGTAATTAAATTTGATTGTCTCCTATAAACATATATCATGTCAATTTGATTCTTAGGCCAGTCAGAAGAACATTGAAGGTAGAAGAACATTTTTCCTTCCCAATAATATTTTATTCTCATCAATTGAGCCTTTGGTGATATTACTGGTAATGATAACAATCCAGGCTAACCTCAGAAAGATCAGTGTATTCAGCAGGATATCATCATTTTTGTTAACCAAGTTGATTTTAATGTGGTAAGAAATTCTGAATACATTAATGCAAATTCCCTAACATGAATGGTGATGTTTACCCTTTATTGAAGGAAAAGTCAAATGAATACCAGAGGTCAAATTCAGAGTCTCTGCAAGAGATAATGTACTGAATTTCCTCTAAAATCCAGTAGAAAATTAGCTTATATAAAATACAAAATTACTTGCTGTAACTTCCCAGGGGGCCAGGGGAGGGAGGGACATATGTTCCCAGCCTGGGGCAAATTACCTTTGAAGCCAAAATCAGTCAAAGGGAGAAATAAAGAGGGAGAAACCTGTTTATTGCTTACAAGCCATCATCCACTTCTGTTTGCCTGTGTCTCTCATGACCCAGCTCCAAAAGTGGAGCCACCCAACCTCTCTGGTCCACACAAACCCTTGTTCCCCTTTGGAATCACCTATTGATATGGAGATGGACTACTTCTCTCCATCCCTTGGAAACGTCTACTGACATGGAGCACTAAGGCTAGGCAAGAGATTGTGGAAATATTGCAATTTTACCCCCAATTGGTTTTTTTCCTTTTTTTTTTCACCCCCCACCCCTCCCCACTTGTTTTTTATTTCAAAGCATAAACCTCTGTATATTTCTTTGGAATTTTGACTTGGCATATAGGAATATCTGAGATAGGAAACAGTATTTACCAGATTGATTTTGTTCAAGCTCTTGGAAACCTAATGTGTGAAATAGACAAATTTGACTCTGCCAATAGAATAAAAATGAAAGTATATATGGTGACATGAGTTGAAAATATATTCTACACTATAACCCAAAATCTTCATCAATAACAAAGATAAGTTACAAAATTTTTCCTTCAATAATCTATAAATATTGTACAATGCTTGTTAAAATCAAAATTCTAAATTTCAGTGTATTTATACCTAGCTGCCCTGGCCCATTATCCATGTTATACTGTAAGCAATTTGGGAAACAAGATGCAGTCTCTAAATATTATTTCCCACTGAGAGGAACCGGAGCTTCATGGAGAGAGTTCTTTCCAGGTTAAGGCAAAGAAACTAAAACTTCATACTGCTTTGCTCAGCGTTTGTACCAATTGACATTCCTACCAACAGTGTAGCAGGGTTCCCTTTTCTCCTCATCCTCACCCAGCACTTGGTATTTCTTGTCTTTTGGACAGTGGACATTCTGACTGGTGCAGGTGATAGCTCATTGCGGTTTGGATTTGCATTTCCCTGATAATTAGCAGTGTGGAGCATCTTTTCATGTGCCTGTTGGCCATTTGTATTTCTTCTTCGGAAAAGTGTCTGCGCAGGTGGTCTGCCCACTTTTTAATTGGATTATTTGATTTTATGGTGTTGAGGCATGTGTGTTCTTTATACATTTTGGATGATAACCCCTTATCAGGTTAATCATTTAAGAATATATTCTCCCATACTGTATGTTGTATTTTTGTTCTGTTGATGGTATCCTTTGCTGTACAGAAGATTTTTAGTTTGATATAGTTCCACTTATTCATTTTTTATTTTGTTACCTTTGCCTGAGGACATTTGTACAGGAAAAAATGTCACATACCTGTTGTTCAAGAGATTTGCCTGTTTTCCTCTAAGAGGTTTACAGTTTCATATCTTAAATTCAGGTCTTTTATCCATTTTGTTTACTTTTTTTAGGGAGTTAGATAATAATCCAGTTTCATTGTCTTGGATGTAGCTGTCCAGTTTTACTAACACCAGTTATTGAAGAAGCTGTCTTTTCCCCATTGTATATTCCTGTCTCCTTTATTGTATAATAGTAATTCTACTTCTAGGAATTTATTTGAAGAAAACAAAAATTCCTGATTCAAAAATATATATGCACGCCTATGTTTATCACATCATTATTTACAATAGCCCAAATATTGGAGCACATAAGTGCCCAACAATAGATGAATGAATAAAGAAGATGTCATACTCATAAACAATGGAATATCATTCAGCTTCAAAAAAAAGATATCCCGCCATTTGCAATAACAAGGATGGATCTAGAGGATGTAATAATGCTCAGTGATATAAGCCTGGTGGAGAAAGATGAAAACCATATGATTCCACTTGTCTGTGGAATATAAAACCAAAACAAAGCATAAGGACCATGATAGCAGGAGACTCAAAGACACTGAGAAGAGACTGGTGGTCACCACGGGGGACTAGTTTGGGCAGGGAGGGTGAGGGGGATACAGGGGCACAAAAGTTCTCAGTCATAATGTAAACTGGTTACAGGGATAATAGAACAGCATGGAGAATATAGGTGATGATTCTGTAACATCTTCCTATGTTGATAGACAGTAACAACAATAGAGGAGGTGAAGATTTAATAATAGGGTAACTGTTAATATGAACCACTCTGCTGTATGTTTGAATCCAATATAAGATTGTATATCAACTATACTACAATAAAAAAATAACTAAACCTGTAACATCTTACTGCAACAGAAGGAAAAAAGATAGTAAAAATGTCCTATAAGGAAATAAGAACCAATTTTAATCCTACCTGCTGACATAAAATGGGACACTTGGAGCATTCAAATGTAATGATTACTCTAACAGGTTCAAAAAAATAAAATACATTAAAAAATCAATGTGTATGTAGCTTTTAAAAGGAAACTGATCATCAGTGGAAGTTCTTAGGACATCAAATTTCTACCCCAGAACATGGCTAAAGGAGGGAATGTTGATGCCCTATATCCTCCCTTGGAATCAGATAGTTTATCAAATAAGACATGAATTCACAGTAATACAAATGAAAAAATGCTTTCAACCAATTAACAGAAGAATGAACCTCGACAATGCATTAGTATGTGCTAAACACCATTTGTAAATATTCATAATAGAGATGTGAGGCTGCCGAGACCTGAACACACTGATCAATCTAAGCATTGTAAAAAGCATGTCAAATGGACATTAAGGCTCATGATTGGTGCTATGGAAAACATACAGCCTCACCTATCTACAATCTTGCTAAAAATACTAATATAAATCTAACTGATAATTTAATATAACATGTGAGAAGAAATGGGGTGATGGAGAAACAAGTTAAGTGTTACCATAAGAAAACAGTCAGTTTAACCAAGGATGTCATATAACACAAATGACCTAATTTCTCCCTGAATTAAAGAATGAAAAAAAAAAGAAAGGCCCAGAGGGAAATTTTCAAATGTTGTAACATAACAACTAAATGTGATGTGTTAGATGTTGATCCAAATACCTTACTTGCAAGAGAAACAAAAATAAAAAACAAAATGTCTTTATGTGAGCCAGGGAAATATGAACACACACTAAATATAAAAATCTATTATGATTTATTGATAATATTGTGTGGATAAAATTGCAATATTTCCAGAATCTCTCACCTGGCCTTAGTTCTTCCCCATATCAATCGGTGGTTCCAAAGGGTAGAGAAAAGTAGTCCATCTCCATATCAATATGAAATACAAGGGCAAGTGAGGGTATGCAGAGGCCAGAGTGGTTGGCTGGGGTCCCTTTTTGGAGCTGGGTCACAAGAGACACAGGCAAGCAGAAGTGGACACCTGCTTGTAAGCAATAAGCAGCTTTATCTCTTCTTCTTCCACTTTATTTTTCCCTTTGACTGATTTCAGTTTCAGGTAGTTTGCCTGGGATAGGAAAACATTTCTCCCCCATAGTTTCATCCGATGGTAGTTCACAGAAGCTCAAAACCTGAAATCTGTCTTCATGGGTACAATTCTTAGGTGGGTTGCCCCTGGAGATGATGGAAAGAGACCTGGAATCCCCTCCGTGCATGGTGGGGAGGCCCTAGTGGCTGCAGTGGTGGAGGGTACAGCTTCACGGAAGGGCCCCCTATCTATGGGGCTTCCAACTGGGGAGCCCCTAGTGGGGAATTGGTCTATGGTGAACCACTTGCTAGAAGGGTGGAACCTTCCCCAGTTGGGTAGGGGTGGAGACACTGGAAGCTCTGGAATTAGTCCTCATGAGATAGAAGACTGTTCAGAGGCCCTGAGGGGTCGTGTAGCAGCCAGGATGGTGGGGTGTCTGTTTCTCGAGATAGTGGAAGGGGGTTTCCAGAAGAAAGAGACACTTCAGTGATGCTTGGGGGAACTGTGTGATGATCTATAGGATGCCCTTAAGAAAGAGAGACAGCTATTGGTAAGGCAGGTTGTACTCCTGGAAGATACGTTAGCAGCGAGGGATGAGGCAGCAGGAGCAGCTGTGCTGAGGGAGGCCATGGGGGAGGGGGAGGAAAGAGCAGTGATGACAGCCCCAGAGATGGTAGAGGAGATGCTGGGGGAGGGGGAGGGGCTGGGGCTGAGAGTCCGTCTGTTGCCAAGGCCACTACCAAGGAACTAGCTCCTCTCGTATTAAAAACCTGCCCCGTTGTAATTAGGAAAGTAAAAAGGCAACAACCAAGGGCTCCTCAGAGGGAGGAGCTGCCCCTCCCCAGGCTGTGGAGCACTCCGTTCTCCTCCCCTATACCCTGATGAGCTGGGGGACATGAGCATCAGGTTTCAGCAGAAGACACTGGAACCTCTGCGTGCATGGCTTTTGCATCTCTGGGATACGGGGGTGGAAAACATTGTTATGTCATGTTCTGAAATGGGTAGTCGGGCCCTCCTGATGACTCACCCTTCCCTCTGGCGGTGGCTCAGGGATTCAGGTGCTTCTGAATTTTCTGAGAGCAGCCATGAGAGCAGTTTGGCCAATCATGGCAATTTACCATATTTACCCACTAGCTGGAAAACCTATGCAGAGCTCCAGCAGGTGTTATGTGACTTGGGAATGAAAAATATCTTCTATAATATGGACTCCAGAGCCCCGATGAGGAGTTGTGCAACACAGAATGAGAAATCTGGTGCTGCATACAGCTCCCCCATGTCTCTTTGTGTCCCTAGTGACTATTCTCGTCCGCAACGTAGGGCAACCCAAACTGAGGCTACTTGTACTTTAGCTGAAATGGGGAGGTCAGAGCCTGGAAGGAAATACAGGCTACAACTGAAAGGAGAGGTGTAATAGGCCTCGTGAAGGCCTCAAGGACCCAGATGTGAGTTGGTTTAATAAAAATCAAGGGTTGTGAAAGAAAAACTTGATGGGAAGCCCAGCAGAATATTGTTAGAACTGTGGCACCAATTACAACCAGAGCAGCAGTTCCAGCTGCTGAGGTCCATGACATGGAAACCCGAGTCAAGGCCTCATGCCCAGCCTGTGCCCCTGAAAAACTTCCCGGGGGACAGTACTAAGGATTTCCTGGGCTATCACCCCCACAAGAGGACAATTGGACATTACAGTTAGACTGAGGGATGGGTCAAGGTTCCCATCTTGGGGGACATGGCGGGAACCAGAGGCCACATGTAGAATAAGCAATTCATTGGTCCCCTGTGAATGTACAATGTGTCCTGGTGCTAGTGGACACAGGAACTGAGTGTTCCCTGATTTACGGCAACTTTGAGCATTTTCCCAGGACCCCTGCTTTGATAGATAGCAATGGGCATAAGGCATTTAGAGTGAAGAAAGCCCAAATTACATTGGGAATAAGGCATTTACCTCCAAAGGAGTATACTGTGTACATTTCTCCCATCCCTGAATATATTTTGGGGGTAGATATCCTGCAGAGCCTGTGGTTACGGACCACTGCAGGTGAGTTCAGACTGAGCATATGTGTGGTAAAGGCAGTTCTGAGGGGACATGCTAAGCACCTGCCTGTAGCTCTGCCTGTACCTTGGTGGGTGACTAATAGTAAGCAGTATATATTGCCTGGGGACACAAAGAATTGGAGAAACTTTACAGGAGTTGGAGAAGGTGGGAATCATAAAGCCCACTCATAGTCCTTTTAATTCCCCAGTGTAGCCAGTGAAAAAGCTGGATGGCTCCTGGCAAATGACTGTGAACTACAGAGAATTGAATAAAGTCACAATCCCTTTGCATGCTGCTGTCCCCTCTATAGAAACCACTCTACAGAAACTCAATCAGTCATGAGCTGGGCATGTACCATCATGGTGTAGACCTTGCTAATGCTTTCTTCTCTATGGACATAGCACAGGAAAGTCAGGAACTGTTTGCCTTCATGGGAGAAGGCTGGCAGTGGACATTCATTGTCCTTCCACAGGTATACTTCCATAGTCCCACCATCTGTCATGGACTTGTAGCCCAGGACTAGGCCACATGGAAGAAAATGCAAACAGTGTGGTCTTATCACTGCATTGATGATATTATGCCCTAGTCTGATTCTCCTTCAGATTAAGAAGTTCTTAGATTGATGCAACATCTGCATGAGAAAGGATGGGCTGTGAACAGCACCACAGTTCAGGGACCTCATTTGTCTGTAAAATTCTTGGGGGTTGTCTGGTCAGGTAAAACTAAGTTATTCTTGAAGTAGTCATACACAAGGTCCAGGCTTCCCACACCCCTACCACTGTGGCAGTCTTACATGAGTTTCTGGGTCTCTTGGGCTACTAGAGAGTGTTTATCCTGCACTTGGCACAAGTTCTGAAGCCCTTATACTGGTTGATATGAAAGTACATGAGATAGGAGTGATTTTACTGCTGCCAAGCAGTCAGTCAACGCCATACAGGCCTTGAGTGTAATGGACTCACCAAGGCCCTGGGAGCTAGATGTTCATGTAACTGAAGATAGTTATGGATGTGGTCTTTAGTAGCGGCTTCAGTGGACACGCCAACCTATTCAATTCTGTTCACAACTATACAAAGGAGCAGAGGCCTGGTACAGCTTGGTAGAGAAGCAACTGGCTACTCTGTACCATGACTTGCTGGCTACAGAGCCTATCACTGAAATAGCTCCGACCAAGGTAATAAACACCTATCCCATATAGGGGTGGTTATAATACTGTACCCAAAGGCCATGGAATGGCATGGCACAGATACCTACACTGGCCAAATGGGGCACATATTTACAGCAGTGTAGTACTCATTCTACTAGCCCCTTGAGTGGAGAACTCCGATACTTATTGGGGCCAGTGACTTATATCAGTGGAAAGCAGGAAGAACTTGCTTTTAAGCCAGTTGTAGCCAAAGTCCTTAACAGGATGGGAAAGCCCCTATGCCTGAAGATGCTTGGTATACAGACAGCTCCAGTTGTAGACAGCCCCAGGTGGAGGGCTGTGACTTTCCATGCTAAGATTGAGATGATATAGATGGGGGACAGAGATAGAAGAGTAGTCAATGGTCTGAGTTGTGGGCAGTAGGGATCATCCAGGAGCCCTACCGTATAATTGTCTGCACTGTGAGCTGAGCCATCTATTGGGGCTTGACCCTGTGGTTACCGACATGGTACCATGCCAGCCAGGTGTTTGGTCACCATCTCCTTTGGGGGCAATGGTTGTGGCAAGAACTATGGGCCTTAGTCAGCCTATGACAGTTACTGTATATCATGTGACTCCCCATTTGCCTTTGGCACCTCCAGGGAATGATGAAGCAGACACATTGGTCCAGGTGCACTGGCTAAAAGCAAAGCCTGCCTCTGATGTAGTCCAATGGTTACATCAGTGTTTCTTGTATGTGGGGTACAAGATAATGTGGGCTGTAGCCCATTGGTGGGGCTTGCCATTGACCTCTGAAGAAGTCAGAAGTTCCCAGAAGGAGCGCCTTCTGTGCTCTAAGAGGGACTTACACTGTGTCCCCAACAACATGGGACAATAGTAAAGGGACCAATGCATCATGTCAGGTGGCAGATAGACTGTATTGGGCCTCTGCCCATATCAGAAGGATATTGGTATGCCATAACTTGTGTGGACATGGCTACTGGACTTTTCGTTGCTTTTCCTGCACATCGTGCAGATCAGCAAATGACCAAAAGGAGCCTAGAACGTCTCTTTGAAGCCTATGGCCAGCCGCAGGTGATTGAGAGCAATCAAGGCACCCACTTTACTGGGCATGTGTTACAAGAATGGGTGTAAGAATTAGGAATAAAGTGGAAGTTTCATCTACCATGTAACCCTACCCAGGGCAGGCATGATAGAGAGGAACAATGGTCTGTTGAAATTTGGCCTGAAGTCAGACACCAGTAGTCTACAGGGCTGGTCAGTTTGCTTATGGACAGTGTTATGGTGTTTGAATTAGAGGTCCCCAAAAGCAGCCTAGAGCCCTGTGGACATGCTAACACACATTGCTCTCTCTCCTACACAAGTGTATGTGCAAACCAACGTGGAATTATCAAGGCCAGGATATGGCCGGCAGAGCAACACCCTGCTGCCAGCCCCAACTGCGTCAGACCTCAGAGACTGCTGAGTGGATGTGGCTTTGGACATTTCAACACATGGACCAGTGATGCTGGTCCTCCTGGCACCTTGGGGAAATGGCCTGGAAGCTGGCCTCCTCTGTTGTCCTTTGTAACATCAGAGTTACCCAAATATTGCGTTAGTGTACCCAAAACATCTGAGAGGTAAGAGCATCAGAGGAGTTTTTATTTTATCTTTATAGCCAGTGCATGTACCTCCCGTAGCCCTATCTATGTATTGACCCATCTATAACTTCCACAGGGTGGGGGTTGAAAGTCTGGTACACTAGACCAAGATGAGACCCCATTCCTGCCACTGTCCTATCACAGCACCACTCTCTTGCATGCATTCTGCCTGATGGTCAAGATTTGCTTATGCTGATATCATTAAAAGATGAATCTTATCATCTTTAAGGTTATTTTCTTCTACCGGCCCTGTGGCCTCGACCCGCCCCCAGCTGCAGTTGCTGAATGATGACTGCTCTGAACTCCCTACCTGTTTAACTACTGCCTGCCTGTGGAATGGGTGAGCTATGGACTTAGTCTGCACAGGACTTTGAAACGAGCTGAATCCTCCTGCTTGAGAATATTCTTGATTTTACTGTTATTGCTATTGTATGTTATTAGTCTGGTTACAATGCTCCAGTTTTCTCCCACATAGGCCATTGTGGAAGATGGAGAAAGATCAGATTGCGATGTGAGATTTCTGGAGGGTGAGCTGTGGGTAAAATTGCAATATTTCCAGAATCTCTCACCTGGCCTTAATGCAGCTCCACATCAATAGGTATTTCCAAGAGGTGGAGAGAAGTAGTACAACCTATAGCAATACATGATTACATCGGGAGCAGGGCCTACCTGGAATGGACACGTTTGGTGGGGTCCCTTTTTCTGCAGCCTGGGCAAGCAGAAGTGGATGATTGCTTGTAGGCAATTAACAGGTTTCTCCCACTTTATTTCTCCTTTTGACTGACAGAGTTTCCAGAATTTCCCACCTGGCCTTAGGCCATTTTCATACCAGCATGTGTGTACAACAGCAGAGCCTCGGTCAATCTGGGTCAAGGGGTGGAGAGACAGTATTTTGCCCCCAGCTGGGAAAATATTCCCTTGGAGTTCCAATCAATATTATAAATTTTCAACAAATTTTGGCTTGCATTTTATTTCCTTCACATATTTAGAAATAATTATTTTAACAGAATTTTTACTTATATCCATGCCTTTCATTATCTTTTGTTCACAGATTAATGTCAAATATAACTTCTTTGGTTTTTGTTCTCACATATTTCTCATTTTGCATCATAAGAAGTTTCAAACCTCATATTGGAAAATTATCATTTATTCAACTAGTATTTGTTTGGGTGCCAGACATAAAGGATTCTAGAATTGGCATATGAAGCAGACATTTTCCAGGGCATTTGCCATTGAGAGTAGAATAAAGACAAGTAAACATGAAATTGTGGTAGGGCAAGGAATGAAAGCAGTGGGTAAGTGGTGACATAGCGTGAATGAGTCAGACTAACCCAGGCCTGGTCGTTCTGTTGGTGGAATCATAGGACTAGGTCAGCAAAAAATTCCTCGTGGGAATGTCATTTAAATTGGGGAGCCCTGGGAGTTTGAAAGCTGAAAAATGAGGGAAAAATTCCTGCCTACCTGGGCCGTGATATGAGAAGTGGTTTGAGGTAAGAGAACAAGTATCAAAGGAAGTTTTCATATGTTGCACTATGTAAGCTAAAGTTGGTAGAGAATATAATGAGTAATGAAATGCTGATCTTTCTTTATGGAATCATTGTTAGGTGCTGTGGTTCTGGGGATAAGGGGTTCCCCTCTCCTGGGCAAGTTGCTATGAATCGGATGAAACCAAAAGAGGACACGGGGAATGGCAGGTTGGGAAAGAGATTTTATTGCCAACAGCTTGCTTGAGTTTGCTAGCCAGCCCTCACTCCGTCTGTCCTTTCTGGCTGTGGCTCACACTCTATCCCACAGACAATCCCTTCTATCGGGATCTCCATGGACGGGTCTTTGGAGACTGGTGTCTCCACACCAACTAGTTATCAGGAATGGAGGGGAGGAGAGAACGGCCATTGTCTCTCCACCCCTTGACCCAGATTGACCAGAGGCTCTGCTGTTGTACACACATGCTGGTATGAAAATCGCCTAAGGCCAGGTGGGAAATTCTGGAAACTCTGGCTGAAAAATTCTACTTACCCCATGGATGCATAATTTGGACACATTTTTTTCGTATTAAAAGAGCAAATCTTCACAGTGATATTAGTATTATCATTATGTTCTATTTCTTTTCTTTATTTCCAGAATACTTGGCTTACTGGTTATGAATTTATCACTCTTTTAGCCCCATATTGGTTTCCTCGGACTCAGTGCCATCTGTTTGCTTAAATTCTCTACATTCAAGATTTCACAATTTAATTGGTACATCAATATCAGTTTCTTTTATGTAACTTCAGGGAATGATTTATCTTTAACAGGAAAAACCAATGCATTTCTTTCTTCATATTAATTAATTGATCTCCCTTCCATACTTTTTAAGTAACTTACATATTGGATTGGATCCAGTCAATAAAATATGTGAATCTTGTGGTTTTAAAGATTCTTCAGTAGTAAATGCTTCTTTCAAATTCTAAATTTTATACTTATTCTTTGTATGAAAATATATCTTGGGTGTATAAAATATTTCCTTTTTGCACACAGAAATTATTCATTCTTTTCAATGTTATGTCTCTTCTTATTTCAATAAGTTTTTTTGTTTTGTTTTGTATTTTGTTTGTGTGTTTTATTTGGAGGAATGATGTGCTCCATAGCACTAATATTTTATGACAAATTTCCCAATCCTTTCAGCATTGGTAAGGAAATGTTAAGAGTGAAACCATGCTTAGATTTCCTGAAACACCTATTCTCACTTTTATTCACTAAGATTATAATCTCAAAGAGGTTTCTTTATAAGGTGATGAAAGGGGTGACTTGACCAGCATCAGTACTGAATGGAAGGCCAAATCTAGATCAGAAAAGAACAAAATTAGACAGAAACTGAAGGAAATATGTTTAGGGATCGGGACAACAATGTTCCCCTAATTCCTTGCGAACAATATAAATCTTTTGACTAAGTCATGAAAAGCTTGTTTCACTTGTTTGTTCCTCAGAGTGTAAATAAATGGGTTCAGCATGGGGGAAATGGAAGTAGTGAGTATTGACACTCCCTTATTAATGGCCATTTTATCTTTTGCTAAAGGTTTGATATAAACAAAGACGCAGCTGCCATAGGTGATGGAAACCACGATAATGTGGGATGAGCAGGTGGAAAAGGCTCTTGTCCTCTGCTGTGCAGAGGGGAGTCTTAGAATTGTTCTGACGATGTACATGTAGGACAGAACCACACACACCAGAGCCATTAGGAAAGTCATCACAGCACAGACAATAACCATCTGCTCTATGAGCCATGTATCTGAGCATGAGATCTTCACCATAGGGTTAGCATCACATGCAAAGTGGTCAATGGCATTAGAGGCACAGAATTCCAGGTCCAGTCCCAAGCTAAGTGGTAGCAGTATGATCAACAATGTAGTCACCCAACAGCAGAAGATGAGCCACTTGCAGACCCTGTAGTTCATAATAGTCATGTAATGCAGGGGTTTGCAGATGGCTACATATGGATCAAAGGACATGGTGTCCAAGAGAAAAAATTCTGCTTCTGCAGAAAACATCTGTAAAAAATAGTTGGCACACACAGCATTATAGGTAATAGTCCTGTCACCTGTTGATAAGCTGTACAAGAATCTAGGAATGCACACAGAAGTTAATAAGATTTCTAAGAAGGAGAAATTTTGGAGAAAAAAGTACATAGCAGTTTTAAGGTGAGAATCCACAAATGTGAGGATGATGATGCTCAGATTTCCAGTTATACTCAACATGTGATCAGTAGAAATATAAAAATCAGAATCTGTAGCTGAAGGTCGTCTGTCAATCCCAGAAGGATGAAACTGGTAAGAGATGTGTGATTTCTCATACCTGGGTCCTGACCTTTGCCCAATCAGCATGTAATAGTGAGGGATTAAGATCGGAGAAGGTGGTGGGAAAAATGTGTTACAATGAGTTTTGTTCAGAAAAGCCAAGCAATGTATTTTACATGTATTTTTTCTTAATGAATTTTAAAAATAATTTAAACTCTCAGCTCTGTTAATAGCATATCATCAGATTGGTTAGAATTCTGGCTTTCAAATGTTTTCACTTCAACATATGGTAAGATCGACATTTCATTTAGCAGCCCACTGTACATTCTCACACCCACACTGATACATATTCACATATGTATATCTGAAACAAAAATGTGAATAAAATATTAATAACCCTTAGGTGCCCTGCTCTCTGAAAATTTATTTTCTAATGCACCTCATTAAAAATAAATACACGAATCACCTAATACATTTTATACCGTACAAAGTAGTCATGACATGTATTTGAAAAAATACTTTTTATGGATCTTTTAAATAATAAAGTCCAAGGAGAACATTATTTTCCATGATAGTTTTTTAAATGTGCACTATCTGTTTAATTTGCACTTTGGAATAGTTCGGTTCATAGCACACTTGCACCCCTTAAGAATATTTCCCTTATCACAAAACAAAATTTTACTGTCACTATCTGCTTATCACCATTTTTCCTGAATAAATTAAAAATACGTGAAATGTGTTTATGACCCAAGATGTTTCTAGATCCATCTACCAACACAGTTGAAGACCCTGTTCCACTGCACAACTCATTTTACATGCGCAACCTGTCCAGAGAAAGTTTCATCTAATCGTTTGTGGTTTTTCCCTCTCCCAAGCTCCATCCATTTGCTGATTCTGACCTATTTCTGGTTCTTTGTGATTCTCTCCTTTTTTCTACTTGAACTTTTCAGAGAAGTTCTTCCAAATCTCCCAATCCACATTAGGAAATTTTCATGGGTTTTTGTCACACATTATGCTTCATAGAGATTATAAAAATGTGTTGGATACATTACTTTTTGTCTTGTTTAATGTAATAACCACAGAGCTATAGGGTACCGAAATAGAGTTAATTAAAGGTAATATTTCCCTCAGACCTACATCAAGTTATATTATTTATTTTGTAGACTCAATTTTAAAACTTCTCTTAAAACTCTTACTTTTGCTACATCCCTACTGTAATCTAGGAGATTCTCATTGGGTTTTGTTTTGGTGGAAGTAATGTTCTGAGTGGCTCCTAAGTCACACCATAACCTGACTATATACTCAGTGTTTATATTATACCTGCATCAAGGCGAAAATAGTTTTATTTGACTTTTTTCCTGTGTTTGGCAGAGAAATAGCTTTCCTTTTATGGATTCAATTCCTGCTTCCTCAGTAGACCTGCCCAAAATATAGTAACAACAGAGATTAAAAGTTTTAAATTCTGGATTTAGACCATCAACTGCTTAGTCATTATTCCTCAGCTAACACCAACTAACTGGATTAATGCGTGCTAAATGATTTTGTTCACCAATGCTTGGTTAGGGACATAAATAAATTGAAAAAACCTACATCATTTGGTATATAAATTCTAATTAATTGGCTATGTGAGGGTTTCGCTTAATTGCTTTAAAGTTGTCCTTTTCTTCAGAAGTGGGAGATACTCTGTACTCACCATCTGCCCATTTCCCATAGTAAATCTCCGAGAGTTTACAGGTTTTGGTAAAGAGATGCAGGGATGACCCTGGTTTGTTGTTTTAGGATGAGCCAGGCATTCCCAAGAATGTGAGCATCACACAGCTAACAATAAATTAAATGAATAGTTACAATAGATTAAGAAATTAAAATAATTAAATAGACTAATAAACTTACAATATAGAAAAGGAAACATATAGAGGCCACCTACCTCTCTTTCCTTTAGTCTCAACACAACTGTGCCTTACACAACCCTGGAAACTTTAATCCTTGTCCTCACTCCTAAATATCTTGTAAATAAATTGACACTATTGTTTGACACTATATGTTTACTTCTTTTGTCTTTTAGAAAACTTAACATTTTAGAGAGTGTAGGAATGTAAATTATGTCATCAGATGAAGTCCAATTCAAGGTTGCTTCTAGAAGCCCTTCATTTCATCTATTTTAGGTGACCTACTATTTGTTGATATACAAATCCAGCCCTATCAAAGTCTCCAATCAATTCAAAATTATAAACACTTGTTCCTTTTTACCACAATTCAATTAACTAGTCCTATCTCTCCACTTTTGTAAAACGTATCAAACTGTTTCTTGAAGAAGATAATTTTCTAAGTCTTTCAAAGACCACAGACATTGCTTTAAATTGGGTATTTATCCCTGAACGTCCCCAGGGTTAGAAGGATGAGTAACGGTTTGCATGGGCTTGTATGTGGACAGAAGTCCCAGGTGAATTATGATCCAATGTTATTTATCAATGTTTTGTGTAACCTTTTGGCAAAGATCCTGAAATAGGCAGCACTGGGGATGGTGTCTTCAGAGAATTAAAGATTCCACAGCGATGCTTAACACAGGACTTTATACAAAATAAAAATCACATGAAAAAGAGCAAGCCTACCTTTTCCTCCTTTTGTTCAATAACATCTGTAGCTGCTAATAGCTGTTGCAGAATGTAATTACCCCTTTTTCCTTGGATAACATATTTTTACCTAAAGAACTTCTTATTATTAATAAATTAACATAGCAGAAATAGAAAAAGTAAACCTAAAGGTAAAAACCACCCTTAATGTCTCCTTTATGCCCTTCCATAAATTTCCTATGCAAACATAGTCATATTAATGGGTCTATTCATAAATATGAAACATCTCTTATGGGCTGTTTTTCAAATCATTTTGACAATTAAATACTAAAAGTTCTTTTTATCTCAATAGCTATAAATTTGTATAGTCATTTGGGGAGTATGTAATATTTATGTTAATATTTATGTGATATATAATTTGAAATCAATCCTGTTGAAACTTTGTGATTTCTTTAAAAACTTTCACTACTATAAAAAAGTGACTTTCTGAAGCTTATTTTATTATTCTATAATTTTTATTATAAATTTACATTTCTTTCTCAGTCAACCTTCTGTTATGATGCAGAATATGTTTTTGAACAAATATATTTTTCTTCTAACAATATTTTCTAGAACTGAGCATTAATTTTTCTACTTCTTATGTATTTACAACTTAATTGTTTTGTGCGTTGCAAATATTTTACCACTTTTTTATTGGTGTTTAATTGTGTTCATGCTATTTTCTTTACATAGAATCTCATGTTACATTTCATAAAGAAATTAATTTTTTTCTAATCACACCACATTTTTCATATCCTGTATACTTTGTTTTTTAAATTAATCATGCTATTGATTTTTGAAATTATTTTTGCCTAATATTTACATTCTATTATTACTTAATAGAATATTCACTATTAAACATTTAATATTTAATGAAAAATAATATTTGTTTAGTATATATTACTATTTAATAAAAATAAATATTTTAGTATTAAGCCATAATGGTTTTCTGTGAACCAGTCAAAGCAATCTTCAGAAAATACAGCAAAGCTGGAGATATCACACTTACCGATTTCAAACTATACTACAAAGCTACAGTTAAAACACTATGGTCCTGCCATCAAAACAGACACATAGAAAAGGGGAACTGAATACACAACCAAAAATAAACTTCCACATACATTATTTGACAAGGAAGTCAAGAACACTCAATGGGGAAAGGAATCTTTTCAATAATAGTGTTGGAAAAACTGAATGACCACATACAGAAAAACGGAATTGGACCACTGTCTTACACAGCTCATGAAAATCAACTGGATATGGATTAAAGACTTGAATAAAAAGCTTGCAACTGTAAAACACCTACAATACAATATAGGGAAGAACCTCCTTTACATTAGTCTTGGGAATAATATTTTTGATATGACACAAAAACAGTGACAAAAGCAAAAGTAAAAAAGGCGAAATAAAAGCGAAACTTACTCATCTGACATCAAACAAAGAAAATTTTGCACAAAAGGAAACCATCAACAAACTGAAAATGCAACTTACTGGACAGGAGAACATTTTTGCAAACCATACCAGATAAACCAGATAAGCAGTATGGATGATCCTCAAAAATTCCAAAATACATAAGAAACACATACAACTCAATAACAATAACAAAAAATTTTAAAAAATCCAATTAAAAAATGGGCAGATGAACTACAAAGACATTTTTAAAAGAAGACATCCTAACAGGTATTTGAAAAGATGATCAACATCATAAATCAGGGAAAGGGAAATGCAAATCAGAACCACAATGAACTATCACCTCCCACCTGTTAGAAAAGTTGTCATTGAAAAAAAAAGAACAAATGTTAGTAAGGACGCCAAGAAAAGGAAACCCTTTTCTTGTGGGCATATGAATTGGTCAGCCATTATAGAAAACGGTATGGATGGTGCTCAGAAAATTAAAAACAGCACTTCCTCATGAACCATCAATCCTCTTTTGGTTATACATACTAAGGGAAAACAGGATGCTGGAAAGATACATGCACTCCCATGTTTATTGCAGCATTATGCACAGTAGCTAAAATAGGAAACAACCTAATTGTCTAGCAACAGATGAATGAAAAAAGAAGATGTGTTACATACATTCAATGGAATGTTATTCCCCTTCAGGAAAGAAGGACAGTCTGCCATTTGTGACAACATGCATAAACTTTGAGGGCATTATGCTCAGTAAGATAAGTCAGACAGAGAAAGACCAATACTGTCTGATATAACTGATGTGTGCAATCTAAAAATATTTCTATGAGAATCAGTTCTCATAGAAACTGAGAGTGGAATGTTGGTTACCAGAAGATGGTGGTGGTGGAAATGGGGAGATGTTGTTAAAGGGTATAAGCTTGCAATTAAAATATGAATTAAGTGCTGGAGCTCTCATGAACAGAATAGTGGTTATAATCAACAATATTGCATTGTATACTTCAAAACTGCTAAGAGACTAACCCCAAAATTTCTCACCACAAAAAAGTGATAATTATGTGATATGATAGAGATACTAACTAAAGCTATCATGGAGCTTCCTCAAAAAACTAAAAATAGAAATACCATTTGACCCAGGAATCCCACTCCTTGGAATTTACCCAAAGAATACAACCTCTCAGATTCAAAAAGACATATGCACCACTGTGTTCTATCGCAGCACTTCTTTACAATAGCCAAGATATGGAAGCAAGCAAAGTGTCCATCAGTAGATGAATGGATAAAGAAGAGGTGGTACATATACATAATGGAATACTATTCACCCATAAGAAAGAAACAAATTCTACCATTTGCAACAACATGGATGCAGCTGGCAGACATTATGCTCAGTGAAATAAGCCAGGCAGAGAAAGACAAGTGCCAAATGATTAACCTCATTCGTGAATTTGTGGAGTACAACAACGAAGAAAAACTGAAGGAACAAAATAGCAGCAGACACACAGATTCCAAGAAGGGACCAGCAGTTACCAAAGGGGAGGAGGGAGAAGGGGAATGAGGGGTATTATGTTTAGTACACATGGTGTGGAGGATCACGGGGAAAACAGTGCAGCACAGAGAAGACAAGAAGTGATTCTGTGGCATCTTACTACACTGATGGACAGTGACTGCATTGGAGTATGGGTGGGAATTTGATAATATGGGTAAATGTAGTAACCACATTGTTTTTTCATGTGAAACCTTCATAAGAGTGTATATTAATAGAACCTTAATAAAAAATAAAAAAGAAATTTATAAGGCAACTTAACGTTCATGGATACAAGTCAATATACAATGGTCAATTCTTCTTCTAAGTCCTATGGGTGAAAAAATTAGAAGATAACTATTTGAAATGGATACCTTTATAACAACATCCCAAAACAATGAATACTTGTAATTGAGTAAATTGCAATAATTCTAAACACACAGAACATGTGCACCCAAAAGGAAAACCTATAAATACTGAAAGAAGTTAAAGAATAACTAAATAAATGTATGTGGACACCATGTTAATAGATTAGAAGACTCAGTTCTCTAAATATGTAAATTGTTACCCTGACTGACCAAATTGGCAATTGATTTGACCAGCTGATCCATTGATTTAACAAAGTCCATCAAAATCCTCGCAAATATTTTTGTGTTTCAGCATGATTCTTAAATTTGTAAGGAAATGCAGAGGACCACATCAACAAAAAACACTCCTGATAAACAACAAAATTGGCAGTAGTATGAAAAATAGATGAAAGGATTACACAGAAAGTACAGACACAGACCCACGTGAATGTGCCCCTGCCGCTGTTTCTCCAGGCCCGTCTGTCTCCGTATCCCTGCTTCCCTGGGTCTGTCCTGCCCACCTCAGGCTCTATTTTGCCATGGTCGAAACTCAGTGTAGCTGTTGTCCAGGGCCTGCCATGCTCTCAATAACTGACCCACATTAATAAAAGATCTGAAGGCCTTTCCACAGTGAGTGTGATTGCAGTGGTGAAGTGAGGGGGTATAGAATTTTTAGTATTTATTTTGGATAGGGAGACCGGCTGTGAGCCAGCACAGGAAGTTACATGCACATATTGAGTGTCTGGCTCCAGCTCAGACTTCTCAGTTCTCAGCTACAGGACTTTAGGAAAGCTGACACTGCTGAGCACAGTGAAGTGAGGGGCTGAGACCTGCACTTATGATAAAGTGATGGATACTGAGCACAGTGCACCCAGGTCCTGCATTCTTCATAAGCTAATGACAACTTTAGATGTAGCAAGGTCCCTGCATGTTTTGAAAATGAAAACTCAGTACTTGAGTTACAGCAGGGGTTAATGAATACTAAATAGTCCTATCTTAATAGGACCCATGGATAAACTATATGATCAGTAGAACGAAATAAACAAAGTTTAATTCTCCTAATCATTGAATTAGAACATCTTAAAAACTAATAATGAGATAACTGGGGAAGAGTGAGTTCAGTAGATCATTTGAGTGTGTCCTATCACAGAAATCATCCAATGACCCTAAGTATACAGACAATGTAAAAACAACATGACAAGAATAAATTGCCATTTTATCGTCTGATTTTCTTTTTTCTTTTTTTTGCTGCAACAGATGTTATTATGCTTGTATTTTCTAACTCTGTGGACACTGCCCCACAAGTGCTGGTTATTTTTACTTTTCGCTTTTTTTTTTTTTTTGCCAAATTTAATTTCACTGAAGAGTCATTAATGGTTTGAAGGATCACCAAGGACATTTTTGTTTGTTCACTTAATTGTTCCCTGTGCACTTAAGCAGAGGAAACCAATAGAGCACATGCCATTTCTACTAATGAATATTTATAGAGCATCCCTTTCTTTGCACACTGAGGTAAGACCATCCTCACCCCAACAGCCATGGGGAGTTGCTAGCAGTTATTTGCCCTTGACCAGTCTTCCAGTCACAGAATTCAGGGAAATATTATTTAATAGCTTAATGTGAGAAAGGAGCTCTCATGAGCCTCCATGTAGACGTGGTGATGAGAAGAGCGAAGGGTGCCCCTCTCGGTGCCATTGCACATCCCCCTGCATTTGCAGGCACTCTGCCTGGAAGAGTATGGGGGGCTTGGAAGTATGACAAAGTTAACCCAAAATTATAGCCAGTAGCAACCAATGTTTTTCAGACCCAATACGGAAATTTGGGTTAAATTTCATAAAGTGATGGAGAACCACCACAAAGTAAGTATGATTGAACCCTTTGTCATTTATGTGCCTAAAGGTTTGGGAATTGGAACAATGGAAATGGTGTAAATGCAGTCCTGTCTCAGAGTAAGAACAATGAGGTTAGGTTTTTCTGCTATAAAATCTGAGTGTAAGAAGTTTCTTCATGTTCACACAGGATTTGGAAAGTAATATCTGAATTGCCACCTTGTTCTATATAACATGACAGTGAGTCTGAACATGACTCTTGAGCAGTGCTCTTGGAATGGATCAGAATTAAGGATAAGACCAGCTATGTACATGCTTGGAGAGTGTAGTCCCTGCCATGTTATAATGGTACAATGAAAGGGGCCAAAAAACATATATAAAAACATATGTCTTCCTTTTTATAGACTCTTAGAATATGAGGGTTAGAAATAACTTTAGACAGCGAGCTACCCATTTAAAACATGCTGCTAAACGGTTAACTGGTCCTTGAACATATCCAGCCCATCCACTGGGCTGCCTCACACCTAAAGGAGTCCGTAGTAGTATTGCCATGTTCATTACGTTAGAATGCATTCTGTTTTTTGAGTCTCTCATATTATTATTCTTTTTACTGGTGTGTTCAGCCAAATCAGTAACATAAACAGTGAATAACTACGTATCTGTTATTAATTTAAAACCTTGTAGATCAGGGAAACATAGAGACGACTGATGATTTGGCAGTGAAGTGACCATTTAGAATAAAGTGATATAACCTCTTATAAAAAAACATCAATGAAAAAACTATCAGGATTAGCTTCCCATTAAAATATATTTAAAATAGTATCCATAATAATAATGCTTAAAACTCCAATGTTTTGGGCAACAGAAGTTTTTACTTACCAATGATAGGAGTATCCACTAGGGCACATTTTTTCAGGGACTACTTTGACAATACGTATGGGAAGTCCTTATTCAATATTTATTTTTGATTAGTTACTAAATGAGAAATTAATATGATGAAGACAAAAAATTTTACATACAAAAATGCCCACTAAGATATTATTATGTAACAAATGGAAGCAACCATAATGGTCACTATAAGAACTACAAAATGTATCATTTTATTCCTTCCAAGTTGGGATATGATGAGCAAGTAGTACTGTTTTTTAGGAATATTTAATAACATGAGGAAAATATAAAATAAATGCTTTAAAAATAATGAAATAAGTGAGGTTAAGTGAGGAAAATATCAAATGTTATGTATAACATTACTTTAAAAAAAGCAAATAACTACATACATATCTTCAAACAGGTTGTAAATTAGTATAAGGTAGTAATAATGATGGACTGCTGTTATTTGATTATAGGAGATTTTCCATTCTTATAATTTTCTATTTGTTCTACATGTACAGAGTAAATATGTATTCATAATGGAGAATCAAGTAGTTATTTTCCTTAAAGGGAAAAATAATAAATAGCAATTCTCCAGAATTTAAAATTATCCTTAATATCAGGAATTTAAATATTTGTGACCTAAAGCTCTAGTATGAAATACATTTTCTTTGTACTAAAATTTTTTTTCTCCAAGTTACCATTCAATCAATGATGTGAACTTATTTGCAAATCTCAGTACAGCCATTTCTTCTGAATTGAGGATACAAGATCATGTATTTTTGTGATATGCAATGGTGTATCATCCAGTGATAAAGCCTGGGGTCAGGGTATGGGCCATCATGAAGGTGTTGGCTTATGTAGGAAGAGGGAGCTAAAGTGAAGAACATCAAAGGCACTAACTGGAAAGACCTGTGGCTGCTCTCCAAAAACCCTCAAGTAGGAAAGTAATTTATGCATGATCATGCATTATTTATTTTGTAACGCTCAGGCAAACTCATAATCCCATAGCACAGACCAGCAGCCTTTTCTTATGAAACTGCTCATTAACCCTCTCACACTGTGACAGCTCTCTTCAATAGAAAAGAATTTATGCCTTCCCAAGTCCAGAGGGAAACAGCACATAAGGCATTTTGTAGGGAATATCTCAAAGCATCATATAAAAATATTCATATTACAAAATACGCATGTCTTTGGGGAGATGTCAGCCTAGTTGCCTAGTGAATAAACCCAGATGCTCCAGAGATACTGTTTGTGATTAGGAAACATTTGAAAAACTAACATTTTCACTAATTCATGATTATAAGAATTGATTAAGGATGAGCAATTGCCCCAAATCCTAAAATTATAGCTTAAACTTTAGGTTGAAATTGACCTGGAACAAATGCCAGCTCTGACACTTCTTACAAGTACAACATTGCCCCAATCACTGGGAAGGTAAGTGAATAGGAAGAAAAGACAAGAAATGAAAAAATACTCAGTGGTTTCCTGGAAGGTGGTAAAATGGCTTCTTTGACATGATCCTCAAAAGGAGCCACATGGAGAGGTGGTCCTGTAGGGAAACTCACAAGGATAGACTGTGATTTTTCAGCTTTTAAGAATATCCACACCAAATAGCCCTTTTTACTTCTGTTCCATGTCATATTTAATCCTTGTTAAGTATTAATGCCTGATAATAACTGTTGGGCCCAGTCTGGTCTATCCTTGGGCCAGAGCACTGAGGAGCAAAGAGGTGCCCTGAAGCAGTGACAGAGGCAGCGATGGTGAGGGACATCCCCATGCACAGAGTGAGTCCCACAGAAAGGAATCACGGCAAAGGAGACAACACTTTCCCCAAGTGGTATTCACCTTTGTCAGTCCATCTTGGAGGATACAGAATTTTTATTAATAGAGCTAGCAAGTAGCTTTGGAAGGCACTTGGGAGATGAAGTATCTTTACCTATATCACAGGACCTAAGGATCAGGGAAGCCTAAGGAGAGTATATGGTTCTCCCTAGGAACACCATCAGAACACACCATTTGTCAGAATCTGGGAGGGCTTGTGCTGTGGAATGTTAGAAAACACAATGAAATTGAAACAGGAATTCAGGAAAGGAAGCAAAGCAGATGTTTTTCAAACTGATATGTGGGAGGGACACATACCTGAATAATTCATCATATTAACATAAAAGGATACCAAAGAAGAAATCCTGGAGATGTATGGGACACAGGAAATTCACAGTAACTTGTGGTACTGCTCCCAGGCCACCCAAACAGTAAAGGCTCCTTTAGGATATTGAGGAGATTAAGGAGTTATTTGCAGAGAACAAGTGTTGCAAAACATGGAATATAATACAACTAAGTCTTGGTGGTATTACATTGCTTCAGGGTGTGAGAATGATTTACTGATATGCTGTTCTGACAGATGAGGAAATAAAGTTTTTATACAGAAATTTTCCTAGTACTAACTTTTATGGATCTCCTACTCTACACTGAGGAGTCGAGATACCATGACAGCCTCCCTAATCTCAGGGGACAGTGATATCCTTGTGGCATATTCTATATATTTCAAAATTTTCCCTGTAACTAGTGAAAATGAAACATCAGATGCATATTTTGTATGAAACAAACTGTGAAGACAAAGGTAAAGCAGAGCCCAGGGAAATGCAACACAACGCAGTCACTTCTACGTCAGACTATTGATGATGCAGTAAAGGTAAAAAATGTGCTTCTCCTGACTTGCTTGGCTCCTTTCCTCTATACAGCTTATTGAATATTATTTTTACATTCTAATCCTCAGATTCAGAGTTTATGATTTATTAATAGAGACACATTATATATCTGAACACAGTGATGAAAAATCATTCTGCAATAACATTCATCCTACTTGGATTAACAGATGACCCACGACTACAGGTTTTTCTTTTAGTATTTCTGTTTCTCACCTACATTTTCACTGTTGCTGGAAATCTCATCATTGTGCTCCTCACTCTGGTGGACTTTCACCTTAAAACACCCATGTACTTTTTCCTTCGGAATTTCTCCATCTTGGAAATAATATTTACAACTGTCTGTGTTCCTCGATTCCTGTATAGCCTGACAACTGGGGACAGAAGGGTTACCTATAATGCTTGCTTCATCCAATTATTTTTTATCATCCTCATTGGGGCAGCAGAATTTTTTCTCCTAACTGCCATGTCCTATGACCGCTACGTGGCCATCTGCAAGCCCCTGCACTACACCACCATCATGAGTGACAGCGTTTGCACCATTCTTGTCCTTTTGTGTTGGCTGATTGGGTTAATTGTCATACTCCCCCCACTTAGCCTAGGAGTTCAGCTGGATTTCTGTAACTTCTATCTCGTTGACCACTTTGGCTGTGATGCATCTCCTCTTCTGAAGATTATATGCTCAGACACTCAATTTATAGAGCAGCTTGCCCTCGTCATGGCTGTGCTGACCCTCATTTTCACATTAGTCTGTGTAGCTGTGTCCTACACATACATCATCAAGACTATTTTAAGACTCCCTTCAGCTCAGCAAAGAAAGAAGGCTTTCTCCACCTGTTCTTCCCACATGATTGTAGTTTCCATCACCTATGGAAGTTGCATCTTCATCTACATCAAACCAGCAAAGGAAGGCGTGGCCATGAATAAGGTGGTGTCATTGCTCAACACGTCAGTCATCCCTCTGATGAACCCTTTCATTTATACTCTGCGGAACAAGCAAGTCAAGCAAGCCTTCACGGACTCAATAAAAAAGATGGCCTTTCTTTCAAAGAATTAGGAAACTAAGAATTCTTTAAAAGTTAAAAACATATACATATAAATATTTTATCCAATAGTAGTACATCAACAATTCAAGTCGACACTACAATACTGAAATTACAGTCTGCTTAACCATCAAAATTTATTTTCTATTACTCTTAGAATCACAGACTTAAATAAGCATTATAGTCTTAATTCAAATAAAACTTCTTTTATAGTGGTTCCCTTTCCTAATTGAGCATGAATATACACTTTCATAAAGTCCGAACAACACCTCATCATTATGTCTAAAATACAAATAGACAGTAAAAATTTAGGCTGTATTTTAGTCCACTCATTTCTTTAAATTAATAGATTGTCTGGGGCAGAAATTATTTGTCTCAGTTTTCCTTCCTGGTCAAGCATCAACTGTCTTAAGAAGAACGTAAGTGTAATTTATAATGTTTTGTTATTCAAACCACCATCTACAGACTAAGGAGAAACTATTGAATTACACTAACTTGCTATTAAAGTGGAATTTTTCATAGTGTTCTCATTTTTGTATTTTTGGCATTACAGTCCTTTACTTTTTTCCAGTTTTATTGAAATATAATTGACATATTGTATAAGTCTAAGGTACAGAACATAATTATTTAATGCACATGTATATTGGGAAATCATTACCACATTGTTTAATTAATATCCATCACCTCACATAGTTACAATTTTTTTCTAATGATAAATTTTTTAAGATCTACTTTATTAGCAGTTTCAATTAAACAATAGAGTGTTCATAACTATACTCAACATGTGAACATTACATCTCTGGAACTTATTTATCTTATAACTGAATGTTTACATCTTATGACAACCTTTACCCATTTCCCACACCCCACCTCCTGATTCTGCCAAACATCAATCTGTTCTCTGTTCCTATGTGTTTGACATTTTTAGATTCCACATACAAGTGATATACTACTTATCTTTTTATCTGACTTCTGTCAATTATGATAGTGCCCTCAATGTCCATCCATATTTTCAAAAATAGCAGGATTTCCCTCTTTTCTTAAACCTGAATAATATTTTTTGCACATCAGTAAATTTAACCCAGTTCAATGTTACTTCTCATCTTACCCTGATTCCAGAACTGTTATGACCCATTCCCATAGATATTCCTCAGGTTTCTATTGGTATAAATTAGCTGTCTTAAAATCCTTTTGGTGTCTGTGGAACCTCCTTCCCACTCATACTGTGCACCTGATGCCCTGATGACTCTGGTTACTGGACTCTAAGCAAGGAGATAATGTGGGGGTGGGTCTTCAACAGGTTCAGCATTCTCCTGCAAGAAAACTGTCTCCAAGTAGGTTCTTCAGGCAAGAAGAGATCAAACCCTTGAGACAGGGTATAGGTGTGTGCTTCTCTGGAACTTCAATGGAATCTACACACTCATTGTGTCCTCCAGCAAACTCTAGAGGTTGTAAATTCAATTTGCATTGAAATTAATTTATTCAACAAACTAAAGTTGAGTTGCTTTCAAGAAGTCCTGTAGGAGGTGCAGGAGACACTGGCTTCTTTTAAGGAAGTCATAGTTTTTTGACATCTTTCATACCTTGAGATAGGAATTTAAGATCCTAAGATAATCATGTTTCTTTCTCCAAGGTCACCAGAAAATCAGAAATAACCAACAAAAGTTACACTTCTTATTTTCCTCATTTTCTGCTAAAACGTTCCATAAAAGTGTGGCCACTTGGTAAAAGCAAACCACAAGGGCAGCACACTTTCAAGGGCCAATAAACCCATCTCCTCCCAGGAGGGCTGCACACCATGACGGATATTTCTGAAAATTAACACTTACTATGTGCTGGACTCATGTCTAAGCCAGACTGCAGGATCTCAGATGGCACCTCATCTCCTGAAGGCCTTCCCTGCTATTCCGCCCGCCAACACCCACCCCCAAATGATAACCAATCCTTTAAGGCAGCAGAGAGCGCTACTCATTTCACACGGTGAGGAAACAAGCATACATGCTGTTGAACAAATGACTTTGAGGGGAAGACAAAAATTAATCTTAACCAAAAAAAAGAAATTTTATAGGAATATGTAGAATAATCAATACAGCAGCAAGTGAAGATTATTAGTCATTCTAGATATTAAAAAACATAGAACTTTCAAAAAGGTTTTAATATGAGGAAAAGAGCCTAGGAAGATAGGCTCAACCTGAAATGGAGTCACAGGGAGAATATGTGGCCCCTTAACTTAAAACAGTAAAAATTCAAGCAAAATATACGAAACTAACATTTTCCAAATATCTGACATCAAGCAGTGAACGACAGTGATACCTGAGTGAGGATTACCTCAGTTTGCTTCCTGGAGGCAGTACAGGCAGGGGCTCATAGAGATCCCATCAGTCTGCCAGCGTGCAGGAAGCATAGGGGACAGTCTAGGGAGGCTGAAGTTCACAGGAACGAGCGCTGAGATGTGGGAGAGGCACGGAGGGAGACGTCTGGTGACCTACAGGCACCCCACCTTGAGCATTCAGCTGAGCATACACATGTAGGGAAATTACCTACAGTAAGATTCACCAGCAAAGATGGTTCCTATTCTCACCAAACAGAATTTAAAATCTCATAATTTACTAGGTATAATTCATAAAGATGTGTCTCAGTTTTGAGGAAAGAAATCTAGGCTAAACACTGCTCTGGTCCAGTGTAACATAGACTAACAGAAACTAAAAGGATAAACTTGTCTCCAAGTGATGTAAATGATGCCAGAAGAAGCCTAAAGAACCTTTACAGGGATAGAAATACATCTGACCTTCAAGAAGGTAAATTCATAGTGCCTGACATAATGAAAATTCACCACATGTGAGAAGAAGCAGGAAAATACAACCTTTAATGAGGGGATAAATACAAAGAGACTCCAAAATGGCAGAGTTGATAACATTAAATAAAATATAGCTAAGAATGATCAGTTTTTTTTTAAAAAAAAGTGATCCTAATATGAAGTATGTTACCTGACCAAACGGAATTAAATTAGAAATCAATAACAAATTTTCCTAGAAACACCCATTATTAGAAGACAAATAGCAAAGTTTGTGGGATGCAGCTAAACCATTATTTACAGGGGAATTTATGGCTTTGTAGCAATAATTTATTAAAATCACTGTAACATGCATCATTAGCCATAAACTTAGTCACACAACCATGCCAGTTATAAGGGTGACTGGGTACAGTATTTTATCCAGGCACTGTGCACCCTGAATAAAATTGTGGTTCAGTTGCTATGGATCAGGGAAGAAACACACCAGACAGGAAATTACCAGTCCCTGCCACACCCCATCAGGATGTCCTTCAAAAATTTACTGTGAGTACAGAGACATAAGTCCTTCCTTCCCAGCACACTCCCCCTGCCAGGGAAAATTTTCAATCACTCTGCCAACAGTGCGGTGACAGAGAGGTGATGTGACTTGGCCAGTCTGCGCGACTAACCTCAGCAGAGGAGTAGTGAGTGGACTGAGTAAAGGGACAGCAGAGACACCTGTTCCAGTCGAGGCAGCAGGAACACACCTCTGCTCCCTCATTTGACACAAGGAGCAGCATGAGTGCAAGAGTGAAAACTGTGCAGTTATAACAGAAGGGATAGTGAAAAAAAGCTTAGTTCAAGTTCACTGGGCAGTAATCGGCCCTAACAAAACAATAAACTTGTCCTGGCTTCAGACAATGGTTTATCCAGTGCTTCAGATGCAAAACTCTCCTTTGCTTCAAATACTGAAAGTAGGTTGTTTAATTGCCTACCTGAAAACTCATAGGTAGAAGGAGAGAGGATGAAAATGAATAACAGGTAGCCCTAGAAGAGTTAGAAAGTTTCATACATGGTTAGTGTCCTGAATATAGGGACAAGCACCACCTTTTGTTCAACCTGCACCGCCACAGGCAGGGCATTCTGAACTTCATTTGCCTGCTCCTCAGTTTCCTCATCTGCAAAAGGAGGATAGTTTTTGAAGGGCCCTCACCTGTATGATGGCGAACTTCCTGCTTCTCTTCCGGCTCCTCGGTTCCCACCAGCGCCACCTGAAGCCCAATCACCTCTCTCCCACTCGCAATCCCAGCACCTAGCCAATAGCCACCAGCCCCGTAGAAGTAACACCACCCCATGCCCTTTCCTATATAACCCAGCACCTTTCCCTAATAAAGTGGAATTCTCCAGTGAATTTCTGCTGTATGTCGCCCCTTCCTTTCATTGGTGCCGAAACCCGGGAGACGGGACACCCCAACTGGGCCCCGTCTTCCCCCCTGACACCAGCAGCAGCTTGCCCTCGTCCTCTTTTTCCGGCGCTGGCTCCTCACACTCACCACTCCTCTTTGGCCTTTGACTAAGTTTTCCCCCGGAGCGGGCCGCTCTCCCCCGAGCTATCGCAGCACCATTGACCGTGATTGTCCGGCAAGTCCCTGATGCTTGGGGACGAGGAGGGAACTCTCCCCGCCTCAGGCCTTCACGTCTGTGGCAGACCCTCAGGCCCCTCCTCCAACAGCCATAAATGAGGTGACTCCTTTGCGGATGGGAACGCTCCCTCTTTCCCTCCTCCTCCTTCCGTTCCGTCCGCCGAAAATTCCTAGTACTAGGTACCTTGTGACTCCAGCACTCTGCCTTCTTAGAGAAGTTGGGTGATGACCCACACTTCCTAAGAAATTCTGACTCGTATATGAGTTTCTGCAGACCACCAAGGATCATCGGGGACACCCTTTGTCTCCTTGTGGTCTGCTCCCAGTCCGAGGATCTCTGTTCGTCTTCCCCTGTTTGTCTCCTTCTCTGTCCTTTAGCCATGGGAGCCTCCTTATCCCTCCCTGAAAGTTCACCTCTTGAATGCCTGCTTAAACATCTGGCTACCCTCTCCCTGATGCCTGATATAAAACCAAAACTTCTCTGTAAATACTGCTCCCAAGATTGGCTGATATACCCCCTAGACAATAACAACCAATGGCCCGCGGGGGGAACTCTTGATCCTAACATCACTCGCGATCTTTTTAACTACTGCCTGCACCTGAAAAAATGGAAGGAGATTCCCTATATCGAGGCTTTTTGCCTCCGAGCCCAAAATCCCGGCCTCTGCACCACCTGTTCACTGCCCCAAGTTCTCCTAGCCTGCAAGCCATCTCCCTCCCCTCCACACACTCCCAGTCCCTCTTCAATTACCTTTGAACCGGCCCACAAACTTCTGCCATACAGGCTTTCTCCTTCAGCCCCTCCCCCTCCTACAACCCCTCCACCCTCTTCCGCAGTTGCCGCCTCCACCTCCTCCCCCACAGAGGCCTCCCGCCTGCTCCCGTCCCCTTCTTCTACTACAATAGCCCCTCCCTCTTCCTCCACCACCATCTCCTCCGCCACCTCACTCCCTCCGCCTTCGTCCCCCTCACCTCCCCCCCCTGCAGATCGAGCCTGAGCCTTTCAGTCTCCCTTTAACTAAGTCCCAGGAGCCTCCTCCATCCTTGCCCCTATAACCTGTCTCTCCCCCACAGACTGAGCCAGAAACCTTCAGTCCCCCTCAGAGTTGGTCCAGCGGGCCTCCCAAAATTATCGCCCCCCTCCGGGAGGTGGCGAAACCCAAAGGCATTGTGCGCGTTCACGTCCCTTTCTCCCTAGGAGATTTAGCCCAACTTGAGAAACGCCTAGGTTCCTTTTCCACTGATCCCACAACATACATCAGGGAGTTTCAATGGACCCTCCAGTCTTACAGCCTCACACATCATGACATTTTCATGCTCCTGGCCAATACCCTCCTCCCTGAAGAGCATAGACAAGTTTGGGACTTCGCCCAAACGCATGCTACTGAAACCCAAAGGACTGACCCCACCTATCCCCCTGGCCCCACTTCTGTCCCTGAACAAGACCCACACTGGGATTATAACACCGCCGTGGGTCTCCACTCTCGAGATATTTTTGCCTCCTGCTTAATAGCGGTTCTGAAAAAGCAGCTCGTAAAGTAGTCAATTTTCAAAAGCTCCAAGACATAATTCAAAGGAGGGAGGAAACTCCCTCTGAGTTCTTAGACAGACTCACTCAAGCCCTATTACAGTATAGCCGCCTGGACCCAGAAACGCCTGATGGAAGACATGTCCCTATGACATACTTCCTAGCTCAAAGCTACCCCAACATTAAAGCTAAACTCAAAAAGTTAGAACAGGGCACCGCTACCCCACAGACTGAGATCCTCACAGTGTCCTTTAAAGTCTTCCATAACCGGGAGGAGAAGAAAGAACACCGTAAACAAAAGGCTGATCAGGCCAACTTCCAAATGTTGACCCAGCTGATAAAACCACAACCTGGGCACCCCTCTGCAAACAAGCACCCCCCCCCCCAGAGCTTGTTTCAAGTGTGGAAGAGAAGGACATTGGTCAAGGGTGTGCCCCTCCCCCAGATCTCCTACCACCCCATGCACCAGATGCCACAAAAAGGGAAAGGGCCACTGGGGGTCTGATTACCCAACCACCCGAAGGGGAGACTGGACGAACAACCCCCATCCTAAGCCTGCCGGGGCTGGCAGAAGAAGATTGACAGGGCCCGGGGGCTTCATGCCCAACCATTTCCATTACCAAACAGGAGCCCAGCGTTACTTTGATAGTAGACAGTCGCCCCATCTCCTTCCTCCTAGACACAGGAGCCACCTTCTCAGTCTTGTGAGAATACTGGGGCCCTACCACACCTGCCATTACTCCTATAGTAAGGGTAGGAGGTAAACAGATTTTCCCATTAAACCCCCCCTCCCTTTTATGCACAATCCAAGACAATCCCATACCTTTCTCCCACTCCTTCCTGGTTATGCCCCAGTGTCCCATCCCTTTAGTAGGATGGGACATCCTTTCTGTCCTCCATGTTTCCATAACTATATCCACTCCCACAGCCCCCAGTACTCCCTTTCTGATGGCCCTCAAAGCCGACGACCCCCCTCTACCCAATGAAAGATCCAGTTCCACCCTCATACACCCTGTAAATCCCAAAGTTTGGGACATTACAAGCCCCTCCGTGGCCCTATGTCCTCCTGCCTCTATCAAATTACGTGACCCCTCTCAGTATATCTGCCAGGCCCAATACCCCCTAACCACTTCAGCCCTCATAGGCCTCCAACCCATCATTCAAGATCTCTTAAACAAAAATTACCTCAGACCCACTCACTCCCCATTTAATACCTCCATATTAGCTGTTAAAAAAAACCAACGGATCTTTCCTCCTCGTCCAAGACCTTCACCTCATCAACATGGCCGTCGTCCCTATCCATCCCTTGGCTCCAAATTCATAAACCCTTTTATCGCGAATCCCTGCCTCGGCCTCCCACTTCTCAGTCCTAGATCTCAAGGGTGCATTTTTTTTCCATCCCTCTGGACCCCTCCTCCCAAGATTTTTTCGCCTTCACCTGAACGGACCCATACACAAGACATTCTGAACAACTCACTTGGACAGTTTTGCCACAAGGCTTCCGAGATAGTCCCCATATTTTTGGCCAGGTCCTATCTCAGGACCTCAAACAGTTTCATCATGATCACTCCGAGTCCACCTTATTACAATACATGGATGATCTTCTACTCTGCAGTCCCTCGTGGGAACAGTCTCAACTTGACACTGCCTCTCTACTTAACCTTCTAGCTTCCAGAGGTTACCGGGTATTCCCCGTCAAAGCTCAAATCTCTTCCCCTTCTGTCACTTACCTCGGATTCCTTCTGTCTCAACAAAGAAAGTCCATTACCTTAGACAGAAAACGACTCCTCTCGGACCTGCCCGTTCCCAAAACCAAGACAGAAATCCTTTCCTTTCTAGGCCTAGCTAGGTATTTTAGAGCGTGGATCCCTAACTTCTCCCTGTTGGCAAGACCCCTATATGACCTCAGCAAGGGCCCCCCTGAAGAACCATTATCCTCCTCATCCCGACACTCCTTCATTAAGCTCCGTCAAGCCCTTGTGGAAGCCCCAGCTCTCCATCTTCCTGATTTGTCGAAGCCCTTCTCATTATACATCCATGAAAGGTCCAGTCAAGCTCTAGGAGTCCTAGGACAATATTATGGCCCATCCTTTGCCCCAGTAGCTTATCTTTCCAAGCAATTAGACCTCACAGTTTGGGGATGGGCCCCCTGCCTACAGGCATTAGCCGCTGGACAGCTCTTGCAGAAAGAAGCTCATAAACTGACATTCGGGGTGCCCCTTACCATTCTGTCCCCACATCACCTAAATGATCTCTTAATCTACAAAAGTTTACAGACTCTCCCTCCCTCCAGACTCCTGACCTTACTGTCCTCTTTCCTCCAAAATCCAGACATTTCTTTCCTCCCCTGCCAACCCCTGAATCCGGCCACTCTTCTTCCTCTACCCTACTCTCCTCATACTCCCTCGCATGATTGCCTGGAAGCCCTTCACAACTTCCTTCCGTGCCACTCCACGATCTCCCGAAGGAGCCCTCTCACACTCCGGCCTCATCTGGTTTACTGTTGGGTCCTCCTTTAAACATGAGGACACCCATTACGCAGGATACACAGTAGTCTCCCTCGAAGACATCATCGAGGCACGAGCTCTACCCCCCAGTACAACCAATCAACAGGCCGAACTCATTGCAGCCACCAGAGCTTGTACTCTGGCCCGGGACACATCTCTCACACTGTACACCAACTCCAAATACATATTCCACATTCTCTTGTCTCACACAGCAGTATGGAAAGAATGAGGCCTCCTCACCACAAAAGGAAATTCCATCACTAATTCAGCCTTAATTACCAAACTTATAGAAGCTTCACAACTCCCACACCAACTGGGCATAGTCCACTGCAAATCACATCAAAAAGATGACTCCCCCATTACAAGGGGTAACAATAAAGCTGACAGAATAGCCCGGTCGGTTGCCCTATCAGAAGACACACCAGACAACAATCCATCTGCCCTTGCGGTTTTAGCCTTATCACAAGACACCCTCTGTTCCCAGGACAAAGAGTCCCTCTTCCGCTTCTTACATGATCTGTTCCATCCTAGCCCCCAATCCTTGATCCATTTTTTACAATCCTTTTTTTCTCTCTCTCCTGAAGACAAAACCCTACTTGACCAAATCACCGGCAGGTGCACCATGTGCCAATTCACTAACCCTAATACCCTCCTCAAGGCCTGACCCTTCCTGGCTCATCAAGCAAGGGGTAATGTCCCAGCCGCAGATTGGCAAATAGACTTCACTAACATGCCCCCCGTATGGCATACCAGATACCTACTCGTGTTAGTAGATACATTTTCAGGATGGGTTGAAGGTTTCCCCACCACTAATAAATGAGTGTCCACGGTTGCCTCTATCCTCCTCACCCAGATCTTTCCTAGGTTCAGGTTGCCCACTTCCCTCCAATCAGATAACAGCCCTGAGTTCACTGCCCAAATTATCCAGAACCTCTCCAAGTCGCTCTCGCTCCTCTGGCATTTACATTGTCCTTATCGACCACAAGCTTCGGGAAAAGTAGAAAGAACCAATAGGACTCTAAAGGACATCCTGACAAAACTATCTCTAGAACTACACCTTGACTGGGTTTGCTTACTTCCCTTAGCTCTACTCCGCATCCGGGCCATCCCAAAGAAACCTTCCTTCTTGTCGCCCTTTGAGATCATGTACGGCTGCCTGATTCTACCCTCGGGGCTCCCTTCCCACAAAGGACCAATTCCTCCCAATATGGCCCTTCCATTACTCTCTCTCCTCCGCACTGAATTGTGAAAATATCATGATTGGCTCCTTCCTGATCCATCCGCCTCCCAAAATCCTCCTGTCTTACAGCCCGGCCAACTAGTGTTTTATAAGCTGCCAGAGGATCAGCCTTCTCTCACCCCAAAATGGGAAGGTCCACACCCAGTTATTCTCTGCACCCCCTGGGCCGCCAAGCTCTCACTGCCTGATAACTCTGTCACCCCTTGGATTTATATCTCCAGGTTGAAACCAAACACCCAGGACCCACATTCTCTGGATACCCAAGACCCATCAGTCACAATCCAGAGTCCTTTGGATACAGCCCAAGACACTGTCTACTCTACCACACCTCATCCCTCTGATCCCTTGAAACTCCGCATCTCCTGTTCACCCCCTTTGCCATCCATACCCAAATCATGACTTTTTCCTCCTTTACTGCTCTCTCTCTTTTTTTCCTCATTCCTATTGTCTTCCCCACCACCCCAGCCTCCTTTGTATGGTGATTCAAAGTCAGACAGACTTGCACACAGCATAAAACAAAAGTTACTGCCCTCATTGCCACATTAGACTGCCCTTTAAAAGGCTGCTCCGGGCCTTTATACCTCCACTTTCCTCCCTCCACCGAAGTGTTCACTAGCAACTACCTTTATTCTCCCTACCTCTGCTTCCTCTATGACCAAAGACAAGCCTATTGCAGGCGATGGCAAGACACCTATGGGGGATATCCCTACTGGTCTTGTGCCATTCACTACATGGGTAACTCCCGGTATCCACAGTATTACTCCTCCAACCGTTTCATGAAATATCCCAATGGCTCATTCTCCTTATCAATCCCTGGGACTCTTGATGGGCCGCTGGAGTCACAGCCTCAGTTTACTATGGGGGGTCCTCAACCCCCTCAGTACCCTTCATATCTCTCAAGAGTATGTTCCCTCTCATTCCCAGATCTCTCAAGTTGCATCCGATATCGAACATTCCGTAAAAGTAATTATCCAAACTCTTGATGGCGCCTCGTCATCTTCTCACCCCTGCCCCTCTTCCAATTCCTCCTACTCATGGTTACAGCTTATTCAGGACACCACCATCTTTCTCAACCACACCCTTAACACCACCAATTGTTTCTTGTGCGCATCACTACAGCGCCTACTGCTAGCCGATGTGTCCCTTAACATTTCCAATTATTCCTTTCACGCAGAAGGACACCCCTTCCGCCCCCTGGCGACATATCCTTATGGGAACCAGAATAAGCAAACAATCTCACCATCCACCACTGTGTAGGTGCAACCCCTCCCCCCTCCAGCACACTTCACTGTCTCTCTATCCACACCCCTACCTCTGGCTCTAAGACTTTTACGCAGCCGGGACACTTCTTTTGGTGTAATGGCAGTCTTTTTAACTCACTGCCTCCCAACTCCAATATACCCTGCATTCTCCTCACCCTAATCCCACAGCTTACACTTTACAGCATGGCAGAATTCCTTGAGCTTCAACATCCTTTGCCCTTGTGCACAAGAAGGGCTGCTTTCCTTCCCATTATGGTCAGTATTTCCCTAGCCACCTCAGCCATTGGGGCAGGATTCTCAGGGGGAGCCTTGGGTCACTCTCTATGGGCAATTTGAGATCTCAACGCCAAACTTGAGGGGGCCCTGACATCCACTGCCAATTCCCTGGCCTCTCTCCAAAGACAGGTCACTTCGCTAGCTAAGGTCACCCTTCAAAACCGGCGGGCCCTAGATCTGCTTACAGCCGAGAAGGGCGGCACCTGCGTCTTCCTTCGAGAAGAGTGCTGCTATTACATCAACGAATCCGGCATTGTAGAAACTGACATTACCAAACTCACTGACCTTGCCTCCAGCCTCCACTCTGCTTCCAATTCCAACCCATTCTCTTCAATACTAACAAACCCCCTCCTCACCTGGCTCTGGCCCATTGAAGGCCCCATAATAATCATTCTTCTCGCCTGTTTCTTCTTACCCTGTATAATAAAGTTTATCAAATCCCAAGTCAGAAAAATCTCTAATCAAGCTTTCAACCAGCTTTTACTCAGGAACTACCAGCTTCTGGCCACAGAAGATCCCTCACCCTCACATAACCTCCTCACCACACGCTGAGATGGACCCCTCTCTCCACTGGAAACTATTCCTGGAAACACTGGCTGCAGATGCCTGGCTTCTGGCACCCATATCCTCTTGGCACCATTGGAATCAACAAGTCCTCGACCTATGGTTACAGGGAACCTTCATTGATTTCCAACCTTAAGAAGTCCACATCTACTCCTCCTTACTGCGGGGAGTCCTATCAACCCTTTCCGCCCAATCCTCAAGCCCTCATTCCCTTCTCTGCCCCTGTTCAGCAGGAAGCAGTCAGACAAAGCAACGTCCACAACCCCATAAAGGAGAAAGGGGGGAATGAAGGGTCCCAACCCGCAAGATGGTGAACTTCCTGCTTCTCTTCTGGGTCCTCGGTTCTGCCGGCGCCACCTGAAGCCCAATCATCTCTCTCCCCCCTCCCAATCCCAGCACCTAGCCAATAGCCACCAGCCCCGTAGAAGTAACACCACAATCACCTCATGCCCCTTCCTATATAACCCAGCACCTTTCCCTAGTAAAGCAGAATTCTCCGGTGAATTGGTGCTGTGTGTCGCTCCTTCCTTTCAGTTTTGTTCTTTGACTTTACCTAAGACTGATGTGAAAGATAAATAATATATCATATATGGTGCCAAACACAGTGCATAATTCTAGGATAAATACAGAGATTCAACAAAGAAAAATAGAAACAGAATTTAGATGACATCAAACCACTCTCAGTGTCTCTGAGGACACTGTCCCCACTGCCTCATGTGTTTTCACACTGCTGATTAGACCGCCACCAGTTCATTAGTAACTTTAGAAACTGGGTCACTGAAGACTATTTTGTTCATTCACATGTTCCCTGTGCCCTAGTAGCAGAAACTTGATATAAAAGAAATGATGATCTGATAGAATTTGCAGGACATCCTGCCTCCCTGCCCAGGAAGATCAGATGCACTCTTTTGACAAAACTAGAGAGAAACCTTATCTCTGCACCTCTCTTTTATTCCTTTGAATTAACAGAGTAACTGGGACATCTAGAATTGAATGCACTGATAGACTCAGTGAGGGAAGAGGGGACTGAGTTGGGCTCATTCTATCAGGAGCTGTAAAAATCCAGAAGAGCTCTGTCAGTCGTCAGACTCGGCTGTGTGTGTGTCACTGTGTATGTGTGTGTGTGTGTGTGTGTGTGTGTGTGTGTGTACATGCTCACACGTGCACTTGTGTGGGGGTGAGACAGGTTAGAGATGGGGGGTGGTGAGAATGGGAGCAGAAGTGTCCACAAAGCTGCTCACCCACCTAACGCCCCTCACACTGTGGTTCCCTCAGAGGGCCTGGGGGACAGCCTGTCAGGAAGGGGGATGAGCATGTGATCACCATGGCACATTTTTCTAAATGATCAAAACATAGGCAGAGGGTGAGTACAGCCATTTTAAAATTCTAGAATTCAGTTCATTATTATTGATACTGCAGAAAAGTGTTCCAGAGCCATTTCTGATAGGCTGTTATTCTGCAGGAATATGAAATTAGAAATGTCTGTCGTGGTCACTTTTGCCTTTTAAAGTGACAGTCACAGAGAGTGAGGAGGCCATAAGTACTTGAGAGGTAGAAAAACAAAAGCTGTTGGAAAAGGCATTGCCGCCCAGTAATATCCACTAACGCCACAGATACCAAGTAATACCAATACTATAAATCACCTTGCAGGGAACCTCACTTTACTCTCCATCAGTTACTGAGACCAATTTTGAAACGTTTGGGAGGAGGCAGCATTTATTGTTTTTGAATCTCAACTATCCAGCCCACGGGCACCCACTGTACTGTCCCACATGAAGGCTGAATGAGGTTGTTGCCAAACATGAATAGGGTCAAAGTGTCTCAAGTATATTTTGTCATCATCAAACAGGGAGTTGATGAAAGAAAAACCTGAATCTCGATCACTTACTAGCGCCCCCCGACACAGTGAGCGTGGGCAGTCTTGCACAGGCTGTCATCAAGGCCTGCCTCTGAACATTAAGTGGAAAGTATATTTCTGGGAGGAAGGTGGTAAATATTATAATTGCTTTAGTAAAATTGTGTCAAACTTTAATTGATCCAAAGTTAAAATAAATGAGTAGCTCTCAGCATCCCAGGGAAATGTTTCCAATATAACAGAGACAACCGGTGTGACTGGTGTACAGGCCGGAAGGCAGCAGTCTTATAATAAAAATGTCACTGAGTTCACCGCTTTACTCTCAATAGAGAAGAATTAAAGTTTTAATAAGAAAGCAGGGAATAATTTTAGATCCTGGAACCTGCAGGAGAGGGAGAGCTGGAGAGACAGTGTCAGCAGCCAGTATAAGCATTTGAACTCTTCTTCACTGGAAGGCAGGGAAGCAGGGAGGAATTAGGAGTGCAAATACAAGCCCGACCTGCCATTTAGTTTGGCCCGTCAGCTACTTCTGGCAGGAACATGGCAAGATCCTGTCTCTGCAGGGAGCACTTCTCCAAGGAGGGGTTCTTCTGTTCTGATTTCATGTCTGTGAACCCTGAGCAACACCCTTGTTCACCCAGCTTACGGTGACAGACGACTGTGACAACTTTAATGGGAAGAGAAGAACCTAGAAAACTGAATGAACATAGGAAAATACGAATAGCTACCAATATAACAAAGAGTGATTGCCAAAGAAGAAACATGGGTTGCTAACAAAGTTGCATTTCCACTGTTCTCTTGGGCTACCATGTCACTGAGTATGCACTAAAAAGGCATACTTTCTCCTACTGGTGGCCTGAGAGCTCCTTCAGGAGCAGCTTGCTAATGGTCAGGTCTACAGTCTCTATTATCATGCTCCTCAAATAATAGATGCTTATTAAAAATTATTTGGATGAATAAATGTAGATTGCTCACTTGAGCAATAGGAAAGAGTAACCTAATGTATCTTTGGTTCTCTATTCAGAAAACACATTGGGTACAACTGGGACAATTGTTGGACCACTTAAGAAATTAAATTCTCCACTCATATAAAATGTTCAGTGTTTCCCTACAAACCCTTGAATTATGGCTAAATTTTCTCATTTAACTATCAATTATTCCTCCTTATAAAACACAAAAACATATTATAGGCTGATATATTTATTATTAACAGAGAATAACGCCAGCGAGAATGCATTAACCAGATCTTCTTTTACAGGATGGATACCTGAGAGCAGCTGCTTAAAATATGAATGTCGGTGAGGGTAAGTTCCGACACGAAGGCGAGGGGAATTTCCCCATCATTTATCTAATGGAATGTCTGAGGGAGTCTTAAAACTCCTGGGAAAGTCGATGTGGAATTTCAATGAGGAAATCAGGGTGCTTTAAAAAGTATTCACAAAGATTGCTTCATATGTGTACCCTTGTTTCTGGATGTTGCTTGGCAAGATGCATATTCTTAAAGTCAAAGAACAGAAGCCGCAGGGCTAGGGAGCTGGTTGCTAAAATTGTGTGGAGAAATGTTTTGCGGAGAGAGGCTGCAGAAATTGTTCCAAGAGGTCACTAACATATACCCCGGCACTGATTCTGACTGCTGCTCTGCAAAGAGAGGAGGATTGGCCAGGGGGCGCCGAGAGCAGACGCCACAGAGCCTCCCTCTGGGCCCTGCCCACACCACGGAGCCCCACTAGCCCCACTAGGACTCAGGCTGGCTGATGATCAGGTTCCAGAAATGAAAAGTTCTGCCTGAGAAGTCCCCAAATCTGGTTTAGAAATACCTTCATTTGCCTGGATATATATGAAAAAAACAGATACATCTTTGCATTTTAAACGTTTTGTCTCCCTATTTAGAGATAATTTAAAGTACACACTTTTAAATGAATGTGCTGTTGTTAAAATTCAACGTAACATAAGAAGTTCAATGTGAAATACTAAAGAAACATTCATCCAAACCCATTAAATAGACAAAAGTAAGAAAGAAACATAATGCAAACCGTGGGCTTTGATGTCTCCATGTGGGTCCATCAGTTTAACAAATGTGGTTCAACACAGTTTAGTAACTCTGGTGAGAGTGCTGACACTAGGGGTAGGCTGCACATGTGTGGACAGGAGGGATATGGGGAATCTCTGTACATTATGCTCAGTATTGCCGTGGTCCTAAAACTGCTCTAAAAATTGTAAAACACAAAAATGCTAATTGATAGATCTTGATTTTGAAAATGGAACTTTTCAGTATGGTGTGCAAGCATAGAAAGATGAGGAGGGGAGAAGAAAACTTCAGAAATGACTTAATTTCCTCCAGGATAAGGACAAATAAGATTTGTCCCACAGAACAGTATTGCTGAGAAATGGCAAATTACACATATGATTTATGTTTTCTTTGGCTTTTATTTGACATTTTTGTAAATGCTTGCTAATCAGAGAATTATAAGCATAAGATACGTCTTAGATATTTCCTGTAGCTGCCTCCTGGTAAGATGTCAGAGGCACTGCTCTTAACAATTGGCCAGTAAGGAAAAGAAGGAAGTGTGTCTGAGCTGCTTGCCCGGTGTTTGCATCCAGGTTCCAGGGCCAGCTTCCTGCGACACTTCTCTCTTCAGGTGGAATCGCTCTTGACTTGGCACAAGGCAGTGATGAGGAATCACACAGCAATAACCACATTCATCCTGCTGGGATTGAAATGATGACCCAAAACTACAACTCTTGCTTCTGGTATTTTTGTTTATCACCTACCTACTGAGTGTGGCTGGGAACCTCATCATTATCACCCTCACACTGTGGGATTCCCATCTTAAAACTCCCAAGTATTTTTTTCTCTGAAATTTCTCTTTCTTAGAAGTCTCATTCACTACTGTCTGCATCCCCAGATTCCTGTACACCATGATATCTGGAGATAACAGTTACCTATAATGCTTGTGCCACCCAGTTATTTTTTGTTGTCCTCTTTACGACAACAGAATTTTTTCTCCTTGCCGCCATGTCCTATGACCGCTACATGGCCATCTGTAAGCCCCTGCATTCCATGACCATCATGAACAGCAGAGTCTGCACTACACTCGTTCTCTGCTGTTGGATTGCAGGCCTGTTAATCATCCTCCCACCCCTTGGCTTGGGCCTCCAGCTGGAATTCTGTGACTCGAATGTGATTGATCATTTCGGCTGTGATGCATCTACTATTTTACAGATAACCTGTTCAGACACAGCATTAATAGAGAAAATTGCCTTGAGTTTCGCTGTGCTGGCACTCATTATTACCTTGGCATGCGTTGTCCTCTCCTACACATACATCACCAAGACCATTCTCAGATTCCCTTCTGCCCAGCAAAGGAAAAAGGCCTTTTCCACCTGCTCCTCCCACACGGTTGTGGTTTCCATCAGTTATGGCAGCTGCATCTTCATCTACATCAAGCCCTCGGCAAAGGAAGGAGCAGTTATTAATAAAGCGGTGTCTGTGCTCACTACGTCCGTTGCGCCTTTGCTTAATCCATTCATTTATACACTTCGAAACAAACAAGTGAGAGATGCCTTCAAAGACACGGTAAAACAGATTGGATTTCTCACAAAGAAGTAAGAGACTATTCATTTTTTTTTAGACTAAACTAAATTAAATTTAAATATGAATTATCCATGAGCTATATTCATGACTTTTCCAAATAAACTGTTTCTTCCTTTTCTATAGTTTTATCGACATTATCTTCCCCTAAAAGCATTTTCTCCTTATAATTGAAAAGACAAAATCAAGGCATTTATGTCTCGTTCTTTTAGGTTTATTTTTTTTCAGAATGGTTTCTTTAATTAATTATGTTCCAGAGACCTGAGTCCCAAAGTGCTCAATGTCATAGAAATTAAATGCAAATAAATGAAATTCAGTCTCTGGCTATATTATATAGTCTTCTCCTAATATGGAGTACAGATGTCCAGAGACTATTTATCACTTTTGGAAATACTTTAATATCAAACGTCCAAATGTGTAAGAGCAGTTCAAGATTCTTCCAAAAATCTTGAAAGTAGATCACCTGTGCATTCCAGAGCACTTCATTATAAAATGTTCACAATTCAAGAATGAGCACAAGGTGTTAATGGGGCAACTTCAAAATCAGTGAACTATATTCTTTCCTTTAAACCCAATTTTTTCCACAAAAAACGTTTCTATTGTCATTTCTTGAAATTATATCAGTTCACAGCCTCCTGAAATATGAAGACAACACAAGAGAAAGAACAACACTCCAATTACTACATGTCCTTTACTGGCTTTATCTTTGATGGTATTTAGATATAGACTAAAGGAGAACAAGCCAGAATTTACAGGCAAGAAACTGAATCTTGGTTTGATAAGTTTCCCATACCCAGACCGCCACTATCCCTCAATTGAAGAGCAATGTTAGTGGGGGGGGGGGGGTGAAATAGATGGAGGAGGTCAAGTATACAGTGGTGGATGGTAACTAGACTTTTGGTGGTGATCACTTTGTACTGTATACAGATGTTAAATTATAATTTAACATTATTTAAGTTGTATACTTAAATTCATAGAATGTTATTACCAGTTTTCCTCAGTTAAAAAAAGGAGAATGTTAAAGATTAGGAGGATTGGTCAAAAACATTAAAAAAGTTAAAAATTCAGGAAAGACACTCTGATCTTCCTGGACCTGGTAGACTGTTTCCTTCCTCAGGTTAGGGAAGTTTTCAGCTGTTACATCTTCAAATAAATTTTCTACTCCTATCTCTCTCTTCTTCTGGGACTCCTATAATGTGGATATTAGGACATTGCTGTTCCAGAGCTCTCTTACCTGATTCACATTAAGTCTTTCTTCCGTCTGTTGTTTAGTTTCAGTGCTTTCCATTACTCTGTCTTCCAAGTCACTTATCTGTTCTTATGAATCTTCTAGTCTGATGTTATTCCCTCCAGTGTATTTTTTATTTCATCTTTTCAATTCTTTACAACTGATGTCTTCTTTTTTACTTTCTATGTCTTTGTTGAGGTCCACCTTGTGTTCTGCTATTCTGTTTTTCTCAAGTACAATGAGTATCTTTAAGACGATTACTGTCCACTTTTTTTATTTTAGTTTTTGCACATGTTTATTTCATCTTTTTATTTTTATTATTATTTTGGTATCATTAAACTACAATTAAATTAGCAACATAATGGTTACTACACTCCCCCCATTATCAAGAACCCCCCACATGCCTCATTACAGTCACTGTCCATCAGTGTAGTAAGATGCTATAGAATCACTACTTGTCTTCTCTGTGTTGTACAGCCTTCCCGGTGTCCCCCACACATAATGAATGCTAATTGTAATGCCCCCTTTTTCCCCTTATCCCTCTGTTCCCACCCATCCTCCCCAATCCCTTTCCCTTTGGTAACTGTTAGTCCACTCTTGGGTTCTGTAATTCTGCTGCTGTTTTTCTTTGTTCTTATACTCCACAGATGAGTGAAATCATTTGGTACTTGTCTTTCTCCACCTGGCTTATTTCACTGAGCATAATACCCTCTAGCTCCATCCATGTTGTTGTAAATGGTAGAATTTGTTTTCTTCCTATGGCTGAATAATATTCCATTGTGTATATGTACCACATCTTCTTTATCCATTCATCTACTGTTGGACACTTAGGTTGCTTCCATTTCTTGGCTATTATAAATAGTGCTGTGAAAAACAAAGGGATGCAGATGTCTTTTTCAAACTGGGCTATTCCATTCTTAGGGTAAATGCCTAGGAGTGGAATTCCCAGGTCAAGTAGTATTTCTCTTTTTAGTTTTCTGTGGAACCTCCATACTGCTTTTCACAATAGTTGAATTAATTTTCATTATCACTGGGAGTGTAGGAGGGTTCCCCTTTCTCCACATTCTCGCCAGCATTTGCTGTTATTTGTCTTTTGGATGTTGACCATCCTTACTGGTGTGAGGTGATATCTAATTGTGGTTTTAATTTGCATTTCTCTGATGATTAGCGATGTGGTGCATCTTTTCATGTGTCTGTTGGCCATCTGAATTACTTCTTTGGAGAAGTGTCTGTTCAGATCCTCTTCCCATTTTTAATTGGATTATATGCTTTTTGTTTGTTGAGGTGCATGAGCTGTTTATATATTTTGGATGTCAACCCTTTATCAGATATGTCATTTATGAATATTTTCTCCCATACTGTAGGATGTCTTTTTGTTCTATTGATGATGTCCTTTACTGTACAGCAGTTTTTCAGCTTGATGTAGTCCCACTTGTTCATTTTTGCTTTTGTTTCCCTTGCCTGGGGAGACATGTTCATGAAGAAGTTGCTCATGTTTATGTCCAAGAGATTTTTGCCAATGTTTTTTTCTAAGAGTTTTATGGTTTCACAACTTACATTTAGGTCTTTGATCCATTTTGAGTTTACTTTTGTGTATGTGGTTAGACAATAATCAAGTTTCATTCTCTTACATGTAGCTGTCCAGTTTGTCCAACACGAGCTGTCATTTCCCCATTGTGTATTCATGGCTCCTTTATTGTATATTAATTGACCATATATGTTTGAGTGTATATCTGGGCTATGAAGTCTGTTCCACCGGTCTGTGGGTCTGTTCTTGTGCCAGTACTAAATTATCTTGATTACTGTGGCTTTGTAGTAGAGCTTGAAATTAGAAGTGAGATTATCCCTAGTTTACTCTTCCTTTCAAGGTTGCTTTGCCTATTCAGGGTCTTTTGTGGTTTCATATGAATTTAAGAACTATTTGTTCCATTTTGTTGAAGAATGCTGTTGGTATTTTGATAGGGATTTCATTGAAACTGTAGATAGCTTTAGGCAGGATGGCCATTTTGACAATATTAATTCTTCCTACCAAAGAGCATGGTATGAATTTCCATTTGTTAGTGTCCTCTTTAATTTCTCTTAAGAGTGTCTTGTGGTTTTAAGAGTATAGGTTTCTCACTTCCTTGGTTAGGTTTATTCCTAGGTATTTTATTCTTTTTGATGTAGTTGTGAATGGAATTGTTTTCCTGATTTCTCTTTCTGCTAGTTCATCATTAGTGTATGGGAATGCCACAGATTTCTGTATATTAATTCTGTATCCTGCAAATTTGCTGAATTCATATATTAGTTCTAGTAGTTTTGGGTGGAGTCTTTAGGGTTTTTATGTAAAATATCATATCATCTGCAAACAGTGACAGTTTGATTTCTTCTTTGCCAGTGTGGATGCCTTGTATTTCTTTGTTTTGTCTGATTGCTGTGGCTAGGACCTCCAGAACTATATTGAATAAAAGTGGTGAGAGTGGGCATTCCTTTCCTGTTTCCTATTTTAGGTGAAAAGCTTTCAGCTTCTCACTGTTAAGTATGATGTTGGCTGTGGGTTTGTTGTATATGGCCTCTATTATGTTGAGGTGCTTGCCCTCAATACACATTTTGTTGAGAGTTTTTATCATGTATGGATGTTAAATTTTGTCAAATGCTTTGTCAGCCTCTATGGAGATGATCATGTGGTTTTGTCCTTCTTTTTATTTATGTGGTGGATGACATTGATGGATTTTTTAATGTTGTACCAAGAACCAGCTCTTGCTTTCATTGATTCTTTCTATTGTTTTATTCTTCTCAATTTTACTTATTTCTGCTCTAATCTTTATTGTGTCCTCTTTCTACTGACTTTGGGCCTCATTTGTTTTTATTTTTCTAGTTTTATTAATTGTGAGTTTAGACTGCTTATATGGAATTGTTCTTCTTTTTGAGGTAGGCCTGTATAGCAATGTACTTTCCTCTTAGCACAGCCCTCGCTGAGTCCCACAGATTTTGCGGTGTTGAATTATTGTTGTCATTTGTCTCCATATATTGCCTGATTTCTGTTTTTATTTGGTCATTGATCCATTGGTTATTTAGGAGCATGTTGTGAAGCCTCCATGTGTTTGTGGGATTTTTCATTTTCTTTGCATAATTTATTTCTAGTTTCATACCTTTGTGATCTGAGAAACTGATTGGGACACATTCAATCTTTTTGAATTTACTAATACTCTTTTTGTGGTCTAGTATATGATCTTTTCTTGAAAAGGTTCCATATTGTGCCAGCTATTTTTTATAGACGTTTTTGCAGTAACAGAATTTTTTCTCCTAGCAACCATGTCCTTTGATCAATATGTAGCCATCTGCAAACCCCTGCACTACATGACTATTATGAACTACAGGGTCTGCAAAAGGCTCGTCTTCTGCTGTTGGATGACTTCTTTGTTGATCGTATTGCCACCACTCAGCTTGGGACTGGACCTGGAATTCTGTGCCTCTAATGCCATTGACCACTTTCTCTGTGATGCTCACCCTATGCTGAAGATCTCATGCTCAGATAAATGGCTCATAGAGCAGATGGTTATTGTCTGTGCTGTGATGACTTTCCTCATGACTCTGGTGTGTGTGGTTCTGTCCTACATGTATATCATCAGAACAATTCTAAGACTCCCCACTGCACAGTAGAGGACAAGAACTTTTTCCAGCTGCTTTTCCCATATTATCATGATTTCCATCACCTATGGCAGCTACAACTTTGTTTATAGCAAACCTTCAGCAAAAGCTGAAATGGTCATTAAGAAGGGAGTGTCAATACTCACTACTTCTATTTCCCCATATTAAACCCATTTATTTATACACTGAGGAACAAACAAGTGAAACAAGCCTTTCATGACTTAGTCAAAAGATTTATATTGTTCTCAAGGAATTAGGGGAGCATTGTTGTCTGGATCCCTAAGTATATTTCCTTCAGCTTCTGTCTAATTTTCTTCTTTCCTGATCTGAATTTGGCCTTCCATTCAGTACTGATGCTGGTCAAGTCACCCCTTTCATCACCTTATAAAGAAACCTCTTTGAGATGATAATCTTAATGAATAAAAGTGAGAGTAGGTGTTTGAGGAAATCTAAGTAGGACTCCACTCTTAAGGTTTCCTTAGCAATCTGAAAGGAGTGGGAAATTTGTCATACAATATTACTGCCCATCATTCCTCTATATAAAACACACATGGGGCACATCATTCCTCGATATAAAACACACAAACGAAATACAAAACAAAACAAAAAAACCTTATTCAAATAAGAAGAGACATAATATTGAAAAGAATCAATAATTTCTGAGTGTAAGTAGGAAATATTTTATACACCCAAGATGTATTTTATTACAAAGAAAAAGTATACAATTTAGGATATGAAAGAAGCATTTACTACTGAAGAATCTTTTAAATCACAAGATTCACATATTTTATAGACTGGATCCAATTCAATTTGTAAGATATTTAAAATTTATGGAAGGGAGATGAATTCATTAATATGAAGAAAGAAATGCATTGGTATTTTCTGTTAAAGATAAATCATTCCCTGAAGTTACATAAAAGAAACTGATATTGATGTACCAACTAAAATGTGAAATCTTGAATGTAGAGAATTTAAGCAAACAGATGGCATTGAGTCCGAGGAAACCAATACGGGGCTAAAAGAGTGATAAATTCATAACCAGTAAGCCAAGTATTCTGGAAATAAAGAAAAGAGAAATAGAACATAATGATAATACTAATATCACTGTGAAGACTTCTCTTTTAATATGAAAAAAATGTGTCCAAATTATGCATCCATGGGGTAAATGGAAGTTTTCAGCCAGAGTTTCCAGAATTTCCCACCTGGCCTTAGGTCATTTTCATACCAGCATGTGTGTACAACAGCAGAGCCTCTGGTCAATCTGGGTCAAGGGGTGGAGAGACAATGGCCGTTCTCTCCTCCCCTCCATTCCTGATAACTAGTTGGTGTGGAGACACCAGTCTCCAATGACCCGTCCATGGAGATCCCGATAGAAGGGATTGTCTGTGGGATAGAGTGTGAGCCACAGTCAGAAAGGACAGACGGAGTGAGGGCTGGCTAGCAAACTCAAGCAAGCTGTTGGCAATAAAATATCTTTCCCAACCTGCCATTCCCCGTGTTCTCTTTTGGTTTCATCCGATTCATAGCAACTTGCCCAGGAGAGGGGAACCCCTTATCCCCAGAACTACAGCACCTAACAATGATTCCATAAAGAAAGATCAGCATTTCATTACTCATTATATTCTCTACCAACTTTAGCTTACATAGTAGAACAACACATTAAAACTTCCTTTGATACTTGTTTTCTTACTGCAATCTACTTATCATATAATGGCCCAGCTAGGCAGGAATTTTCCCCCCATTTTTTAGCTTTCAAACTCCCAGGGCTCTCCAATTTAAATGACATTCCCATGAGGAATTTTTTGCTGACCTAGTCCTATGATTCCACTAAGAGAACCACCAGGCCTGGGTTAGTCTGACTCATTCACGCTAGTGTCACCACTTACCCGCTGCTTTCATTCCTTGCCCTACCACAATTTCATGTTTACTTGTCTTTATTCTACTCTCAATGGCAAACGCCCTGGAGAATGTCTGCTTCATATGCCAATTCTAGAATCCTTTATGTCTGGCACCCAAACAAATATTAGTTGAATAATAGATAATTTTCCAATATGAGGATTTGAAACTTCTTATGATGCAAAATGAAATATGTGAGAACAAAAAACAAAGAAGTTATATTTGACATTAATCTGTGAACAAAAGACAAAGAAAGGCATGGATATAAGTAAAAATTCTGTTAGAATATTTATTTCTAAATATGTGGAGGAAATAAAATGTAAGACAGAATTTGTTGAAAATTTATAATATTGATTGGAACTCCAAGGGGATATTTTTCCAGCTGGGGGCAAAAATACTGTTGAAATTTAAATCAGTCAAAAGGAGAAATAAAGTGGGAGAAACCTGTTAATTGCCTACAAGCAATCATCCACTTCTGCTGGCCCGGGCTGCAGAAACAGGGACCCAACCAAATGCGTCCATTCAAGATAGGCCCTGCTCCCCCTTGTAATCATGTATTGATACAGAGATGTATTACTTCTCTCCACCCCTTGGAAATACCTATTGATGTGGAGATTCATTAAGGCCAGGTGAGACATTCTGGAAATACTGCAATTTTACCCACAGCCCTCCCTCCAGAAATCTCACATCACAGTCTGATCTTTCCCCATCTTCCGCAATGGCCTATGTGGGAGAAAACTGGAGCATTGTAACCAGACGAATAACATACAATAGCAATAACAGTAAAATCAAGAATATCCTCAAGCAGGAGGATTCAGCTAGTTTCAAAGTCCTGTGAAGACTAAGTCCATAGCTCACCCATTCCACAGGCAGGCAGTAGTTAAACAGGTAGGGAGTTCAGAGCAGTCATCATGCAGCAGCTGCAGCTGGGGGTGGCTCGAGGCTACAGGCACTGTAGAAGAAAATAACCTTAAGAATGATAAGATTCATCTTTTAATGATATCAGCATAAGCAAATCTTGTCCATCAGGCAGAATGCATGCAAGAGAGTGGTGCTGTGATGGGACAGTGGCAGGAATGGGGTCTCATCCTGGTTTATTATACCAGACTTTCAACCCCCTCCTTGTGGAAGTTACAGGTGGGTCAATATATAGGGCTATGGGAGGTACATGCACTGGCCGTAAAGATGCTCTTACCTCTCAGGTGTTTTGGGTACACTACCACGATTTTTGGGTAACTCTGATGTTACAAAGGACAACAAAGGAGACCAGCTTCCAGGCCATTTCCCCAAGGTGCCAGGAGGACCAGCATCACTGGTCCATGTGTCAAAATGTCCAAAGCTACATCCACTCAGCAGTCTCTGGGGTTTGACGCAGTTGGGGCTGGCAGCAGGGTGTTGCTTTGCCGGCCATATCCTGGCTTCAATAAGTCCACTTTGGTTTGCACATACACTTGTGTAGGAGAGAGAACAATGTGTGTTAGCATGTCCACAGGGCTCAAGGCTCCTTTTGGATGCCTCTCATTCAAACATCATAACACTGTCCATAAGCAAACTGACCAGTCCTGTAGACTTCAGGCCGAATTTCAACAGACCATTGTTTCTCTCTATCATGCCTGCCCTGGTAGGGTTACATGGTATGTGAAACTTCCACTTTATTCCTAATTCCTGCACCCATTCTTGTAATGCACATCCAGTAAAGTGGTGCCTTGATTGTTCTCTATCACTTGTGGCTGGCCATAGGCTGCAAAGAGATGCTCTAGGCTCCTTTTGGTCATTTGCTGATCTGCACAATGTGCAGGAAAAGCAACCAAAAGTCCAGTAGCCGTGTCCACACAAGTCATGGCATACCAATATCCTTCTGATATGGGCAGAGGCCCAATAAGGTTTATCTGTCGCCTGACAAGGTGTATTAGCCCCTATACTATTGTCCCATGCTGCGGGGGACATGGTGTAAGTCTCTTAGAGCACACAAGGCACTCCTTCTGGGATCTGCTGACTTCTTCAAAGGTCAGTGGCAAGCTCAGCCTATGGGCTACAGCCCACATTGTGTTCTATCCCACACACAAGAAATGCTGATGTAACCATTGGCTACATCAGAAGCAGGCTTTCCTTCTAGCCAATGCACCTGGGCCAATGTGTCTTCTTCATCAGTCCCTGGGAATGCCAAAGGCAAATAGCCAGTCACGTGATACACAGTAAGTGTCTTAGTCTGACTAGACACCCATACATCTTGCCACAACTGTGGTCCCCAATGGAGCTGGTGCTAACCATCCATTTGTCATGGTACCTGAACCTTGATGCTGTTCACAGACCATCCTTTCTCCTGTAGATGTTGCATCAATTGAGGACCTTGTAAATCTGAAAGAGAATCAGATGAGGGCATAATATCATCAATGTAGTGATATGACCACAGTGTTTGCATTTTTTTCCATGTGGCTAAGTCCTGGGCTACAAGTCCGTGACAGCCGGTGGGACTGTGGAAGAATACCTGTGGAAGGACAGTGAATGTCCACTGCTGGTCTTCCTCTGTGAAGGCAAAGTGTTTCTGACTTTCCTGTGCTATGTCAGTAAAGAAGAAAGCATTAGCAAGGTCTACACCATGATGGTACATGCCATAGAGTGGTTTCTAAGAGGGGACAGTAGCATGCAAAGGGAGTGTGACTTTATGCAATTCTCTGTAGTTCACAGTCATTTGCCAGGATTCATCCGTCTTTTTCACTGGCCACACTGGGGAATTAAAAGGACTATGAATGGGCTTTATGATGCCCACCTTCTCCAACTCCTATAAAGTTTTTCCAATTTCCCAGGCAATATGTACTGCTTACTATTTGTCACCCACCAAGGTACAGGCAGAGCTACAGGCGGGTGCTTAGCATGTCCCTTCAGAACTGCCTTTACCACATATACCTTCAGTCTGAACTCACCTGCAGTGGTCTGTAATCACAAGCCCTGCCAGATATCTACTCCCACAATATATTCAGGGATGGGAGAAATGTACACAGTATACTCCTTTGGGGGTAAACACCCTATCCCCAATGTAATTTGGGCCTTCTTCCCTCTAAATGCCTTATCCCCATTGCTATCTGTCACAGTAGGGGTCCTGGGAAAATGCTCAAGGTTATCATAAATCAGAGAACACTCAGTTCCTGTGTCCACTACCTCCAGGACACGTTGTACATTCACAGAGGACCAATGAATTGCTTATTTGACATGTGGTCTCTGGTTGCCACCACATCCCCCAAAATGGGAATCTTGACCCCATGCCTCAGTCTAACTGCAATGCCCAATTGTCCTCTTGTGGGGGTGATGACCCAGGAAATTCTTACCACTGTCCCCCAGGAAGTTTTTCAGGGGCACAGGCTGGGCATGAGGCCTTGACTTGGGTTTCCATGTCCTGTACCTCAGCAGCTGGAACTGCTGCTCTGGCTTGAATAGGTCCCACAGTTCTAACAATATTCTACTGGGCTTCCCATCAAGTTTTTCTTTCACTACCCTTGCTTTTTATCAAACCAACTCACATCTGGGTCCTTGAGGCCTTCACGAGGCCTATTACACCTCTCCTTTCAGTTGTAGCCTGTACTTCCTTTCGGGCTCTTACCTCCCCATTTCTGCTAAAGTAGGGGTAGCCTCACTTTGGGTTGCCCTATGTTGCAGGCGAGAATAGTCACTAGGGCCCCAAAGAGAGATAGGGGAGCTGAATGAAGCACCAGATTTCTCATTCCTGTGTTGCACAACTCCTCATCGGGGCTCTGGGGTCCATATTATAGAAGATATTTTTCATTCCCAAGTCATGTAACACCTGCTGGAGCGCTGCATAGGTTTTCCAGCTAGTGGGTAAATAAGGTAAATCGCCCTGATTGGCCAAACTGCTCTCATGGCCGCTCTCAAAAAATCCAGAAGCACCTGAATCCCTGAGCCACTGCCAGAGGGAAGGGTGAGTCATCAGGCAGCCTGTCTACACATTTCAGAACATGACATAACAATGTTTCCACTTCAGTATCCCAGAGATGCAAAAGCCATGCACGCAGAGGTTCCAGTGTCTTCTGCTGAAACCTGATGCTCATGTCCCCCAGCTCATCCAGAGTATAGGGGAGGAGAACGGAGTGCTCCACAGCCTGGGGGAGGGGCAGCTCCTCCCTCTAAGGAGCCCTTGGTTGTTGCCTTTTTACTTTCCTAATTACAACGGGGCAGGTTTTTAATACCAGAGGGGCTAGTTCCTTGGTAGTGGCTTGGCAACAGACGGACTCTCAGCCCCAGCCCCTCCCCCTCCCCCAGCATCTCCTCTACCATCTCTGGGGCTGTCATCACTGCTCTTTCCTCCCCCTCCCCCATGGCCTCCCTCAGCACAGCTGCTCCTGCTGCTTCATCCCTCGCTGCTAACGTTATCTTCCAGGAGTACAAGCTGCCTTATCAATAACTGTCTCTCTTTCTTAAGGGCATCCTATAGATCATCACACAGTTCCCCCAAGCATCACTGAAGTGTCTCTTTCTCCTGGAAACCCCCTTCCACTATCTCGAGAAACAGACACCCCACCATCCTGGCTGCTACACGACCCCTCACGGGCTCTGAACAGTCTTCTATCTCATGAGGACTAATTCCAGAGCTTCCAGTGTCTCCACCCCTACCCAACTGGGGAAGGTTCCACCCTTCTAGCAAGTGGTTCACCATAGACCAATTCCCCACTAGGGGCTCCCCAGTTGGAAGCCCCATAGATAGGGGGCCCTTCCGTGATGCTGTACCCTCCACCACTGCAGCCACTAGGGCCTCCCCACCATGCACGGAGGGGATTCCAGGTCTCTTTCCATCATCTCTAGGGGCAACCCACCTAAGAATTGTACCCATGAAGACAGATTTCAGGTTTTGAGCTTCTGTGAACTACCATCAGATGAAACTATGGGGGAGAAATGTTTTCCTATCCCAGGCAAACTACCTGAAACTGAAATCAGTCAAAGGGAGAAATAAAGTGGAAGAAGAGATAAAGCTGCTTATTGCTTACAAGCAGGTGTCCACTTCTGCTTGCCTGTGTCTCCTGTGACCCAGCTGCAAAAAGGGACCCCAGCCAACCACTCTGGCCTAGTCATGCCCTCACTTGCCCTTGTATTTCATATTGATATGGAGATGGACTACTTTTCTCTACCCTTAGGAACCACCTATTGATATGGAGAAGAACTAAGGCCAGGTGAGAGATTCTGGAAATATTGCTATTTTATCCACACAATATTATCAATAAATCATAATAGATTTTTATATTTAGTGTGTGTTCATATTTCCCTGGCTCACATAAAGACATTTTGTTTTTTATTTTTGTTTCTTTTGCAAGTAAGGTATTTGGATCAACATTTAACACATCACATTTAGTTGTTATGTTACAACATTCGGAAATTTCCTTCTGGTCCTTTTTTTTTTTCATTCTTTAATTCAGGGAGAAATTAGGTCATTTGTGTTATATGATATCCTTGGTTATTAAACTGACTCTTTCCTTATGGTATCACTTAACTTGTTTCTAACACCCCATTTCTTCTCACATGTTAGATTAAATTATCAGTTAGATTTACATTAGTATTTTTAGCAAGATGGTAGATAGGTGAGGCTGTATGTTTTCCATAGCACCACATCATGAGCCTTAATGTCCATTTGACATGCATTTTAACAATGCTTAGATTGATCAGTGTGTTCAGGTCTCGGCAGCCTCACATCTCTATTATGAATATTTACAAATGGTGTTTAGCACATACTAATGCATTGTCGAGGTTCATTCTTCTGTTAATTGGTTGAAAGCATTTTTTCATTTGTATTACTGTGAATTCATGTCTTATTTGATAAACTATCTGATTCCAAGGGAGGATATAGGGCATCAACATTCCCTCCTTTATCCATGTTCTGGGGTAGAAATTTGATGTCCTAAGAACTTCCACTGATGATCAGTTTCCTTTTAAAAGCTACATACACATTGATTTTTTAATGTATTTTATTTTTTTGAACCTGTTAGAGTAATCATTACATTTGAATGCTCCAAGTGTCCCATTTTATGTCAGCAGGTAGGATTAAAATTGGTTCTTATTTCCTCATAGGACATTTTTACTATCTTTTTTCCTTCTGTTGCAATAAGATATTACAGGTTTAGTTATTTTTTTATTGTAGTATAGTTGATATACAATCTTATATTGGATTCAAACATACAGCACAGTGTTTCATATTAACAGTTGCCATATTATTAAATCTTCACCCCCTCTATTGTTGTTACTGTCTATCAACATAGGAAGATGTTACAGAATCATCACCTATATTCTCCATGCTGTACTATTATCCCTGTAACCAGTTTACATTATGACTGAGAACTTTTGTGCCCCTCTATCCCCCTCACCCTCCCTGCCCAAACTAGTCCCCCGTGGTGACCACCAGTCTCTTCTCAGTGTCTTTGAGTCTCCTGCTATCATGGTCCTTATGCTTTGTTTTGGTTTTATATTCCACAGACAAGTGGAATCATATGGTTTTCATCTTTCTCCACCAGGCTTATATCACTGAGCATTATTATATCCTCTATATCCATCCTTGTTAATGTAAATCGCAGGATATCTTTTTTTTGAAGCTGAATGATATTCCATTGTTTATAAGTATGACATCTTTATCCATTCATCTATTGTTGGGCACTTATGAGCTCCAATATTTGGGCTATTGTAAATAATGATGTGATAAACATAGGCGTGCATATGTATTTTTGAATCAGGGATTTTGTTTTCTTCAAATATATTCCTAGAAGTAAAATTACTAATATACAATAAAAGAGACGTGAATATACAATGGGGAAAAGACAGCTTTTTCAGCAACTGATGTTAGTAAAACTGGACAGCTACATGCAAGACAATGAAACTGGATTATTTTGTAACTCCAGGAGCCGTCTGGCTTTTTCACTGCCCATACTGGGGAATTAAAAGGATTGTGAGTGCGCTTTATGATGCCTACCTTGTCCAACTCCTGTAGAGTTTCTTCAATTTCCTTGTGTCCCTCAGGCAATTGTATTGCTTGGTATTTGTCACCCGCTGAGGTACCAGCAGAGGTATAGGTAGGTGCTTAGCACATCCCCTCAGACCTGCCTAAACTCCACATACCTCAGCCTGAACTCACCTGCAGTGTTCTGTTACCACAGGCCATGTATGATATCAACCCCCTAAATATTTTCATGGATGGGAGAAATGTACACAGTATACTCTTTTGGGGGTAAATGCCATATCTTCAATGGGATTTGGGTTTTCTTCATTTTAATTGCTATATCCCTATATCCATCTATCATAGCAAGGGTCCCAGGAAAATGCTCAGGGTTGCTATATATCAGAGAATATCCAGCTCCTGTGTCCATGAGAGCCAGGACACATTGTACTTTCATGGGGGACCAGTGAATCGTTAATTCTACATATGGCTTCTGGTCCCCACCACATCCCCCAAGGTGGGGGCCTTGACCCCAGCTCAGTCAAGCGGCAATGTCCAGTTGTCCTCCTGTGAGGGTAAGGGCCCAGGCATAGCCTGAGTACTGTCCCCCAGGAAGTCTTGCAGGGACACAAGCTTGACATGAGGTTTTGCATCAGGCTTCCATGTCCTGGACCTCAGCTGCTGGAACTGCTTCTCTCCCTCTAATTGGTGCCACAGTTCTAACAAGATTGGGGTTCCCATCAAGTTATTCTTTCACTACCCCCACCTTTATGAAATCATCCCACATCTGGGTCCTTGAGACCTTCATGAGGCCCTTTGCACCTCTCCTTTCAGTCGTAGTCTGTACTTCCTACTGTGCTCTTACTGTTTCAACCTCCCCAGATCTGCTAACGTATGAGTAGCCTCACTTTTGGTTGCCCTATTTTGGGGGAAAGAATAGTCACTAGGGACCCAAAATGAGATGGTGGAAATGAATGGAGCACCAGAAGTCTCATTCTTATGGTGAACAACTCACTGGGGCACTGGGGGTTCATATTATAGATGATGTTTTTCATGCCTAAGTCTCATAATACCTGATGGAGCTCTGCATACATTTCCCATCTAGTAGGTAAGTATGGTAAATCACCCTGATTAGGCCAAATTGCCCTGATGGCTGCTGTCAGCCAATCCAGAAGCATGCAGTTCCCTGGGGTGTGACAGGCACTTTTGAACCACTGCTGGTGGGAAGGGTGAGTCATCAGGGAAGCCAGTCTACTCATTTCAGAACCAGACATAACAATGTTTTTGATCCCTGTATCCCAAAAAGCAAAAGCCATGTAGGCAGAGGTTCTAACATCTGCTGAAACCAGATGCTCATATCCACTAGCACATTCTGGGTATAATGGCGTTGCATGGAGGGCTCTACAACCTTTTGGTTGGGAGAGCTGCTCCTCCCCGTGAGGAGCACTTAGTTTTTATTTTCTTAATTACAACGGGGTGAGACTTTAATGAGGGTGGGGCTGGTGCCTTGGGCGGTGGCCTCAGCGACAGTTAGGCCCTCGACCCCACCCCATCATCCTCCACAACATCTCCTCTGCCATCTCTGAGGCGGAAGGCACCTCTCCTGGCAGAGAACCCCACCACACCTCTCCCGTCTGGGTGTGCCCTCACTCCCCACCCCCTCAGTAACCACCTAATGAGAGGGAGATGGACTACTTCTCTCCACCCGCTGGAAACACCTATTAACATGAGCATTCACTAAGGCCCAGCAAGAGATTCTGTAAATATCTCCACAGATAGCAATTTTATCCACAAAAGCCAAGAAATAAAACATCACAGGGTGAAAAAGTAGTTTTAATATGCTGATGGTTATGGAAACCAGACAAAGAGTACATGTTTGGTAATTATTGTATCTTGTTTCCTTTTATGAATGGTTAAAAACTCACTAATAGTTTAAAAACCTAGGTTACTGAATAATTTTCTGCCAAATATATCTGAATAAAATCAATACTAATGACTGGCTAGGTGCAAGGCAAGCACACTGCCCTCTAACCTCTATTTGCCCATGAGTCAGCTTCCTTGCACAGTGTCCGCACCTAGTGTTTCAGAAATGTGCAGCTTCTAACTAGGTGGGAAAACCAAGCCTGTTTTAGGAACCTCCCTCATCTTAGCCATATTCTTCAATCTATGTTTATCGTGAATGAAACAACTATTCATAGTCATCTGAATCCTGTGTCTATTTCTCAATTTTTTTCAAAACTGACATTGAGAAAGTATGTGATTAAATAATAACAATTAGTAGCCAGATTATGGGTTATAAAACTAATATCATGAATACCACATACATATGAGACCAAGCTGTGAGCCCAGAGGATAAACCAGGTCTGAATAGAAAATAATTTTTTACCTTTGGTTGAAGAAGTCAGAAATCAGTGATGTGATAGCAGTTATATCCATTGGTATTACTGAGGACTTGATAATTGAACTCTATGCCCTTCATTTAGTGGTGTAGGTAGGCTAAGGGACTCCCACATGGACAAAAAAGCAAAGGTAAAATCTTAACTGAAGTATATATATTTCCTGGATTGAATATGATGGGTTAATAGCATAGGTTATGGCAGAAGCAAAGAATCAGACAACCTAAACATCTCAGAAATCTACGTGAACCATAGCCATAGGGTGAGGATACCTGCCCAGATGCTTTCTCCTGGCTGAAATGTAGAAGGCCATTAAACATTTTTGGTGCTAGATGGGGGCTGAAACTTGGAGAACCTTTCTCTCAAGTACTCTTAAATTTTGAGAAATCTGTACAGGGCCTTCTAGGTTCTTAATGGGCTCACAAGAGGGGGAGGCTCTGCATAGAACAGATGATTAGCAATTAGAAAAATGCCTGGAGGCAGGCTTTTCTCAATGAGGCTGAATATCCAGGTTATAGTACTGTCTTTTATTTTCACCTCTTCTCTGGCTTATACTTCTTTTTCCATTTCCACGTGCTTTTTATTTCTATATATTGGTAACCTGATTTTTAAACATTTAATGTTACTTTTTATGGTATATCATCCAATCAGAATAATGAATGTTATTATCTTTATATTATTAGTATTCATAATGTGTATTATGCAAATGCATTACATTTTACTTTTTTCTTTCTACTTATTTAATGAAATAAATCTTGCTCAAATTTAATACTGGTTGGTATTTCTGGGAAGTTCCTTGAAACCATTTCTGGAGAATCAGACAAATTTACTTGAATAAATAATTCCTTTCAAAAGTCAATAAACTAGTTTTGAATCCTAATTCTACTGTTTGCTAACAATAATTCACTTTTCCAAACTTTTATTTCTCCACAGTTATAGGGTTACTTTCATGGTTAATGATATAAATTTTCAACAAATTTTGGCTTCCATTTTATTTCCTTCAGATATTTAAAAATAAATATTTTAACAGGATTGTTAATTATAGCCATGCCTTTTTTTAAGTTTTGTTCACAGATTAATGTCAAATGTTACTTCTGTGTTTTTTCTCCTCACTATTATTTCTTATTTTGCATGATCAGAGTTTCAAATCATCATATTGGAAAATTATCTACTATGCAACTGATATTTGTCTGTGTGCCAGGCATAAAGCATTCTAGAATTTGGCATATGGGGCAGACATTCTCCTGGGCATTTGCCATTGAGAGTGCAATAACTACAAGTAAACTTAAAATTTTAGTTTTGTAAGATATGAAAGCAGGGGGTAAGTGATGACACTAGTGTGAATGAGTTGGACTAACCGAGGCCTGGTGGTACTATTGGTGAAATCATAAGACACGGTCAGCAAAAAATTCCTTTAGGGAATATCATTTGAACTGGAGGACCCTGGGAATGTGGAAGGTGAAAAATGGGGGGGAAATTCCTGCCTACCTGGGCCGTGATATGAGAAGTGGCCTGAAGTAAGAGAACAGCGATCAAAGGAAGTTTTGATGTGTTGCACTATAGAAGTGAAAGTGAGTATGGAATGTAACGAGTGGTGAAATGCTGATCTTTCTTTAGGGAAATACCGTTAGTTCTGGGGGTAAGAGGGCTTCCCCTCTCCTGGACAAGTTCCCTATTAATCTGGTGAAACAAAAGGAGAACAGGGGGAAGGAAAGGTAGTTGGGGAGAAAGGGTTTTTATTGCTCACAGCTTTCTCGAGGTTGTTAGCCAGTCCTTGCTCCTTCAGTCCCTTCTGGCTGTGGCTCACGCCCTATCCCGCAGACCGCCCCTTCCATCAGGATCTCCATGGATGGGACCTTGGAGACTGGTGTCTCCACACCAATTAGGTACGAGGAATGGAGATGAGGAGAGAATGGCCACTGTCTCTCCACACCTTCACCCAGATTGACCAGAGGCTCTGCTGTGGTGTACAGGCACTGGTATGAAAATGGCCTAAGGCCAGGTGGGAAATTCTGGAAACTCTTGGTGAAACTTCTATTTACCCCATGGGTGTATAATTTGGACTCTTGAAATGACTTTTTTTTTTCATTTAAAAAAAGCAAATTCTCACATTGATATTGGTATTTACATTATGTTCTGCTTCCCTTTTTTTCATTCCCCGGATATTTGGCTTACTCATTATGAATTTATCACTCTTTTAGCTCTAAACTGATTTCCTTGGATTCACTGGCATCTGTTTGCTTAAATTGTTTACTTTCAAGCTTTAACATTTTAATTGGTACAGCAATATGAATCTGTTTTATGTAACTTCAGGGAAAGATTCATCTTTAACAGGAATTACCAGTGCATTTCTCTCTTCTAGTTGATAAAATATGTGAATTTTGTGATTTTAAAGATTCTTCATTAGTAAATGTTTCTTTCAAATCCTAAATTGTATACTTATTCCTGTTTTAAAATAATCTGGGGTTTATGAAATATTTCCTTGGCACACTTAGAAAAGTATTGATTCTTTTCAATATTATGTCTCTTCTTATTTGATTAAGGTGGACTTTTGTTGTTTTGTATTTTATTTAGAAGAATGGTGTGCACCATTGTACTAACATTTTATGACATATTTCCCAATCCTTTCAGCATTGCAAGGAAAGATTAAAAGTGAAGTCATGCTTAGATTTCTGGGAACACCTATTCTCACTTTTATTCATTAAGATTATCATCTCAAAGAGGTTTCTTTATAAGGTGATGAAAGGAGTGACTTGACCAGCAACAGTACTGAATGGAAGGCTATGCACAGACCAGGAAATGAGAAAATTAGATAGAAACTGAAGAAAATATACTTAGGGAGCCTGACATCAATGTTCCCCTAATTCTTTGAGAGCAATATAAACCTTTTGACTAAGTCACTAAAGGCTTGTTTCACTTGTTTGTTCCTCAGAGTGTAAATGAATGGGTTCAGCATGGGGGAAATGGAAGTAGTGAGTACAGATACTCCCTTATTAATGGCCATTTCATCTTTTGCTGAAGGTTTGATATAAACAAAGATGCAGCTGCCATAGGTGATGGAAACCACAATAATGTGGGATGAGCAGGTAGAAAAGGCTCTTGTCCTCTGCTGGGCAGAGGGGAGTCTTAGAATTGTCCTGATGATGTACATGTAGGACAGAACCACACACACCAGAGTCATGAGGAAAGTCATCACAGCACAGACAATAACCATCTGCTCTAGGAGCCATGTATCTGAGCATGAGATCTTCAGCATAGGGTTAGCATCACATGCAAAGTGGTCAATGGCATTAGAGGCACAGAATTCCAGGTCCAGTCCCAAGCTGAGTGGTGGCAATACGATCAACAAAGACATCATCCAACAGCAGAAGACGAGCCTTTTGCAGACCCTGTAGCTCATAATAGTCATGTAATGCAGGGGTTTGCAGATGGCTACATATCAATCAAAGGACATGGTGGCCAGGAGAAAAAATTCTGCTGCTGCAAAAAACATCTGTAAAAAATAGTTGGCATACACAAGCATTATAGGTAATAGTCCTGTCACCTGTTGATAAGCTGTACAAGAATCTAGGAATGCAGGCAGAAGTGAATGAGATTTCCAAGAGGGAAAAATTTTGGAGAAAAAAGTACATCGCAGTTTTAAGGTGAGAATCCTCTAATATGAGGATGATGATGCTCAGGTTTCCAGTTACACTCAACATGTAGGTGATCAGTAGAAATATCAAAATCAGAATCAGTAGCTGAGGGGCATCTGTCAATCCCAGGAGGATGAAACTCGTGAAAGATGTGTGGTTTCTCATTCCTGTGTGCTGACCTTTGCCCAATCAGCACGTAAAGAGAGAAAATTAAGATCTGAGAAGATTGTGGGAAAAGTGTGTTACAACGGAGTTTGTTCAGAAAAGCCACGTAATGCATTTTAATGTATTTTGTTTCACTTAATAATGAATTTAAAAATAATTCATACTCTTAGCTCTGTTGATAACATATCATTAGATTGGTTAGAAATCTGACTGTGAAATGTTTTTACTACAATATATGGTAAGACAGACATTTCATATTGCAGCCCACTGTGTATGCTCACATCCACACAAATACATATTCATAAACATGTATCTGAAACAAAAATGTGAATAAATTACTAATAACCCTTAGGTGCCCTGCTCTCTGATGCTTTATGTTCTAATGTAGCTCATTAAAAATAAATACAAATATCATCTAATTGATTTTATAGTCTACTAAATGGTCATGACCTGTATTTTTTTAATTAAATTTTCATGAATTCTGTGAATAATATTGTCCTATCAAATCATATTCTTACAGAATAGTTTTTAAATGTGCACTCACAATTTAATTTGCACTTTGGAATAGATTGGTTCATAGCACATTTGTTCCCCTAAGACTATTTCCCATATCATTAAACAAAATTTTACTCAGTTTCACCATCTGCTTCTAACCATTTTTTTAACTATAATAAATTAAAAACTCATGATGTGTGTCTGATACACAAGATGTTTCTAGATCCTCTACCAATGAAGCTGAAGACTCTGTTCGACTACATGAGTCATCCTGCATGGACTACCTGTCTGGAAAAAAAATTCATCTAATCATTAATGTTTCTTTTCCCTCCCCCTTACTCCATCTATTTGCTGATTCTAAATGGCACTTTCTTATTCATTCCTGATTTCTACTTGAACTATTAAGAGAAGTCCTTCCAAAACTCTGAAGGCACATTAAGAATGTCTTTGTGTCCTAATAGACGATCTAAAAAAAAAAAATAGAGGATTGAAAACAGGATTTTAAAAATCTTGTTTAATGTAATAACCACAGACTGTAGGAGACTGAGATATAGAGTTAATTCAAGGTAATATTTACCCTCAGACCTAGATCAAGTTATATTATTCATTATGTGGACTCAATTTTGAAACTACTCTGACACCTCTTACTTTTGCCATGTCCCTGACTCTAATTTAGGGGATTTTCATTGGCTTTTACCTTTGGTGGTGAAAATGTTCAGAGTGGCTCCTAAGTCACATCATAACCTGACTGTATACTCATTACATATGTAATACCTGCATGAAGACAAAAAAAGTTTTAATTGACTTATTCCTGTGTTTGGCAGAGAAATAGTTTTCCTTTTATAGATTCCCTTCCTGCTTCCTTAGCACACCTTCCAGAAATATATTAACACCAGAGATTCAAACTCTTAAATTATGAATTTGGACCATCAAGTTCTCGGTTGTTCTTCAGATAACACCAACGAACTACATTAATACTTGCTAAATGATTTTGTTAACCAATGCTTGTTTAAGGCCTTAAGTAAACTGAAAAAACTTCTTATCATTTACTATATAAATTCTAATTAATTGGCTGTGTGAGGGTTTCACTTAATTACTTTAAAGTAGTCCTTTTCTTCAGAAGTGGGAGATACTCTGTACTCACCATCTGCCCATTTCCCATAGTAAATCTCCAAGAGTTTACAGGTTTTGGTAAAGAGATGCAGGAATGACCCTGGTTTGTTCTTTTAGGATGAGCCAGGCATTCCCAGGAATGTGAGCATCACACAGCTAACAATAAATTAAATAAATAGTTACAATAGATTGTGCAATTAAAATAATTAAATAGACTAATAGACTTGAGACATAGAAATGAAAACATATAGGGACCACCTACCTCTCTTTCCTTCAGTCTTAACACAACTGTGCCTTACACAACCCTGGAAATTTTAAGCCTTGTCCTCACTTCCAAATATCTTGAAAATAAATTGACCCTACTGTTTGACACTATGTGTTTACTTCTTTTGTCTTTTAGAAAACTTAACATTTTAGAGAGTGCAGTAATGTAAATTACGTCAGCAGATGATTTCCGATTCAAAGTTGTTTCTAGAAGCCCTTCATTTCACCTGTTTTTAGGTGACCTACTATTTGTTGATGTACAAATCCAGCCCTATCAGTCTCCAATCAATTCAAAATTTTAAGCTCTTGTTACTTTAACAACTTAATTAACTATTCATATCTCTCTACTTTTGTAAAATGTATCAAACTTGTTTCTTAAAGAAGATAATTTCTAAGTCTCTCAAAGACCACAGACATTGATCGAAGTCAGGTATTTTCCATGAACATCCCAAGGGTTAGAAGGATGCGTAAAGGTTTACATAGGCTTGTATGTGGACAGAAGTCCCAGGTGAATTACGATCAATTGTTATTTATCAATGTTTTGTGTAACCTTTTGGCAAAGATCCTGGAACAGGCACCAGTGGGGATGGTGTCTTCAGAGAATTGAAGATTGCACAATGGTATTCAATGAAGTACTTTACACAAAATAAAAATCTAATGAAAAAGAGCAAGACTACCTTTTCCTCCTTTTCTATTCAATAACATTATAGCTGCTAATAGCTGTAAGAAAATACAATCACCCCTTTTCTCCTTTGATAGCATATTTTTAATTAAAGTAATTCTTATTTAAACAAATTAACATAACAAAAATAGAAAAATTAAGCCTAAAAGTAAAAACCACCATTAATGTCTCTATTATGCCCTTCCTTAAATTTCCTATGTAAATATATTCATATTAATGGGTATATTCACAAATATGAAATATCCTTTATGGGTTGTTTTTCAAAACACTTTGACAAAAATTAAAAATTTTTTTTGTCTTAATACTTATAAATTTGTATAATCACTTGGGGAATATGTAACATTTATTTTGGTGTGCTCCATTATGATTTTAAATCAATCCTAACAGTTAAAACTTTGTGCTTTCTTAAAATACTTTCACTTTATATAAAAATGACTACCTCAGGCTTATTATGATTCTATAATTTTTATTATAAATTTATGTTACTTTTTAAATCAACATTCAGCTATGATGCAGAATATGTTTTGTACAAATATCTTTTTCCTCTTATAATATTTCCTAGAACTGAGCATTAATTTTTATTACTTCTTATATATTAACAACTTAATTTTTATGTATGTTACAAATATTTTGCCACTTATTTGTTGATTTTTATTTATGTTTATGATGTTTTCTTTCCATAGAATCTCATGTTACATCACAAAGAAATTTATATTTTTTTGAACAGGCTTCATATTTTTCATATACTTCATACATTATATTTTTTTAATTAGGTCCTTTTTCAAATTATTTTTGCTTGATATTTATCAATTTTATTAATATGTAATAAAACTTTTACTATTAAACATTTAATTTTTAATAATGATATTTGTTAGTATTTACTAATGTTTAATAAAAATGAAATATTTTAATATCAAACCATAATGGTTTTCTATGAACCAACAAAAGCAATCATCAGAAAAGAACAAAGCTGGAGGTATAACATTTCTGAATTTCAAACTACTCTACAAAGCTACAGTTAAAACACTGTGGTCCTGGCGTAAAAACAGATGCACTGATCAATGGAATAGAATATACAGCCCAGAAATAAGCCTCCATATACATCATTTGACAAGAGAGTCAAGAACACTCAGTGGGAAAGGAGTCTTTTCAGTAATGGTGTTGGGAAACTGAATGACCACATACAGAAAAGTAGAATGGATCCTGACTTACACAGCTCATGTAAATTAACTGGCAGTGGATTAAAGACTTAAACAAAAGACTTGCAACTATAAAACACTTAAAAGACAATATAGGGAAGAATCTCCTTTACATTAGTCTTGGGAATAATATTTTTGATATGACACAAAAACCAGTAACAAAAGCAAAAATCACTAAGTGGCACTCATTGATTTGACATCAAACTGAAAATTTTGCATAAAAGGAAACCATCAACAAACTGAAAAGGCAACCTACTGAACAGGAGAACATTTTTGGAAACCACACCAGTTGAACCATACCAGATAAACAGTATGGATGATCCTCAAAAATTCCAAAATATATAAGAAACACATTCAACTCAATAATAATGACAAAAAAATAAAACTGATTAAAAAATGGGGAGAGGAACTACACAAACATTTTTAAAAGAAGACTTCCACATGGCTCACAGGTATATGGAAAGATGATCAACATCATAAATCATCAGGGAAATGCAAATCAGAACCACAATGAAACAACCCACAGAATTGGAGAAAAATTTGCAAATCATGTATCTGATAAGTGGTCAATATCCAAAATATGTAAGGAACTCATACAACTCAATAGAAAAAAAAACATTTGATTATAAGAACAGTAGAGAGCCTGAATGGACATTTCTCCAAAGAAATTGTCCAAAGAAATTTCACCAAAGAAATGTCCAAAACCATTGAAGTTTGTCCAACACCATTGAAGAGATTATCCTTTCTTGATTATATATTCTTGGTTCCTTTATTGTTAATTAATGGACCACATGTGCATGGGCTCTCTATTAAATTTCATTTTCCTATGTGTCTGTTTTGTATGCTAATACTGTGCTGTTTGATTACTATAGATTTGTAGTTCGAAATCAGGACATGTGAAGCCTCCACTTTGTTCCTCTCTCAGGGTTGCTTTGTTTACTTGGAGTCTTTTGTGGTCCCATACGGGGTTTAGGCTCTTAGAGGGAAGGCTTGCATTTTTATTCCTTCATTAGAATGTTCGCTATGACATTGCTGTATATGGTTTTCATTATGTTATGACACAATTCTACATCCACTTTGTTGAGCTTCTTTTTAATCATGAGTGGGTGTTGAATTTTGTCAAATGACTTTTATTCCTCTATTAGATGATATGATTTTTTCTTTCATTCTTTCTATGTGGCCTATTATATTGATTGATTTATATATGCTGAACCATCCTTGCACTGAGTGCATAAATTCTACTAGGCCATGGTATACAATTCCTTTAACATGCTTTTTGCTTGTATTTTGTTGAGAATTTTTTCATTTATGCTTATCAGGGATATTGGACCATATTATTTTCTTGTAATGTCTATGCCTGGTTATAGTATCAGGGTAATACTGTTCTCAAGAAATATGATTGGACTGTTCACTCCTCTTCTATTTCTGGAATAGTTTGAGAAGGAATGCCATTAATTCACCTTTAAATGCTTTGTAGAATTCACTACTGAAGCTGTGTGATCCTCACATATTGTTTGCTGGGAGGTTTTTGATTACTGATTCTATCTCCTTACTAGCAATTGGTCTGTTTAGATATTCCAGTTCTTCATGATTCATTTTTGATAGGTTGTCCAATTTGTTGGCATACAATTTTTTTTATTGAAATATGGTTGGTATGGAACTAAAAAAAATATCATTTTTAGTTGTTATATCTTCCCTAACTATTTGGCCCAGGTAGAAAGATTTGCTCAAAGAGTTTTGAAGCAGTTTCATTGATTTTTTTAAATTGTTTTTCTTGTAAGAAGTGCTCTTTGCTTAGTTTTTCACCTTTATAAATCTTTTCTGGGTCTGAGGAGAGTTCATCTCCTTACAGGGCCTGCCTGAGTAGGAAGCAGTATTGTGTTCTGGTCAGATGCATGGACTCTTGATCCAGATTACTTAAAACTTGGGTTCAAATTTCAGCTTTTGTCTGTTAATTGTGTTTCTTAGGTTCCATGCCTCAGTCTCCTTTGCAATAGAAGACTGATAATGGCAGTATGTTATTATTAATTACCAATAACAATATATGGATGATAATAGCAATATATGGTTTTTAATAGATTCTGTAATTTCCAGGCATATTATTTAAAACAATGCATGGCATATAATAAACTGCATGAACACTATTACTATTTCACTTGACCATAGAGCTCTCCTGTATGTATTGATGGCACACATGATCTGTGCCACTTATTGGCACATCAATACATATTGCCTTGTACAATTTATTGTAGTAACTTTTCATGGTCGTGTATATTATATATTGTATTGTTTTTCTGGGGAAGATTTACTTTGTTGTATTTTCAATACTGCTTAGCAAATGTTGAGCAGACATTTAGTATTTATCAAATTTTGAACAAAACATGCTTTGAAGACCAGAGAATTTTTTGGGCTCTTTCTAATCCTAGGAGAAGCTATTACCTAAGCAAGAGACACATTAGTTTTTTGGAGGTTTCTAATATTTAAAGTAACAAAGTTTTTCTCCTATCTTTAGAGCAGCCACTTTCGGATAATTGTGCTGACAAACAATACATTCCCTGGGGGTCCTGCTTCTGAGGGATTAATAAAGGCTTTTGTTGCCATCTTCAAGAACAAAAGTTAAATAGATGTTTAAGAGACACTCCAGAGAGATTGTTAAGAAAGTTGCAATGGGAGCATCAAACACGGGTCATCAGCAGGCTAAGGAAAAGAACCAAAGAGAAGGAACAGTGTGGTTGAATGGCATCCCTGTACTCAGCAGCCTGCAAAGGAGATATTTACATTTTTCTTTTTCATCCATTATTTAAGAAGCCATATACTTTTCTCAGCATGGAGAAAATAGCTTCGTTTAACTTGAGGATTGTGTTTATTTTTTCATAGACCTTATTTCTTTAAAGAACCGTTTTAGATTTACAGAAAAATTGGATAGTATAAATACATTGTCTCCATGTATCACATGCCAAGTTTCCTCTCTTAACATCTTTTGTTAGCATGATGCATTTGTTACTATTACTGGGCCAATAGCGATACATTCCTATTAAATAAAGCCCATAGTTTATTCAGACTTCCTTAGTTTTCACCTAATATCTTTTTCTACTCCAGGATGCAGCCAGAACACTGTGCTACATCTAGTTGTCACATGTCCTTAGGCTTCTTTGGCTGTGGCAGTTTGGCACACTTGCCTTGTATCTGAGACCTTGACAGTTTTGAGGAGTTACGGGTCAGGTACTTCACAGGATGTCCCACTGTTGGAACTGGCCTGATGCTATTGGGAAGATCACAGAGGGAACGTGGCACCTTTATCACATGATGTCAGGGATACATGCCATCAACCTGACTTATGATTGTTATTGACCTGGATCACTGAGAGAGTGTTTGTCAGTTTCTCCACTGTAAAGCCTTCCCTTCCTTTAGGATGGAGTATCTTTATAAGTTATTTTGAATTTTTCTGCAATAGGAGATTCTTCTCTTCTTAACTTATTCAATCATTTATTTTTATCAGTATGGATTCGTAGATATTTATTTTACACTTTGTATTGTAATCTAATACTTTTGCATTTATTTTGTTACCAAAATCGTCCCAGCTTTGGCCACTGGGAGATCTTCTAGTTGGTTTTGTTGTTCCTTGGACATACCTCATAATGTTAATATATTTTTTTTTATTTCGTAACAAGGCCTGTACTTAAGGGTTCTAGAAACTAAGGGAAGGGATGAATTTAGGAGGTCCTGCTTTCATGTAAGCACCCCATTTTTCCTTTCTAACACTGAAATACAAGCTCTGTAAGACCTGAAATCTTGTCCTATCTGTTGATAAAACAGTACCTGGTATATAATGTTTACTCAGTAATTGCTGAATGAGTAAATGAGAAGAATGATGTTAGGTCTTGGACGGAAGCAGGAGAAATAGTGTGAACCATTGTAGCGTGAGGTCTAGGTGATACCAAATTAGATGATACCTAATTAGGAAGGGAGAATGTGGTTTCATTAGAAGTATTGGAGAAAAGTTGAGTATATTAAGGAAATAATATATATTAAAAGCTTCCATAATCATATATTATTGGGCTACATGAGACTCCTTATAAAATTAGTTCAGGTCATGCAGTCGAATCAATTTCTACAATTGAAAACTAATATAGAGATGATAAACTGGTATGTATTATGAAGAACACTTTTAAATGGTTCCTTTGTCAAAAATATTTGACCTTGAAGAATCGTAGAGAAAAAATTAATATGTATATAGAACATAAATTCAAACCTTGTGGGAAAATGACAGAATATGTGGAATTAAAATAATACCTAAAAGGATTTATAGAAATAGAAAAAAATCATTTTGGGCAGAGAAGATGAGGGGAGGGAAATGGAGAATAGATTTGAGAGAGGCTCTGAAAAATGGCATACCTTTAATAGGGCATAAATAGAGTTTGCATAGGGGAGAAAGAAGGGAATTTCGTGTGAGTGACAGTCACGTGAAAAAGCTTAGTTTTTGGGTTATGGTTAATGTCAGGAATTGCAGGAAGTGTTTGGATTAATGAGGCTGAACACAGACTTTAGAAACCCCTGACTGCTAAAAGGATGAATTTCAAATGTAAAAACTAGAAGTTTCTGAAATTTTAAACAATAGTGTAGTGAGCCAATTAAAATAGCGTTTAGTGTCATATAAATTTTGATATTGCCTAGGATAAATGATATGGGGAAGAAATTAGAAATAGAATATTATTAAGCAGTTGTCAAGATAATCTGATTTAAAGATAAAATTTTATATTAAAACCATGACGGGAAGATGAGATGTAAGCAGTAACTTTTTGGTGGAAGAAACTGATAACACTGAGTGGCAGAAACAGGGGATCTAGGAGGAAGAGCTGAGATAGGGTGGGGTGGGTTAGAACTTCGCCCCTTCCATGTGAAATCTCTTACACCTACACATAAAATTAAATTCCATGAAATTCTGAATACTTTCATTTGTTCAAATTGGGCAAAGTGAAAAGCCTTGATCAGTTTCAGTAATATCTGAGTCATGTTTATGAACTAGAGTCCAAGAGTGACTCAAGGTATTCAATGCATTAATTCCAGCTCCAAACTCCTGACACGAAGCCCCCTTTTAGCATTCCCTCTTGCCAAGTAGATGAACAAAAGGAGAATATATCATTATCTAAAACAGCTGTTGAAGATTGGTAAATGGATGTAGTAAGCTAGAGGGAAAAAACATAAATGGTTAGATGAAATTTTTTTCCAGACAGGTAACCCAATGTAGGATGACTTGTGCAGTGGAACACGGTCTTCATCTGTGTTGGTAGACGGATCTAGAAGCATTTTGTGTCTCAAACACATCTCGTATGTTTTTAATTTATTCAGGAAAAAAAGGTTACAAGCAGATAGTGACACTGAGTAAAATTTTGTTTAGTGATAAGGGAAATATTCTTAAGGGGGACAAGTATGCTATGAACCAATCTATTCCAAAGTGCAAATTAAACACACAGTACACATTTAAAAAGCTATCATGGAAAATGATCTTTTCCTCAAACTATATTATATAAAAGATCCATAAAAAGTTTTTTTTGAACATGGGTCATGACCATTTACTACACTATAAAATCTATTAGATGATATTTGTATTTATTTTTAATGAGATACATTAGCAAATAAAATAGCAGAGAGCAGGGCACCTAAGGGTTATTAGTATTTTACTCACATTTTTGTTATACATATATGTGTCTATGTATTTGTGTGTGTGTGTGAGCATGTACACAGGGCTGCTACATGAAAAATGTCTATCTTACCATATGTTGTAGTAAAAACATTTGAAGGCCAGGTTTCTAACCAATTGATGATATGCTATTAACAGAGTTGAGCATATGAATTATTTTTAAATTCATTATTAAGTAAAATAAAATGCATTGCTTGGCTTTTCTGAACAAAATCCATTGTAACACATTTTTTTCCCACCATCTTCTCAGATCTTAGTGCCCTCAGCGTTACATGTAGATTGGGCAAAAGTCAGGACACTGGAATGAGAAACCACACATCGCTCACCAGTTCCATTCTCCTGGGATTGACAGATGACTCTCAGCTACTGATTCTGATTTTGATATTTCTACTGATCACCTACATGTTAAGTGTAATTGGAAACCTAAGCATCAGCTTCCTCACATTAGTGGATTCTCACCTTAGAACTGCGATGTACTTTTTTCTCCAAAATTTTTCCTCCTGAGAAATCTCATTCACTTCTGCCTGCATTCCTAGATTCTTGTGCAATATATCAACAGGTAACAGGACTATTACCTATAATGCTTGTGTATGCCAACTATTTTTTACAGATGTTTTTGCAGTAACAGAATTTTTTCTCCTGGCCACCATGTCCTTTGATCGATATGTAGCCATCTGCAAACCCCTGCACTACATGACTATTATGAGCTACAGGGTCTGCAAAAGGCATGTCTTCTGCTGTTGGATGACTTCTTTGTTGATCGTATTGCCACCACTCAGCTTGGGACTGGACCTGGAATTCTGTGCCTCTAATGCCATTGACCACTTTCTCTGTGATGCTAACCCTCTGCTGAAGATCTCATGCTCAGATACATGGCATATAGAGCAGATGGTTATTGTCTGTGCTGTGATGACTTTCCTCATGACTCTGGTGTGTGTGGTTCTGTCCTACATGTACATCATCAGAAAAATTCTAAGACTCCCCTCTGCCCAGCAGAGGACAAGAGCCTTTTCCACCTGCTCTTCCCACATGATCGTGGTTTCCATCACCTATGGCAGCTGCATCTTTGTTTATATCAAACCTTCAGCAAAAGATAAAATGGCCATTAATAAGGGAGTGTCAATACTAATTTTCCATTTCCCTGCTGTTAAACCCACTTATTTACACTCTGAAGAATAAAGAAGTGAAACAGGCCTTTAATGACTTAGTGAAAAGATTTACGTTATTCTCAACGAATTAGGGGAACATTGATGTCAGTGTCCCTAAGCATATTTTCTTCAGTTTCTATCTGATTTTCTCTTTTCCTGGTCTTTGCATGGCCTTCCATTCAGTACTGATGCTGGTCAAGTCACCCCTTTCATCACCTTATAAAGAAACCTCTTTCATCTTAATGAAGAAAAGTGAGAATAGGTGTTTCAGGAAATCTAAGCATGACTTCTTAATATTTCCTTACCAATGCTGAAAGGATTGGGAAATTCATCATAAAATATTATTGCCATGGTGCACATCATTCTTCCAAATAAAACACACACAAAGAAAGAGAAAACAAGAAATCTCCCATCTTACTCAAATAAGAAGAGAAATAATATTGAAAAGAAGCAATAATTTTCTAAGTGTAACAAGGAAATATTTCATAAACTCAAAATACATTTTAAAACAAGGAATAAGTATACAATTTAGGATTTGAAAGAAGCATTTACTACTGAGGAATCTTTAAAATCACAAGATTCACATATTTTATTGACTGGATCCAATCCAATAGAAAAGTTATTAAAAGATTGTGAAAGGGACATGAATTCAGTTAAAATGAAGAGAAAAATGTCCTGGTATTTCCTGTTAAAGATAAATCTTCTAAAGTTGCATAGAAGAGATTGATATTGATGTACCAAATGAAATGTGAACTCTTGAATGTGGAGTATTTAAGCAATCAGCAGCTAGACCCAGAAAACTAACATAGGACTAGAAGAGTGATAAATTCATAACCAGTAAGCCAAATATTCTGGAATATAATGTGAATATCAATATCAATGTGATGATTTGCTTTACAAAAAAAAGAAAATGTCATTTCAAAGGCAAAATTATGCACGTGTGGGGTAAATGGAAGTGTTTACTCAAAGTTTCCATAATTTCCCTCCTGGCTTTAGTCCATTTACATAGCAGTGGGTGTTTGCCACAGCAGACCCTCTCCTGTCAAGGGGTGGAGAGAAAACGGCCATTCTCCCCTCCCGTCCATTCCTGGTACCTAATTGGTGTGGAGCACACCCGTCTCCAAGGACCCATCCCTGGAGATCCTGGTGGAAGGGGCGGTCTGCCGGATAGGGCGTGAGCACAGCCAGAAGGGACAGATGGAGCGAGGACTGGCTAGCAACCTCGAGCAAGCTGTGAGCAGTAAGACCTCTTTCTCCCAACCTGCCCTTCCCCGTGTCCTCTATGTGTTTCCCCAGATTCATAGGGAACTTGCCCAGGCCAGGGGAACCCCTTACCCCCAGAACTATAGCACCTAATGGTAATACCCTAAAGAATGATCAGCATTTCATTACTTGTTACATTCTGTACCAACTTTCACCTCTGTAGTGCAACATATTAAAACTTCTTCTGATCCTTGTTCCCTTACTTCAGGCCACTTCTCATATCATGGCCCGGGTAGGCAGGAATTTTCCCTTCATTTTTCACCTCCAATCTCTGAGGGTCCTCCAATTTAAATGACATTCCAACAAGGAATTTTTCGCTGACCTTGTCTCATGATTCCACTAAGTACCACCAGGCCTGGGTTAGTCCGACACATTCACACTAGTGTCATCACTCACTCACTGCTTTCATACCTTACCAGCGTTTACTTGTTTTCATTCTACCGTCAATGGAAAATGCCCTGGAGAATGTCTGCCTCATATACCAAATTCTTGTATGCTTTATGCTTGGCATCTAGACAGATATTGGTTGCATAATAAACAATTTTCCAAGATGATGATTTGAAACTTCTGATGATACAAAATGAGAACTACTATGTGAGGAGAAAAAACAAAGAAGCAAAATTTGACAATAATCTGTGAACAAGAGATAAACAAAGGCATGGCTATAAGTAACAGTCTTGTTAAAATATTTATTTCTAAATATGTGAAGGAAATAAAATGCAAGTAAGAATTTGTTGAAAATGTGTAATATTGATAATCTTGAAAATAACCCTACAAGTTATGTCTGTAGTCATAATTTACACTGAAGAAATGTGGAGAAATGATAGTTTAGAAAAGTGAATTACTGTAAGCAAGTAGTAGAACCAGGACTCAAAACTAGTTTATTGATTTTTTAAAGGAGCTATTTATTCAAGTAAATGTGTCTGACTCTCCGGACATGCTTTCAAGGAACCTCACAAGAAATACTTATCAGTAGCAAATTTGAGGAAGACTTATTTCATTAACAAAGTACAAAGATAAAAGTAAAATGTAATACATTTACATGATATGCATTATGAATACTAATAATGTAATGATATAGTAATGATAAAAAATGATATCAATTACTATAATGGATGATATGCTATAAAAACTGTAACATTAAATTTTAAAAAATAAGGTTACCAGTATATAGAAATAAAGAGCAAGTGCAAATGGAAAAAGAAGTAAAAGTCAGAGAGGTGAAAATAAAAAAGAGCCTTGTAATGTGAATATTCAAACTCATTGTGAAAAGCCTGCCCCTAGGCATTTTTCTAACTGCTAATCACCTGTTCTATGCAGAGCTTCCTCATATGAGCCCATTAAGAACCTGGAGGGCTCTGAATCGATTTCTCAAAATTTAAGAGTACTTGAAAGAAAGGTTCTCCAAGTTTCAGCCCCCAACTTGGACCAGAAATATTTAGTGGCCTTCCACGTTTCAACCAGAAGAAAGAATCTGAGCAGGTATCTTCACCCTATGGCTGTGGTTCAACTTCAGATTTCTGAGATATTTAGCTTCTCTGATTCTTTGATTCTACCATAACCTATGCTATTAATCCATCAGCTTAAATCTAGGCAATATATATGCTTCAATTAAGATTTCACCTTTGCTTTTTTTTCCATGTGGGAGTTTCCTAGCCTAAATACAAGACTAAATGAAGGGTGTAGATTTCAGCTTCTGCATATCAAGTCATCAGTGATAACAATGGATATAACTGCTATCACATTACTGATTTCTGACTTCATTAACCAATGGTGAAAAATCATTTTCTATTCAGGCCTGGTTTATTATCTGGGCTCACAGCTTGGTCACATATGTATAGGATATCCGTGATATTAGTTTTCTTAACCACAGCCTGTCTACTAATTGCTATTATTTAATCACATATGTTCTCAATGTGAGTTTGGAACAAATTGAGAAGTAGACACAGGATTCAGTTGAGTATGAATAGTTGTTTCATTCATGATAAACCTAGATGGAAGAATCTGACTAAGATGAGGGAGTTTCCTTAAACTGACTTGATTTTCTTGCCAAGTTAGAAGCTGCACATTTTTGAAACAATAGGTGAGGACATTCTGCCCCAGCGATCTGACTCAGTGGCAAATAGAAGTGAGAGGGCATTGTGCTTGTCTTACACATAGCCAGTCATTAGTAGTGATTTTATTCCAATCTCAAGCAGATAAATTTTGTAGAAAATTATTCAGCAAACCCTGTTTTTGAAACTGCTGTTAGTAGGGTTTTTAAACATTTATAAAAGGAGATAAGATACAATAACAACGAGATATGGTTTGGTTTAAATAATTATCAACATATTAACATTATGTTTTTCAATCACGCTCTAATGTTTTATTTCTTGGCTGCTGTGGGTAAAATTGCAATATTTACAGAATCTCTTGCCTGGCCTTAAGTGAATGTCCATGTCAATAGTGTTTCCAAGGGGTGGAGAGAAGTAGGGCATCTCCATATCAAAGGGAGTGGGGAGTGAACATGCACCAGACCAAAGAGGTTTGGTGGGGTTCTTTTGCAGGAGAGGTGCCTTCAGCCCTGGAGATGGTAGAGGAGATGTCAGGAGAGGATGACAGGGTGGGGCTGAGGGCCAAACTATTGCTGAGGATTCTGCTAGAGGCACCAGCCCCTCCTGTATGAAGTTTCCAGGTTATAATTAAGAAAATAAAAATACAAATATCGAGGACACCTCAGGGAGAGGAGCAGCTCCCTCTCAAGGTTGTGGAGCCCTCCATGCTCAACCCAGGATGAGCTGGTGGACGTGAGCATCTGATTTCCACAGAAGCCGTCAGACCCTCTGCCTCCATGGCTTTTGTGTCTCTGGGATATGGGGGTGGAAAGCATTGATGCGTTGGGTTCTGAAATGGGTAGACTGGTTTCCTGATGATGCATCCTTTCTTCTGACAGTGGTTGCAAAGTGCCTGTAGCACCTCAGTGTGTCAGGTGCATCTGGACTGACTGACAGTAGCCATCAGAGCAGTTTGGCCTAATCAAGGTGGTTTATCATACTTACCCACAGGCTGAAAAACGTATCCAGAGCTCCAGCAGATGTTATAAGAGTTGGGCATGTAAAATATCATTTATAATATGGGCCCACACGGCACCAATGAGGACTTATTCACCGTATGAATGAGAAATCTCGTAATCCATACATTTCCATCATCTCTCTTTGGGACCCTAGTGACTTTTTGTGCCCCCCACATAGGCCAACCCACAGGTGAGGCCAGTCCTACTTTTGCAAATCTGGGGAGGTTGAAATAATAAGAGCATGGAAGAAAGTATGGACTACAACTGAAGGAGAGGTGCAAAAGGCCCTGTGAAGGTCTTGAGGACCAAAGTGTGAGTTGATTTGATACAGGCCAGGGTAGTGAAAGAAAAGCTTGATGGAGAGCCCAAGAGGATCTTGTTATAACTGTGTCACCAATTAAAGCCAGAGCAGCAGTTCCAACTGCTGAGGTACAGGACATGGAAACTGGAGTCAAAGCTTCATGCCCAGCCTATGCCCCTGCAAAACTTCCTGGGTGACAGTACTCAGGATTCTCCTGGGCCTTCACCCCCACAGAAGGATGATTGGGCATTGTGGTTCAACTGAGGGGGAGGGTCAAGGTCCCCACCTTTGGCGATATCATGTGGACCGGAGGCCACATGTTGAATTAGCGATTCATTGGTCCTCTGTGAATGTCAACATGTCCTGGTGTTGGTGGACACAGGAGCTGAGTGTTCTCTGATTTATGGCAACCCTGAGTGTTTTCTCAGGACCCCTGCTGTGATAGATGGCTATGGTGGTAAGGCAATTAAAGGGCAGAGAGCCCAAATCCCATTGGGAATAGCGTGCTTACTCCCAAAGAGTACACTGTGTACATTTCTTCCATCTCTGAACATATTTTGGGGGTAGATATCCAGCAGGGCCTGTGACTACAGACCACTGCAGGTGAGTTCAGGCTGTGGGTACGTGTGGTAAATGCCAATCTGAAGGGACATGCTAAGCACCTACTTGCAGCTCTGCCTGTACCTTGGTGGTGACGAATGTTAAGCAGTATCAATTGCCTGGGGGACACAAGGAATTTGGAGAAACTCTACAGGATTTGGAGAAAGTAGGCATCATAAAGCCCACTCATGACCCATTTAATTCCCTAGTGTGGACAGTGAAAAGCCAGATGGTTTTTGACATTCGACTGTGGATTACAGGGAATTGAATAAAGTCACACCCTCTTTGCATGCTGCTGTCCCCTCTATAGCAGCCCTTAAGGACCCACTCAGTCATGAACTAGGGACGAATCATTATGCTGTGGATCTTACTAATGCTTTCTTCTCTACTGATACAGTTCAGGAATGTCAGGAACAGTTTGCCTTCATGGGGGAGGCCGGCAGTGGACAATCACTGTCCTTCCATAAGAATCCTTCAAAGTTCCACCATTTTTCACAGACCTGTAGCCCAGGACTTGGCCACATGGAGGAAACTGCAAACGGTGCAGCTGTATGACTACACTGATAATATTATGCTCACATCTGATTCTCTTGAAGATTTCGAAAGGGCAGTTTCTAGACTGCTGCAACATCTATAGGAGAAAGGATGGGCTGTGAGCAGCATCACGGTCAGGTACCTGCTCTGTCAGTAAAGTTCTCAGTGCTTTTCTTGTTGGGTAAAACTAAAGTTCTTCCTGAAGCAGTCATAGACAAGGTCCAGGCTTTCCCTATCCCTACCACGGTAGCAGTATTACATGAGTTTCTGGGTCTCTTGGTCTACTGGAGAGTATTTATCCTGCACTTGCACAAATTCTGAAGCCCTTATACCAGTTGGTATGAAAGGCGTCAGGTGGGACTGGGATGAGACATACGCAGTTGCTGCTTTTATTGCTGCTAAGTGAGCAGTGAACGCTGTAGAGGCCTTGAGTAATTTACTCATCAAGGCCCTGTGAGCTAGATGTTCATGTAACCAAAGATGGTTATGGATGGGGCCTTTGGCTATGGCTTGAATGGGCATGCCAACCAGTTGGGTTCCGGTCACAACTATGGAACGGAGAGGAGGTATGGTATACCTTGACAGAGAAGCCACGGACTGCTCTGAACCACACCTTGCTGGCTATAGATCTCATCCCTGGAACAGTTCTGACCAAGGAAATCACCACCTATCTCATTGTGGGAAGTGTGGGAGACTGGAACCGAAGGCCATGGGGTGGCATGCCCAAGATGCCTGCACTGTCCAAATGGGGTTCATATTTTCAGCAGCACAGCACCCTTTCCACTATCCCTTTCAGTGGAGAAATCCAACACCTATTGGGATCAGTGACATATACTATTCAAAAATATGAAGAACTTGCTTAAGAGTGATTGGTGGCGTACAGTCTTTATTGGGAATGAAAAGCCCGTATACCTGAAGACGCTTGGTACACAGACGGCTCCAGTCATGGGTTGCCTTCAAAATGGAGGAAAGTGGCTTTCCATCCTCAGCTGGAGACAATATGGATGGAGGACACAGAGGGTAAGAGTAGTCAATGGGCCGAGTTGCAGGCAGTATGGCTCATCATCACCGAGGAGCCCTCCGCTGTGGTTGTCTGCACTGACAGGCCGTCTTCAGTGCTTGACCCTGTGGCCACTGATATGGTATTATGACAACTGGATGTTGGTCACCATCTGCTTTTGGGACAAGAGTTGTGCCAAAGCCTACTGGCCTCTGGTCAGACTAAGACAGTCACTGTATATCATGTGACTGGCCATTTGCCTTTGACATCCCCAGGGAATGATGAAGCAGACCCTTGGCCAAAGTGAGCTGGATAGAAGGAATTCTGCTTCAGATGTTCCCCAATGGTTACATCAGCATTTATGCACATGGAGCAAAAGACAATGTGTGTTGTAGCCCATTGGGGCCTGCTGTTGACCATTGAAGAGGTCAGCAGAGACTGGAAGGAGTGCCTTGTGTGCTCTAAGAGGGACTTACACCGAGTCCCACAGCAACATGGGACAATAGTAAAGGGGCCAATACCCCTTGTTAGGTGGCCGATAGACTATATTGGGCCTTTGCCCATATCAGAAGGGTAGCGGTATGCCATGACTTGTGTGGACACAGCTACTGGACTATTGGTTGCTTTTCCTGCATGTTATACAGTTCAGCAAACCACCAACAGGGTCCTAGAGCACCTCTTTGCAGCCTATGGCCAGTTGCAGGTGATTGAGAGTGATCAAGGTACCCTCTTGACTGGAAATGTGCTGCAAGAATGGGTGCAGCAATTAGGAATAAAGTGGACGTTTCATGTACCATATAACCCAATCTGGGTATCCTTGATAGAGAGGTAGAATAGTTTGTTGAAATCTTGCCTAAATTCTGACACAAATAGTCTACGGGGCTTGTCAGTAACCAAAGTTATAGTACAGCTTATGGACAGAGCTAAGACATTTGAATGAACAGCTCCCAAAATGAGCCTTAATCCCTGCGGACATGCTAACACACATTGCTGCCTCTAATATACAACTGTATATGCAAATGAAAGAGAAGTTATTGAAGCCAGGATTATGGCCAGCAGAGCAACATCCTATTGCCAGCCCAGCTGCATTAACTCTGGAGACTCTGTTGAGTGGATGTGACCCTCAACATTTTGATACATGTACCAGTGTTGGCTGGCCCTTCTGGCGTCTTGGGGAAAAGGTCTGGAAGCTGACCTCCTGTGTGTTCTTTGAGTAACAGCAGAGTGGCCCCTGAAGATGCTGGTAGTGTACCCAAAACATCCAGGAGTAAGAGCATCTTATGGGGAAGTTTTGTTTTATCTTTATGGCCAATGCATGTACCTCCCATCACTATATATTGACCCATCTGTAACTCCCACAGGGAGGGGAGTGAAAGTCTGGTACACTAGACCAGGACGAGGTCCCATTCCTGCCACTGTCCTATCACAGGACCAGTCTCTTGCATGTATTCTACCTGATGGACAAGATTTGCCTATGCTGGTGTCACTAAAACATGGATCTTATCTCCCTTAAGGTTATTTCTTCTACAGTCCTGTGGCCTGGATGTGCCCCCCTGGCTGCAGCTGAGGTGATGATTGTTCTAAACTCCCTACCTGTTCAGCTACAGACTGCCTGTGGAATGGGCGAGCTATAGACTTCATCTGCATAGGACTTTGAACCTAGCTGAATCCTCTGGCTTGAGGGTTATCATGATTTTATTTCTGTTATTATATGTCATTAGTCTGATTGTAGCACTCCAATTTTCTTGCTCAATTTCCGCTGCTGAAGAAAGGGAGCAAGTAAATTGTGATGTGAAATTTCTTTGAGGGGTTAGCTGTGGGTAAAATTGCAGTATTTCCAGGATCTCTCACCTTCCCTTAGTGAATCTCCATATCAGTAGGTGTTTTCAAGGGATGAAGAGAAATAGTACATCTATCTCCATATCAATAGGTGATTACATGGGGGAGCAGGGGCATATCTGAACTGGAGTGACATGATTGAGCAGAAGAGGATGACTGCTTGTAAGCGATAAATGGGTTTCTCTTACTTTATTTCTTCCTTTGGCTAATTTAGGTCTCAAAGGTTATTTGCCCCAGGCTGGGAACATATTTCCCCCTGGGAGTTACCTGTGTGAAATTGTGTATCTTTTTTTGTTGTTGGTATGATTGAGGATTAGGTAGGAGTTTATTGTCTTGATATTTCACATATAGTATTACACTAGCTAATGCATTAAAAACTAACATGGTCTTGATTTTTATGTATTAAATGAAAATTCATTTTAAAAATGATGTAATAACTTGGTTTCATTACAAAATGTCAAAATTCACACTAACAGTTCTTGTTTAAAATAGATACAATACATTTTTCACATAGGAATTATGAGTGTTTCTTATAAAAGACACTGAAAATAAAAACTTTATTGTACTTTTTCCTCAATCAAATATAACTTCATGTGTTTTTTAATCAAAAGTAGTTCTCAAAGCTAAAATTTATTTGCATCTTTTTGTTCTCTGTTGCACAAAATGCCACTCTAATATGCAGCTTGAAGATACATAGATCTTTCTGTTTTTCAGCACCAAAAATTATGAAATTTTCCTCACAAAGGATTGTGACTGTTATAGACCTATTAAGTATTTTCTCATGCTGCTTACATAAAAAAAAAGCATTTCTGGGAATAATTTAATATTGTCTTACGTTTTGGAGGTCTTGATATTCTGAGTTCCCTGGACCAAGAGAGGTTTTTACATTAATAAAGTTGGTAGTTTCTTTTATTTAGCAAACTTGCAACTTAATGAATAAACAAAAAGATCCTTGGAGACAGAGATTCAGGAGAATCACTATGGAATCTTGTGTCCTAATCTTGGCAAAATGTCTGAAACATGCAGCTCTGAGGATGAATATAAATCATAATGAATATCCTTAGAAGGTAAAAATATAGAAGGAAAATACCCAGCTTAGAGATTGCAGCACAGTCAACAGGAATGAGACAATGCACTACCCTACATCATTTTGATTCGTATCTCTATTATCTACTCTGAGCATCAGATGACTGACTTTGTCTTCTATTTACCTATGATGTGAAAAATAAAACTATTTCAAAAATTTATCACATAAAATGAAGTTTTTTTATTACAGATTCAATTTACTTACTAGAAATCAATCTTTTCACATTTTCTATATCTCTCTGGTATAGTCTTGGAAAATTTCTTGTTTCTAAGAATAAATCCATTTCTTCTAGGTTGTCCAATTTGTTGGCATTAACTTTTCATATTAGTCTCTTATAATCATTTATATTTCTGTGGTGTCATTTGTAACTTCTCTTTTATTTCTGGTTTTGAGTCCTCTTTTTTTGTTAATGAGTCTAGCTAAAGGTTTTTCAATTTTATTTACATTTTCAAAGGACCAGCTCTGAGTTTCATTGATCTTTTGTTGTTTTTTTAATCTCTACTTTGTTTATTTCTGATCTGATCTTTATTATTTCCTTCCTTTAACTAACTTTGAGCTTTGTTCTTTTTCTACTTCCTTTAGATGTGGTGTCAATTTGTTTTTTAAGATATTTCTTATCCTTAAGGTAGACCTTATATTGCTGCAAACTTTCCTCTTAGAGCGGCTTTTGCTGCATCCCAAAGAATTTGAACTATTGTGTTTTTATTTTCATTATTTGCTAATATTTTTTTAATTTTCCCCTACAATTTCTTTGTTGACCCATCAATTTTTTAGTAGTGTGCTGTTTAGCCTACACATTTACGATTTTTCCAGTATTTTTCTTGTAACTGATTTCCAGTTTCATACCACTGTCATTGGAAAACATGTTTAATATAATCTCAATCTTCTTAATTTATTGAGGTTTGTTTTGTAGCCTAACATGATCTCTCCTGGATCATGTTCAGTGAGCACTTGAAAAGTATTTGTATTCTGCTGTTTTAGGACATGTCTGCATATCTCGTAAGTCCATTTGATCTAATGTATGGTTCAAAGCAACTGTTTTCTTTCTTTTACATATGTAATATATATTTTATTAAAGAATACTTCATATATAATATTATATTGGTTGCAAGTATACAACATAGTGATTCAACAGTTATGTACATAATTAAATGCTCACCACTAGTGTAGTTACTGTCAACATAGAACTATGTTACAGAACTATTGACTATGCACTGTATTCCCTATGATTTTCCTCCCCATGATTAACTTATATTATGATTGAGATTTTGTACCTCTTTATCTCCTTCACCTATTTTGCCTACTCACCTCAACCCCTCCGCCATGGTAACTGCTAGTCACTTGTTAGTGTCCATGAGTCTACTGCTGTTCTGTTCATTTTATTTTGTTTTGTTTTCAGTCTCTACATATAAGTGATTTCATATGATATTTTTCTTTCTCCTCCTGGCTTAAATCACTGAGAAAAATATTCTCTAGGTCCATCCAGGTTATTGCAAATAAAGTCACAGTTTTCTTATTGATTTTCTGTCTGGAAGATGTATTCGTTGATGTAAAGTTGGGTGGTAAAGTCCTCATTATTGTTGTATTACTCTCAATTTCTCCCTTTGTGTCTATGAATATTTGTTTTATATATTAGGTGTTTCTCTCTTGGCTGTGTACATATATACAATTGTTATACCTTTTTGCTTGTTTCTATTTTTTGCTTATTTTTACTTAGATTTTTTTTCAATTTTCATTGTTCTTTTAAAAGAACTTGTATACTTTAGAAACCATCTCACTGTCTGTCAGGGTTATACAATTCAACAGTATTTTTTCACTTATAAAAATTTTAGTGGTGTCTTGTCAGTCAAAATGGTTAATGTACATATTGTTAAATGGGTACCCTTTCTTCTGTCACTTTCTCATTTTAAATTCTTAAGTAGGATAATTTCTGATTCCTTTATGTTATTGTGGTATCATATGTTTTCTAGTAAGGTTTTGCTTGTGTATTTTTATATTAAAAATTTTAAACCATTTAGAGTATAAGCTGTTTTTGTGTGCATAAAAAGTAAAACTATCATTTCTGTGTTTTCTTTTGTGACTTAAGGTTATTTAAAAAACATAATTTTCCTACTAAACTAAAACTATACCACTTTTGCATAACTAGCAAAATAAACCTTTGTATAAAATAAGAGCCATTTCTTAATATATACTTTCATAATCTAAGCTGTTCTACTGATTATTTTATGTTCTCCTATGCCAACACCAAATTTGATTTAATTGATTAAGATAACTTTTGGTATTATATAAACAAGTTTCTGTTCAGTAATACTCATTTTTCATGTATGTGTTGTACATTCATGAGATTTATTTTTCCATAGTAACTCAGAGATAATTTATAAAATTAGAAAAATTTTAAAAGTTTATTCTAATTACAGTTTTGTTAAATTTATATATTGAGTGAGCAAATTGATATTTATAATATAGTTGCATCCATAATGTGATTTATTCTCCGGCAGTCATATTGATACCTTTTATGTGTAGGGGCTTATATTGCTACTTATGTAAACATGGGAAAATTTTAAGTTAGTAGGAAAACTGCTTTTTATTTAATAATTGCTTTAGATACCAAGAAAACTGAAATAAGAAAGTTTTACTTTCTATTCACACGCAAACAAAATAAATATTGTCAACCTATGTTTGTTTGAATATGCCCTTTATTCATTCAAGTTACTTAATTTTCTTATTAGGTGTATTAATTTCCTATTAGGTTTTGTTGTTTTCTAGGTACATAATGTTTTCAGGAGTTAAATAACATATTTCCTTGACTCCATTTAAGTGCATGTTATAATTTTATGTATTTTAATGTAAAAACATTGCCAGTTAAATATACACAACATTAAGATGCCACTCATAAGGCACATCTATATTTCAAAGATTTAAAAATTTGAAAATAAATGGCTTGCAGATCCTCTAAAAAGGGTAATTTCATAACTTCATTCTGATAATAATCTCAATTATTTTATTATATACATTATTGCATTTTAAATATTGCAGTTGGATGTGGAATACCAGTGATAAAAGTGAGCATCTTAATTAGTTTCCTGATTTTAATTAAGTACAAATGTTTTATTGTTTAAAATAGTTGTGTAAATTGTATTTCTTTATATTTTTAATCTCACTTTAATAGCTCATCAAAATCTCATTTTATTTGAAATTTTTAGGATCAATTGCTGATTTTTATCCATTGATAGTTTGAACTTATTAATCAAAATCATATAATGTTCTTTCTTTAATTTGTTATTACAATAAAATCAGGCTGAAATTCATATATATATATATTTATATACAAATACATATACATTTATCTATCATCAGTCACCTGCCTATAATCTATAATTTATCAATCTATATGATCTATCTTTGCCCTTGTATAATTAGAGTAAATCTTAACTGATCATAGTGTAAGTTTTGGCTATTTGTTGGGTTCTGTTTGAAATAGTCACCCATACTCATCAGGGTACTTTAATAGTTTGGCTTATAATGTCTTAATGGTATTTTTGTTAAAACATTAAGATGTCTTCATAAAATTCATTAGGGAGAATTTTTTTTTGTTTGGATAACTGAAGTCATGATGAGATTATCTATTGTTTACCATGGTTCACTGTAAAGTAGTCTGGTCCTTTGCCTCATGAATGGTTAATCTTGTCTTCCCAAATATATGGAAATTGATGTTTAAGTTTTCCACATCTTGATGAATTTTTAAAACCTTGTTCATTAGCTGTAGGTCTACCTATTTTGTTGTTGTGGAATCATGATAGTATAAGCCATCCATAAAGTTTTTCTAATTTTCTACTGAACTAGTGTTTATGTCTTCTTTCTGATTTTTAAGTTTAAATATGTTGCGCTTTGTTCATATTCATTCGTGTTTGATAGAAATTTATCAATTTTCTTGACATTTTTAAAAGAATCAACTTTTAGATTTTCTGTATTTTAAAATTTTATTTTCTATCATTAGTAAAATCCATATTCTACATATTTTGGATTAATTTTATGGGTTTTAAAAATTTTATGATGAGCAGGAATTGCTTTATTTCTGGTTCTATTATTTTATAAAATAATTGGATACATGAATGTTTGCATAATTTTTTATTTCTTCTGTGTATAGCTTTTTTATGTTTTATATGCATTGTTATGAAGTATCTCTATCTCATTCCATATATATTTTCTAACTTCCAGAGATTTATATTTGGATTCATTATTTAATTCTTTATTTGTAGCATTAGTAAATTATTTTTATACAATTTGGAGTATAAAGCCCCATTTTAAATAGACAGTAGTACATCATAATGTTTCCCACTTTCTCATCCACAGTTTGTAACTCAAGAAAGAGAGAAAACTTTCTTAGAGGAAATTGTTTTTTCATGAGAGTGGACAGTTATTTCCGCCTAAATCACACTTTTAAACTCTTGAATTTATTTTATCCTATTAGTTTTATGTGCTTTCACCACGTGGATCCTGACACTTCACCTCCCACCTCCATGTGGACATTCAGCTCAAGTCCCTGTAACCCATAAGTCAACAACTTGCTCCTCCCCAACGTTTCCTTTCTTGGGAATCCACAGATAATAGATGAGGCTTTTTATCCTCATTTCTAATAATTCTGTTTCTGATACCTTATGATTGCCTACATTTTAACCTTTACGCTTACCTGTATATTCAAAAGAATATTTGTGAGATTTTATCTAGCATATTTTTTTTGTGCGTTTTTCTGGAGCATTAGAGATACCACTATCTTCTCTCTCAATGGTTCCTAATGCCCTCATTTATTCCGTTCAGTATTTTATCATAAAATTTCAATTCTTATTTGAATATTTGTACTATTTTATGAACATTTGAGTGATCATTTACTTATTTCACTAATAAGTTACCAGTGTCATGAGAAACTGTTTTTTATTATGTTATAAAATTAAGTTACATGGGGTCATGTATATCTAAAATGAATTTATGACAAGTATGCTTCCATTTTCTTTACTGAGACAAATCTCCTACAAGAGGTGGATTAAAAAGCAAAGGGAAGAAATGAGTTGAATAAGGTACAATGTAAGTAAATCTAAAGAGGAACTGCAGAGTATAACAATTGAAATATAGATTATTAAAAGATAAATGTAATAAACTTCAATAGAAAGGTTTGAAAGACACTGACCTTTTATTTTAACTCTTTTTATTCAGTGCTATTTTATTTTTTAAGAATGACAAAATTCTTTTGATTGAGTCCTTGAAGGCTTTCTTCACTTGCTTATTTCTCAGTGTATAAATAAATGGATTTAGGGTAGGTGAAATGGAAGAAATGAGCAGTGAAACCACTTTGTTAATAGTCACTTCCTCTTTGGATGCAGGATTCATGTAAATGAACATGCAGGTGCCATAGGTGATGGAAACCACAACCATGTGGGAAGAACAGGTGGAAAAGGCCTTTTTTCTTTGCTGGGCAGAAGGAAATCCTAAAATTGTCTTGGTAATATAAGCATAGGACAGAACTACACATATAAGGGTCACAATAAGGGTCAGCAAAGCACAAAGTAAAACAGTTTGTTCCATGAACCTTGTGTCTGAACATGATATCTTCATTAGGGGAGAGGCGTCACAGAGAAAATGATCAATGGCGTTTGAGTCACAGAATTTCAGATTTAGCCCCAGACTAAGTGGGGAGGTTATGACTAACAATCCAGCCAGCCAACAGCAAAAAACAAGTCTCTTGCAGACCCTGCTGCTCATGATGGTCACATAATGCAATGGTTTGCAAATGGCCACATAGCGGTCATAGGACATAGCAGCCAGCAGAAAAAATTCTGTTACTGCAAAGAGGTCAGTAAAAAACACTTGAACGACACAAGCCTTATAGGCAATGACCTTGTCACCTGTTGCTATGTCATATAAGTACCTGGGAATGCAAGCAGTTGTGAATGAGATCTCTAAGAAGGAGAAATTTTGCAAAAAAAAGTACATGGCTGTTTTAAGGTGCGGATCCACAAAGGTGAGTGTGAGGATGGTCAGGTTTCCAGTCACACTCAGTGTGTAGGTGAGAAATAGAAAGACAAAAATCAGGACCTGCATATCAGGGTCATCTGTCAGTCCCAGCAGAATGAATGTTGTTACTGTATAGTTTTTCATCACTAGTGGCTTCTGTCCAATCTGCATGACCAACAATTCAGAGAGATCATTATCCAGGTTATATTATCTGTGTAAAATTCGATTGTATCAATATTACCTTCACTATATTTTCACATTATATTTTAAATCATACTGTGGATATAACTAAGTTGATCTGCTACTTTGGTGTGCTTTTATGGGTAGAAAAAAATATCATTTGACTCCTCCAAATTCTTCCCTATTCAGAGCTAAATTAAAAAATCACCATATTGTTATACTTTTGGTTAACAGTTCAGTCTTAGTGAAAATGATAATACATGATATGTAAGTAGACTTATTCTAGAGTCTTGATCAGAACTTGGAGCTTCTATTCCAACTCTGTAATAAGCTTCTTCCTTCCTGCCTTCTTTCCTCTATCTTTCTTCCATTTTTCCTCTTTCAGATAAGTGTATTTTTTTTTGTCTTATGAACAAGGCTAAACATTCATGGAGCACATGGATGCTTCCTTCTTCTTCCTTCTACAATTCTCTATCAGTGTGCAAGCTGTTATGCAGAATATACTGTTTTAAACACATTTTTTGCATCTATGTTTAGGACAAATTCATAACAAATTTGTCAAGTTTTTGTTACTTTGGCAAATTCAGTTAAAAATTACCCATGTGGTATTTTTATATTATCTTGTTGCCTGTTTCAATTCCTTGGACCTATTATTTCCTGTTCATTTATGACTATACAATCTCTCACTGTTTTTTGCACAATTCCTATAATTTTATATTACATCTGTCACTTAATGAACACTTAATTTCTGTTTCTAGTAAGGAGTAATTTCTAACATATTGAATTGACTACCAAACATATCTACTTATATATTGAACCACCTACCAAACATATCTGCTTGTATGCATCACATGCATGACCATCTCAATGTTCCTAAAACAGAAGTCATGGTTTTCCCGTGGTAGGTCACCTTCCCTCTTATCCTGTGTGCTTACCAGGCTCCATTTGTCGACCATGTGTTCTGTGGCAGGTATCACAGTGAGCACTTCTCTTGTGTACTTTATCCTATATTCCCCAAACATCACTGGTTTTTAGGTGAAGCATCACTTCCCCTGGGAAGGTTTCTGCGATTCTGATGACTATCTTAGCCAACACACCCAGTCCTGGGCTCCAATAACAAAGCTTGCCACTACATCATGTTTAGCCAGAGAATGTATTTTTGGGGATTATGTCTCTCTCACTGTGACAGTAATGACAATACAGTCCCATGTATATTGTCAATGTCTAAAGAATACTTACTGAATAAATTTACACATCCTGAATTTACCAAGCATGCACAAAGGTACTTTCTTCATATTTGGACTTAAATTCATATTGCTCTTTCACTGAATATGCTTATTGAATTTTCTTATCTATGACTCCATTACTAGAAAATTGTGCATTTCTTTGCTGTTTTTAAAAAAAAGAGCTATTTTTATTAAGTCATATTGTGAAGTGATCTTTACAATTGTGACAAGAATTGTAATTGCTTTCTGTTTCTTGCTTTTTCTAAAAAGTAATTGTATTTTTATTGACTGTGTTTCCATCTTCACTGTTATCCATTAATACAATGTTAAATGGATTTTTGGGTTTATGTCAAAAACTGCTCCACAGTAACTTTCTCAGACATCAAGAATTAGTTTCTATAGTGGGGGTTTGAATGTTTTAATTTTCAAATAGTGTTTCAGTGCTTATAATCCCCTATCAATAAGTAAAAAAAAAAAATCCCTTTGAAACCACAATTTATTTGTAAATAGTTTGCTTTTATTGCTTTTTTCCTGTACTTTATGCATACTGAAGTAGGAAGAGCATCGCATCTACTAGTTCACCCAGTTCATACTTTTAAAACCACAGGGTGGCAGTCCTCGTTCCGGGGAAGCAGTGCTGACCATGGCGCATGGCTTGCCTGAAAACTATAACCTTCCAGGGAATGTTGGGTCATATTAAACATATGTATTAGAATAAATTGAGAAGTAGTGAATAAACTCAGAAGTAGTGGAGAAGACTGTTGCAGTCCACCCACTCTTCTGTCATCCTTTCTCCTTCTCTCTCAAGTTGCGTATGCATCACTACATAATCTTACTCAAGTCAACCTGCTATGGGCATAGGCGTTGCTCAAAGCTCAAAATTTTTTTTTTACAATATATTACACAGTACTATAAGGTGCAATTCAATAAACTAATTGACAATGACATATAAAAACTGATTTCTGTTTATCTTACAATGAATATTTGAAAGGAGGCAGAGATTTCTAATGAATGATCTTATACAGCCTGTCTTTTGCAGTGATGAAGGAAGAAATAGAAACACATGTGCATACATGCACAAATACACTCACACACATGCAATGGGTGCTTGTCTTTTACAACTGGGGTTAATGATGTAACTGACATAGTTTCTGGGCATTCCTTATATTAGGATTCCTAATTAAAAACCCATCTATTTACACTTATGACATCTCATGTACATTTTAGAGGCTTTACAAAATATCTGGGTTATAACATATATCTCATTTATCTGATTATGATGTAGGTAGGTGAAATCTTTTTCTCTCAGAGAAAAATGTAGCTAAAATTTCACAAAGGAAAATATTATTAATGTTGCAAAACTTTTCATACTTTTCTCTCAGTCAATGGTAACTTCAGCAAGTTGTTTAAATATAGTAATTCTTAAAGGAACTTAGCTAAAAATGGTAAATTTGATAAATTTTCATGTAAACTTCTTTTACATTTGCTTATACACTCATATTCTCACTTATAGGTTCTCTAAACCAAAAAAAGCTCTCTGCGACCAAAAAAAGGGCCCCAACAAATTAGATTGATTTTCTCGTGAAAGTCAAAGAATATTTTCTTAAAAGATGGAAACATGATCCTAATGGCAGTCGAATGCAGAAACCCTCTTCTCTTTGAAAGAGCTGGCATTTCAGTGTCTCTGTGTAGGAACAGAGGTTTGAGCAATACAAACTTCGACTTTTTTTTTGTAGTTTGCTCCAGCTGCAGATTAATGAATAAACAAGAGATCCTCGGTGATTTACACTCAAAGTCATGAATGAATCTTTACAGTAATTATATTTGGAAAAAGCAAAATAAATAACAAAGACTGTTCTGGGCCAAGGACCTCAGAGAAAAGAGGAGAAGTAACAGGTTATTTCATTTTCTTATTTTTCTTAATGCTTTATTGAAAGAAAATCAACATGCAAAACTTACAAATAGTTAAAGTGTATGATTTGGTAGGTTTTAGTGTACATACACTCATCTGAAAACTTTAACACAATCAGAGGAGTGAACATGCCCATCACTCCCAAAGGGTCCTTGCTCATCCTCGTTCATCCCCGTGGCCCCCTGTGACCTCACGCTCTGCACTCCTCCGTTTCTGTCAAACCCTGATACACTTTCTGCCACTAGAGATTAGTTTGTTTTCTTGTAGAAGTTTAAATAATACAGTAATGCAGGGATTTTTTTGGGGGTCGGGTGTCTGGTTTCTATCACTAAATGTGGATTTCAAATTTATCCTTGCTTTCATGTGTGTCAGTAGTTCATTCCTTTTTACTTCTGAGTAGTATGCCGATGTTAGTGGACCTATGAGGTCTTCCCAGTTTGTGACTATTACAAATAAAGCTTCTATGAAAAGTCGTGTATTGGATTTGTATGCAAATATTCTGTCATTTCTCTTGGGTAAATATTTGGGATGAAATGAAACGGTTAGTTGATAAGTGAGGTGTACCTCTGACTTTTAAAGAACCTGTCAAACTATTTTCCAATGGGCCTTTAGCATTTCACATTCCCATTATCAGTGTAGGAGAGTTCCAGTTGTTACACAAAAATGCCAAACCTTCGCATGATCAGTTTTTAATTTTAGCATTCTAGAAGGTATGTCATGGCATGTCATTCTTGTTTTGATTTACAACCCCCTAATGACATACGATGTTGGGCATCTTTTCATATGTTTCTTTGACATTTGCATATCTTCTTTAGTGTGGAATTTGGTAGATCTCTTGCCCATCTTTTAAGTTGAGTTTTCCTATTGTTGAGTAGTGAGAGTTCTTTTCTTTTTCTGGACAAGGTCCTTTACCAGACATATGATTTTAAGATGTTTTCTCTAGGAGTGTGGGTTTTCCTGTTTCTGAATGGTGTCCTTTGGGCAAAAGACATAATTAACTTGGATGAAGTCACCTTTTACTTTGTGCTTTGGAACCATATCTAAGGAACCTTTATTGAATCCAGTGAGCAAAGATTTTAATTTTCTTCTAAGAGTTTCAGCTTTTACATTTAGTTCTCTAATTAATTTGAGTAAATTTGTTTATGGCATGAGAAAGATGCCTAAATTCACTCTTTTGCATATGGATATGCAGTTGTCTAGCACTGTTTGTTGAAAATGGTATTCTTTTCCTGGTGAATTGTCTTGGCACCCTCCTTATCAACCTGTATAGTGGGTTGAATAGTCCCTAAAAAGGACTGAGTACTAACCCACTGATCTTGTAATTATGACCTTGTTTAGAAAAGTGTCTTTGCAGATGTAATTGAGCTAAAAGTTTTGAGGAGGCCCTAAATCTGGTCACTGGTGTCCTTATAGAACGGAAACAATACACAAAGAGACACAGGGAAGAAATTCATGTGAAATGGAGGCAGAGATTAGAATCATGATGCCATGAACCAAGGAATTTCAGGGGCCAGCAGAAGCTGAAAGAGGTTTGGAAGGATTCTCACCATTTCTTTCTTTGTTTTTGGGACAGTTTTTGTGTGGGGAGGCTTTCTGGTTATTAGACAGTGTTTTGGAAAAACTAAATTTGGTGAGAAGAAACACTGTTGGCAGAGAAACTAATGAACAGGGTCACTGGAAGGTTTAGAAAAGCACAGAAGAAAGATCTGATGGAAAGATTATCTGCATGATGTTCCTGGGGGACATTTAAGATATTCGTGGTGACTATATTACTTATACTACTAAGAGAACAATCATTCCTGGTTTGTTCCTAAATCCTTGATTGTGTCTTTAGCTTTATATAATTTTGTATTATTGTAGGACAACATGGAGACAGAGAAGGGTCAGGAACCACCAGGGAACAGGCCACCAAACATTCTTTAGTACAAATTAAGTGATGGGAAAAGGAAAAATATTTGCCAAACACTTGATCTTTGAGTCACTTTTCTTAGCCCTAAAGGCCTTTCAAAACTTAAAGTGATCTTTAACCACTTAAAATGTTACTGATCTAATATATCAATTAAAAGACAGTGATTATAAGAGTGAATTAAAAACAAGACTCTCAAAAGAAACTTCAAAATTTCTTCTGTTCCATTCTTCTTTTCCTCTGTGTGTTCCTAATAGATTATCTACAAGAAAGCAACTTTAAATACAGACTCAGAATAAAAGAAAAGAGATCAACATTTATCATTCTAACACTAATTTTAAAAAAAGGTAGAATCCCTATTTTAATTTCCAGCTTAATTATTATGATTTCCTTACATTTCCTTCCTTTGGTTTTGGTTTACTCTTCTTTTAGAGGTTTACTAAAGTGGAAGGCTCTTTTACAGATTTGAGCACTTGCTTTTTTAAAAAATAGGTGTGTTTATTGTGTTTACACATTTCTCTCTATGCACTGCTTGAGTTGCTTCCTGTAAGTTTTGATATTTTTTGCTTTTGCTTTCATTCATCTCAGAGTATTTTCTCATTTCTCATGTGATTTATTCTTTAAAACACTGGCTGTTTAGGAATGTCTTGTTTATTTTTCATATAGTTGTAAATTTCCCAAATTTACCTCTTACTTATTTAAATTGTATTATATTGTGGTTGAAGGACATAATTTGTGTGATTTAAATCCTTTTCAATGTAGTGATGCTTGTCTTATGGCTTAGTATGTAATGTGTCCTAGGAAGTTTCCATGTGTATTTGAGAAGAATGTGTATCTTGCTGTTTGGTGGAGTGTTTTATAGATGTGTATTAGGTCTCATTGGTTTATATTGGTGCTCATATCTACACTTGATAATCATCTGCCTAGTTTTTCTGTTTATTATTGAAAGTGAGTATTAAAGCTCCCCACAAATATTTTTTGAATATTTTTTCTTTTATGTTTTTCAGTTTTTACTTCATGTCCTTGGGGCTCTTTTGGTAGTTGAATATATATTTATAATTATTATCCTTTTTGAGTTTTATCATTATAAAATGCTTTTTCTTGCTTCTTGTAACAATTTTTGTCATTTGGTGTTTTTTATCTGAAGTTAGTATGGGCACTTCAGCATCATTTGGTTGGTACCTATTTGTGAATCTTTTCCTTAAAACCTACTTTGGTTTTGAATCTAAAGTATGTGTCTTGTAGATAGTATAGAGTTAGATAATTTTGAAAATGTATTCTGTGATTCTATACCTTTTCATTGAAGAGTTTATTCCATTTGTATTAAATGTATTACTGGTAAGGTAGGATTTACGTCTACCATTTTGCTATTATGTTTGTATGTGTCTAACATCTTTTTTGTTCCTTTGTTCCTACTTTACATCCTCTATACATTAAATCAATATTTTTCTGTGATTTCATTTAAATTCTCTTGTTTCCTTAACTATAAATTTTAGTTATTTTCTTAGGTATGCTGGGAATTACAATGAACATCTTAACTTTTAACAAGCTAGTTCTGAATAGCAAAATTAATTTCAGTAGTAGGCAAAACTGTTCAAATGCTACAGTGTGCCATTTGCCTGTCTTGGTACTATTATTGTCATAAAAATTACATCTTTATGCATTCTAAGCTCAGCAACACAATTTTATTATAGCTTTATGCAATTGCCTTAAATCAGATGGCAAAAAAAGTGTTACAAAAAGAAACATAATTTATATTGTCCTTTATATATTATGTATTTACTATTATTGGTGCTCTTAATTTGTGTGGATTAAAGTTATTGTAAGTGTCCTTTCTCTTCATCCTGAAGGTCTCTCTTCAGCGTTTCTTATGGCGCAGTTCTATTAGGTACAAATTTTCTAGTATTCTTTTGAAATCTGGAAACATTCTTTAAGGGTAGGTTTGTTGGTAACATAATCTTTACAGTAATTAAGAGTGTAATTATAATACCATGTCTTTTGCCAACTTGGGGAATCTTTCAGCCATTATTTCTACAAATACTCTTTCAAATTCACACTCTCCTCTCTTGGGAATCTGATTATGGGATATTAACTGTTATTGTCCAAATGGTCTCTGAAATTCTCCTCATTTAGTTCTCTATTTTGTTTCTGGTTTTCACACTGAGTAACTGTATACTTGAACTCACCGATTCTTTCCCATGTGATCATCTATTCTACTACTAAATACATCGAACAAGTTTTTTAAAACTTGGTTATTTATTTACAATACTACAATCAAATTTGATTTTAAAAAATAACCTCTATTTCCTTGCAGAGAGATTATGTGTCTATGTTTGTTTCCAGAAAATTTGTTATTTCTTGTTGAGGCATTTTTATCACAGCTCTTAAAAATCCTTGTCACATAAATCCACATTTTTATGGGGTCATCGTTTTGTTATATTTGCTGCCTCTTCACATGTGTGTTGTGATTTCCTTGTTATCCCTGTGACAGGTGGTTTTTTTTTTTTATTATATCCTGGACACAATGGATATTGTATTATGAGACTCTAGATCCATTTTAATCTTCTTTTTTTAAATAGGCGCTTCATTGAGGTTTAGCATGAGGACTGGGTGGATGTTCATGGTCAGCTTCATGTTCAGCTCTGCCAACACCAACCTGGTAAAACTGTGCACTGAAACCATATTGCTTCAATGCAGATGTCTGGAGTGGAATATCAGGTCCCATCTCAGTTTCACTGATGCCTCCACAGCGAAAGATGGAGAGTGACTCACATAGCTTCACTGCCTCTGATTGTAGAGTCTTATGATCACCTCCCAGCTGGGCCTCACCGTCACCAGGGAAGGGAATGACGAGGGATAGTTTATTCCACTTTGTTGCTATAGGAAGTGGGGAAATCAGTTTCTGGTGGAACTGATTAATTTGTTAACTATAAGGGGGAGCAGAGAGTGTCACTTGACAATTTCCCAGTTCATCTTTCTGTCTCTTTGACTAGGTGGCAGGTTGATATATAAGTTAAATTACAGATTGGACCTGTTTAACACCAGTAGTGGGGAGAAAGTGAACTTTTTATAAGCTCCAAATTACATATCTGTGTTCAGTCTCTTTAATGCTGCACATGGGTGGAGGCCCAACTCTCTGTTAGGTCCTAATGACATGTTGGGTGGGGGAGGGGAAGGGGAGGTCTAGTGGTGACTAACCACACCTTGTACCACCTGTAAAGTCTCATTGTTGCTAAGTGTGGGAGAAGATTATCTTGCAACTGGACATCACCCAGATTAACCTGGTGTGGTAATTGGAGTGCATTCTAATTTGCCATACTGAGGAAGAAAGACTGGTTTCCTGTTCAGCCTCACCAAAATCACTTGAGTGGAGATTGAAACTTGTCACACTTGCTTCCATAGGCCTGGGGTGTGGTAGGATGGAAGGTCACTTTCTACCGCTTTGTTCACAGTCTCTTTCATGACAGATGGGGGTAGACTTAACTCTTGGCTCCGCTGAAACCCAGGGTGTGTGTTGGAGGGATTTGTTGGTGTTTCCCTGCAGCAGAGTAAGTATTGCCAAAGGGGTTTGTTCTTGGCCTCACCTGTCTCAGTCCTCTGGCAATGTGAATGGGGCTCTTCTTCAATACCTTATTTTTATTTTTGATGAATCTGTGTCCTGCAGGAGATTCTTGATGGGAGGCTTCTGCAGGGACCCACCTGAGGTACAAGGAAGGCAATAAATAAACGGGGGGAGCTCACTGCCATGTTGCTCCTCAAGTCCCGAGGTCCCTAGGCCGTCCACCTATTTCCATCTTTAAGAGACTTTCTATGCATGTTTAATTTGTTAACTATAAGGGGGAGGATGTGAGAGGAAGGAGTCTACTTCATCGTGGCAGAAAAATAATTTCATACGCATTTTTTACTGAGATGTTTCACATTTTACAAAATAAACTGGAAATTTACATTTTAGCACCACTTGAGAATAGCCATTTTCCAAGGCTTTTAATAAGCAAGAAGGGTAAGAGCTCTTTACAACATTCCTAATATCTCAATAGCACTTAATTTTGGATATGATGAAATTAATAACTATTTGTATATTTTCTGCTAAATTTGATTTCCTTTTAGGCAAATTTTCCTTTTGAATTATTTTTATGTCCTTCTGCTCTATATTAGAGCTCTTTTTATAATTTAGGTATCAATCTAACACTTTTTATTACTAGCATGTGGTATATTTTTGTTTATAAAATGTTTTATTTATATATTTCATTTTTTGTACTATATTTTTTGACTATATGTAGTTTCATATTCCTTTCTCAAAGGACTGGATTAAGAGTGAATCTCACTTAAAATTGAGAGTTGTCATACAGTAGTTCATCCCTTACTGTGTGAGATCTGTTCTAAGACTCCTAGTGGATACCTGAGACCTGGGGTAGTACCAAACCCTAGCTATATTATATTTTTTCTTATACATACATATCTATGAAAAAGTTTAATTTACAAATTAGACATAGTAAAAGGTTGACTAGAATGAACAATAAAATAGAACAATTATAATAATGTACTGTAATAAGTTATTTTCAAGAATGTGTTCTTTCTTAAAATATGGTTGTATTATACTCTTATGATGATGATGTAACATGATCAAACACCTACATGAGGAGGTGATGTGAGTGAATGACAGGCACTGTGACACAGGCTACTGTTTTTCTTCCGACCATACATCAGAGTAGGAACCATCTGCCTCCAGACCACAGATGACCGCAGATAAGTGAAACCATAGAAAGCAAACCGATGAATAAGGGTAGACTATTGTAATTTTATAAAGTATTTTTTTGCTATTTTAATATGTATAAAATGTATTTTAAAGTTGCTTTCACCTCCATGTCTCTAATTTTTTATAAATATTTTTGTAATAACTTTTTAGGTAATAAATAGGTAATATATTTCTGCATAGCTATCAGGTTTTAGTTCTTTTAAATCTAATATATTCTTGTACATAAATATGTCCCAGAAACTGCATTCTACAAAAATGAAAAATAAATGTAAAATGACATTTCAATCTTACTATTATGTCTGGCAATCATTGTTTCTGTTGGTTGCTGAAACACATGAACTCTTACAACTCTTATATTAAAAATAGTAGTTGGGATCAAAATATTTTATACTAACTTCCAGTCACTTTTTCTTATGAATCCATACTCATATTACAACAACTCAAACATGCACAGATCTCTCTGAAGTATTTGTCTTCAAACAGTTATATGGAATAACTTGTACTATTATTGCCCCATAAAAAAGAAAAAATAACCATGACAATAGTAATAATAATAATGTAATATGAAGCTTGTAGAATGCCGATAATCTTCTCCAGTTTCAGGAAAGTTGCTCAGGTCTCTGAGCTCATTTACTACAATATACAATATAGTATTTTTAACTAAGCTACATCACCAAGACTTACTTATAACTGGAAGCACCTTTACCCAATGTCGCCTGTCCCCAGCCTCGCTATGGCAACCATCAATCTGTTCTCTTTATTTTTGAGTTCCTTTTTTGACATTTATTTTAGATTCCACATATAAGAGAGATCATACAGTATTTGTCTTTCTCTGACTTATTTCACTAAGCATAATGAATTCAAGATCCATCGTTATTGTCACAAATGGCAGGATTTCCTTCTTTACAATGGCTGAATAATATTTCATTGTGTATATTTATGCATGCCACATTTTACTTATCTATTCATCCATTAATGAATACTTACATTGTTTCTATGTTTTTGCTACAGTATACATAATGCTTCAACCAACATCAGGGGTGCACAAGTAATTTTGAGTTAGCATTTCATTTTCTCTGGATGAATATCAGCTGTGGAATTGCTGGATCATATGATAGTTCTACTTATATTTTTTGAGGAGCCTCCATACTGTTTTCCACAGTGATTGCACCAATTTATGTTCTCACCAAATGCACAGAAGCGTTGTGTTTTATGCATATCTTGCCAACATTATAATTTCCTAAATTATCCTTCTCCCTGGTTTATTTAGAAGAGAACCTTTTAATTAATTAATTAATTAATTAATTAATTAATTAATTAATGTATGTTTTATTTTTATTTTGGTGTCATTAATATACAATTACATGAGCAACATTGTGGTTACTCCTATCCTCCATTGCAGTCTCTGTCCATCAGTGGAGTAAGATGGTGTGGAGTCACTATCTGTCTTCTCTGTGCTGTACTGCCTTCCCCATAACCCCCCTACATTATGTGTGCTAATCATAATGCCGTTTAATCCCCTTCCCCCTCTCTGCCCACCCACCCTTTCTCAGTATGTTTTGTTGTTTTCACTGGTTTCCCAGCCGTCCCCTCCCCATCCCCTACACCTGAGGGAACATTTCCCTACCCGCAGAATGCAGCCTCGTCTCCCTAGCAACAAGGTTCCCGCCGTAGAGCGAGCGGCTCTAGGTCTGAGGAACGTGGTGTCGTAAAGCCGCGAGTGTCGTAAAGCAGGTGCGGTGCGGGGAGGCGCAGGACGTGGCTGGAACCTTCGGATGGTCGCAGGAGGAGCAGAAGGATGGCCCCGGGTGTCGGCGCGGAAAGCCGATGAGCCGGCGGTGCAGCAACGGTGAGTAGCGGAGGGAACCGGGGAGCGGCGGAGTCAGGGGGAGCCGGGCAGGCGGGTCGGCCGGAGCAGGGACGGCCAAGTGGAACGGAGCGCTCTCTGCCTCGCTCCGCTGCCGTAGCCGCCCCGAGGACGCCCCGCTCTCCCTGAGCCGTCGGGTCTCTTCCCCGGTCTCTTTCCGGCTCGCCGCTCCTGCCGCCGCTGCCACCCCCCGGGACGTTTTGCCGCCGCCGCATCCCCTGCGCTGGGCGGGCGGCCGGGACACGGCCGGCCAGTTTTCTGGTCTGGGCGGAGCGGGTTTTCCCTACTCTTTAGCCCCTCGCCGGGCCGGGCCGGGCTGCGGGCTGCATGTCGTCCCGCGCGGACCGGGCAGGGCCGACGGCGATGAGGTTGGGACCGGCCGGTGAGGCGGCCCGCGGAAAGGAGGGCGGCGGGACAGAGGCGTGGGACCCTCAGCGGCCCCGCTCCTCGGGTCTCGGCTGGTCACGGCGTGGCGAGCCCCGGGAGTGCGGTCCACGTTCCGTGGGGAGCTGGCGCGGCGGCCGGGGGCCCCGGGCACGAGCTGGCACCTACTTGCCGCCGTGGGAGACCAGAGCTGGCGGCGAGCCGGGCGGCAGGTGCCTTTGCGGAGTTGTTACCTGGTCTCAGGGGCGGAGAACCACCACAGACGGATCTCCTCGCCCGGGAGCGCTGCTTTTCCGCGCCGGGATGGCGCTCTGCGTGGACGCCTTTTTTCTCTTTGGTGTTTTCGAAAGTTTCGGAAGTTGTTATCCGGCCAGAGTCGCGGAGAGCTGCACCCCGGTAATGGAGCTTGGATGCCGCGCTGGGTCTGGGGTCGCAGGCGGGTGGGGGAGGAGGCGGACGGACCGAGGGTCGCGCGGGTCCGCTGCTGGCTTTGCATTTGCAGTGTTTATTGATTTGTGTGAGTTGCTTGCAATGTCTGCTTATCTCGGGGGCGATTCTCTGATTTTCTCTACCTCTAGGGCAATAAAGGTGCCTCTGTTGATGGGATTGCTGTACCTTCCAGTAAAATGAGGAAATGTGTGTTTGAGTGCCAACTCTCTGCCACTACCCAGGCTCCCTGGCTCCCTTTCTCCCTCCCCTCCTGGATGCGAAACGCGAGTTTCTGTAACCTTTCCTGGCAGTTTTAGATTTTGTGTGGGATTTCCTGTCTAGAAGCAGATACCAAGATTTTAACTGGTTCATGATGTTTCCTTCCAATTGTAAACACTTATAATATATTGGGCTAACACTGAAATCACTACTTTCATAAATGATTTTTAGTTATTTGAGTAAATATTCACTTTTTAATATTTTACTTATTTTTTATTTTGGTATCATTAATACACACCTACATGAGCAACATTGTGGTTACTAGATTTCTCCCTGTTATGAGGTCCCGAACACATACCCCATTACAGTCACTGTCTATCAGCATAGTTAGATGCTATAGAATCATGACTTGTCTTCTCTGTGCTATTGCCTTCCCCGTGCCTACCCCCCCAACCCCCTACATTATGTGTGCTAATCGTAATGCCCCCTTTCCCCCTTATCCCTCTCTTCGTACCCATCCTCCCCAGTCCCTTACCTTTGGTGACTGTTAGTCCATTCTTGGGTTCTGTGATTCGTTTTTTTCTTTGTTCTTATACTCGACATATGAGTGAAATCATTTGATATTGTCTTCCACCGGCTGGCTTCTTTCACTGAGCATAATACCCTCTATCTCCATCCATGTTCTTGTAAATGGTAGGAATTTGTTTTCTTCATATGGCTCACTAATATTACATTGTGTATATGTACCACATCTTCTTTATCCATTAATCTACTGATGGACACTTATCTTAGCTATTGTAAGTAGTGCTGTGATAAACATAGGGTTGCATATGTCTTTTTCGGACTATGATTCTGTTGTTAGGATAAGTTCCTAAGAGTGGAATTCCTGGGTCAAATGGTATTTGTACTTTGAGCTTTTTGTTCAGTGGACGTGGTCCTGAACATTTCAACACATGGACCAGCGATGACTGGCCCATCTGGCACCTTGGGGAAAAGGCTTGTAAGCTGGCCTCCTGTGTGTCCCTGGAGTAATAGCAGAGTTGGCCTCCAGAGATCGCAGTAGTGTACCCAAAACGTCCCAGAGGTAGGAGCATCTTATGGGGAAGTTTAGTTTTATCTTTATGGCCAGTGCATGTACCTCCCATAGCCCTATCTACTGACCCATCTGTAGCTCGCACAGAGAGGGGCGTGAAAGTCTGGTACACTAGACCAGGACGAGATCCCATTCCTGCCACTGTCCAGTCACAGGATCACTCTCTTGTATGCATTCTACCTGATGGACAAGATTTGCCTATGCTGCTGTCATTAAAGCAGGTATCTTATCACCCTTAAAGTTATTTTCTTCTACAGTCCTTGTGGCCTGGTATGCGCACCCCCTGGCTGCAGCTTTCCTGTCATGACTTGTGTGTACTCCCTACCCGTTCAGCTGCTGACCACCTGTGGAACAGGCCAGCTGTGGACTTAATGCATAGGAGTTTGCACCTGGCTGAATCCTTGGCTTGAGGATTATCATGATTTTATGTTAATAGTCTGGTTACGGCGCTCCAGTTTTCTCGCATGGGGGCCCTTGTGGAAGATGAGGCACGAGGAGATTGTGAGTCAAAATTTTTGGAGGATTGGGCTGTTGGTAAAATTGCAATATTTCCGGAATCCCTCACCTGGCCTTAGTGCATCTCCATATCAATAGGTGTTCCCAAGGGGAGGAGAGTAGAAGTAGACCATCTCCATATCAATAGGGAATCATTTATTTATTTATTCATTTATTTATTTGGTATGATTAATCTACTATTACATGAGCAACATTGTGGTTACTAGACTCCCCCTATCATCAAGTCCCCACCATCTACAGCATTACAGTCACAGTCACTGTCCATCAGTGTAGTAAGATGCTACAGAATCACTATGTGTCTTCTCTATGTTGTACAGCCCTCCCCGTGCTCCCCCCCTACATTATGTCTGCTAATTGTAATGCCCCTTTTCCCCCCTCGTCCCTCTCTTCCCACCCATCCTCCCCAGTCCCTTTCCCTTTGGTAACTCTTAGTCCATTCTTGGGTTCTGTGAGTCTGCTGCTGTTTTTTTCCTTCAGTTTTTTTCTCTGTTCTGATACTCCACATATGAGTGAAATCGTTTGGTACTTGTCTTTCTCCACCTGGCTTATTTCAGTGAGCATAATACCCTCTAGCCCCATCCATGTTGTTACAAATGGTAAGATTTGTTTTCTTCTTATGGCTGACTAATATTCCATTGTGTATATGTACCACATCTTCCTTATCCATTCATGTACTGATGGACACTCAGGTTGCCTCCATTTCTTGGCTACTGTAAGTAGTGCTGTGATAAACAAAGGGGTGCATATGCCTTTTTTCAAACTGGGCTGCTGCATTATTAGGGTACATTCCTAGGAGTGGAATTCCGGGGTCGAATGGTATTTCTATTTTGAGTTTTTTTGAGGAACCTCCATACTGTTTTCCACAATGTCTGAACTAATTTACATCCCCCCCCAGCAGTGTTAGGAGGGTTCCCCTTTCTCCACATCCTCACAAGCATGTGTTGTTGTTTGTCTTTTGGATGGTGGCCATCCTGACTTGTGTGAGGTGATATCTCATTGTGGTTTTAATTTACGTTTCTCTGATGATTAGCGATGTGGAGCATATTTTCATGGGCTTGTTGGCCATCTGAATTTCTTGTTTGGAGAAGTGTGTGTTAAGACCCTCTGCCCATTTTTTAATTGGATTATTTGATTATTTGCTTTTTGTTTGTTGAGGTGTGTGAGCTCTTTCTATATTTTGGATATCAACCCCTTATGGGATATGTCATTTATGAGTATATTCTCCCATACTGCAGGATGCCTTTTTGTTCTATTGATGGTGTCCTTTGCTGTACAGAAGCTTTTCAGCTTGCTATAGTCCCACTTGTTCATTTTTGCTTTTGTTTCCCTTGCCGGGGAGATATGTTAATGAAGAGGTTGCTTATGTTTATCTCCAAGGAACTTTTGCCTATGTATTTTTCTAAGACTATTATGATGTCCTGACTTACATTCAGGTCTTTGATTCATTTCGAGTTTTACTTTTGTGTAGGTTTACACAGTGATCCAGTTTCACTCTCTTACATGTAGGTGTCCAGTTTTGCCTACACCAGGTGTGGAAGAGGCTGTCATTTCCCCATTGTATATCCATGGCTCCTTTATCGTACATTACTGACCATATATGTTTGGGTTAATATCTAGACTCTCTATTCTGTTCCACTCGTCTATGGGTCTGTTCTTGTGCAAGTACCAAACTGTCTTCATTACTGTGGCTTTGTAGTTTGGCTTGAAGATGGGAAACGAGATCCCCCCTGCTTTATTCTTCCTTCTCAGAATTGCTTTGGCAATTTGGGGTCTTTTATGGTTCCCTATGACTTTTAGAACTGTGTTCCAGTTTGTTGAAGAATGCTGTCAGTATTTTGATAGGGATGGTTCAGGGACCTGGTTTGTGTGTCAAGTTCTTGGGGGTTGTCTGGTCAGGTAAAACTACAGTTATCCCAGACGTAGTCATAGACAAGGTACAGGCTTTCCCCACCCCCTACCACTGTGGCAGTCAGTCGTACAAGAGTTTTGGGGTGTTTGGGGCTCCTGGAGGGTGTTTATTCCACACTTGGCACAAATTCTGAAGGCCTCATACCAGTCGGTACAAAAGGGCATCAGGTGGGACCATGATGAGACCTGTGCAGTTGTGTTTATTGCTGCTAAGCAAGCAGTTGAGGCCGTTATAGTCCTTGAGTGTAATGGATTCATGAAGGCCCTGTGAGCTAGATGTTCATGTAAACGGAGATGGTTATGGATGGGACCTTTGGCAGTGACTTGAGTGGACATGCCAACCTGTTGGATTCTGGTCACAATTATGGAAAGGAGGTCTGGTAGCTGTTAACAGAGGAGCAACTGGCTTCGCTGTATCACGCCTTGCTGGCTATGGAGCCCATCACTGGAAGAGCTCCGACCAAGGTAATAACCACCTATCCCTTCGCGGGGTAAGTGTGAGGCTGGACCCAAAGGTCAGGGAGTGGCATGGCACAGATGCCTACACTGGCCAAATGGGGGTGCGTACTTGCAGCAGCATAGCACCCTCTTCAATAGCCCCTGCGTGGAGATCTCCGATGCTTATTTGGGCAAGTGACATATACGAGTGGAAAGCAAGAACTTGCACTTGAGCCATTGGTAGACGAGAGTCTGTATCAGCAGGGAGAAGCCCCTGTACCTGAAGATGCTTGGTATACAGACAGCTCCAGGCCAGGGCTCTAACCATAAGACTAAGTCTCTAAACCATAAGACTAAGACAACATGGGCGTTAGAGGACGGAGAGGGGAAGAGCAGTCAGTGGACGGAGTCACGGGTAGTATGGCTCACGATCACCCAGGATTATCACGCCCTCCCCTCTAGTTGTGTGTACTGACAGCTGGGCTGTCTACCTGACTTGACCCTGTGGCTACCGACATGGTGCCATGCCAACTGGATGGTTGGTCACTGGCCCCTTTGGGGGCAAAAGCTGTGGCAAGACCTATGGGCCTTAGTCAGACTGAGACAGTTACTGTAGATCATGTGTCTGGCCATTTGCCTTTGGCATCCCCAGTGAGTGATGAAGCAGACACATTATTGGCTCACATGCGTTGGCTGGAAGGAAAGCCTGCCTCTGCTGTTTCCCAGTGGTTATGCCAGCATTTGTGGCACACATTGCCAAAGACAATGTGGGCTGTCGCCTGTTGGTGGGGCTTGCCATTAACCTTTGAAGAAGTCAGCAAAGCCCAGAGGGAGTGCCTCGTGCACTCGAAAAAGGGGACTTATATCGAGTCACGCAGCAACACGGGACATCTTTAAGGGGCTGATAACTCTTGTCTCAGGTGGCAGATAGACTATATTGGGCCTCTGCCCATATCAGAAGGATATTGGTATGCCATGACGTGTGTGGACACAGCTACTGGCCTGTTGGTTGCTTTTCCTGCATGACATGCAGATCAGCAAACCACCAAGAGGGGCCTAGAGCATCTCTTTGCAGCTTATGGCTGGCCACAGGTGATTGAGAGCACTCAAAGCACCCATTTGGCTGGACATTCGTTACAAGGTTGGGTGCAGCAATTAGAAATAGAGTGGAAATTTTGTGTACCATATAACTTACCAGGGCAGGCATGACAGAGACGTAGAATGGTTTGTTGAAATCTGACCTGAAGTCGGACACCAATAGTCTACGGGGCTGGTCAGTTCACTTATGGACAGTGCTACGGCGTTTGAATGAGAAGCCCTGAAGAGGAACCCTTGAGCCCTGTCAACAGCTAACACCCATATTGCTGCCTCGTCTCTAAAACTGTGTGTGCGAACCAAAGAGAACTTATTGAAGCCTGGATACGGCCAGCAGACCAACCTCCTGCTGCCAGCCCCAACTGTGTGTTATACCCTGAGACACTGTTGAGTGGACGTTTCCTGAACATTTCAACACATGGACCAGCAATGACTGGCCCGTCTGGCACCTTGGGGAAAAGGCTTGTAAGCTGGCCTCCTGTGTGTCCCTGGAGTAATAGCAGAGTTGGCCACCAGAGATCGTGGTAGTGTACCCAATACACCCCAGATGTTTGAGCATCTTACGGGGAAGTTTAGTTTCATATTTAGGGCCAGTGCATGTACCTCCCATAACCCTATCTACTGACCCATCTGTAGCTCGCACAGGGAGGGGCGTGAAAGTCTGGTATACTAGACCAAGACGAGATCCCATTCCTGCCACTGTCCAGTCACAGGACCACTCTCTTGCATGCATTCTACCTGATGGACAATATTTGCCTATGCTGCTGTCATTAAAGCAGGTATCTTATCACCCTTAAAGTTATTTTCTTCTACAGTCCTTGTGGTCTGGTATGTGCCTCCCTGGCTGTAGCTTCTCTGTCGTGACTCATGTGTACTCCCTACCTGTTCAGCTGCTGACTGCCTGTGGAAGAGGGCAGCTATGGACTTAATCTGTTTAGGTGTTTGAACCTAGCTGAATCCTTGGCTTGAGTATAATCATGATTTTATGGTAATAGTCTGTTTACGGTGCTCCAGTTTTCTCTCACAGGGTCCCTTGTGGAAGATGCAGCACGAGGATATTGTGTGTGAAAATTTCTGGAGGATTGGGCTGTTAGTAAAATTGCAATATTTTGAGAATCCCACACTGGCCTTACTTCATCTCCTTATCAATAGGTGTTCCCAAGGGGTGGGGTGTAGAAGTAGGCCATCTCCTTATCGATAGGTAATCATTTGTTTATTTTGGCATCATTAACCTACAATTACATGAGTGACATTATGGTTACTAGACTCACCCCATCATCAAGTCAAGTCCACCACCTACCCCATTACAGTCACTGTCCATCAGCATAGTAAGATGTTACAGAATCACTACGTGTCTTCCCTGTGTTGTACAGCCCTCCCCATGCTCCCCCCTACATTGTGTCTGCTAATTGTAATGCCCCTTTTCCTCCCTTGTCCCTCCCTTCCCACACATCCTCCCCAGTCCCTTTCCCTTTAGTAACACTTAGTCCATTCTTCGGTTCTGTCAGTCTCCTGTTGTTTTGTTCCTTCAGTTTTTTTCTTTTTTCTTATACTCCACATGTGAGTGAAATCATTTGATACTTGCATTTTTCCACCCGGCTTATTTCACTGAGCATAATACCCTCTAGCCCCATCCATGTTGTTACAAATGGTAGGATTTGTTTTCTTCTTATGGCTGACTAATATTCGATTGTGTATATGTATCCCATCCATCTTGTTTATCCATTCATCTACTGATGGCCACTTAGGTTGCTTCCATTTCTTGGCTATTGTAAATAGTGCTGTGATAAACAGGGGTGAATAGCTCTTTCTCAGACTGGGTTGTTGCATTCTTTGGGTAAATTCTTAGTGGAATTCCTGGGTTAAATGGTATTTCTATTTTGAGTTTTTTTGGGAACCTCCATACTGCTTTCCAGAGTGGTTGAACTAATTTACATTCCCCCCAGCTGTGTTAAGAGGGTTCCCCTTTCTCCACATGCTCGCCAGTATGTGTTGTTGTTTGTCTTTTGGATGTTCGCCCTCCTAACTGGTGTGAGGTGATATCTCATTGTGGTTTTAATTTTCATTTCTCTGATGATTAGCGATGTGGAACATCTTTCCATGTGCTTGTTGGCCTTCTGAATTTCTTCTTTGGAGATGTGTCTCTTCAGATCCTGTTCTCATTTTTTAGTTGGGTTATGTACTTCTTTGTTGTGGAAGTGCATGAGGTCTTTATATATTTTGAATGTGAAGCCCTTATCGGATATGTCATTTGTCAGTATATTTTCCCATACTGTAGGTTGCCGTTTTGTTCTACTGATGGTGTCTTTTGCTGTACAGAAGCTTTTTAGTTTGATATGGTTCCACATGTTCATTTTTTGTTTTGTTTCCCTTGCCTGAGAAAATATGTTCATGAAAAAGTTGCTCACGTTTATATTCCAGAGTTTTGCCTATGTTTCTTGTAAGAGTTTTATGATTTTCTGACTGACATTCACGTCTTTTATCCATTTCGAGTTTTCTTTTGTGTATGGAGTTAGACAGTAATCCAGTTTCATTCTCTTACATGTAACAGTCCAGTTTAGCCAACACCGTTTGTAGAAGATGCTGTCAGTTTCCCATTGTATGTCCTTGGTTCCTTTATCATATATTAATTGGCCATATATGCTTTGGTTTATGTCTGTGCTCTCTGTTCTGGTCTATTCATCTATGGGTCTGTTCTTGTGCCAGCACTACATTGTCTTGATTACTGTGCCTTTGTAGTAGAGCTTGAAGTTGTATAGCATAATCCTACCTGCTTTCTTCTTCCTTCTCATGGTTGCTTTGGCTATTTGGGATCTTTTGTGGTTTTGTGTAAATTTTAGGACTGTTTTTCCATTTCACCAAAGAATGCTTTTAGTATTTTGATAGGGATTATATTGAATCTGTAAATTGCTTTAGGCAGGATGGCTATTTTGACAATATTAATTCTTCCTACCCAAGAGCATGGAATGAACTTCCATTTAGTAGTGTTCTCTTCAGTTTCTTTCATGAGTGTCTTGTAGTTTTCAGGGTATAGGTCTTTGACTTCCTTGGTTTGGTTTATTTGTAGGTATTTTATTCTTTTTGATGCAATTGTGATTGAATTGTTTTCCTGATTTATGTTTTTGCTTGTTCATTGTTGGTGTATAGGAATGCAACAGGTTTCTGTGTATGTATTTTGTATCCTGCAACTTTACTGAATTCAGATATTATTAGTTCTAGTAGTTTTACAGTGGATTCTTTAGGTTTTTTTTATGCACAGTATCACATCATCTGCAAACAGTGACAGTTTAACTTCTTCCTTCCTGATGTGGATGCCTTTTATATCTTTGTGTTGTCTGATTGCTGTGGTGAGGAACTCCAGAACTATGTTGAATAAATGTGGGGAGAGTGGGCATCTTGTCTTATTCCCAATCTTAGAGGAAAAGGTTTCAGCTTCTTGCTGTTAAGTATGATGTTGGCTTTGGGCTTGTCATATATGGTCTTTATTATGTTGAGGTACTTGTCCTCTGTACCCATTTTGTTGAGTGGAGTTTATTCTTTATGGTTTGAGATATGAAGGCAGTTTTATCCACATCCAAATGACCATCAGTTGCTCTATTTATTAAAAAGTCTTTTCTCCAGATTATTATGGTTTTATAATTATAAAATAGTCATACATCATAGTATATCATGTTAACCCTAAAGGTCTTCCTTCCCTACACTCTCATAGGATGCTACACTGGAACATTTCCCCACTGGGAGGGAAGGATAAGGGACCCAGTAAGTACACACTGTGTGGCAGGCCCTCTGCGGGACGTTTACATGTGCATGTCTCAGTGAACTCCCCAGGGACCCATCAAGGGAGAAGATGGGGATGCAGAGACGAAACAACTTGCTAATGTTGCACAGTGGAGGGCTGGGAGAGGCCCCTCTTCTGCACACCATGCTGGGCTTGCCTAGCTGAGCCTGGGGTCCTGGAAACTCACACTTCCTTTTTTTTGGTAGTTCACAAAGAACATTAGTTTCAGGTCTCCAATATAGTAATTCATGTATACATTACAAAATGACCAACATATAAGGCCTTCCCCAAGGCTCTCAGACCCCTTCCCTCCACTGCACACACCCGCATCACTTCCAGCCCTGCCCTATTTCCCATCTCCAGGTGTTTTATCCTGTTCCTTTAGCCCAAGTGCCAATGAAACACCAAAGGGAAAAGCAAGCGACCAGGTTCCCAGAGCTGTGCTACGCACCTTCGCATGCATCAAGCTGCTGAGCCATCTGAGGTCAGAATTAATTAGCCCCTTAGATGATGAGGTGATTAGTCCAAAGTCCCCCAGCTGGGAGTGCAGGAGCAGGAGCCAGTGTAACAAGGCTGTGGGTTTAAAGGTCAGAAGGTAATTTATAAGGGACCCTGACCATTCGCAAATTCTTTTATCTGGCAGCTGCTATTCCTTCAAAATAAGTATTCAGTATTTTATATGCCATAAGAAATTACTGAGTACCTACTGTGTGCAAAGTGCTGGGCCTAAATACTTCACATCTAAGATCTTGCTGAGCCCTCACTGCCACCCAGCAAGAGCACCCATTTCACAGACGCGAAGACTGACCAGTCATCTAATCGTGGTCAGTAAATGTTTGCACCGAAACTCCCTCCCTACAGCCCTTCTATCTTGGAATCTCTCCAGTGCCCCCCACCATTCCCTCTCTCCTGGCCACACCTAGCCAAGAGCTTTTCCTTTTGCCCCTCTTGTACCCTGCAAATGAGTCTTCACACAGTAGTCCACACTATCTTTAAAAACACTAGACCGTCTATTTTAAGTATGGTATTTCAAGCCAGCATATAGGGTGGCGCGTATTCAATAAATGACCTTAAAATAAATTTTAATTTGGAGAAAAAACACCCTAGACGCTGTCATTTGCTCTATTAAGACCCCCTCACGATACGTCCAAGCTGCACCCCCAGCCTGCATATCCCTGCTTGTCCAGGCCCCTGCCTCCTGTCCAGCCACTGGCATGTCCTGTCTGCTCCAGTCTTCGGATGCTTCAAGCTCTTCCCTCCCAGGGGCTTCTACACGTACTGTCCCTTGGTCTGGAGGGTTCTTCCCTCAGGTTCCCACTGGGCCTCTCCACCCCTGCCCCACCAGCGTTGCTCTGCATTTTATCTCCTTGCTCCCTTGATCTTTGTGACTCGCAGGTCATGTTTACGTGTTTGTGTGTTCTTTCTCTGGACAGGGCCATCCATACGTGTCCTCTGTGTTCTCAGCCTGTGTAGCCCCTGAACACACTTGGTTCCTTGGCAGCCCCAGAGAGGTTAATCACCAGCCCACGGTCCCACAGAAGGGAAACAGGAGCTAGGATTCAGACTGAGGATGCAAAATGCACATACCTAACCCCTCTTCCCACCTGCACCTGCCATGCTTCTGGGCTGTCTTCTGTGTGTGGATCTCATGAATGGTTGTGGGTCCATGGCATTCCATGTGTGCACACACTTGTGTGCATGAGTGTGGGAGTGTATAATGCAAAGGAGGGCTCTACCCCAGTGGGGTGTTGCCTCTCTACTTGGAAGGCTTCTTGGGTGTCTCCACCTCCCATTCATTTCTGCCTGAGTCGGCATCAGCTCCTTTCCCGAGGGCTTGTCACAAGGCATGTCCCTGCTCCCCACGGAACCTCCTCCCTGCTTTGTGCTTCCCAGCCAGACCCCAATGTGACACGTTTAGTAAAATCAAAAGGCCAACCCCAGGACATTGTGCAAGCTTTAATATTGCATAGAAATTGCTGTAGTAACATGTTCCTTCAAGAAGTTTGACTTCCCCATTCTAGCATTCTGCTTATGATTGCATTTCTCATGTGGGTGAGACCAACACAGGAACAAGCCATGGAGAGCCTTCTCAGCTGTGTTTCTGCCCTAAGGGATAGGAATGGGAAAGGGCCCCTTAAATAACAGTGATTCACAATGTCACTTAACTCTCATCTTGGACTGCTCGTTTGTAATTGAATATGAGATAGATATTAGACTATCAAGGTCCTTTGGCTTATGTGAATCCATCCATTTATCATCTACCCTTCTATGAATTCACCCAGTCCATCCATTTATCCAACCTTTAATTTCATTTTTTTATACTTTATCCAGGCTACCTGTATAGTCCGTCAGTCCAAACACCTATTCTTCCATCCATTGATCCATTCAGTTACTCCATTCATCCCATCTACCCGTTCACCTACCTGTTTGTCCATCCACTGGTCATCTAATTATGCACCCAGCTAGCCAGCCTCTACCCAATCCATCAGATGTGCTGTGCTCCCATCATACTCATACCTCTAGCTCTCCATCTGTGTGTAGCCATCTCACCATCCAGGCTCCTGGCACATCCTTCTAGCTGTCTTTGGTGGCCAGGTGGGCTGCGGTGGCCAGCCGGGCTCCTGCCGCAGCTGTGCCTACAGTGGGGGAAGGTGTGGCTTTGGGGCCGACAGTGGCTCTAGGGCTGTGTGTGGGTGACAGGAAGGCTCTGTGTCTCTGTGTCCATGGGTGGCCACGCTTGGAGGAAGCTCCTCCTCCTCCTCCTTTTCCAGCACATCCAGCTTTGCAGAGGTTGTGGCAGCCCCTGGTTATATAGGTGGTGTTGATCGTGAGGGCACAGGCTGTGGGGTGAGACAGATGTTACATGGTCCCCTACCCCTTGCCCTAGCCCCCAGGGTGGGGCTTCAGGAGCATTTTGGGGGAGTCCCACCTTTTAAGAGTAGGGAGCCTTGGGTCACACTGAGCTGGATCCGCATCCCAAAGCTGCTCCAAGTCTCAGTTTACTATCTTTGTAGAATGGGAACAATCAGAATATCTGTGTCCCAGGGACTTCCGAAGGAATTAAATTAGAGAACCCATGTCCAGCAGATGGCTCAGGGCCAGCCCGCAGCGAATGCTCAATATACACCATCTCAGCTGTTTACTTCCCACCTATGTAGCTCGGAAGCCGTGCACAGCCCTGACCCCAGTACGGTTGGCTGGCTGGGCAGGTGGTTGATACGGTAGCTGACCAGTGTACAGACAGGCAGGAAGGGGTGAATGTGAAGGGATCAGATGGCTTACTGGATGGACGATGGGTGGTCCCGGGCTCTGCCCAGCAAGCACACTTCCCCAGCAAGATTTAAAGCCAGGAGACTGAGAGCCAGCTTCAAATCCCAGTTTGCATGGATGTCCAATGTGGGTTGGTTATATGGGTTTTTAAGGCTTGGCTTCCTTATCTGATAAAGGGACATCACTCCTTCCTTCCTGGTATTCTTGTCATCCAGAGATGCCCGTCAAGCCACAGGAGGTCCTTGAAAAACTGTCTTTTCCCTTCTGGTTCCTGCCTCCTGCCTCTGCTCCCCTCCTTGCTAACAAAGCCCCGCCATACAGTGGGAATCCTGCTGTTCCTGCCCGGACCTCCCGGCCCCTACAGAAAAAAGCCCAAACTTGTGGTGGCACGTGAGGCCCTGTGCAAACTCCTGAGTTTGGGTGTTCCATCCATAGCCGCCCACCCTTACCCACACCTTGGGGATGCCCCTGGGCTTAACTCTTGGCCACTTTTGACCTGTATCTCCCCACTCACCCTCGCATGAAACTCCCTCCATCTCCATCTCCTGGCTGCTGTCCCTGGGCAGGTCCCCCCAGCCCACATCTACTTCTCACTCTCTATTGCTCACACACAACTTGGCCTGTTGTTACAAAGATTTGCAGTATTATGTTCTGGTCATATGCATTGACTCTTGATCCAGATTACTTAAAACTTGGGTTCAAATTTAGGCTTTTATCTGTTAATTGTGTTTCTTAGATTCCATGCCTCAATCTCCTTTGCAATACAAGACTGGTAATGGCAGTATGTTATTATTAATTACTAATAACAACATATGGGTGATTATAGCAATATAGGGTTTTTATTAGATTCTATAATTTCCAGGCATATTATTTAAAACACTGCATGGCATATAATAAACTGCATGAACACTATTATTATTTCACGTGATCATAGAGCTCTCCTGTATATACTGATGGCCCACATAATCTGTGCCACTTATTGGCACATCAATACATATTGCCTTGTACAATTTATTGTAGTAACTTTTCATGGTCATGTATATTATATATTGTATTGTTTTTCTGGGGAAGATTTACTTTGTTGTATTTTCAATACTGCTTAGCAAAATGTTGGGCAGACATTCAGTATTTATCAAATTTTGTACAAAACATGCTTTAAAGACCAGAAAATTTCTTGGGCTCTTTCTAATCCTAGGAGAAGCTATTACCTGAGCAAGAGACACATTAGTTTTTTGGAGGTTTCTAATATTTAAAGTAACAAAGTTTCTCACCCAACTTTAGAGCAGCCACTTTGGGATCAATTGTGCCGACAAACAATACATTCCCTGGGGGTCCTGGTTCTGAGGGACTAATAAAGGCTTTTGTTGCCATCTTCAAGAACAAAAGTTAAATAGATGTTTAAGAGACACTCCAGAGAGATTGTTAAGAAAGTTGCAATGGGAGCATCAAACACGGGTCATCAGCAGGCTAAGGAAAAGAACCAGAGAGAAGGAACAGTGGTTGAATGGCATCCCTGCACTCAGCAGCCTGCAAAGGAGATATTTACATTTTCTTTCTCATCCATTATTTAAGAAGCCATATACTTTTCTCAGTATGGAGAACATAGCTCTCGTTTAACTTGAGGATTGTGTTTATTTTTTCATAGACCTTATTTCTTTAAAGAACCGTTTTAGGTTTACAGAAAAATTGGATAGTATAAATACATTGTCTCCATGTATCACATGCCAAGTTTCCTCTCTTAACATCTTTTGTTAGCATGATGCGTTTGTTACTATTACTGGGCCAATAGCGATACATTCCTATTAAATAAAGCCCATAGTTTATTCAGACTTCCTTAGTTTTCACCTAATATCTTTTTCTACTCCAGGATGCAGCCAGAACACTGTGCTACATCTAGTTGTCACATGTCCTTAGGCTTCTTTGGCTGTGGCAGTTTGGCACACTTGCCTTGTATCTGAGACCTTGACAGTTTTGAGGAGTTACAGGTCAGGTACTTCACAGGATGTCCCACTGTTGGAACTGGCCTGATGCTATTGGGAAGATCACAGAGGGAACGTGGCACCTTTATCACATCATGTCAGGGATACATGCCATCAACCTCACTTGTGATTGTTATTGACCTGGATCACTGAGAGAGTGTTTGTCAGTTTCTCCACTGTAAAGCCTTCCCTTCCTTTAGGATGGAGTATCTTTATAAGTCATTTTGAATTTTTCTGCAATAGGAGATTCTTCTCTTCTCCTTAACTTATTCAATCATTTATTTTTGTCAGTATGGATTCGTAGATATTTATTTTACACTTTGTATTGTAATCTAATACTTTTGAATTTATTTTGTTACCGAAATCGTCCCAGCTTTGGCCACTGGGAGATCTTCTAGTTGGTTTTGTTGTTTCTTGGACATACCTCATAATGTTAATATATTTATTTTTATTTCGTAACAAAGCATGTAAGACCTGAAATCTTGCCCTATCTGTTGATAAAACAGTACCTGTATATAATATTTACACAGTAATTGCTGAATGAGTAAATTAAAGAATGGTGTTAGGTCTTGGACAGAAGCAGGAGAAATAGTGTGAACAATTGTAGCGTGAGGTCTAGGTGATACCAAATTAGATGATATCTAATTAGAAAGGGAGAATGTGGTTTCATTAGAATTATTGGAGAAAAGTTAAGGAGTATATTATGGACAATTTATAAATATTAAAAGCTTCCATAATCATATGTTATTGGGCTACATGAGACTTCTTATAAAAATAGTTCAGGTCATGCAGTCACATCTGTTTCTACAATTGAAAACTAATATAGAGATGATAAACTGGTATGTACTATGAGGAACATTTTTAAATGGTTCCTTTGTCAAAAATATTTGACCTTGAAGAATCGTAGAGAAAAAATTATATATGTAAAACATAAACAAATTCAAACCTTGTGGGAAAATGACATAATATGTGGAATTCAAATAATACCTATAAGGGTTTATAGAAATAGAAAAAAAATCACTTTGGGCAGAGAAGATGAGGGGAGGGAAATGGAGAATAGATTTGAGAGGGGCTCTGAAAAGTGGCATACATTTGAAAAGGGCATAAATAGAGTTTGCATAGGGGAGAATGAAGGGAATTTTGTGTGAGTGACTGTCACGTGAAAAAGCGTAGTTTTTGGATTACGGTTAACGTCAGGAATTGCAGGAAGTGTTTGGATTAATGAGGCTGAACACAGACTTTAGAAACCCCTGACTGCTAAAAGGATGAATTTCAAATGTAAAAACTAGAAGTTTCTGAAATTGTAAACAATAGTGAACCAATTAAAATAGCGTTTAGCGTCATATAAATTAGGATAAATGATAAGGGGAAGAAATTAGAAATAGAATATTATTAAGCAGTTGTCAAGATAATCTGATTTAAAGATAAAATTTTGCATTAAAACCATGACAGGAAGATGAGATGTAAGCAGTAACTTTTTGGTGGAAGAAACTGATAACACTGAGTGACAGAAACAAGGGATCTAGGAGGAAGAGCTGAGATAGGGTGGGGTGGGTTAGAACTTCGCCCCTTCCATGTGAAATTGCTTACACCTACACATAAAATTAAATTCTACAAAATTCTGAATATTTTTATTTGTTCAAATTGGGCAAAATGAAAAGCCATGATCAGTTTCATTAATATCTGAGTTATGTTTATGAACTAGAGTCCAAGAGTGACTCAAGGTATTCAATGCATTAATTCCAGCTCCAAACACCTGACACGAAGCCCCCTTTTTGCATTCCCTCTTGCCAAGTAGATGAACAAAAGGAGAATATCTCATCATGTAAAACAGCTGTTGAATATTATCTTTCATCAATCAACTGAATTTCTATTATTGGTCCAATTGACATACACTTGGTTCATGAAGTAGACAGGATATTATTATTTTGAATCTTTATAATATTTTTAACTTTCTCCGTCATCATCCACAACAATGAGATTCATAGACAAGCTCTTCTTGCTAAGGATTCACAACTCAGGCAGAGTGATCAACAAAACTACTAAGTACACCCATCCATCCAACAGATGCACGCTTAAAATACCAGAAGAGAAGCTAGAGAATTTTAGTTTTGTGGGTATTTTAAGAAATTTTGAATAAACTAAGAAGAAAGGCCTTGGAGATGAGAGTCCTATCCTTCTTGAATATTTATGAAGTATAAAAAGTTTATACTCATACTATGGCCATTACTTTGTTGGAAAAATTGCAAATATGATAAAGATAAATGGTACATTTGAACAACTCAGTTATGTTTAATAAACAGTATTTATGTACTACGAGAGCACAAAACTTTACTTTCACAATTACAGAACATGAAAAGGATAAAAAGACTGTTTTTATCACTTAATAGAAAGAATTCCAATTATTGAGTCCAAGATCCTTTTATGACAATTATTCTTTTTTCCACATCTCTTCCTCTTCTCTATCATTTTTTTCACACTATATCTGAATTTTATCTTCAGTAGTCAATTTACACTAAGCAATGAAATGCCCCTTATAATGTCCTTCTTGAATTATGATCTTTTTTGATGTTTTGGCAGTCCTACTAATCTATAACATTCTTTTTTTAACTGATGTAATATTGGTAATAACATGTTTTTAAGTTTACAACATTATAATTCAACTTCTGTATACAGTACAAATTTATTACCATCAAAAGTCTGATTACCACCAACTATATACTTAACCCCTGCCACCCATTCTGCCCAGCCCCCAACTGCCATTGTTCTGAAATCAAGGGATAATGTAGGTCTGGATATTGGGGAACTTATCAAATCAAGATTTAGGTATCCTGCCTCTACATTCCGGCTTCTTCTCCTTGAGGCAATGTCTAAATACCATCAAAGACAATGCCAACAGAAGGCATCCAGTGCTTGGAAATACTGTTCTCTTTCTTCTGTTGTCATCATATTTCAGCATGCAGTGCACTCACTGGAATAATTTCCAGAAATGCCAATAGAAACATTTTTTTGTGTGGATAAATTGGTTTAAAAGAAAGAATATAGTTATCTTCACTGATTTTGAAGTTGCTCCATTAACACCTTCTACTTATTCTTAAAAAGTGGATGTTTTATACTGAGGAAGTATCCTAGAGTGCATGCTTTTCTTTTAGATCACTTTCCAAGATTTGGTAAAGGATCGTGAATTGCTCTGGCACAGATGAATAATAGATATTGAAGTATTCCCAATAAGTGAGAAGTAGTCTCTGGGCATTTATATTCCATATCATGAGAAGACTATTAGCCATAGATTGAACTTCATTTATTTACATCTGTTTTCAATGAAGTTGAGCATTTTGGCATTCATTCTTGTCTCTGGAACATGCATTTATTGAAGAAACCATTCTGACAAATATCACCTTAGAAGGAGATGTAAATACCTTGATTTAGGCTTTTGGGTTATAAGGGGAAAATGTTTTTAGTGGAAAATTCTGTTGATAAATCTACAGAATAGGTAGAAACCATTATTTGGCAATGTCATGAATATTGCTCATGGATTACTCATATTTAAATTTCATTCAACTCAGTCTCAAAAACATGAATAGTCTCTTACTTCTTTGTGAGAAATACAATCCGTCTTGCTGTGTCTTTGAAGGCATCTCTCACTTGTTTGTTTCGAAGTGTATAAATAAATGGATTAAGCAAAGGGGCAACGGACGTAGTGAGCACAGACACCGCTTTATTAATAGCTGCTCCTTCCTTTGCCGAGGGCTTGATGTAGATGAAGATGCAGCTGCCATAACTGATGGAAACCACAACCGTGTGGGAGGAGCAGGTGGAAAAGGCCTTCTTCCTTTGCTGGGCAGAAGGGAATCTGAGGATGGTCTTGGTGATGTATGTGTAGGAGAGGACTACACACACCAAGGTCACAGTGAGCATCAACGCAGCAAAACTCAAGGCAATTCGCTCTGTTAACACAGTGTCTGAGCAGGTTATCTGTAAAATAGGAGATGTGTCACAGACGAAATGATCAATCACATTCGAGTCACAGAATTCCAGCTGGAGGCCCAAGCCAAGGGGTGGGAGGATGAGTAACAGGCCTGCAATCCAACAGCAGAGAACAAGTGTACTGCAGACTCTGTTGTTCATGATGGTCATGTAATGCAGGGGCTTACAGATGGCCACGTAGCGGTCATAGGACATGGCGGCAAGGAGAAAAAATTCTGTTGTCGTAAAGAGGACAACAAAAAATAACTGGGTGGCACAAGCATTATAGGTAACTGTATTATCTCCAGATATTATGGTGTACAGGAATCTGGGGATGCAGACAGTAGTGAATGAGACTTCTAAGAAAGAGAAATTTCGGAGAAAAAAATACATGGGAGTTTTAAGATGGGAATCCCACAGTGTGAGGGTGATAATGGTGAGGTTCCCAGCCACACTCAATAGGTAGGTGATAAACAAAAATACCAGAAGCAAGAGTTGTAGTTTTGGGTCATCATTTCAATCCCAGCAGGATGAATGTGGTTATTGCTGTGTGATTCCTCATCACTGCCTTGTGCCAAGTCAAGAGCGATTCCACCTGAAGAGAGAAGTGTCGCAAGAAGCTGGCCCTGGAACCTGGATGCAAACACCGGGCAAGCAGCTCAGACACACTTCCTTCTTTTCCTTACTGGCCAATTGTTAACAGCAGTGCCTCTGACTTCTTACGAGGAGGCAGCTACAGGAAATATCTAAGACGTATCTTATGCTTATAATTCTCTGATTAGCAAGCACATTTACAAAAATGTCAAATAAAAGCCAAAGAAAACATAAATCATATGTGTAATTTGCCATTTCTCAGCAATACTGTTATGTTGGACAGATCTTATTTGTCCTTATCCTGGAGGAAATTAAGTCATTTCTGAAGTTTTCTTCTCCCCTCCTCATCTTTCTATGCTTGCACACCATACTGAAAAGTTCCATTTTCAAAATCAAGATCTATCAATTAGCATTTTTGTGTGTTTTACAATTTTTAGAGCAGTTTTAGGACCACAGCAATACTGAGCATAATGTACAGAGATTCCCCATATCCCTCCTGTCCACACATGTGCAGCCTACCCCTAGTGTCAGCACTCTCACCAGAGTTAATTTAAACTGTGTTAAACCACATTTGTTAAACTGATGGTCTCACATGGAGACATCAGAGCCCACAGTTTGCATTATGTTTCTTTCTTACTTTTGTCTATTCAATCGGTTTGGATGAATGTTTCCTTAGTATTTCACATTGAACTTCTTATGTTATGTTGAATTTTAACAACAGCACATTCATTTAAAAGTGTGTACTTTAAATTATCTCTAAGTAGTGAGACAAAACGTTTAAAATGCAAAGATGTATCTTTTTTTTTCATATATATCTACGCAAATGAAGGTATTTCTAAACCAGATTTGGGGACTGCTTAGGCGGAACTTTTCATTTCTGGAACCTGATCATCAGCCAGCCTGAGTCCTAGTGGGGCTAGTGGGGCTCCGTGGTGTGGGCAGGGCCCAGAGGGAGGCTCTGTGGCGTCTGCTCTCTGCGCCCCCTGATCAATCCTCCTCTCTTTGCAGAGCAGCAGTCAGAATCAGCGCCGGGGTATATGTTAGTGACCTCTTGGAACAATTTCTGCTGCTCCTCTCCTCAAAACATTTCTTCCCACAGTTTTAGCAACCAGCTCCCTAGCCCTGCTGCTTCTGTTCTTTGACTTTTAGAATATGCATCTTAGAGCAACATTCAGTAACAAGTGTGCACATATGAAGCAATCTTTGTGAATACTTTTTAAAGCACCCTGATTTCCTCATTGAAATTCCACATCGACTTTCCCAGGAGTTTTAAGACTCCCTCAGACATTCCTTTAGATAGGTGATGGGGAAATTCCCCTCACCTTCGTGTTCGAACTTATCCTCAGTGACATTCATATTTTAAGCAGCTGCGCTCATGTATCCATCCTGTAAAAGAAGATCTGGTTAATGCATTCTCGCTGGTGTTATACACTGTTAATAATAAATATATCAGCCTATAATATGTTTTTGTGTTTTATAAGGAGGAATAATTGATAGTTAAATGAGAAAATTTAGCCATAATTCAAGGGTTTGTAGGGAAACACTGAACATTTTATATGAGTGGAGAATTTAATTTCTTAAGTGGTCCAACAATTGTCCCAGTTGTACCCAATGTGTTTTCTGAATAGAGAACCAAAGATACATTAGGTTACTCTTTCCTATTGCTCAAGTGAGCAATCTACATTTATTCATCCAAATAATTTTTAATAAGCATCTATTATTTGAGGAGCATGATAATAGAGACTGTAGACCTGACCATTAGCAAGCTGCTCCTGAAGGAGCTCTCAGGCCACCAGTAGGAGAAAGTATGCCTTTTTAGTGCATACTCAGTGACATGGTAGCCCAAGAGAACAGTGGAAATGCAACTTTGTTAGCAACCCATGTTTCTTCTTTGGCAATCACTCTTTGTTATATTGGTAGCTATTCGTATTTTCCTATGTTCATTCAGTTTTCTAGGTTCTTCTCTTCCCATTAAAGTTGTCACAGTCGTCTGTCACCGTAAGCTGGGTGAACAAGGGTGTTGCTCAGGGTTCACAGACATGAAATCAGAACAGAAGAACCCCTCCTTGGAGAAGTGCTCCCTGCAGAGACAGGATCTTGCCATGTTCCTGCCAGAAGTAGCTGACGGGCCAAACTAAATGGCAGGTCGGGCTTGTATTTGCACTCCTAATTCCTCCCTGCTTCCCTGCCTTCCAGTGAAGAAGAGATCAAATGCTTATACTGGCTGCTGACACTGTCTCTCCAGCTCTCCCTCTCCTGCAGGTTCCAGGATCTAAAATTATTCCCTGCTTTCTTATTAAAACTTTAATTCTTCTCTATTGAGAGTAAAGCGGTGAACTCAGTGACATTTTTATTATAAGACTGCTGCCTTCCGGCCTGTACACCAGTCACACCGGTTGTCTCTGTTATATTGGAAACATTTCCCTGGGATGCTGAGAGCTACTCATTTATTTTAACTTTGGATCAATTAAAGTTTGACACAATTTTACTAAAGCAATTATAATATTTACCACCTTCCTCCCAGAAATATACTTTCCACTTAATGTTCAGAGGCAGGCCTTGATGACAGCCTGTGCAAGACTGCCCACGCTCACTGTGCCGGGGGGCGCTAGTAAGTGATCGAGATTCAGGTTTTTCTTTCATGAACTCCCTGTTTGATGATGACAAAATGTACTTGAGACACTTTGACCCTATTCATGTTTGGCAACAACCTCATTCAGCCTTCATGTGGGACAGTACAGTGGGTGCCCGTGGGCTGGATAGTTGAGATTCAAAAACAGTAAATGCTGCCTTCTCCCAAACGTTTCAAAATTGGTCTCAGTAACTGATGGAGAGTAAAGTGAGGTTCCCTGCAAGGTGATTTATAGTATTGGTATTACTTGGTATCTGTGGCGTTAGTGGATATTACTGGGTGGCAATGCCTTTTCCAACAGCTTTTGTTTTTCTACCTCTCAAGTACTTATGGCCTCCTCACTCTCTGTGACTGTCACTTTAAAAGGCAAAAGTGACCACGACAGACATTTCTAATTTCATATTCCTGCAGAATAACAGCCTATCAGAAATGGCTCTGGAACACTTTTCTGCAGTATCAATAATAATGAACTGAGTTCTAGAATTTTAAACTGGCTGTATTCACCCTCTGCCTATGTTTTGATCATTTAGGAAAATGTGCCATGGTGATCACATGCTCATCCCCCTTCCTGACAGGCTGTCCCCCAGGCCCCTGAGGGAACCACAGTGTGAGAAGCATTCAGTGGGTGAGGAGCTTTGTGGACACTTCTGCTCCCATTCTCACCACCCCTCCGTCTTTAACCTGTCTCACCCCCACACAAGTGCACGTGTGAGCATGGACACACACAGACACACATAGACACACACACACACACACACACACACACACACACACACACACACACACACACACAGTCACAGCTGAGTCTGACAACTGATAGAGCTCTCCTGGATTTTCACAGCTCCTGATAGAATGAGCCCATCTCAGTCCCCTCTTCCCTCACCGAGTCTATCAGTGCATTTGATTCTAGATGTCCCAGTTACTCTGCTAATTCAAAGGAATAAAAGAGAGGTGCAGAGAATGTTTCTCTCTAGTTTGTCAGAAGACTGCATCTGATCTTCCTGGGCAGAGAGGCAGGGAGGCAGGCTGCCCAGCAAATTCTATCAGAGCATCATTTCTTATATATGCATATTCTGTTACCAGAGCACAGGGAACATGTGAATGAATAACAAAATAGTCCTCAGTGACCCAGTTTCTTAAGTTACTAATGAACTGGTGGTAGTCTAACCAACAGTGTGAAAACACACGAGGCAGTGGAGACAGTGTCCTCAGAGACACTGAGGGTGGTTTGACGTCATCTAAATTCTGTTTCGATTTCTTTGTTGAATCTCTATATTTATCCTAGAATTATGCACTGTGTTTGACACCATATATGATATATTATTTATCTTTCACATCAATCTTAGGTAAAGTCAAAGAACAAAACTATCCTCATTTTGCCAAGGAGGAAACTGAGGAGCAGAGAAATGAAGTTCAGGATGCCCTGCCTGTGGCAGTGCAGGTTTTGAACAAAAGGTGGTGCTTGTCCCTATATTCAGGACACTGACCGTGTATGAAACTTTCTAACTCTTCTAACGCTACCTGTTATTCATTTTCATCCTCTCTCCTTCTACCTATGAGTTTTCAGGTAGGCAATTAAACAACCTACTTTCAGTATTTGAAGCAAAGGAGAGTTTTGCATCTGAAGCACTGGATAAACCATTGTCTGAAGCCAGAACAAGTTTATTGTTTTGTTAGGGCCGATTACTGCCCAGTGAACTTGAACAAAGCTTTTTTTCACTATCCTTTCTGTCATGTCTGCACATTTTCACTCTTGCACTCATGCTGTTCCTTGTGTCAAATGAGGGAGCAGAGGTGTGTTCCTGCTGCCTCGACTGGAACAGGTGTGTCTGCTGTCCCTTTACACAGTCCACTCACTACTCCTCTGCTGAGGTTTGTTGCGCAGACTGGCCAAGTCACATCACGTCTCTGTCACCCCACTGTTGGCACAGTGATTGAAAATTTTCCCTGGCAGGAGGAGTATTCTGAGAAGTAAGGACTTATGCCTCTGTAATCACAGTAAATTTTTGAAGAACATCCTGATGGGGTGTAGCAGGGACTGGTAATTTCCTGTCTGGTGTGTTTCTTCCCTGATCCATAGCAACTGAACCACAATTTTATTCAGGATGCACAGTGCCTGGATAAAATACTGTACCCAGTCACCCTTATAACTGGCATGGTTGTGTGACTAAGTTTATGGCTAATGATGCATGTTACAGTGATTTTAATAAATTATCGCTACAGAGCCATAAATTCCCCTGTAAATAATGGTTTAGCTCCCTCCCACAAATTTTGCTATTTGTCTTCTAATAATGGGTGTTTCTAGGAAAATTTGTTATTGATTTCTAATTTAATTCCATTTGGCCAGGTAACATACTTCGTATTAGGATCGCTTTAAAAAAAAAAACTGATCATTCTTAGCTTTATTTTATTTAATTTTATCAACTGTGCTATTTTTGGGTCTCTGTATTTATCTCCTCATTAAAGGTTGTATTTTCCTGCTTCTTCTCACATGTGGTGAATTTTCATTATGTCAGGCAGTATGAATTTACCTTCTTGAAGGTCAGATATATTTCTATCCCTGTAAAAGTTCTTTAGGCTTCTTCTGGCATCATTTACATCACTTGGAGACAAGTTTGTCCTTTTAGTTTCTGTGTTAGTCTGTGTTACACTGGACCAGAGCAGTGTTTAGCCTAGATTTCTTTCCTCAAAACTGAGACACATCTTTATGAATTATACCTAGTAAATTATGAGATTTTAAATTCTGTTTGGTGAGAATAGGAACCTTTTCCATTCTTTGGGGTGTTCAGAATTGCAGTCTTTGCTGGTGAATCTTACTGTAGGTAATTTCCCTACATGTGTATGCTCAGCTGAATGCTCATGGTGGGGTGCCTTTAGGTCACCAGACGTCTCCCTCCGTGCTTCTCCCACCTCTCAGCGCTCGTTCCTGTGAACTTCAGCCTCCCTAGACTGTCCCCTATGCTTCCTGCACGCTGGCAGACTGATGGGATCTCTATGAGTCCCTGCCTGTACTGCCTCCAGGAAGCAAACTGAGGTATCCTCGCTCAGGTATCACTGTCGTTCACTGCTTGATGTCAGATATTTGTAAAATGTTAGTTTTATATATTTTGCTTGAATTTTTACTGTTTTAAGTTAAGGGGCCACATATGCTCCCAGTGACTCCATTTCAGGTTGAGCCTATCTTCCTAGGCTCTTTTCCTCATATTTAAACATTGTCTAAAGGTCCATATTTTTTAATATCTAGAATGACTGATAATCTTCACTTGCTGCTGTACTGAATATTCTGTATATTCCGATAAAATTTCTTTTTTTTGGTTATGATTAATTTTTGCCTTCCCCTCAAAGTTCAGCAGCATGTATGCTTGGTTCCTCATCGTGTGAAGTGAGTAGCGCTCTCTGCTGCCTGATAGGATTGGTTATCATTTGGGGGTGGGTGTTGGCGGGCGGAATAGCAGGGAAGGCCTTCAGGAGATGAGGTGCCATCTGACATCCTGCAGTCTGGCTTAGACATGAGTCCAGCACATAGTAAGTGTTAATTTGCAGAAATATCCGTCATGGTGTGCAGCCCTCCTGGGAGGAGATGGGTTTACTGGCCCTTGAAAGTGTGCTGCCCTGTGGTTTGCTTTTACCAAGTGGCCACACTTTTATGGAACGTTTTAGAAGAAAATGAGGAAAATAAGAAGTGTAGCTTTTGTTGATTATTTCTGAGTTTCTGGTGACCTTGGAGAAAGAAACATGATTATCTCAGGGTTTTAAATTCCTATCTCAAGGTATGAAAGATGTCAGAAAACGATGACTTCCTTAAAAGAAGTCAGTGTCTCCTGCACCTCCTACAGGACTTCTTGAAAGCAACCCAAGTTTAGTTTGCTGAATAAATTAATTTCAATGCAAATTGAATTTACAACCTCTAGAGTTTGCTAGAGGACACAATGAGTGTGTAGATTCCATTGAAGTTCCAGAGAAGCATACACTTATATCCTGTCTCAAGGGTTTGATCTCTTCTTGCCTGAAGAGCCTACAATCACCTACTTGGAGGCAGTTTTCTTGCAGGAGAATGCTGAACCTGTTGAAGACCCACCCCCACATTATCTCCTTGCTTAGAGTCCAGTAACCAGATTCATCAGGGCATCAGGTACACAGTATGAGCGGGAATAGACTCCAGGGCATCAGGTACACAGTATGAGCTGGAAGGAGGTTCCACAGACACCAAAAGGATTTTAAAACAGCTAATTTATACGAACAGAAACCTGAGGAATATCTGTGGGAATGGGTCATAAGAGTTTTGGAATCAAGGTAAGATGAGAAGTAACATTGAACTGGGATAAATTTACTGATGTGAAAAAAATATTATTCAGGTTTAAGAAAAGAGGGAAATCCTGCTATTTTTGAAAATATGGATGGACATTGAGGGCACTATCATAATTGACAGAAGTCAGATAAAAAGATAAGTAGTATATGATATCACTTGTATGTGGAATCTAAAAATGTCAAACACATAGGAACAGAGAACAGATTGATGTTTGGCAGAATCAGGAGGTGGGGTGTGGGAAATGAGTAAAGGTTGTCACAAGATGTAAACATTCAGTTATAAGATAAATAAGTTCCAGAGATGTAATGTTCACATGTTGACTATAGTTATGAACACCTATTGTTTAATTGAAACTGCTAATAAAGTAGATCTTAAAAAATTTATCATTAGAAAAAAATTGTAACTATGTGAGGTGATGGATATTAATTGAACAATGTGGTAATGATTTCCCAATATACATGTACATTAAATAATTATGTTCTATACCTTAGACTTATACAATATGTCAATTATATTTCAATAAAACTGAAAAAAGTAAAGGACTGTTATGCCAAAAATACAAAAATGAGAACACTATGAAAAATTCCACTTTAAAAGCAAGTTAGTGTAATTCAATAGTTTCTCCTTAGTCTGTAGATGGTGGTTTGAATAACAAAACATTATAAATTACTTACATTATTCTTAAGACAGTTGATGCTTGACCAGGAAGGAAAACTGAGACAAATAATTTCTGCCCCAGACAATCTATTAATTTAAAGAAATGAGTGGACTAAAATACAGCCTAAATTTTTACTGTCTATTTGTATTTTAGACATAATGATGAGGTGTTGTTCGGACTTTATGAAAGTGTATATTCATGCTCAATTAGGAAAGGGAACCACTATAAAAGAAGTTTTATTTGAATTAAGACTGTAATGCTTACTTAAGTCTGTGATTCTAAGAGTAATAAAAAATAAATTTTGATGGTTAAGCAGACTGTAATTTCAGTATTGTAGTGTCGACTTGAATTGTTGAAGACCCATGGAGATGTGCTATTATTGGATAAAATATTTATATGTATATGTTTTCAACTTTTAAAGAATTCTTAGTTTCCTAATTCTTTGAAAGAAAGGCCATCTTTTTTATTGAGTCCTTGAAGGCTTGTTTGACTTGCTTGTTCCGTAGAGTATAAATGAAAGGGTTCATCAGAGGGATGACTGACGTGTTGAGCAATGACACCACCTTATTCATGGCCACGCCTTCCTTTGCTGGTTTCATATAAATGAAGATGCTACTTCCATAGGTGATGGAAACTACAATCATGTGGGAAGAACAGGTGGAGAAAGCTTTTTTCCTTTGCTGAGCTGAAGGGAGTCTTAAAATAGTCTTGATGATGTATGTGTAGGACACAGCTACACAGACTAATGTGAAAATGAGGGTCAGCACAGCCATGACGAGGGCAAGCTGCTCTATAAATTGAGTGTCTGAGCACATAATCTTCAGAAGAGGAAATGCATCACAGGCAAAATGGTCAACGAGATTGGAGTTACAGAAATCCAGCTGAACTCCTAGGCTAAGTGGGGGGAGTATGACAATTAACCCAATCAGCCAACACAAAAGGACAAGAATGGTGCAAACGCTGTCACTCATGATGGTGGTGTAGTGCAGGGGCTTGCAGATGGCCACGTAGCGGTCATAGGACATGGCAGTTAGGAGAAAAAATTCTCCTGCCCCAGTTAGGATGAAAAAATATAATTGGACAGCACAAGTGTTAAAGGTAACCCTTCTGTCCCCAGTTGTCATGCTATACAGGAATCGAAGAACACAGACAGTTGTAAGTACTATTTCTAAGATGGAGAAATTCCGAAGGAAAAAGTACATGGGTGTTTTAAGGTGAAAGTCCACCAGAGTGAGCACAATGATGAGATTTCCAGCAACAGTGAAAATGTAGGTGAGAAACAGAAATACTGAAAGAAAAACCTGTAGATGTGGGTCATCTGTTAATCCAAGTAGAATGAATGTTATTGCAGAATGATTTTTCATCACCGTCTTCAGATATGTAATGAGTCTCTATTAATAAATCATAAACTCTGAACCTGAGGAATAAGATGTAAAAATAATATTCAATAAGCTGCATAGAGGAAAGGAGCCAAGCAAGTCAGGAGAAGCACATTTTTTACCTTTACTGCATCATCCATAATCTGATGTAGAAGTGACTGCGTTTTTTGCATTTCCCTGGGCTCTGCTTTACCTTTGTCTTCACAGTTTGTTTCATACAAAATATCCATCTGATGTTTCATTTTCACTAGTTACAGGGAAAATTTTGAAATATATAGAAAATGCCACAAGCATATCACTGTCCCCTGAGATTAGGGCAGCTGTCATGGTATCTCGACTCCTCAGTGTAGAGTAGGAGATCCATAAATGTTAATAAGTAGGAAAATATCTGTATAAAAATTTTATTTTCTCATCTGTCAGAACAGCGTATCAGTAAATCATTCTCACACCCTCAGCAATATAATACCGCCAAGACTTAGTTGTATTATATTCCATGTTTTGCAACACTTGTTCTCTGCAAATAACTCCTTAATCTCCTCAATATCCTAAAGGAGCCTTTACTGTTTGGGTGGCCTGGGAGCAGTACCACAGAGTTACTGTGAATTTCCTGTGTCCCATGCATCTCCAGGATTTCTTCTTTGGTATCCTTTTATGTTAATATGATGAATTATTCAGGTATGTGTCCCTCCCACATATCAGTTTGAAAAACATCTGCTTTGCTTCCTTTCCTGAATTCCTGTTTCAATTTCATTGTGTTTTCTAACATTCCACAGCACAAGCCCTCCCAGATTCTGACAAATGGTGTGTTCTGATGGTGTTCCTAGGGAGAACCATATACTCTCCTTAGGCTTCCCTGATCCTTAGGTCCTGTGATATAGGTAAAGATACTTCATCTCCCAAGTGCCTTCCAAAGCTACTTGCTAGCTCTATTAATAAAAATTCTGTATCCTCCAAGATGGACTGACAAAGGTGAATACCACTTGGGGAAAGTGTTGTCTCCTTTGCCGTGATTCCTTTCTGTGGGACTCACTTTGTGCATGGGGATGTCCCTCACCATCGCTGCCTCTGTCACTGCTTCAGGGCACCTCTTTGCTCCTCAGTGCTCTGGCCCAAGGATAGACCAGACTGGGCCCAACAGTTATTATCAGGCATTAATACTTAACAAGGATTAAATATGACATGGAACAGAAGTAAAAAGGGCTATTTGGTGTGGATATTCTTAAAAGCTGAAAAATCACAGTCTATCCTTGTGAGTTTCCCTACAGGACCACCTCTCCATGTGGCTCCTTTTGAGGATCATGTCAAAGAAGCCATTTTACCACCTTCCAGGAAACCACTGAGTATTTTTTCATTTCTTGTCTTTTCTTCCTATTCACTTACCTTCCCAATGATTAGGGCAATGTTGTACTTGTAAGAAGTGTCAGAGCTGGCATTTGTTCCAGGTCAAGGTCAACCTAAAGTTTAAGCTATAATTTTAGGATTTGGGGCAATTGCTCATCCTTAATCAATTCATATAATCACGAATTAGTGAAAATGTTAGCTTTTCAAATGTTTCCTAATCACAAACAGTATCTCTGGGGCATCTGGGTTTATTCAGTAAACAACTAGGCTGACATCTCCCCAAAGATATGCATTATTTTGTAATATGAATATTTTTATATAATGCTTTGAGATATTCCCTACAAAATGCCTTATGTGCTGTTTCCCTCTGCACTTGGGAAGGTATAAATTCTTTTCTATTGAAGAGAGCTGTCACAGTGTGAGAGGGTTAATGAGCAGTTTCATAAGAAAATGCTGCTGGTCTGGGCTTATGGGATTATGAGTTTGCCTGAGCGTTACAAAATAAATAATGCATGATCATGCATAAATTACTTTCCTACACTAAGACTTGAGGGTTTTTGGAGAGCAGCCACACATCTTTCCAGTTAGTGCCTTTGATGTTCTTCACTTTAGCTCCCTCTTCCTGCATAACCCAACACCTTTGTGATGGCCCATACCCTGACCCCAGGCTTTATCACTGGATGGTACACCATGGCATATCACAAAAATACATGATCTTGTATCCTCAATTCAGAAGAAATGGCTGTACTGAGATTTGTAAATAAGTTCACATCATTGCTTGAATGGTAACTTGGTGAAAAAAATTTTTAGTACAAAGAAAATGTATTTCATACTAGAGCTTTAGGTCACAAATATTTAAATTCCTGATATTAAGGATAATTTTAAATTCTGGAAAGTTGCTATTTATTATTTTTCCCTTTAAGGAAAATAACTACTTGATTCTCCATTATGAATACATATTTACTCTGTGCATGTAGAACAAATAGAAAATTATAAGAAAGGAAAATCTCCTATAATCAAATCACAGCAGTCCATCATTATTACTACCTTATACTAATTTACAACCTGTTTGAAAATATGTCAATATGTCATGTAGTTATTTGCATTTTTTAAAGTAATGTTATAAATAACATTTGATATTTTCCTCACTTAACCTCACTTATTTCATTATTTTTAAAGCATTTATTTTATATTTTCCTCATGTTATTAAATATTCCTAAAAAACAGTACTACTTGCTCATCATATCCCAACTTGGAAGCAATAAAATGATACATTTTGTAGTTCTTATAGTGACCATTATGGTTGCTTCCATTTGTTACATAATAATATCTTAGTGGGCATTTTTGTATGTAAAATTTTTTGTCTTCATCATATTAATTTCTCATTTAGTAACTAATCAAAAATAAATATTGAATAAGGACTTCCCATACGTATTGTCAAAGTAGTCCCTGAAAAAATGTGCCCTAGTGGATACTCCTATCATTGGTAAGTAAAAACTTCTGTTGCCCAAAACATTGGAGTTTTAAGCATTATTATTATGGATACTATTTTAAATATATTTTAATGGGAAGCTAATCCTGATAGTTTTTTTCATTGATGTTTTTTTATAAGAGGTTATATCACTTTATTCTAAATGGTTACTTCACTTCCAGATCATCAGTCGTCTCTGTGTTTCCCTGATCTACAATGTTTTAAATCAATAACAGATACGTAGTTATTCACTGTTTATGTTACTGATTTGACTGAACACACCAGTAAAAAGAATAATAATATCAGAGACTCAAAAAACAGAATGCATTCTAACGTAATGAACATGGCAATACTACTACGGACTCCTTTAGGTGTGAGGCAGCCCAGTGGATGGGCTGGATATGTTCAAGGATCAGTTAACCGTTTAGCAGCATGTTTTAAATGGGTAGCTCTCTGTCTAAAGTTATTTCTAACCCTCGTATTCTAAGAGTCTTTAAAAAGGAAGACATATTTTTTTATATATATTTTTGGCCCCTTTCATTATACCATTATAACATGGCAGGGTCTACACTCTCCAAGCATGTACATAGCTGGTCTTATCCTTAATTCTGATCCATTCCAAGAGCACTGCTCAAGAGTCATGTTCAGACTCATTGTCATGTTATATAGAACAAAGTGGCAATTCAGATATTACTTTCCAAATCCTGTGTGAACATGAAGAAACTTCTTACACTCAGATTTTCTAGCAGAAAAATCTAATCTCATTGTTCTTACTCTGAGATGGGACTGCATTTACACCATTTCCATGGTTCCAATTCTCAAACCTTTAGACACATAAATGACAAAGGGTTCATTCATACTTACTTTGTGGTGGTTCTCCATTACTTTTTGAAATTTAACCCAAAGTTCCGTACTGGGTCTGAAAAACATTGGTTGCTACTGGCTATAATTTTGGGTTAAGTTTGTCATACTTCCAAGCCCCCCATACTCTTCCAGGCAGAGTGCCTGCAAATGCAGGGGGATGTGCAATGGTACCAAGAGGGGCACCATTTGCTTTTCTCATCAGCAAGTGTACGTGCAGGCAGACGAGAGCTCCTTTCTCACATTAAGCTATTAAATGATATTTCCCTGAATTCTGTGACTTGGAGACTGGTCAAGGGCAAATAACTGCTAGCAACTCCCCATGGCTGTTGGAGTGAGGATGGTCTTACCTCAGTGTGCAAAGAAAGGGGTTGCTCTATAAATATTCATTAGTAGAAATGGCATGTGCTCTGTTGGTTTCCTCTGCTTAAGTGCACAGGGAACAATTAAGTGAACAAACAAAAATGTCCTTGGTGATCCTTCAAACCACTAATGACTCTTCAGTGAAATTAAATTTGGCAAAAAAAAAACAGAGAAAAGAAAAAATAACCAGCACTTGTGGGGCAGTGTCCACAGAGTTAGAAAATACAAGCATAATAACATCTATTGCAGCAAAAAAAGAAAAAAGAAAATCAGATGATAAAATGGCAATTTATTCTTGTCACGTTGTCTTTACATTGTCTGTATGCTTGGGGTCATTGGATGATTTCTGTGATAGGTCACACTCAAATCTCAAATGATCTACTCAAGTCACTCCTCCCCAGTTATCTTATTATTAGTTTTTAAGATGTTCTAATACAATGATTAGGAGAATTAAAGTTTGTTTATTTTGTTTTACTGATCACATAGTTTATCCATGGGTCCTATTAAGATAGGACTATTTAGTATTCATTAACCCCTGCTGTAACTCAAGTACTGAGCTTTCATTTTCAAAACATGCAGAAACCTTGCTACATCTAAAGTTGTCATTAGCTTTTCAAAAATGCAGGACCTGGGTGCACTGTGCTCAGTATCCATCACTTTATCATAAGTGCAGGTCTCAGCCCCTCACTTCACTGTGCTCTGCAGTGTCAGCTTTCCTAAAGTCCTGTAGCTGAGAACTGAGAAGTCTGAGCTGGAGCCAGACACTCAATATGTGTATGTAACTTCCTGTGCTGGCTCACAGCCGGTCTCCCTATCCAAAATAAATATTAAAAATTCTATACCCCCTCACATCATCACAGCAATCACACTCACTGTGGAAAAGCCTTCAGATCTTTTATAAATGTGGGTCAGTTATTGAGAGCATGGCAGGCCCTGGACAACAGCTACACTGAGTTTCGACCATGGCAAAATAGAGCCTGAGGTGGGCAGGACAGACCCAGGGAAGCAGGGCTACGGAGACAGACGGGCCTGGAGAAACAGCGGCAGGGGCACATTCACGTGAGTCTGTGTCTGTACTTTCTGTGTAATCCTTTCATCTATTTTTCATACTACTGCCAATTTTGTTGTTTATCAGGAGTGTTTTTTGTTGATGTGGTCCTCTGCATTTCCTTACAAATTTAAGAATCATGCTGAAACACAAAAATATTTGCGAGGATTTTGATGGACTTTGTTAAATCAATGGATCAGCTGGCCAAATCAATTGCCAATTTGGTCAGTCAGGGTAACAAAATTTACATATTTAGAGAATTGAGTCTTCTAATCTATTAACATGGTGTCCACATACATTTATTTAGTTATTGTTTAACTTCTTTCAGTATTTATAGGTTTTCCTTTTGGGTGCACATGTATCTGTGTGTTTAGAATTATTGCAATTTACTCAATTACAAGTATTCATTGTTTTGGGATGTTGTTATAAAGGTATCCATTTCAAGTAGTTATCTTCTAATTTTTCACCCATAGGACTTAGAAGAAGAATTGACCATTGTATATTGACTTGTATCCATGAATGTTAAGTTGCCTTATAAATTTATTTTTTATTTTTTATTAAGGTACTATTAATATACACTCTTATGAAGGTTTCACATGAAAAAACAATGTGGTTACTACATTTACACATATTATCAAGTCCCCACCCATACTCCAGTGCAAGCACTGTCCATCAGTGTAGTAAGATTCCACAGAGTCACTTCTTGTCTTCTCTGTGCTGCACTGTTTTCCCCGTGATCCTCCACACCATGTGTACTAAACATAATACCCCTCAGTCCCCTTCTCCCTCCCTCTCCATATGCCGTCCCCCACTCCTCCCCTTTGGTAACCACTAATTCCTTGTTGGAGTCTGTGAGATTGCTGCTATTTTGTTCCTTCAGTTTTATTTCGTTGTACTCCACAAATGAGGTTAATCATTTGGCACTTGTCTTTCTCTGCCTGGCTTATTTCACTGAGCATAATGTCCTCCAGCTCCATCCATGTTGTTGCAAATGGTAGGATTTCTTTCTTTCTTATAGGTGAATAGTATTCCATTATGTATATGTACCACCTCTTCTTTATCCATTCATCTACTGATGGACACTTAGCTTGCGGCCATATCTTGGCTATTGTAAAAAAGTGCTGTGATAAACATAGGGCTGCATATGTCTTTTTGAATCTGAGAGGTTGTATTCTTTGGGTAAATTCCAAGGAGTGGGATTCCTGGGTCAAATGGTATTTCTATTTTTAGTTTTTTGAGGACGCTCCATGATAGCTTTAGTTAGCATCTCTATCATATCACATAATTATCACTTTTTTGTGGTGAGAAATTTTGGGGTTAGCAGTTTCGAAGTATACAATGCAATATTGTTGATTATAACTACTATGCTGTTCATGAGAGCTCCAGCACTTATTCATATTTTAATTGCAAGCTTATACCCTTTAACAACATCTCCCCATTTCCCCCGCCCTGACAATCTTCTGGTAACCAACATTCCACTCTCAGTTTCTATGAGAACTGATTGTCATAGAAACATTTTTAGATTGCACACATCAGTTATATCAGACAATATTGGTCTTTCTCTGTCTGATTTATCTTACTGAGCATAATGCTCTCAAGGTTTATGCATGTTGTCACAAATGGCAAACTTTCCTTCTTTCCTGAAGCGGAATAACATTCCATTGAATGTATGTAACACATCTTTTTTCATTCATCTGTTGCTAGACAATTAGGTTGTTTCCTATTTTAGCTACTGTGCATAATGCTGCAATAAACATGGGAGTGCATGTATCTTTCCAGCATCCTGTTTTCCCTTAGTATGTATAACCAAAAGAGGATTGATGGTTCATGAGGAAGTGCTGTTTTTAATTTTCTGAGCACCATCCATACCATTTTCTATAATGACTGACCAATTTATATTCCCACAAGAAAAGGGTTTCCTTTTCTTGGCATCCTTACCAACATTTGTTTTTTTTTTTTTTTCGATGACAACTTTTCTAACAGGTGGGAGGTGATAGTTCATTGTGGTTCTGATTTGCATTTCCCTTTCCCTGATTTATGATGTTGATCATCTCTTCAAATACCTGTTAGCCATGTGGATGTCTTCTTTTAAAAATGTCTTTGTAGTTCATCTGCCCATTTTTTAATTGGATTTTTTAAAATTTTTTGTTATTGTTATTGAGTTGTATGTGTTTCTTATGTATTTTGGAATTTTTGAGGATCATCCATACTGCTTATCTGGTTTATCTGGTATGGTTTGCAAAAATGTTCTCCTGTCCAGTAAGTTGTCATTTCAGTTTTTGAAGGTTTCCTTTTGTGCAAAATTTTCTTTGTTTGATGTCAGATGAGTAAGTTTCACTTTTATTTTGTCTTTTTTACTTTTGCTTTTGTTACTGTTTTTGTGTCATATCAAAAATATTATTCCCAAGACTAATGTAAAGTAGGTTCTTCCCTATATTGTATTCTAGGTGTTTTACAGTTGCAAGTTTTTTATTCATGTCTTTAATCCATTTCCAGTTAATTTTCATGAGCTGTGTATGACGTGGTCCAATTCCGTTTTTCTGTATGTGGTCATTCAGTTTTCCCAGCACTATTATTTAAAAGATTCCTTTCCCCATTGAGTGTTCTTGACTTCCTTGTCAAATAATGTATTTGGAAGTTTATTTTTGGTTGTGTATTCAGTTCCACTGGTCTATGTGTCTGTTTTGATGGCAGGACTATAGTGATTTAACTGTAGCTTTGTAGTATAGTTTGAAATCTGCAAGTGTGATATCTCCATCTTTACTGTATTTTCTGTAGATTGCTTTGACTGGTTCACAGATAACCATTACAGGTTAATATTGAAATATTTATTTTTATTAAATAGTAATATATACTAAACAAATATTATTTGTCATTAAATATTAAGTGTTTAATAGTAAATATTCTATTAAGTATTAATACAATGATAAATATTAGGCAAAAATAATTTAAAAATTCAATAGCATGATTAATTTAGAAAAACAAAGTATACAGGATGTGACAAATGTGAGGTGTGATCAGAAAAATATAAATTTTTTGTGAAATGTAACATGAGATTCTATGTAAAGAAAATAGCATGAACACAATTAAAGACCAACAAAAAAGTGGTAAAATATTTGCGACGCACACAACAATTAGGTTGTTAATACATAAGAAGTAAAAAAATTAATGCTCAGTTCTAGTAAATATTGTTAGAAGAAAAATATCTTTGTACAAAAACATATTCTGCATCAAAACTGAAGGTTGATTGAGAAAGAATCATAAATTTATAATAAAAATTATAGAGTAATAAAATTAACTTCAGATAGTCACTATTTTTATAGTAGTGAAAGTTTTTACAGAAATCACAAAGTTTCAACTGTTAGGATTGATTTCTAATTATATATCACATAAATATTAACATAAATATGACATACTCCCCATATGACTATACAAATTTATAGCTATTGAGATAAAAAGAACTTTTAGTATTCAATTATCAAAATGATTTGAAAAACAGCCCATAAGAGATGTTTCATATTTGTGAATAGACCCATTAATATGAATATGTTTACATAGGAAACTTATGGAAAGGCATAAAGGAGACATTAAGGGTGGTTTTTACCTTTAGGTTTAATTTTTCTATTTCTGCTATGTTAATTTATTAATAATAAGAAATACTTAAGGTAAAAATATGTTATCCAAGGAAAAAGGGGTAATTATATTCTGCAACAGCTATTAGCAGCTACAGATGTTATTGAACAAAAGGAGGAAAAGGTAGGCTTGCTCTTTTTCATTTGATTTTTATTTTGTGTAAAGTCCTGTGTTAAGCATTGCTGTGGAATCTTTAATTCTCTGAGGAGAGCATCCCCACTGCTGCCTATTTCAGGATCTTTGCCAAAAGGTTACACAAAACATTGATTAATAACATTGGTCGTAATTCACCTGGGACTTCTGTCCACATACAAGCCCATGCAAACCGTTACTCATCCTTCTAACCCTGGGGATGCTCAGGGATAAATAGCCAGCTTAAATCAATGTCTGTGGTCTTTGAAAGACGTAGAAAATTATCTTCTTTAAGAAACAGTTTGATATATTTTACAAAAGTGGAGAGATAGGAATAGTTAATTGAATTGTGGTAAAAAGGAACAAGAGTTTATAATTTTGAATTGATTGGAGACTTTGATAGGGCTGGATTTGTATATCAACAAATAGTAGGTCACCTAAAATAGATGAAATGAAGGGTTTCTAGAAGCAACCTTGAATTGGACATCACCTGATGACATAATTTACATTCCTGCACTCTCTAAAATGTTAAGTTTTCTAAAAGACAAAATAAGTAAACGTATAGTGTCAAACAATAGTGTCAAATTATTTACAAGATATTTAGGAGTGAGGACAAGGCTTAAAGTTTCCAGGGTTGTGTAAGGCACAGTTGTGCTAAGACTAAAGGAAAGAGACGTAGGTGGCCTCTATATGTTACCTTTTCTATATTGTAAGTCTATTAGTCTATTTAATTATTTTAATTTGTTAATCTATTGTAACTATTCATTTAATTTATTGTTAGCTGTGTGATGCTCACATTCTTGGGAATGCCTGGCTCATCCTAAAACAACAAACCAGGGTCATCCCTGCATCTCTTTACCAAAACCTGTAAACTCTTGGAGATTTACTATGGGAAATGGGCAGATGGTGAGTACAGAGTATCTCCCACTTCTGAAGAAAAGGACAACTTTAAAGCAATTAAGCGAAACCCTCACATAGCCAATTAATTAGAATTTATATACCAAATGATGTAGGTTTTTTCAATTTATTTATGTCCCTAACCAAGCATTGGTGAACAAATCATTTAGCACGCATTAATGTAGTTAGTTGGTGTTAGCTGAGGAATAATGACTAAGCAGTTGATGGTCCAAATCCAGAATTTAAAACTTTTAATCTCTGTTGTTACTATATTTTGGGCAGGTCTACTGAGGAAGCAGGAATTGAATCCATAAAAGGAAAGCTATTTCTCTGACAAACACAGGAAAAAAGTCAAGTAAATCTATTTTTGCCTTCATGCAGGTGTTACATAAATACTGAGTATATAGTCAGGTTATGTGTGACTTAGGAGCCACTCAGAACATTACTTCCACCAAAATAAAACCCAATGAGAATCTCCTAGATTACAGTAGGGATACAGCAAAAGTAAGAGTTGTAAGAGAAGTTTTAAAATAAATAATATAACTTGATCTAGGTCTGAGGGAAATATTACCTTTAATTAATTCTGTATTTTGGTACCCTATAGCTCTGTGGTTACTACATTAAACAAGACAAAAACTAATGTATCCAACAAATTTTTATATCCTCTATGAAGCACAATGTGTGACAAAAACCCATGAAAATTTCCTTATGTGGATTGGGAGATTTGGAAGAACTTCTCTGAAAAGTTCAAGTAGAAAAAAGGAACGAATCATGAAGAACCAGGAATTTGTCAGAATCAGCAAATGGATGGAGCTTGGGAGAGGGAAAAACCACGAATGATTAGATGAAACTTTCTCTGGACAGGTAGACCATGTAGGATGAGTTGTGCAGTGGAGCAGGGTCTTCAACTGTGTTGGTAGATGGATCTAGAAACATCTTGTGGCACAAACACATGTCACGTATTTTAAATTTATTCAGGAAAAAATGGTTATCAGCAGATAGTGACAGTAAACTTTTGCTTAGTGATGAGGGAAATATTCTTAAGGGGTGCAAGTGTGCTATGAACCAAACTATTCCAAAGTGCAAATTAAACAGATAGTGCACATTTAAAAAACTATCATGGAAAATAATGTTCTCCTTGGACTTTATTATTTAAAAGATCCATAAAAAGTATTTTTTCAAATACATGTCATGACTACTTTGTACGGTATAAAATGTATTAGGTGATTCGTGTATTTATTTTTAATGAGGTGCATTAGAAAATAAATTTTCAGAGAGCAGGGCACCTAAGGGTTATTAATATTTTATTCACATTTTTGTTTCAGATATACATATGTGAATATGTATCAGTGTGGGTGTGAGAATGTACAGTGGGCTGCTAAATGAAATGTCGATCTTACCATATGTTGAAGTGAAAACATTTGAAAGCCAGAATTCTAACCAATCTGATGATATGCTATTAACAGAGCTGAGAGTTTAAATTATTTTTAAAATTCATTAAGAAAAAATACATGTAAAATACATTGCTTGGCTTTTCTGAACAAAACTCATTGTAACACATTTTTCCCACCACCTTCTCCGATCTTAATCCCTCACTATTACATGCTGATTGGGCAAAGGTCAGGACCCAGGTATGAGAAATCACACATCTCTTACCAGTTTCATCCTTCTGGGATTGACAGACGACCTTCAGCTACAGATTCTGATTTTTATATTTCTACTGATCACATGTTGAGTATAACTGGAAATCTGAGCATCATCATCCTCACATTTGTGGATTCTCACCTTAAAACTGCTATGTACTTTTTTCTCCAAAATTTCTCCTTCTTAGAAATCTTATTAACTTCTGTGTGCATTCCTAGATTCTTGTACAGCTTATCAACAGGTGACAGGACTATTACCTATAATGCTGTGTGTGCCAACTATTTTTTACAGATGTTTTTTGCAGAAGCAGAATTTTTTCTCTTGGACACCATGTCCTTTGATCCATATGTAGCCATCTGCAAACCCCTGCATTACATGACTATTATGAACTACAGGGTCTGCAAGTGGCTCATCTTCTGCTGTTGGGTGACTACATTGTTGATCATACTGCTACCACTTAGCTTGGGACTGGACCTGGAATTCTGTGCCTCTAATGCCATTGACCACTTTGCATGTGATGCTAACCCTATGCTGAAGATCTCATGCTAAGATACATGGCTCATAGAGCAGATGGTTATTGTCTGTGCTGTGATGACTTTCCTAATGGCTCTGGTGTGTGTGGTTCTGTCCTACATGTACATCGTCAGAACAATTCTAAGACTCCCCTCTGCACAGCAGAGGACAAGAGCCTTTTCCACCTGCTCATCCCCCATTATCGTGGTTTCCATCACCTATGGCAGCTGCGTCTTTGTTTATATCAAACCTTCAGCAAAAGATAAAATGGCCATTAATAAGGGAGTGTCAATACTCACTACTTCCATTTCCCCCATGCTGAACCCATTTATTTACACTCTGAGGAACAAACAAGTGAAACAAGCTTTTCATGACTTAGTCAAAAGATTTATATTGTTCACAAGGAATTAGGGGAACATTGTTGTCCCGATCCCTAAACATATTTCCTTCAGTTTCTGTCTAATTTTGTTCTTTTCTGATCTAGATTTGGCCTTCCATTCAGTACTGATGCTGGTCAAGTCACCCCTTTCATCACCTTAGAAAGAAACCTCTTTGAGATTATAATCTTAGTGAATAAAAGTGAGAATAGGTGTTTCAGGAAATCGAAGCATGGCTTCACTCTTAACATTTCCTTACCAATGCTGAAAGGATTGGGAAATTTGTCTTAAAATATTAGTGCTATGGGGCACATCATTCCTCCAAATAAAACACACAAACAAAATACAAAACAAAACAAAAAAACTTATTGAAATAAGAAGAGACATAATATTGAAAAGAATGAATAATTTCTGTGTGCAAAAAGGAAATATTTTATACACCCAAGATATATTTTCATACAAAGAATAAGTATAAAATTTAGAATTTGAAAGAAGCATTTATTACTGAAGAATCTTTAAAACCACAAGATTCACATATTTTATTGACTGGATCCAATCCAATATGTAAGTTATTTAAAAAGTATGGAAGGGAGATCAATTAATTAATATGAAGAAAGAAATGCATTGGTTTTTCCTGTTAAAGATAAATCATTCCCTGAAGTTACATAAAAGAAATTGATATTGATGTACCAATTAAATTGTGAAATCTTGAATGTAGAGAATTTAAGCAAACAGATGGCACTGAGTCCGAGGAAACCAATATGGGGCTAAAAGAGTGATAAATTCATAACCAGTAAGCCAAGTATTCTGGAAATAAAGAAAAGAAATAGAACATAATGATAATACTAATATCACTGTGAAGATTTGCTCTTTTAATACGAAAAAAATGTGTCCAAATTATGCATCCATGGGGTAAGTAGAATTTTTCAGCCAGAGTTTCCAGAATTTCCCACCTGGCCTTAGGCGATTTTCATACCAGCATGTGTGTACAACAGCAGAGCCTCTGGTCAATCTGGGTCAAGGGGTGGAGAGACAATGGCCGTTCTCTCCTCCCCTCCATTCCTGATAACTAGTTGGTGTGGAGACACCAGTCTCCAAAGACCCGTCCATGGAGATCCCGATAGAAGGGATTGTCTGTGGGATAGAGTGTGAGCCACAGCCAGAAAGGACAGACGGAGTGAGGGCTGGCTAGCAAACTCAAGCAAGCTGTTGGCAATAAAATCTCTTTCCCAACCTGCCATTCCCCGTGTCCTCTTTTGGTTTCATCCGATTCATAGCAACTTGCCCAGGAGAGGGGAACCCCTTATCCCCAGAACCACAGCACCTAACAATGATTCCATAAAGAAAGATCAGCATTTCATTACTCATTATATTCTCTACCAACTTTAGCTTACATAGTGCAACATATGAAAACTTCCTTTGATACTTGTTCTCTTACCTCAAACCACTTCTCATATCACGGCCCAGGTAGGCTGGAACTTTTCCCTCATTTTTCAGCTTTCAAACTCCCAGGGCTCCCCAATTTAAATGACATTCCCACGAGGAATTTTTTGCTGACCTAGTCCTATGATTCCACCAACAGAACGACCAGGCCTGGGTTAGTCTGACTCATTCACGCTAGTGTCACCACTTACCTCCTGCTTTCATTCCTTGCCCTACCACAATTTCATGTTTACTTGTCTTTATTCTACTCTCAATGGCAAACGCCCCGGAGAATGTCTGCTTTATATGCCAATTCTAGAATCCTTTATGTCTGGCACCCAAACAAATACTAGTTGAATAAATGATAATTTTCCAATATGAGGTTTGAAACTTCTTATGATGCAAAATGAGAAATATGTGAGAACAAAAACCAAAGAAGTTATATTTGACATTAATCTGTGAACAAAAGATAATGAAAGGCATGGATATAAGTAAAAATTCTGTTAAAATAATTATTTCTAAATATGTGAAGGAAATTAAATGCAAGCCAAAATTTGTTGGAAATTTATAATATTGATTGGAACTCCAAGGGAATATTTTCCCAGCTGGGGGCAAAATACTGTCTCTCCACCCCTTGACCCAGATTGACCAGAGGCTCTGCTGTTGTACACACATGCTGGTATGAAAATGGCCTAAGGCCAGGTGGGAAATTCTGGAAACTCTGTCAGTCAAAAGGAGAAATAAAGTGGGAGAAACCTGTTAATTGCCTACAAGCAGTCATCCACTTCTGCTTGCCCAGGCTACAGAAAAAGGGACCCCACCAAATGTGTCCATTCCAGGTAGGCCCTGCTCCCCCATGTAATCATGTATTGCTATAGGTTGTACTACTTCTCTCCACCTCTTGGAAATACCTATTGATGTGGAGCTGCATTAAGGCCAGGTGAGAGATTCTGGAAATATTGCAATTTTACCCACAGCTCACCCTCCAGAAATCTCACATCACAATCTAATCTTTCCCCATCTTCCACAATGGCATATGTGGGAGAAAACTGGAGCATTGTAACCATACGAATAACATACATTAGCAATAACAGTAAAATCAAGAATATCCTCAAGCAGGAGGATTCAGCTAGTTTCAAAGTCTTGTGCAGACTAAGTCCATAGCTCACCCATTCCACAGGCAGGCAGTAGTTAAACAGGTAGGGAGTTCAGAGCAGTCATCATGCAGCAACTGCAGCTGGGGGCGGGTCGAGGCCACAGGGCCGGTAGAAGAAAATAACCTTAAGGATGATAAGATTCATCTTTTAATGATATCAGCATAAGCAAATCTTGTCCATCAGGCAGAATGCATGCAAGAGAGTGGTGCTGTGATAGGACAGTGGCAGGAATGGGGTCTCATCTTGGTCTAGTGTACCAGACTTTGAACCCCCACCCTGTGGAAGTTTTAGATGGGTCAATACATAGATAGGGCTACGGGAGGTACATGCACTGGCTATAAAGATAAAATAAAAACTCCTCTGATGCTCTTACCTCTCAGATGTTTTGGGTACACTAACGCAATATTTGGGTAACTCTGATGTTACAAAGGACAACAGAGGAGGCCAGCTTCCAGGCCATTTCCCCAAGGTGCCAGGAGGACCAGCATCACTGGTCCATGTGTTGAAATGTCCAAAGCCACATCCACTCAGCAGTCTCTGAGGTCTGACGCAGTTGGGGCTGGCAGCAGGGTGTTGCTCTGCCGGCCATATCCTGGCCTTGATAATTCCACGTTGGTTTGCACATACACTTGTGTAGGAGAGAGAGCAATGTGTGTTAGCATGTCCACAGGGCTCTAGGCTGCTTTTGGGGACCTCTAATTCAAACACCATAACACTGTCCATAAGCAAACTGACCAGCCCTGTAGACTACTGGTGTCTGACTTCAGGCCAAATTTCAACAGACCATTGTTCCTCTCTATCATGCCTGCCCTGGGTAGGGTTACATGGTAGATGAAACTTCCACTTTATTCCTAATTCTTACACCCATTCTTGTAACACATGCCCAGTAAAGTGGGTGCCTTGATTGCTCTCAATCACCTGCGGCTGGCCATAGGCTTCAAAGAGACGTTCTAGGCTCCTTTTGGTCATTTGCTGATCTGCACGATGTGCAGGAAAAGCAACGAAAAGTCCAGTAGCCATGTCCACACAAGTTATGGCATACCAATATCCTTCTGATATGGGCAGAGGCCCAATACAGTCTATCTGCCACCTGACATGATGCATTGGTCCCTTTACTATTGTCCCATGTTGTTGGGGACACAGTGTAAGTCCCTCTTAGAGCACAGAAGGCGCTCCTTCTGGGAACTTCTGACTTCTTCAGAGGTCAATGGCAAGCCCCACCAATGGGCTACAGCCCACATTATCTTGTACCCCACATACAAGAAACACTGATGTAACCATTGGACTACATCAGAGGCAGGCTTTGCTTTTAGCCAGTGCACCTGGACCAATGTGTCTGCTTCATCATTCCCTGGAGGTGCCAAAGGCAAATGGGCAGTCACATGATATACAGTAACTGTCATAGGCTGACTAAGGCCCATAGTTCTTGCCACAACCATTGCCCCCAAAGGAGATGGTGACCAAACACCCGGCTGGCATGGTACCATGTCGGTAACCACAGGGTCAAGCCCCAATAGATGGCTCAGCTCGCAGTGCAGACAATTATACGGGAGGGCTCCTGGATGATCCCTACTGCCCACAACTCAGACCACTGACTACTCTTCTATCTCCGTCCCCTATCTATATCATCTCAATCTTAGCATGGAAAGTCACAGCCCTCCACCTGGGGCTGTCTACAACTGGAGCTGTCTGTATACCAAGCATCTTCAGGCATAGGGGCTTTCCAATCCTTTTAAGGTCTTTGGCTACCACTGGCTTAAAAGCAAGTTCTTCCTGCTTTCCACTGATATAAGTCACTGGCCTCAATGAGTATCGGAGTTCTCCACTCAAGGGGCTAGTAGAATGAGTACTACACTGCTGTAAATGTGTGCCCCATTTGGCCAGTGTAGGCATCTGTGCCATGCCATTCCATGGCCTTTGGATACAGTATCATACCCACCCCGATATGGGATAGGTGTTTATTACCTTGGTTGGAGCTATTTCAGTGATGGGCTCTGTAGCCAGCAAGTCATGGTACAGAGTAGCCAGTTGCTTCTCTACCAAGCTGTACCAGGCCTCTGCTCCTTTGTATAGCTGTGAACAGAATTGAATAGGTTGGCGTGTCCACTGAAGCCGCTACTAAAGACCACATCCATAACTATCTTCAGTTACATGAACATCTAGCTCCCAGGGCCTTGGTGAGTCCATTACACTCAAGGCCTGTATGGCGTTGACTGACTGCTTGGCAGCAGTAAAATCACTCCTATCTTATGTACTTTCATATCAACCAGTATAAGGGCTTCAGAACTTGTGCCAAGTGCAGGATAAACACTCTCTAGTAGCCCAAGAGACCCAGAAACTCATGTAAGACTGCCACAGTGGTAGGGGTGTGGGAAGCCTGGACCTTGTGTATGACTACTTCAAGAATAACTTAGTTTTACCTGACCAGACAACCCCCAAGAATTTTACAGACAAATGAGGTCCCTGAACTGTGGTGCTGTTCACAGCCCATCCTTTCTCATGCAGATGTTGCATCAATCTAAGAACTTCTTAATCTGAAGGAGAATCAGACTAGGGCATAATATCATCAATGCAGTGATAAGACCACACTGTTTGCATTTTCTTCCATGTGGCCTAGTCCTGGGCTACAAGTCCATGACAGATGGTGGGACTGTGGAAGTATACCTGTGGAAGGACAATGAATGTCCACTGCCAGCCTTCTCCCATGAATGCAGACAGTTCCTGACTTTCCTGTGCTATGTCCATAGAGAAGAAAGCATTAGCAAGGTCTACACCATGATGGTACATGCCCAGCTCATGACTGATTGAGTTTCTGTAGAGTGGTTTCTATAGAGGGGACAGCAGCATGCAAAGGGATTTTGACTTTATTCAATTCTCTGTAGTTCACAGTCATTTGCCAGGAGCCATCCAGCTTTTTCACTGGCTACACTGGGGAATTAAAAGGACTATGAGTGGGCTTTATGATTCCCACCTTCTCCAACTCCTGTAAAGTTTCTCCAATTCTTTGTGTCCCCAGGCAATATATACTGCTCACTATTAGTCACCCACCAAGGTACAGGCAGAGCTACAGGCAGGTGCTTAGCATGTCCCCTCAGAACTGCCTTTACTACACATATGCTCAGTCTGAACTCACCTGCAGTGGTCCGTAACCACAGGCTCTGCAGGATATCTACCCCCAAAATATATTCAGGGATGGGAGAAATGTACACATATACTCCTTTGGAGGTTAATGCCTTATTCCCAATGTAATTTGGGCTTTCTTCACTCTAAATGCCTTATCCCTATTGCTATCTATCAAAGCAGGGGTCCTGGGAAAATGCTCAAAGTTGCCATAAATCAGGGAACACGCAGTTCCTGTGTCCACTAGCACCAGGACACATTGTACATTCACAGGGGACCAATGAATTGCTTATTCTGCATGTGGCCTCTGGTTCCCGCCATGTCCCCCAAGATGGGAACCTTGACCCATCCCTCAGTCTAACCGTAATGTCCAATTGTCCTCTTGTGGGGGTGATAGCCCAGGAAATCCTTAGTACTGTCCCCCGGGAAGTTTTTCAGGGGCACAGGCTGGGCATGAGGCCTTGACTCGGGTTTCCATGTCATGGACCTCAGCAGCTGGAACTGCTGCTCTGGCTGTAATTGGTGCCACAGTTCTAACAATATTCTGCTGGGCTTCCCATCAAGTTTTTCTTTCACAACCCTTGATTTTTATTAAACCAACTCACATCTGGGTCCTTGAGGCCTTCACGAGGCCTATCACACCTCTCCTTTCAGTTGTAGCCTGTATTTCCTTCCAGGCTCTGACCTCCCCATTTCAGCTAAAGTACAAGTAGCCTCAGTTTGGGTTGCCCTACGTTGCAGACGAGAATAGTCACTAGGGACACAAAGAGACATGGGGGAGCTGTATGCAGCACCAGATTTCTCATTCTGTGTTGCACAACTCCTCATCGGGGCTCTGGAGTCCATATTATAGAAGATATTTTTCATTCCCAAGTCACGTAACACCTGCTGGAGCTCTGCATAGGTTTTCCAGCTAGTGGGTAAATATGGTAAATTGCCCTGATTGGCCAAACTGCTCTCATGGCTGCTCTCAGAAAATCCAGAAGCACCTGAATCCCTGAGCCACCGCCAGAGGGAAGGGTGAGTCATCAGGAGGGCCCGACTACCCATTTCAGAACATGACATAACAATGTTTTCCACCCCCGTATCCCAGAGATGCAAAAGCCATGCACGCAGAGGTTCCAGTGTCTTCTGCTGAAACCTGATGCTCATGTCCCCCAGCTCATCAGGGTATAGGGGAGGAGAACGGAGTGCTCCACAGCCTGGGGAGGGGCAGCTCCTCCCTCTGAGGAGCCCTTGGTTGTTGCCTTTTTACTTTCCTAATTACAACGGGGCAGGTTTTTAATACGAGAGGAGCTAGTTCCTTGGTAGTGGCCTTGGCAACAGACGGACTCTCAGCCCCAGCCCCTCCCCCTCCCCCAGCATCTCCTCTACCATCTCTGGGGCTGTCATCACTGCTCTTTCCTCCCCCTCCCCCATGGCCTCCCTCAGCACAGCTGCTCCTGCTGCCTCATCCCTCGCTGCTAACGTATCTTCCAGGAGTACAACCTGCCTTATCAATAGCTGTCTCTCTTTCTTAAGGGCATCCTATAGATCATCACACAGTTCCCCCAAGCATCACTGAAGTGTCTCTTTCTCCTGAAACCCCCTTCCACTATCTCGAGAAACAGACACCCCACCATCCTGGCTGCTACACGACCCCTCAGGGCCTCTGAACAGTCTTCTATCTCATGAGGACTAATTCCAGAGCTTCCAGTGTCTCCACCCCTACCCAACTGGGGAAGGTTCCACCCTTCTAGCAAGTGGTTCACCATAGACCAATTCCCCACTAGGGGCTCCCCAGTTGGAAGCCCCATAGATAGGGGGCCCTTCCGTGAAGCTGTACCCTCCACCACTGCAGCCACTAGGGCCTCCCCACCATGCACGGAGGGGATTCCAGGTCTCTTTCCATCATCTCCAGGGGCAACCCACCTAAGAATTGTACCCATGAAGACAGATTTCAGGTTTTGAGCTTCTGTGAACTACCATCGGATGAAACTATGGGGGAGAAATGTTTTCCTATCCCAGGCAAACTACCTGAAACTGAAATCAGTCAAAGGGAAAAATAAAGTGGAAGAAGAAGAGATAAAGCTGCTTATTGCTTACAAGCAGGTGTCCACTTCTGCTTGCCTGTGTCTCTTGTGACCCAGCTCCAAAAAGGGACCCCAGCCAACCACTCTGGCCTCTGCATACCCTCACTTGCCCTTGTATTTCATATTGATATGGAGATGGACTACTTTTCTCTACCCTTTGGAACCACCGATTGATATGGGGAAGAACTAAGGCCAGGTGAGAGATTCTGGAAATATTGCAATTTTATCCACACAATATTATCAATAAATCATAATAGATTTTTATATTTAGTGTGTGTTCATATTTCCCTGGCTCACATAAAGACATTTTGTTTTTTATTTTTGTTTCTCTTGCAAGTAAGGTATTTGGATCAACATCTAACACATCACATTTAGTTGTTATGTTACAACATTTGAAAATTTCCCTCTGGGCCTTTCTTTTTTTTTTCATTCTTTAATTCAGGGAGAAATTAGGTCATTTGTGTTATATGACATCCTTGGTTAAACTGACTGTTTTCTTATGGTAACACTTAACTTGTTTCTCCATCACCCCATTTCTTCTCACATGTTATATTAAATTATCAGTTAGATTTATATTAGTATTTTTAGCAAGATTGTAGATAGGTGAGGCTGTATGTTTTCCATAGCACCACATCATGAGCCTTAATGTCCATTTGACATGCTTTTTACAATGCTTAGATTGATCAGTGTGTTCAGGTCTCGGCAGCCTCACATCTCTATTATGAATATTTACAAATGGTGTTTAGCACATACTAATGCATTGTCGAGGTTCATTCTTCTGTTAATTGGTTGAAAGCATTTTTTCATTTGTATTACTGTGAATTCATGTCTTATTTGATAAACTATCTGATTCCAAGGGAGGATATAGGGCATCAACATTCCCTCCTTTAGCCATGTTCTGGGGTAGAAATTTGATGTCCTAAGAACTTCCACTGATGATCAGTTTCCTTTTAAAAGCTACATACACATTGATTTTTTAATGTATTTTATTTTTTTGAACCTGTTAGAGTAATCATTACATTTGAATGCTCCAAGTGTCCCTTTTTATGTCAGCAGGTAGGATTAAAATTGGGTCTTATTTCCTTATAGGACATTTTTACTATCTTTTTTCCTTCTGTTGCAATAAGATGTTACAGGTTTAGTTATTTTTTTATTGTAGTATAGTTGATATACAATCTTATATTGGATTCAAACATACAGCAGAGTGGTTCATATTAACAGTTACCCTATTATTAAATCTTCACCTCTTCTATTGTTGTTACTGTCTATCAACATAGGAAGATGTTACAGAATCATCACCTATATTCTCCATGCTGTACTATTATCCCTGTAACCAGTTTACATTATGACTGAGAACTTTTGTGCCCCTCTATCCCCCTCACCCTCCCTGCCCAAACTAGTCCCCCGTAGTGACCACCAGTCTCTTCTCAGTGTCTTTGAGTCTCCTGCTATCATGGTCCTTATGCTTTGTTTTGGTTTTATATTCCACAGACAAGTGGAATCATATGGTTTTCATCTTTCTCCACCAGGCTTATATCACTGAGCATTATTACATCCTCTAGATCCATCCTTGTTATTGCAAATGGCGGGATATCTTTTTTTTGAAGCCGAATGATATTCCATTGTTTATGAGTATGACATCTTCTTTATTCATTCATCTATTGTTGGGCACTTATGTGCTCCAATATTTGGGCTATTGTAAATAATGATGTGATAAACATAGGCGTGCATATATATTTTTGAATCAGGGATTTTTGTTTTCTTCAAATAAATTCCTAGAAGTAGAATTACTATTATACAATAAAGGAGACAGGAATATACAATGGGGAAATGACAGCTTCTTCAATAACTGGTGTTAGTAAAACTGGACAGCTACATGCAAGACAATGAAACTGGATTATTATCTAACTCCCTAAAAAAAGTAAACAAAATGGATAAAAGACCTGAATTTAAGATATGAAACTGTAAACCTCTTAGAGGAAAACAGTCAAATCTCTTGAACAACAGGTATGTGACATTTTTTCCTGTACAAATGTCCTCAGGCAAAGGTAACAAAATAAAAAATGAATAAGTGGAACTATATCAAACTAAAAATCTTCTGTACAGCAAAGGATACCATCAACAGAACAAAAATACAACATACAGTATGGGAGAATATATTCTTAAATGATTAACCTGATAAGGGGTTATCATCCAAAATGTATAAAGAACACACATGCCTCAACACCATAAAATCAAATAATCCAATTAAAAAGTGGGCAGATCACCTGCGCAGACACTTTTCCGAAGAAGAAATACAAATGGCCAACAGGCACATGAAAAGATGCTCCACACTGCTAATTATCAGGGAAATGCAAATCCAAACCGCAATGAGCTATCACCTGCACCAGTCAGAATGTCCACTGTCCAAAAGACAAGAAATACCAAGTGCTGGGTGAGGATGAGGAGAAAAGGGAACCCTGCTACACTGTTGGTAGGAATGTCAATTGGTACAAACGCTGAGCAAAGCAGTATGAAGTTTTAGTTTCTTTGCCTTAACCTGGAAAGAACTCTCTCCATGAAGCTCCGGTTCCTCTCAGTGGGAAATAATATTTAGAGACTGCATCTTGTTTGCCAAATTGCTTACAGTATAACATGGATAATGGGCCAGGGCAGCTAGGTATAAATACACTGAAATTTAGAATTTTGATTTTAACAAGCATTGTACAATATTTATAGATTATTGAAGGAAAAATTTTGTAACTTATCTTTGTTATTGATGAAGATTTTGGGTTATAGTGTAGAATATATTTTCAACTCATGTCACCATATATACTTTCATTTTTATTCTATTGGCAGAGTCAAATTTGTCTATTTCACACATTAGGTTTCCAAGAGCTTGAACAAAATCAATCTGGTAAATACTGTTTCCTATCTCAGATATTCCTATATGCCAAGTCAAAATTCCAAAGAAATATACAGAGGTTTATGTTTTGAAATAAAAAACAAGTGGGGAGGGGTGGGGGTAAAAAAAAAAAAGAAAAAAAACCAATTGGGGGAAAAATTCCAATATTTCCACAATCTCTTGCCTAGCCTTAGTCCTCCATGTCAGTAGACGTTTCCAAGGGATGGAGAGAAGTAGTCCATCTCCATATCAATAGGTGATTCCAAAGGGGAACAAGGGTTTGTGTGGACCAGAGAGGTTGGGGTGGCTCCACTTTTGGAGCTGGGGTCATGAGAGACACAGGCAAACAGAAGTGGATGATGGCTTGTAAGCAATAAACAGGTTTCTCCCTCTTTATTTCTCCCTTTGACTGATTTTGGCTTCAAAGGTAATTTGCCCCAGGCTCGGAAACATATGTCCCCTCCCTCCCCTGGCCCCCTGGGAAGTTACAGCAAGTAATTTTGTATTTTATATAAGCTAATTTTCTACTGGATTTTAGAGGAAATTCCAGTACATTATCTCTTGCAGAGACTCTGAATTTGACCTCTGGTATTCATTTGACATTTCCTTCAATAAAGGGTAAACATCACCATTCATGTTAGGGAATTTGCATTAATGTATTCAGAATTTCTTACCACATTAAAATCAACTTGGTTAACAAAAATGATGATATCCTGCTGACTACACTGATCTTTCTGAGGTTAGCCTGGATTGTTATCATTACCAGTAATATCACCAAAGGCTCAATTGATGAGAATAAAATATTATTGGGAAGGAAAAATGTTCTTCTACCTTCAATGTTTCTTCTGACTGGCCTAAGAATCAAATTGACATGATATATGTTTATAGGAGACAATCAAATTTAATTACATATATGTGAAGAATCCAGACAGACATGAGATTTCAAGACAGGGAATAAAATGAGGTATATATGCCATCCTGAACTAAGGAGAAGAGTGGTAAGGGTCTGGGACTTCAAAGGAGAGGAAAGTAATTCACAGGAAGATGAGAGCAGATGTTTGGTAAACAAGTGTTTGTTGGGCAATGGAAAACAATGTGACATGGAGAGGAATTTTAACAGACAGATTTTGCTAAATTCCTCCCTGTCTACTAGGCCTATCGTAATGTAAGCTATCTCTGGTAATAGCTATCTTCCTGGAGTGGGTTTTTCTGTCCAAATTCTTTTAGGCAGTTAGGAGGAAGAAGAAAGTTTGTATTTGAGTCTTTTGCACCTCGATGCTTTTCAGATCCAAATAATCTTCCTGTCACAATGATACATCTTGAGGCAACCTGCCCTTGGTCCCTACACTTTCAGATAGTCATTTTTGTCCTAAAAATATTATTCTAGCTACAATCATTCCATTTATATGCCAAGGTCTAGAATGGCATCTGGTGTGCAAGCTCATACAGAGCCTTGTTGAAACATGTTTCATCCACTATGATCTATGAAAACTATCACATCTAAAATTGTATATTTCTGAAATTTATAAAGGAGCAGATCTGTAATATATAATTTTAGCCCTAAAAATATTATTCTAGCTACAATCATTCCATTTATATGCCAAGGTCTAGAATGGCATCTGGTGTGCAAGCTCATACAGAGCCTTGTTGAAACATGTTTCATCCACTATGATCTATGAAAACTATCACATCTAAAATTGTATATTTCTGAAATTTATAAAGGAGCAGATCTGTAATATATAATTTTAGCCAGAAATAATAACATGGAAGGAGGCCCCAAATCAGCTGAAATTACTAATATAGTCTGCAAATTTGTAGAATCAGACAAAGTAAATCAAGGTAGGGCAATATTTTACTCATTTTTTTAGAATTTTCTCATTTGTTTGACCAAATGAAAGTTTCTGGACCATGTCCTTAAATGCCTGTTTCACTTGCTGGTTCCTTAAGGTGTAAATGAAAGGATTCAATAAGGGGGCAACTGAGGTATTGAGCACAGCTACTCCTTTGCTTAAAGTCACTCTATCATTTGCTGATGGTTTTATGTACATGAAGATACAGCTACCATAAGAGATGGAAACTACAATCATGTGGGAAGAACAGGTAGAAAAGGCTTTGGTCCTTTGCTGAATAGAAGGGAATTTGAGAATTGTTTTGATGATGTAGCCATAAGAGAGAATCACTAACATCAGTGTGACCATTAGTGTGACAATAGCCAAGAGAAAACACATTAGCTCTAGGAAATGTGTATCAGAACAAGAGATCTGCAGGATGGGAGATGAATCACAAATAAAATGATCAATGACATTGGAAGCACAGAATTCCAACTTGAGTCCCAAGATCATTGGAGGAAAGATAATCAGGAATCCAGTTACCCAGGAGCTGAATACAAGTTGGTAGCAAACTCTGTTGCTCACGATGGTGGTATAATGCAGGGGTTTACATATAGCCACATAGCGGTCATAGGACATGGCAGCCAGAAGGTAAAATTCAGTTACTCCCAAAAAGATGAAAAAAAATAACTGAGTCATACAACTCATATAGGAAATAGTCCTGTCTTTTGTTACAAGGCTCACCAGAAATCTTGGAATACAAACAGTTGTGAATGAGATTTCTAAAAGGGAAAAATTCCTTAGGAAGAAATACATTGGTGTCTTAAGGTGGGAATCCAGAAGAGTAAGAATAATGATGGTTAAGTTTCCTGTGACGCTAAATATGTAGGTAAAAAATAGAAAGAGGAAAACTACAATTTGCAACTCAGGGTTATCTGTCAGACCCAAAAGAATGAACTTTGTCTGCATTGAATGGTTTCTCATTTCTCTCTTATGAATTTTATCAAAGCTAGACAAAAAAAGTAAAAAAAAAAATAGTAAGGATTAACTATTGTAGTCATTAAGAAATAACAAAGAGTGAGAGAGAAGCTAACATACATTGATCACCAACAATGTGCCAGGCACTATGTGTGGAGATTCACATAAATATCCTTATTAACATCTGCAGCAACCCTCTTTGAGAAGAACGTTACTCTCTCCACTTTCATGAGAAGGAAATCTAGACTCAGATTGAAGTTTTCTGGAATATGTACCTAAACCCCAGCTTTGTAACAAAAAGTTGATGAATCTTTAATAAATATAAATGCCCAGGACACTCAAACAACTGTTTGAATAACTTTGGTGAAATCTAGCCATTTATTTTTATACAAAGTTTACAAGTTCATAGACAAATGGGGAAATAACTTTGTTTGTAATTCAGTTGGGTCCTGAACTCCAAGTCATATAAATTCCACACTTGTGCTGTTTTTAATTTTATCTTTTTAACTTTATCATACTGAATATCCACTAAAAAGTCCTAGCCTTGAGACATGGATAGACTTCAGAATGTTTATGAATTCACTTAAATTATCCTATGGTAATTATGTGTGAAGAGGGCATGCAATTTCCTTCTAAAGAAGGAGCATATAACACACAATATGTGCAGAACTCAGTACAACCCAGGCCAATTGGGTGGCAAGTTAGAGAATTGCAAATGGAACCTGAAAGATATAGACTGTAGTCCTAATATCATAGAGCTAAAAGGAGTTTCATAGATCATCTGTCCAATCTTGTACCTAAAGGTAAAATCCTTTTACAAAATTAAAGAAGGTATCTATTTATTCAGGTTACTTTTAAAGTTGCAGTTATAATAACTGATAGCTTTAACGAATAAGAAAATCTTTAAAACATAAATATAAATAAAAGTGAGAAATCCTTTGTAATTGAAAAAACATACACACTCTTGCAACCACATTTTAAATAGGGGTTTTCAACTCCTTACACATTTTTGAAATCAGCTACATTGCTTATAAGACCTATATGAGGACTTTTTCTTTTTTTCCTTCTTCCTCTTCTTTTCTGTCTCCTTCCTCAGAATGTTTTATGAACTAGATTGTAGATCAATTGGACTATTTCCTTATTGAGTTTATCATTAATACTTTCCCTAAAAGACAAAAAGAAAGGAAGAAAAACCCACAAATAAGCCAAAGAATACATATTCTCTCCTTTAGAATTATCATTCTTGGGAATGAAGAATTTTCTACAAAGAAAATTAAAAATCAAATGGATATGAGACATGTTAACAGGAGAAAAAAAAACCTGAAGTTAAATTATGTACAATTTTTTAATAAAGAACAAAAAATGTATGCTAACAGACCCACATTTATTTTTAGTTTTTCTGTAATAAGGAAGCCAAAAGTAGATAAACCTATGTTCAGTAAGTAAGGTTTTATTATTTTAGCTTATGATCTAGTTATTCAATGAATTTAACTTACCTCACCATTTAGCTTGACAAAACTTTAGGGGCAGTTTACCAAAAAAAACCTGAGGAGCTGTTCATAAGTATCTACACTATGAAATGTAATTGTTGTAAAAAGTTTTCTATAAACTCTTCCTCCACTTACGTCTATCTAAATCATTTGCTCCCGGTTATGTTAGACTGCCCATGAAAACTTCATGAGACATCAGGTAAGGTCAGCCATTATCCCAGGACGTTTTTTTAAAAACCATTTTCTAACAGATAATGCCAACTTATTTCACTTGAAGTAAACTGAGACATAATAGACATTTTCATTTTAATGCTGATAATCCTTAAGAGGTTTATTATAATTAAGCAACAACCTTAAATTAGTTTTAATATCAAATATTATCCCAGATCCCATGAACTCGAAAAACATTTGGGTTAGTTTCTTTCAGAACTTCTGAGAGAGTTTTAGAATGCCCAATTTTTACAAGTACTTATCTTTAAATGAAGTCAGTTGAATTGTTACAAATTAATTTTAGGAAAACCAATGAGAGAGAAGAAAATTTCACATTTACAGTATACACACACACACACACACACACACACACACACACACACACACACACACACAGAAAAGTACAGACACATGCAAACTAATATCTGTGGAGATTTTTTTTGCCCCGTTCCTAAAATCTCTGTGTCCTTCTCTGCCTCCCCTTTAATTTTCTCAGATGAGAAACTGTTTCTAAGGCTTTGAATTTCAAAGACTGACTCTTATGTCCTAGAGTAGATGGGGGAAGAAAATCTATATTACAAAGGCACAGAGAAACTATGCAAGTTTTTGTTTTTTAAAAAAGAATTTTATGGTAGTTATTTTAATTTTCTTTATTGTCTTAACTACAGGACAATTTTATTCCAATGTCCTGATCTTTTATTATATCTATATTATATATACAGGCCCTTTGGAATGATGGGGAGGTCTAGAGATTAGTAAAAATAGGTGTGCATTAAATTGGTTCTAGAGCTCAAACCTCTACCCTGTGGAGATTAGGTTTGCAAAATAGGACAGCTCTTTTAAAATCTTCAAAGAATTGTTTTTCCATCTATGTAACAAAGGCTGACACCTCCATTCATGTTGAAATGTTATTATTTCCCTCTGTGTACCTTTAACTAAGGGGAGAAAACTTATAAAACATTTCTGTCAGTCTCTATCAATGTGAACTTGACACTGATTTTTTTTTCATAAAGTTATTATATCCTTCTAAACATCTTGTCAGGTTTCAAGTAAATATGCTGGAACAGTAAACATTTCTGATAGTATCAAATAACCCCGCGGACCCAAGAGGCATCCTCAAAGAGAGTGCAAACTATTTAGAAGATCTAGAGTGACTCCCAAAGATCACCAAGGAACAAACCACCACTTGCATGGCCCAGGCAGGCAGAAAGCCAAGTCAAGGTCTTAGGATGCAAATGAGACAAGTCAGAGAGAAACAGTTATTCCCAGAAGAGAAAGGATCAATAAGCAGTGGGTTTGGATTTGCAAGGGAAGGGGCATCATGAAACGCGGTTTCCCTCCTCTGCTGTTCCCTGGATATTGTCACCAGTTTATCATTTATAGGAGGGACTAACAGAAAGTTAAGTTATCAGTTTCCTCTGGGAGGGGCTTGTGAATGGTCACTAATACTTAGAACACCTCTACAAATTTGAGGGGATCTCCTGAAAATTCAGGTAAAAAAATTTAAAAGAGCTTCTGCTGTCCATGGGGCATAAAAAATTATGTTTTTGTTGGGTAGTTTAGAATAAATCTGCAAAGGACATTGCATAACAATGGCTGAAATTGGCAGAGCAAATACAGAGCCCAGGAAGGTGGAAGCAAAGCAAGCCCAACCTCTGGAGCTTTGGTTAAATTCCTTCTCTTGCTTTCAGCGTTTACATGTGTGACCTGTATTCTTTGGGCGTAGATTTAGGTTGGAGTATTCTTTATAAATATATTGGGAAAGGAAGTGAAAACATGTAAATGGGCCAGATTTTAAAAAGGTAAATTTATGTTTGATATGGAAATTACTTTGTGTTCTAAGCCTAATTTCTGTTCCTTTACCTTGTCAAGGGAATTCCTAAGGCTAGCTGTTACAATACAACAATAGAAAGCTCTCTAAAAAGATTCTGTCTTTCAACTATAGCAAATTCAAAGGATCCATCTTCTGGCCATTTATGAGTAAGATTTTAATGGGAGCTCAAACCTATAGACCTTTAATGAAAAGACCTGGAGGCGACTTTCCAGATTTAAAACATGCACACAAGAAATGTCTCTGGAGGGCATAGATGAAGCAGCCTCCACGATCCAAATGTTCACTCCCACAGTCAGAGAAAGCAAAGGTGTTTGTACCACATGTGGTAAGGATAGTGTAGTGTAAATGGTGTCTCCATTCTCCCATAAAAATGTGAGATGACTCTAGTCACTGACCCAGGGATCTGTGACACCAGGCAGACTCTCCTGGAAGGGGACTTTTCCAGCACTTCGAAGCAATGAAGCTTGGCATGACAGAGTCCCTGGGACTGGGACCTCTTATGATAAACTGTTCTGAGAGCTGGAACAGTTGGAGCCTTCTGATCTATAGCTTCTCAGACTCTCCTCCAGATGCATGCCAGTAAGTGCATCCTCTGGGCCACAGAGACTAGAGATAATGCTTTCACCAGTCACAAAGCAAACCTCCCAGGACATAGCAAGACAAAATGTGACCTTCACCCAGTTTCTTCATACATCCAGTTATTTCAACAGTTTTAGCTAAGCCTTGGACTCTCAGAAGCCAAACTAATACCTAGGATGGTGTGTCACAGGGTTGGGATCATGCAATGTTTTACTGTTGCACCTCATTGCACAGAAGTTTTCCTGAAGTCAATCTAACCCATTCCATGACTGACTTATCCTATCATGAGAGTCTTTGAGTTAGGTGGTTGCTCTGACAGCTCGTTAGCGCTCGACCTGTGCCCACCAGTTTTGTGGATTTGCTTTCCAAGTGTCCTTTAGCTATAGCCTTTACCCCACATACACATTTAATAATGAAAGAAAAGACACACACACACTAAGAAAACAAAGATCATCTCTGGGAGGAAACAGTCAGCATATCCAAGTGTACTCAACCAAATTTACAAAGACTCACCAAGCCTGAGGAGCTAGTTCCAGCAACATTTTCTCCTGCTAATTTAAATTTAGAAAGTGAGAAAAGGGACTCTCACCATTCTTGTTCTATCAGACCCCCACAGATAGAGATTCTGGGGGGCTAACATGGTAAGAAATCTTACCTTCTGCTGGCTGTCCATCAGATATCCCAGAATCTCTCAACTGCAGCAGCCTTGAAGCAAGCAGAGTTCAGCAAGATATCCTGCCAAGTACACTGCCTGTAGGGGAGAAAGCATTTTCTGTGGGTTCTGGGGCTTTGCAGGAAAGGAAGACAATTCACGGGCATAGGAATGAGTGAATGTCTGGTACCAAACACAGGTTTGCGGGAAGAAACAAGGGGACATGGAGAGGAATTTTCACAAATACACTTTGCTAAATTCCTCCTGGTCTACCATGCCCAGTTTATATTATAATGTAGCTATCTGTGGTCATAGCTGTATTCCTGGAGCAGCTGCTCCATCTAAAATCTTTTTATGCAGTTGGGGCAGTTCGCAGGGATGGAGGTCAGTGTCTTTCTGAGTCTTTTGGGTTTTGACTGCTTTTAGCTCTGACATAATCTTTATGCCAAAGTGGCACGTAGTGGGATGGCCTGCCTGTGGTCCCTACATCTTTATCAGCAACACTGGACTGCTGGTGAGAATTCTCTTTCCCAGGATGGTCAGCCTTTTGACTGTCTTTTAAAATCTATTATATATACCTAACATTTTTTACCGCTTTATGTTTTATTTCTTTTTCTTAGTTCCGTGTCAAAATTTATGCCTCCCCAGAATAATTATGTATTACTCCTGTAATAGTATCTTCCCACTTTGATTTTAAAATGTAAAATTTTACTTAGTCCAGAGGGTTTTTCTGACTATTAGAGTCATTTCCAGAATAAGTGGGAAACGGTAATTCATGATACCTTCTGTTTAAAGCTGCTTTCTGTTTATTGGATGCAATGTGTTCTTTTTCACATCTGTTCTTTGCAATCAGCATCCTCACAACTTTTTCTTTGTAACTAGTAAATGGAAAAATATCTCTCTAGGAAGATGTAATCAGGCAATAAGAATTTGATAAGTAAAATGTGGCAAAATAATGGCCATATAGTAGAAATTTTTTTCTTTCTAGAGATTTCATTAGTCTTCTTTTCTGAACTTACACATTGCTGTATTAAATTTATATAATTAATAAAAAGGCAATGGACAGGTTAATGTGCATGTTTGAATAGGTACCCTTTATACAATTTATATTACTATACCAGAAAAAAATTAAAACAATTAATCAAAAAGAAAAATAAATCAAACTACTTATAAATATCTGCTTTTTTTCCACAAAATTCTCTTAGTTTACAATTAAAAATAAAAGTTCCAAACTCTAAAGCACTTACCTTAGTTCCTATATTTTCCTGTATGGTGTAAAAAGGGAGAAAAAAGAACTACTAATGGATTATGGATGTTGAAGTCTAGATAATATTATTCCATCAAGAAATGGAAAGAAAAATGACTTTTAAGTTCCCACTTCATGTAAAAAGATGGAATGTATGCTGTGCTTCTGTAAATTTACCACCTTCCACCTCACCCTTATACGTAAGTTTAAACCTAGGTCAATGTTCTGGACTTGGTTCCTACAAACTACTCTATTGATTTTATCCCCAATAAGGTAACTTCTCTAGCTTTTACTGTGACTATTTACAAATGATCTCACATCATACAGTGAAATACATTATTTTTTTATTTACATTTGGAAATGGAAATGGAAAAAAATCCAGAAATATCCGATAAAATTGTTATTATCATATCCCCCAACTAGGGGGATATTTCACCATTAATTGCACATGCTAAAAATGTGAGTGTTCTTTTATCATTTAATAACTATGTACTCAAGAGATTCTACTGAGAAGGGAAAAGAAACAAAACTAGACAAAAGAAAACTTTCCCATGAGATTAATGCTCAGGGGGCACTAATGATATACAACGAAACCAACTTGTATGGCATATTGCAATAGAATGTGGATGGTCAGTACACACAAGGACGTGTGAATTTATTAAATATCTAAAAGGGGACAAGAGCAATAGGTGGGTCATGATCATCATCATTATGTTATTCAATATTCAACTTTAACATTTCAAGTTAGAGGTATAATAGCCCATTATATTTACCATATTTAGGAAATTATTTCACTCAAAAAATCCTTGTTGAGATGGTTGGAAAGTTACTCATTTTACTGGGTGTTGTGGCATGTGCCAAGGTAATTGATGTGGGGTTAGGTTGCCTGAGTAAATGAAGTCCAACATAAGGAGAGCAGACCCAAAGGAAACATTACTGATTGAAATGAGACATGAGGCTGAGTGATGGTACGAGAACTCTACCAAAGAGTATAAAATACAGGACACTTCTTGTGGCATCAGAAACTAAAGACGACAGATATTAGTAACTATAAGGCATTTCTCTCAAATATGTTAAAAATAAAAATGTTAGAAGAACAAATGTCTTAACCCTTGACTTGCAACATATGAAAGAAAGAGAAAATCTGTGATGTGGAACAGAAATGCGCCATAATCCTGCTTACAAACCGGAGTAGAGAGTGGCAAAGGCTGGGTATTTACATGGACAACGAGGTCACCAAGAGGCCCGGAATAGAAGGAGGTCCAGGGAACTAGCAGAGCTGTCTTTCATAAAGATGGCATTCTTCCAGGCAAATAGGCATTGCTTCTGATAATTCCTAATATGATAAACTATGAAATAAAACTATCACATGAATATCTGTAGCTCTGAATTACTCCTGATGGTAGGATTTGTGTAATGATCAAGGAAAGATTTGCTAAATACAAACTTCAAGTTTTCCCATTAACTGAGTCTGGATGATTTAAATGTGTACTAAAACAACTCTAAAATAAGACATCTTATTAAGTATTTTAATAATGAATAACCTAGCCCTTCTGTGGACAACATGAGAATAAAAGGAAATATTAATTGTGTCATAGTTGAAAAGAAAGGAAATATCTGAGAAGAGTAAATATTATTTTATGAAATTGAATTATTATAAAAAATAAGAAAACATTAAGAAGTGAATAATTTGTAGTCAAAGGATAGAAGAACATGGCAGCTATGAAATAAAAGCAGGGCAAGTAAAGGGAAAGTATGAACTTTCTAATAATAGCACATAAGTGGAAGCTTAGTTTCTTTTTTTGTTGTCTTTGAAAAATCAGCATGTATTTCATTTTAGAAAATCTAAATGAAAGACTGTCTAGTTCCTCTCCTCTGAACAAATTTCAATGTCCAAGGAGAAGGGAGGAGGATAGAATGAGGAGGTAAGTGAATTTATTTGTTCTTTGTTAAGTTTTATTCTAACCTAGGTTATTTATATATAACTGACATACACAATTGTGTAAGTTTAGCTGTAAAACATGTTGATTTGATACACTTATGTATTGTAAAATGATAACCACAATAGCATTAGCTAACACCTGTATCAAGTCACACAACTGCCATTTCTTGTTTTGTGATGAAATTACTTAAAATCTACTCTTTTAGTAACTTTCTAGTATATAATACAGTATTATTAATTATGATCATCATGCTATACATCTGATCTCCAGAAATTATTTGTCTCATAACCAGAAGTTTATACCATTTGACCAACATCTTCCTTTTTCTCCCAAGGCCCAGCCCCTCCTAATCACCACTCCACTCTGTTTCTATGAGTTTGGCTTTTTAGATTCCACGTATAGGTGATATCATAAGGTATTTGTCTCTGTCTCATTTAGCTCACTTAGCATAATTCCTTCAAAGTACATCTACATTTTCCTAAATGGAGGATTTCCTTTTTTGTCACATAAATATTCTGTTTATATATGTCACATTTCCCTACTGTGCACCTGTAGCTGGACACTAAGGATATTCTTGTATCTTGACTTCTGTGAATAATGCTGCACTTAACATGGGAGTGCAGATCTCTCTCCAGGATCCTGATTTCATTTTCTTTGCATACACGTATATCCGGAAGTGAGTTCACTGAGTTTCCTTCTGCTTAGTTCAGTCTATTTTTGAAAGTTTTTGTTGAATTCTTCAATTTGGTTATTGCGATTTTCAGCTCTAGGAGTTTTTCATGATGGTTTCTTTTTCTTGACTGACTCATTTAGTCCATGAGACCCAAAAGAAACATTACCGAGTGAAAAGTAATATGAGGTAAGTGATGGTATATTCTGAGGTTAAGGATGGTGGATAAGAAGAAACTAAGAGGAAGCTGGATTCTAGACGGTTGTTAGTCTACACCTAGACTTCTGCCTAATTGTGTTGTCTGCTAAATGCAGCTGACCATAACCCTGACTGATACTCTTACCTCTCTCTGTGTGTGGGCTGTAACTGAAATATCTCCATCTGTGGAAGAAATGCCCTGCATGAATGGCTTAGGTTTCCAGATTTGTCTGTGTTTATCCATATGCATATTACGTATATCTCAGAGTCTCATTCTTTGCAAAAAGTCCCCTTACCTTGACATAGGATTCTTGACTGGGTTGCAAATTTAATTGGTGCTGAAGCTACAGTGATTTAAAGAGTTCCTTTACAATTGCTAGAAAGTTATTCTGACTTTCCTCTTGTGTTTTCAATTTGTCTTTTTCTCTGTGTCTTCAAGGCCATACATACACAGCCATAGCACCCCACATTATTTTTATTTTTTAATATTTTCATTAAACTTTTTATTTGAGTTCATTGTAGATTCATATGTAGTTGTAAAAAATAGAGACACACGTACCCTTCACCCAGTTTCCTCCAATGGTAACATCTTGCAAAAGTATAATATTGTATCAGAGCTGGTATACTGACATTCATATATTCAAGACAGAGACCATTTCCATCACCACAAAGATCCCTCATGTTATCCTTTCATAGCCACGCCCACTTCCCTCCTGCTCCTGTCTTTTCCTTAACTTCTGTCAACCATTAATCTGGTCTTCATTTCTTCAAATTTGTCATTTCAACAATGATATAAAGATGGAATTATACAGTTTGTAGACTTTTGATAATGGCTTTATTTTTATTTAGTATAATTCTTTGGATATTCATCCCAGTTGCATGCATCAGCAATTTTAATGTTGAGTAGCATGACATGGTATGGATTTACTACAGGCTGCTTAATCATGCATCTGTTGAAGAATTTCTGGGTTGTATCACTTTTTGGCTATTATAAATAAAGTTGTTATTAGTATTCATGTACATGTTTTTGTATGAACATAACTTTTCATTTAAATGGGATATAACGTCCAGAAGTACAATTGTTGGGTTGTGTAGTATACATATGGCAGTTTATAAAATGTTTTCATAGTAGTTGTGTCATTTTACATTGTCACCCACAATATGTTAGTGTTTCAGTTTATTCACATCCTTGATGGCCTTTAATATAATAATTATTTTTTATTTTAGCCATGCTGATAATTGTATAGTGATAATTATTGTGATTTTAATTTGCATTTTTTAAAAGCTAATGATGTTGACCATCATTTCATGTATTTATTTGCCATCAGTACAGATATCCTCTTTCATAGAAGATCCTTCATGTCTTTTGCTCATTTTAAAATTGTGTTGCTATGTTTATACTGTTGAATTTGAGCTCTTTATATACTTTATATACTAGTCCTTTGTCTGATCTATGGTTTGCACATTTTCTCCTAGTTGATTGCATGTCTTTTTAACCTCTTAACAGAGTAGATGTTTTTAACCTTACCTGTTTAATAGAATTAAAAAGTTCCATAATTTTAATGAACTCTAAATTTTTCATCTTTCCTTTTTTAGATTATGTTTTGGGTTTTGAGTATAAAATAGTTTACCTTACCCTAGAAACGATTGATACTCTCTTTTTATATAAGTTTTTTAAAGTGTTATGCCTTAAATAATGATCTTTCATGTTCAGTTCATTTTTATGTAAGGTGTGAAGTTGAGGTTCTCTTTTCTTTGGCTTATGGATGTGCACTTGCATTGACTGAAAGGCTATCCTCTCCACTGAATTGCTTTTAGTCTTTATCAAAAATTGGTGGGCATGTTTTCATGCATATACTTCTGGGTTCTCTCTTCTGTTCTACTGATCATGTATGTATGATCATGTATGATCGTAATATATATCAATCCTCTATGACTAGCACAAAATTTATAATAGAGTCACCAAAGAATAAGTCTTAAAGTCTCATAGACAAACTCTTACTACTTTTCCTGCTATTGCAAAATTGTTTCACTTATTTAGATTATTTTACTTCTTCATGCAAATTTTAGATTAATTTTGTCACATATGTAAAAATACTTGCTGGGATTTTGATATAAATCACATTGAAGTTAAATAATCCATTCATTACATAAGAGGATGAGCAGCATATGCTAATATAAACAGACTGAAAACACATCATTGGATAAAATTCAACACTTTATCAAAAATTCTTGATAACCATGGAATAGAGGGAATTTATTTAATTTGATACATAACTCCTAAAAAGTAAAAATGAACCCCATAGCAAGTATCATATTTGGTGCTGAAGTATTGAAATCTCTCCCTCTGAAACCAGAAAAAAATGCTTATTATTTATATTCAACATTGTTTTCATATTTCTGGCTGGTTTAAAGAGGCCAAAGAAAGAAAAAAAGCATAAATCAGTTGAAAAAAGGAAAGATACTTGATCATAGATGATAGGTTATGGATGTAGGAAACCCAAGTGAAATTTAGGAAAACATTAAAATTAAGCATTGATTTTAGTTAAGTCAATGTGGTTGTATAGAAATATAAATTGTATATTTGTTCTTGTAGCAAAGAATTAAGAAATGAAAATAAAATAGAGTGATATAATTTACAGTGACATAAAAAATATGAAATACTTAGGAAAAAATCTATTGAAAAATGTCCCAAAGTGATGCATACAAAATATCCTGCAGCTTTTATATCCCCCTTTATTATAAGAAATTAAATGACTTAAATAGATGGAGGCTATACCATGCTCATATATTGAAAAGTTCAATATTAAAACAATGTCGGTTCTCTCCAAATTTATCTATTGAGTCAATGCAATGCAATAAAACTTTGGCATTTTAATTTAAGGACATTTCATAAGCAAATTCTGAATTTAGATGGAAATGCAAAGGATAAAACATAACTAAGACAATCTTGAAGAATAACGAAGTTGGCAAAAAAAGCTACAAATATGAAGATTTACTATAAAAATGCAATAATGAAAATGTCATACTGGTACAAGAAAAATTAAATAGAATGGAATTGGCCAGTGAAATAGAATAGAAATTCCAGTAAGAGATACAGACTTATTAGATCACCTGAATGACGACAAATTCGCAGCTGCAAGGGGGAATGGAAAGATCCACTAAATAAAGGCATCCATTCGATATTCCTATGGGAAGAGTGAAATGCAATTTAATTCCTACATTACACCTCAGAATATAGTGTAAGTTTACCCAAGTGGTTGTACTGATTTACTCTTTCACTGGCAGCTTATGAAGCACATTGGCAAACAACTGGCAGATTTGTTAGTATTGCCTATTTTAGCCAGCCTTGTGTACCGAGATCCGGGAATGAATGAAAGCATTCTGGTAGTTCCCAACATGTCCATCCTGAATTTTAGACATTTGGGATCTAGAGAAAAGATTACTAGATGGGCTCCGTTGGATCCACTGCAAGATGATTGGACAGGATTCTATCACCTGGCCTCCAAACACAAGCTCTGTCTGCAGGTGTGTCCTGAGGTGTCAGAGTTAGTTCCAACAGAACTGGAAGGTCAGTTTCAACAGATCTGGAATGAGGTTGAGAGTTCCTTTTGCCCAGGACTAGAATTATTCTGGTATGTGACTGCATGTCTGTCTGAGGAGAGTTTGACTGAAAAACTGTTGTCTCTATTTTCTGTGGCATTATTGGGTCGTTCACTTGAAGACACGACCTCTCCTTCAACGATGGGCTTGAAAGCAAGAAACTGGCTCAGGTATGAAAACCGGGTATGGGAGTGTGATTTCTATTAGGGTGGCTTCCCCCAGCCTTCTTCTTGAAACTTCTTGATTCTATAGACCATATAATAAACTCTTTTGCTGTCCATTTCAGTCCTACCCTATTAGATGCTGCCACAGACCTCTGAGGGTCAGTGACACAGGTTTTGCATTCCCTGGTAAATGAAAATTAGGAAAATGGTGTCCACCTCGCCCTTGACTGAAAAAGGAAAAATTGCTCTTCAATAAATAATGCCGTATCTCCGTAACCAAAATCCCTGGCCTACAAAGAAGAGCCACGAAGCTCCCAATGATGTTGTTGTTGCCTCTCCTAGAACATTGCATATTTATTTTTTGATGGAATTTCCAGTGGCTTCTCCAGCTGGTGTGATCTCTCGTTTTAGTTAGAAAATCCAGCTCAATGTTCCTAATGCTTTGATGCCTTTGCACCACTCATAAACACTGTGTAAAGATGTTTTGGCAACTCCACCCCATTTGCTATAAGCATCAATGTGTCCAAGCTTCAGGGACCCAGACTAGCAGTACTTCAGGGTCTTCCCAGGTGGTTTTGCCAGGATGGTACATCCTGAGGCACTCAAGAATTGGCCTGTATGAATAATTTCCCCATGATTCAGCATTTTATTTAACTCTCACTGAAGTCTATCATCCTCCAATCCATTCTTATGCATTATCTTGATATCTGCAGTATGTATTGGCTATTTTGGTGAATAATTATTTTCCTTCTAAAGAAGGGAAAATACTCCCTAGGAAAGCCATGTAGGGATTTAGTCCTTGGTGTTATTACTTGCCTTTAATCAAGGTGAGGACAGATTTTAAGGAAAATAAGTATCATCTTCCAAGGCATATGCCTCTGGTAAGTACTTTACACCTCCTCCAAGTAGGAGGAGGCTGCTGCATCTAGGAAGGAAGGGTGGACCACTTCTTCAGGTCAGAGTGCAGGGCATCCTAAGGGTTCAAGGTTCTCACGCAGTCACTCACTGTCTCCATCCTACTGCGGAAGCTCAGGACAAGAGTAAGACACATGCCTGAGAGTTCTTGTAATTGACAAGGGAGAAGGGACCTCTATATATTAATTCATCTCAGTCATTGGATGAGTGCTGCTTTTTGAGGGGTCTTGATTTTAAGTACTTCTGGCCTGCCTCACAGATGGGCACAATAGGCCTCTGTGGCCAGAAAATAAGACCCTGGTCTTCTGAGCCTCCTGGTAGTTAGAAGTTAGGAAGTCAGGCAGGTGTACACCACAGCAGGAAGGGGGAGATGGTATGGACAGGGTGCTGCAGCATCTCCTACGGGCTTCGTCTAACTGCGAATGTTCTAGGAGTGTGTGTGTTTGTGCCCTCAGGAGCAGGACACATAATGTAAGCTACAGTGATACTCCGCCAGAAATTCCACTCACTGACTTTTAAACTATATCATTTGTACATTAATTAGGGCAGGAATGCAGCTGACTCCTAAGGGAGTTTATCTAGGAAAAGTTCCCAGGATCTTTTCCAGAAACCACTGATATGTATTTTATTCTAATATATGGAAATATATACATATACATGTAGAAATATATAAATGCATGCATATTTAAATTTATCCATAGCCTCCATTTTATATATATTCCTATATAAATGTATAAAAATATACACACATACACATTTACAGTACAAACCCTATGTGAGGAGATGAAATAAATTTGAGAGTTTAAGCAAGTGGAATGCTCAGTTTCTTTTTTCCATAATTTCCTAGTCCCTTTCTCCGGACATAATGAAAGACCTCCACACTTTGTTTATACATTGTTATTACACAAGCATAATAACGATTTTTCCTCAGTGTGCTTTTATATTAAAAAGAGGAATAGGGAATCTTTCATAAACTTTTAAGGGTTTGTTGGAAAAGCATGACTTGAATAAGTAGAGCAGCTGAGTCACATGTCTTGGGGTTTAAACGAAGCCTCAGTTAGTTCATTTTTAAAAACTAAGATGAAATTAATATCTACCTACACAATCATTGTGCATATGAAAAAAAGCTACCGATTTAAAGTGCTTAGTCCAAGAAAAAGCATAGAAAAACTACACAAAATATGTCAGCTGTTAATATTGGGATGCCTTTCAGCTCTTCTGAGGAGGATTAGGAGACTAGGTAAAAGGGTCCCCAGAACAAAAAATGCAGGAGACCTAGAACCATGCTTGTTGATTTAATCACGGTCCGAGCTGAGCATCTGGGCCCACAGAGGCACAGTTTCTCACTGAAGGATGGCCCCGACTCCTGCAACGCTTTCAGAGAAGCATCGAGCCCCTCTGTGGCTCATGGTAGGTCAGGGGTTACCTGCAAGCTTTTAGAAAACTGAAAATTAAATTAAGAGCAGCAGAGAAAATTGTTGAGTTATAAAAAGTGCTACTTTGTTCCAATCGGGAACTCAGAAATCTGTCAAAATAGGGTTTTCAACAAAGGAGGCCAGTGAGGAAATGTGGGGAGGTTTGGAAAAAGGGTCCAAGTTTACGGACAATTTTAAGTCAAGGGAATTTTACAATGAATGTATCAAAAAGGATAGGAGAAATGATAATGGAGCTCTTGGCTCAACAGCTGTGAGAGTGTTCTTCCTCTATAGGTAGAAATTATCTGAGAACACGGACAGCTTTCTTCTCCCCATCACCTGTCCTGTGTACTTGATTGCAGAGTCTTGTTCTGGGAAGCAGCATTGTCCTGATATTCATAAACACTTCTTTATAATGTACTCATAGTTCATTGAATTTTTCTTATTGTTTGTTCTGTGTGACTAGGTTCATTTTCATTTCAGTCTCTGTTAATTTGGCAATCTAAAAAACAAATTACACATTTTATTTTGTTGTGCTTACAGTATATATTTAAACAAAATTGGTATAATTTTAGCCATGCAACTTATACATTAATATGATGTCTTGCATTGGCTGAGGTTTCAATGTGTTTCTGTTTGTTTGATTTTTTTAAATTTCTTCATGAGTACATCAAGTTTTCTTTTATTTGCTGTTGCCGCTTGCTTACTTAAGCTACAATTTGGATTTGAAGATTCAATACTTTCTTCAGGTTTGTGGATGCTTTTTGCACTACCAATAATCACATTAATGCCTCAATTGCCATTTTATCTTTTTTATTTTCTTTTTCTTTTTTTAAATTAAGTTATCAATAATATACAATCTCATCAAAGTTTCACATGAACAACACTGTGGTTTCAACATTCACCCATATTATGAAGTCCCCTGCACCCGCATTACAGTCACAGACCGTCAGCATAGTAAGATGCTATAGAGTCATTACTTGATTTATCTGTGCTGCACTGCCTTCTCTGCAACCTAGTTATATTGTGAATGCTAATTATAATGCCCCTTAATCCCATTATCCCTTCTTCCCTACCTGCCCTCCCCAAACCTTTCCCTTTGGTAACCACTAGTCCCTTCTTGGAATATGTGAGTCTGCTGCTGTTTTGTTCCTTCGGTTTTCGCTTTGTTGTTATATTCCACAAATGAGTGAAACCATTTGGTACCTGTCTTTCTCTGCCTGGCCTATTTCACTGAGCATAATACCCTCTAGCTGCATCCATGTTGTTGCAAATGGTGGGATTTGTTTTCTTCTTATGGCTGAATAATATTCCATTGTGTATATGTACCACCTCTTCTTTATACATTCATCTACTCATGGACACTTAGGTTGCTTCCATATCTTGGCTACTGCAAATAGTGCTGTGATAAGCATAGGGGTGCATATGTCTTTTTGAATTAGGGATCTTGTTTTCTTCGGGTCTATTCCTAGGAGTGGAATTCCTGAATCAAATGGTAGTTCGACATTTATTTTTTTGAGGAACCACCAGATGGCTTTCCACAATGGTTGAACGAATTTACATTCCCACCAACAGTGTAGGAGGGTTCCCCTTTCTCCACATTATCACTAGCATTTGTTATTTGTTGTTTTTTGTATGTTGGCCATCTTAACAGGTGTGAGGTGATATCTCATTGTGCTATTAATTTGCATTTCCCAGATGATTAGTGATGTGGAGCACCTTTTCATGTGCCTGTAAGCCACCTGAATTTCTTCTTTGGAGAAGTGTCTATTCAGATCCTCTGCCTATTTTTTAATTGGGTTATTTGTTTTTTGGGTGTCAAGGCATGTGACCTCTTTATATATTTTGGATGTTAACCTCTTACTGGATATGTCATTTACGAATATATTCTCCCATACTGTAGGATACCTTTTTGTTCTGCAGATGGTGTGCTTTGCTGTACAGAAGCTTTTTAGTTTGATATAGTCCCACTTGTTCATTTTTGCTTTTGTATCCCTGGCCTGAAGAGATGTGTTCAGTAAAAAATTGCTCGTATTCAAGAGAGTTTTGCCTGTTTTCTTCTAAGAGTTTTATGGTTTCATGACTTATATTCAGGTTTTTGATCCATATCAAATTTACTTTTCTGTCCACAATTAGACAGTAATCCAGGTTCACTCTCTTACATGTAGCTGTCCAGTTTTGCCAACACCAGTTGTTGAAGAGGCTGTCATTTCCCCACTGTATATCTGTGGCTTCTTCATCATATACGAATTGGCCATAGATGTGTGTGTTTATACCTGTTCTCTCTATTCTATTTCATTGACCTATAGGTCTGTTCTTGTGCCAATATCAAGTTGTGTTGATTACTATGGCTTTTTAGTACAGCTTGAAGTTGGGGAGTATAACCCCCTAGCTTTTGGCTGAATAAAATTCCATTGTGTATATGTACCACCTCTTCTTTATCCATTCATTTACTGATGAGCACTTACATTGCTTCCATAACTTGGCTATTGTAAATAGTACTGCAATAAACATAGGGGTGCATGTGTCTTTTTGAATCTGAGAACTTGGGTTTTTTTGGGGGTAAATTCCTAGGAGCAGAATTCCCAGGACAAATAGTATTTCTAGTTTTAGTTTTTTGAGCAATCTCTATATTGCTTTTCACAATGGTTGAACTAACTTACTATTTGTTCTAGTTTTTTGAAGAATGATGCTGGTATTTTGATAGGAATTGCATTGAATCTGTCGATTGCTTTAGACAGGATGGCCATTTTGACAATATTAATTCTTCCTATCCATGAGCATGGGATGTATTTCCATTTATTGGTACCTTCTTTAATTTCTCTCATTAGTGTCTTGTAGTTTCAGAAGTCTTTCACATCCCTCTAGTCCTAGGTATTTTATTATTTTTGTTCAAATTGCAAATGGAATTGTTTTCCTGATTTCTCTTTCAGCCAGTTCATAGTGAGTACATAGAAATGCAACAGATTTTTGTGTATTAATTTTGTATCCTGCAACTTTGCTGAATTCAGCTATTCTAGTAGTTTTTGTGTAGATTCTTTGGGATTTTTATGTGCAATATGATGTCATCAGCAAACTGACAGTTTAATTTTTACTTACCAATCTGGATGCCTTTTATTTCTGTATGCTGTTTGATTGCCGTGGTGAGGACCTCCAGTTCTATGTTGAATAAAATTGGTGAGAGTGGGCATCCCTGTCTTGTCCCCGTTCTTAGAGGTAAAGCTTTTGGCTTTTACTATTAGGTATGATGTTGGCTGTGGGTTTGTCATATATGGCCTTTATTATGTTGAGGTTCCTGCCTTTTATACCCATTTTGTTGAGAGTTTTTAACATGAACAGATGTTGAATTTTGTCAAATGCTTTTTCAGCATCTATGGAGATGATCATGTGATTTTTGTCCTTTTTCTTGATGTGGTGGATGATGCTGATGGATTTTAAAATGCTGTACCATCCCTGAAATAAATCCCACATGAGCAAGATGGATGATCTTTTTGATGTATTTTTTTTTATGGTTTGGGGGACAATTTTTATTTTTTGATAGGGCATCTCTCATATGTATTGATCAAATGTTTGTTAACAACAATAAAATTCTGTATAGGGGACTCAATGCTCAATGCACAATCATTAATCCACCCCAAGCCGAATTCTCGTCAGTCTCCAATCTTCTGAAGCATAACGAAAAAGTTCTAACATGGTGAATAAGTTCTTACATGGTGAACAGTACAAGGGCAGTCATCACAAAAACTTGCAGTTTTGATCACTCACTATGAACTATAAACAATCAGGTCAAATATGAATATTCATTTGATTTTTTATATTTGATTTATATGTGGATCCCACATTTCTCTCTTTATTATTATTATTATTATTTTTTTAATAAAATGCTGAAGTGGTAGGTAGATGCAAGATAAATGTAGAGAACATAGTTTAGTGTTGTAAGAGAGCAAATATAGATGATCAGGTGTGTCCCTGTAGACTATGTGTTAATCCAAGCTAGACAAGGGCAATAAAACATCCACGGATGCAGAAGATTTCTCTCAAAACAGGGGGAGTGAGGTTCTAAGCCTCACCTCTGTTGATCCCCAATTTCTCACCTGATGGCCCCCCTGGGCCTGTGCCTATCTTAGGTTCTACCTCCCTTGAAGTATGTTACCTGTCTCTGGCTAACCAGTCATCTTCTGGGGCCATACAGGGAGATATAAATTTGGTAAGTGAGAGAGAAGCCATATTGTTTGAAAAGGTTAGCTTTTTACTTCTTTGCAGATCTATGCCCTCTGGCTTCTATGCCCAGCTTTTGTCTTAAGGTATCTTTACCTCTTGGAGGAATTATGATACTCAGTAAATTCGATATGAGGCACGAATTCTATTTAAGGGTTGTAATTAGGAAGGAAGAAGAAAAGCTATAGAGGTAGCAGATGGAAGGAAACATGGGAGGATTGATTATTCCATTGACATATCTTCTTGTAGAGTAACTTAAGCATGTATAGGTTTTAAACTACTAATTAAATTGCGCACACACATTAACATAATAGGAATACAGTTACATAACCAAAGCAGATCTATAATTACCAGCCATCTCCAGTGAAGCCAAGAAAACCAGTTAGGCACCCTATGCATTTGTGAAAATTTGTCTATGATATAATGGATATTGTCCAACTGTACTTGAACAGTCTGAGAGAAATAAGACAAATTAAAAATACCCATTCCTGGGAACTGTTCACATCCCATATGTTTTTTAACAGTAGATAGTCTGTAGTTGTAAGTTTTTGGAGCGCTACAACTTGCACTTCTCCTAATTCTTGGTTGAGTTCCAACAGTATAGATCCAGTCGAATTTGTTGTTTTACTGAAAGCACAGGCTAGCTTAGATATCTCCTTCTTCATTTCAATAGCCTTTCTTGGATCTGTCATTTACAAATATATTCTCCCTTACTGTAGGGTTCCTTTTTGTTCTATTGAATGTGTCCTTTGCTGTACAGAAGCTTTTCAGCTTAATATAGTCCCACTTGTTCATTTTTGCTGTTGCTTTCTTTTCCCGGGAGTTATGTTCAAGACGAGGTCACTCAGGAACCGGTGGGATGGATGCAGCTATAACTGCATCATCGCCTGGATCTTTGTTGAGGTTTTTTGATGATCATCTTCTGGAATGACTCTTCCAGAGGGTGCTGATGTTGGACGTTCTTCTTCATATCGTATCTTAGTTCATTTTCTGGGTAGCCAAATTAGGCTTTGATCCTCTGTATAAACACAAACAGACCCTTTGCCCACACTTTCATATGCCCTTTATACCATTGGGTAGAACTCATTGGAGTCACCACGCAGGAACTGTTTTTTTTTTTTTTAAGAGAAAGGAATATTATCAGAAAAGTGTACCTCCATAGCCGACCATCTGACTCCCTTTAAGTGATCAAAGTTTAGGATATTTAAAGCATGCATTAATTGTTGATTTACAGTTAGTTTTATCCTATCAGGGAGTAATCCCCCTTTTCTTTCTTTCTTTTTTTCTTTGTTTTCTTTAATCTACATTTACATGAATAATATTATGTTTACTAGGCTCTCCTATACCAGGTCCCTGCTATAAACACTTTTACAGTCACTGTCCATTAGCATAGCAAAATATTGTAGAATCACTACTTGTCTTCTCTGTGTTGTACAGCCCTCCCCTTTCTCCCACCCCCCATGCTAATCTTAATACCTCCCTTCTTCTTCCCCCCACCTTATCCCTCCCTACCCACCCATCCTCCCCAGTCCCTTTCCCTTTGGTACCTTTGAGTTCATTCTTGGGTTCTGCGATTCCGCTGCTGTTTTGTTCCTTCAGTTTTTCCTTTCTTCTTATACTCCACAGATGAGTGAAATCATTTGGTATTTCTATTTCTCTGCTTGGCATATTTCACTGAGCATAATACCCTCCAGCTCCATCCATGTTGCTGCAAATGGTAGGATTTGCCCTCTTCTTATGGCTGAGTAGTAGTCCATTGTGTATATGCACCACATCTTCTTTATCCATTCATCTACCGATGGACATTTAGGTTGCATCCAATTCTTGGCTATTGTAAATAGTGCTGCGGTAAACATAGGGGTGCATCTGTCTTTCTCATACTTGATTTCTGCATTCTTAGGGTAAATTCCTAGGAGTGGAATTCCTGGGTCAAATGATAAGACTGTTTTGAGCATTTTGATGAACCTCCAATCTGCTTTCCACAATGGTTAAATAATTTACATTCCCACCAGCAGTGTAGGAGGGTTCCCCTTTCTCCACAGCCTCGCCAACATTTGTTGTTGTTTGTCTTTTGGATGGCAGCCATCCTTACTGGTGTGAGGTGATACCTCATTGTAGTTTTAATTTGCATTTCTCTGATAATAAGTGATGTGGAGCATCTTTTCATGTGTCTGTTGGCCATCTTTGTTTCTTTTTTGGAGAACTGTCTGTTCAGTTCCTCTACCCATTTTTTAACTGGATTACTTGATTTTTGTTTGTTGAGGCATGTGAGCCCTTTATATATTTTGGATGTCAAGCCTTTCTCGGATCTGTCATTTACAAATATATTCTCCCTTACTGTAGGGTTCCTTTTTGTTCTATTGAATGTGTCCTTTGCTGTACAGAAGCTTTTCAGCTTAATATAGTCCCACTTGTTCATTTTTGCTGTTGCTTTCATTGCCCGGGAGTTATGTTCAAGACGAGGTCACTCATGTTTATGTCTCAGAGGTTTTTGCCTATGTTTTTTTCCATGAGTTTAATGGTTTCATGACTTACATTCAGGTCTTTGATCCATTTTGAGTTTACTTTTGTAAATGAGGTTAGACAATGGTCAGGTTTCATTCTCCTACATATAGCTGTCCAGTTTTGCCAGCACCATCTGTTGAGGAGACTGTCATTTCGCCATTGTATGTCCATGGCTCCTTTATCAAATATTAATTGACCATATATGTTTGGGTTAATGTCTGAAGTTTCTACTCTGTTCCACTGGTCTGTAGCTCTTTTCTTGTGCCAGTACCAAATTGTCTTGATTACTATGGCCTTGTAGTAGAGCTTGAAGATGGGGAGTGAGATCTCCCCTACTTTCTTCTTCCTTCTCAGGATTGCTTTGGCTATTCGAGGTCTTTGGTGTTTCCATATGAATTTTTGAATTATTTGTTCCAGTTCATTGAAGAATGTTGCCAGTAATTTGATAGGGATTACATCAAATCTGTATATTAGTTTGGGCAGGATGGCCATTTTGACAATATTAATTCTTCCTCGCCATGAGCATGGGATGAGTTGCCATTTGTTACTGTCCCCTTTAATTTCTCTTAAGAGTGACTTGTAGTTTTCAGAGTATAGGTCATTCACTTCTTTGGTTAGATTTATTCCTAGGTATTTTATTCTTTTTGATGCAATTGTGAATCGAATTGTTTTCCTGATTTCTCTTTCTATTGGTTCATTGTTAGTGTATGGGAAAGCTACAGATTTCTGTGTGTTAATTTTGTATCCTGCAACTTTGCTGTATTCCAATATCAGTTCTTGTAGTTTTGGGGTGGATTCTTTAGGGTTTTTTATGTACTATATCATGTCATCTGCAAATAGTGACAGTTTAACTTCTTCTTTACCAATCTGGATTACTTGTACTTCTTTGTTTTGTCCGATTGCCGTGACTAGGACCTCCACTACTATGTTAAATAGCAGTGGGGAGAGTGAGCATTCCTGTCTGGTTTCCGATCTCAGAGGAAATGCTTTCAGCTTCTCACTGTTCAGTATAATGTTGGCTGTGGGTTTATGATATATGGCCTTTATTATGTTGAGGTACTTGCCCTCTGTTCCCATTTTGCTGAGAGTTTTTCTGAATGGATGTTGAATTTTGTCAAATTCTTTTTCAGCATGTATGGAGATGATCATGTGGTTTTTGTCTTTCTTTTTGTTGATGTGGTGGATGTTGTTGATGGATTTTCGAATGTTGTACCATCCTTGCATCCCTGGGATGAATCCCACTTGGTCATTGTGTACGATCCTTTTGATATACTGTTGAATTCTGTTTGCTAATATTTTATTGAGTATTTTTGCATCTACATTCATCAGGGATATTGGTCTGTAATTTTCTTTTTTGGTGGGGTCTTCGCCTGGTTTTGGTATTAGGGTGATGTTGGCTTCACAGAATGAGTTTGGGAGTACTCCCTCCTCTTCTATTTTTTGGAACACTTTAAGGAGAATGGGTATTATGTCTTCCCTGTGTGCCTGATAAAATTCCGAGGTAAATCCGTCTGGCCCGGGGGTTTTGTTCTTGGGTAGTTTTTTGATTACCGTTTCAATTTCTTTGCTCGTAATTGGTTTGTGTAACTTTTGTGTTTCTTCCTTGGTCAGTCTTGGGAGGTTGTATTTTTCTAGGAAGTTGTCCATTTCTTCTAGGTTTTCCAGCTTGTTGGCATATAGGTTTTCATAGTAGTCTTTAATAATTCTTTGTATTTCTGTGGAGTCTGTCATGATTATTATGTTCTCATTTCTGATGCTGTTGATTTGTGTTGAGTGTCTTTTCCTCTTAATAAGTTTGTCTGGAGGCTTATCTATTTTGCTTATTTTCTCAAAGAACCAGCTCTTAGTTTCATTGATTTTTGCTATTGTTTTATTCTTCTCAATTTTGTTTATTTCTTCTCTGATCTTTATTATGTCCCTCCTTCTGCTGACTTTAGGCCTCACTTGTTCTTCTTTTTCCAGTTTCGATAATTGTGATGTCAGACTATTCATTTGGGATTGTTCTTCCTTCTTCAAGTGTGCCTGGATCACTATATGCTTTCCTCTTAAGACTGCTTTCGCTGCGTCCCACAGAAGTTTGGGGCTTTGTGTTGTTGTTGTCATTTGTTTCCATATATTCCTTGATCTCTATTTTAATTTGTTCATTGATCCATTGATTATTTAGGAGCATGTTGTTAAGCCTCTATGTGTTTGTGAGCCTTTTTGTTTTCTTTGTAGAATTTATTTCTAGTGGTATACCTTTGTGGTCTGCAAAGTTGGTTGGTATAATTTCAATATTTTGGAATTTACTGGGGCTCTTTTTGTGGGCTAGTATGTGGTCTATTCTTGAGAATGTTCCATGTGCACTTGAGAAGAATGTATATCCTGTTGCTTTTGGATGTAGAGTTCTATAGATGTCTATTAGGTCCATCTGCTCTAGTGTGTTGTTCAGTGCTTCCATGTCCTTACTTATTTTCTGCCCAGTAGATCTATCCTTTGGGGTGAGTAGTGTGTTGAAGTCTCCTAAAATGAATGCATTTCAGTGTATTTCCCCCTTTAGTTCTGTTAGTATTTGTTTCACATATGTTCGTGCTCCTATGTTGGGTGCATATGTATTTAGAATGGTTATATCCTCTTGTTGGACTGAGCCCTTTATCATTATGTAGTGTCCTTCTTTATCTCTTGTTTCTTTCTTTGTTTTGAAGTCTATTTTGTCTTGTATTAGTACTGAAACCCCTGCTTTCTTCTCGCTGTTGTTTGCCTGAAATGTGTTTTTCCATCCCTTGACTTTAAGGCTGTACATGTCTTTGGGTTTGAGGTGAGTTTCTTGTAAGCAGCATATAAATGGATCCATTCTATTACTCTGTGTCTTTTGATTGGTGCACTCAGTCCATTTACATTTAGGATGGCTATTGAAAGATATGTACTTATTGCCATTGCAGGCTTTAAATTCGTGGTTACCAAAGGTTCAAGTTTAGCCTCGTTAGTATCTTACTGCCTAATTTAGCTCATTTATTGAGCCGTTATTTACACTGTCTGGAGATTCTTTTCTTGTCTCCCTTCTTGTTCCTCCTCCTCCTTTCTTCATATGTTGGGTGTTTTTTTCTGTGCTCTTTTTAGGAGTGCTCCCATCTAGAGCAGTCCCTGTAAGATGCCCTGTAGAGGTGGTTTGTGGGAAGCAAATTCCCTCAGCTTTTGCTTGTCTGGGAATTGTTTAATCCCGCCATCATATTTAAATGATAGTCGTGCTGGATACAGTATCCTTCGTTCAAGGCCCTTCTGTTTCATTGCATTAAATATATCATACCATTTTCTTCTTGCCTGTACGGTTTCTGTCGAGAAGTCTGATGTTAGCCTGATGGGTTTTCCTTTATAGGTAACCTTTTTCTCTCTAGCTGCCTTTAAAACTCTTTCCTTGTCTTTGATGTTTGCCATTTTAATTATTATGTGTCTTGGTGTTGTCTTCCTTGGATCCTTTCTGTTGGGTTTTCTGTGTATTTCCGTGGTGTGTTCAATTATTTCCTCCCCCAGTTTGGGGAAATTTTCAGCAATTATTTCTTCCAAGATATTTTCCATCCCTTTTCCTCTCTCTTCTTCTTGTGGTACCCCTATAATATGGATATTGTTCCCTTTGGATTGGTCACACAGTTCTCTTAATATTGTTTCATTCCTGGAGATCCTTTTATCTCTCTCTATGTCAGCTTCTATGCATTCCTGTTCTCTGGCTTCAATTCCATCAATGGCCTCCTGCATCTTATCCATTCTGCTTATAAATCCTTCCAGAGTTTGTTTCATTTCTGTAATCTCCTTTCTGGTGTCTGTGATCTCCCTCCGGACTTCATCCCATTTCTCTTGCGTATTTTTCTGTATCTCTGTCAGCATGTTTATGATTTTTATTTTGAATTCTTTGTCAGGAAGACTGATTAGGTCTGTCTCCTTCTCTGGTGTCTCTGTGATCTTGGTTTGCCTGTAATTTTGTCTTTTCACGGTGATAGGAATAGTTTGCAGTGCTTGGATGAGTGACAGCTGGGAGAACTTCCCTTCTTGTTGGTTTGTGGCCTTCCTCTCCTGGGAGATCAGTGACCTCTAGTGGCTTTTGCTGGGTAGCTGCGCACAGACAGGGCTTCTGCTTCCTGCCCGGCTGCTATGGAATTTATCTCCACTGTTGGTCTGAGCGTGACCTGGCTCGGGCTGCTGCTCCAAAGTGGTGGAGTCACGTTGGAGGGGGTGCGGCTGGGAGGCTATTTATCTCCATAAGGGGCCTCCGTGTTCCCTGCAGCCCAGGGGATTAGAGTGCCCAGAGATCTCTGGGTTCCCTACGTTTGGACTAAGTGTCTCGCCCTGCCCCTTTAAGACTTCCAAAAAGCACCTGCTAAAACAAAACAACAACCACAAAAATAAAAATAAAAAAATGGCTGCTCGTTTTTCTTTATTCTCCGGCACCAGCCTCAGGCACCCGCTCACTGGTCTTGCTGCCCTGTTTCCCTACTATTGGGGTCCCTGTCCCTCTAAGACTTCCAAAAAGCACTCACCACAACAAAACAAAAAACAAAAGAAATCAAAAAAAATAAGAAAAAAACAAAAAAAAATGGCAGCTTGCTTTTCTTTTGTCCTCCGGCGCCATCCTCCACTATCCGGTCACCGTTCTTGCTGCCCTGTTTCCCTAGTATCCAGGGCCCCACGCATGCACTGTGTCTGCACTCTGGTCCGGATGGCTGGGGCTGGGTGTTCAGCAGTCCTGGGCTCCGTCTCCCTCCCGCAGGGAGCTGGGTGGAGAGGCGCTCGGGTCCCACCAGCCCGGGGCTTGTATCTTACCCCCTTTGCAAGGTGCTGGGTTCTCACAGGTGTGGATGTGGTCTGGATGTTGTCCTGTGTCCTCTGGTCTTTATTCTAGGAAGAGTTGTCTTTGTTATGTTTTCGTAGATAAATGTGGTTTTGGGAGGAGATTTCCGCTGCTCTACTCATGCCGCCAGCTTGGCTCCGCCCCCCTTCTTGATGTATTTTTGAATTCAGTTTGCTAATATTTTGTTGAGTATCTTTGCATCTATATTCATCAGGGATATTGCTGTGTAATTTTCTTTTTTGCAGTGTTTTTATCTTGTTGTGCTATTAGAGTAATGCTGTTGTCATAGAATGAATGAGTTTGGAAGTATTCCCTCCCCTTCTTCTTTTTGGAAAACTTTAAGGGGGATGGGTATCGGTTCGTCTCTAAATGTTTGATAAAATTTAGGTATGAACAAATGGAAAAGTACTGGAGAGGATGGGTGGGAAGGGTTGGATAAGGGGGGAAAAAGGGGCATTTCCATTAGCGCACATAGTGTAGCAGTGGGGGACATGGGAAAGGCAGTATAGCACAGAGAAGACAAGTAATGATTCTATAGCATCTTACTACACTGATGTACAGTGGGGGGGACTTGAAAACAGGGGGAGTCTAGTAACCATAATATCGTTTAAATAATTGTACATTAATGATACCAAAAAAAAGAAAAGAAAAAAAAACAATCATTATTTTTAAAAAAAAGCTTAGGTATGAAGCTATCTGGTCCAGGGGTTTTGTTCTTATGTAGGTTTTTGATTACCTATTCAATTTCATTGCTGGTAAATGGTCTGTTCAGATTTTCTCTTTCTTCCTGGGTCAGTCTTAGAAGGTTTAGCTTTTATGATTGTACCCAGAAATGCTATATGCTTATGTGATGAATAAATGTGTGCCATATAATTGAATACTTCACTTGTCACACATCATATTATTCTCAAAACATTCTGTGTACCTATTTACATCTCAATAATTAAATATATGCATCTGTGCAGCATCAGGTTTTTATGTGTTTTTCATCATATTTTAAAATTCATCTCCTTTATTAAAATTTTTTTCTTAAATATTCTCCCCTTTTTAATGTGGCAATGCACCTTATTTTTAAACAATGACAAATGATAATTTTTATATTCCCCTTTGTTTTTGCTTGTAAACATTACAAAAGTTTTTTAATAACATCCTTGCACAAACATTTTACATTTGCCATGATATCAGTGGCGTTTCTAAGACAATGATGTGCTTATTTTTTAAAAGCTTTCAGTTAAATTACCAAAGTGACATTCATATGTTTTGTCCAATATTTTATGTTAAGTCCACTGCATGAATACTTGATTTGCTTATACAAAAATCACTATTGCATTTTATTATTTTAGAAAGTTTTATACGGTATTGGTACTTTCGTGTAGGAATTGTTAGTGTCTCTGAAATCACCCATTAGATGGTCCCCTATTCAGCTTGTGTATAAAACTTTCACAAAAGATAAAACAAAAAAATTTTTCTTCCCTGCCTTCTGCAAATAAGTTTTCCCTGGAGTTTTCTCTTTATATTTATCTTTCAATTATACCTTACCAATGCATCCTTCTATAAGACCCTAACGAAAAAAAAGCTTAAGAGTTTTGTGTATCTGGTTTTTGGACCATAGCAGCTCCACAATAGTTCCTATGTTATCACCTATTATTTGTCATTGCAGCTTACTAAAGATTTCAGTGTTGAATAAATATCTCCACGGGTCACAGTTTCCTTAAATTGATTGTGTTGAAAGAAATTTTCCCTGGAGACTCTATTTGGTTTGTCATGAGAATGGTTTTAATTAGTTCCTTTAAAACGTTGCTTTTCTATTGATATTGGCTCTGTCAACTTTCACTCCGTCTAGTTTCCATTGGTAAAACTGCTCCCATGTGAGGGAGGAAGAACAGGCCAAGAGCCATAGTTTTCTGTTGAGCTATGTCATCCTCACCAGGCCCCTTGCTGTGTGATGTACTTGAAGACACTACCCCTCCAAGCCCCCGACTTGTCCACTTTCCTGTACTCAACCTAGAAGTTCCTAGACTATTATGTGGTGGTGTGTTCTCAGCCCTGCATGGTCTGGGAAATATCCAGCAAATCTTTCTTTTTCTTTTTTGTTCACTCTTTTCTTTTTAAACTTACTAACAGGCAATTTTAGGGAAAATAACTGACTCTGAAATGTGACTGATTGACTTGTATTTGTTTTATTGACTTTCAGAGATTTTTTTTCATAAGTTAAAGAACTCATGGGTCAATAAATAAGTTGATGTTAGGTAATATGTCATTAAATATCTGCATCTATTTCTATGTCTACATCTACATCTATATCATGTCTGTCTTTTTATATATCCCTAATGAAATTAGGTGAACTATCTACACTATCTATGAACCCTTGATGAAAAGTTTCAATCAGTAAAGATCTTATGACTCTTTTCATAATTATTTAAGTGGCTTTTTCATCACAGTATTGGTAAAAACATCTAACTGATCAACCACAACAGCCCTGAAAGTTAAAAAGATGAAGAAGAAAATATTAACAGAGGCTTGTATGTAGATTTCTCATCACCCCTATTTATGATCTCATAATCATATTCACCAGTATTCTGCGATGGCCTAGATCTCTGAATTTTTCATCTGGAACACATCGCTAATATTTTCTCAATGAGAACTTTTTATTTTTTGATGTAAGTAATATCTTCTAGTTCTATCTTGACTTGAAAAAAAAATACTGTTCAAAATCTTCTAGACTATGAGTAACTCTGGTTTGAAGAGTTGTTAATTATCAACACTCTAAATTTATGCCAAAAAGACTTCTTTTTGGGGGGCAAGGGCATTGTTGACAAGGCAGTAAATAAACAAAAGGGTTCTTACTGTTTCAGATTAAAAAGTTACTAATGAATCCCTTGTGTAAGACACTTGAGCAAGAATCTTGAAAAATGCAACAGTGGGAACATTTCCTTAAAGACATGAAGATTCACAATAACATTAACCACAGTGTACTTCAAAACAGTGAAACACATTTGGTAAGGAGCCAGACTTCTCCTTATTTTGTTCTCATGAAATCATGAAAGACCATTTTCTTCCTTATTACTTTTATTTAGATAAAAAGAAAAATACAGTAAAAGAAGGGAATATATAAACACTAAAGTACACTTACTTTTAATATTCTGAATACATAATTTCAATATTTTTTGTTAATATAACTGCTGTGTATGAATAAATTGAAAAATGTGATTGCCTTTCTTTAAGGACAAAGACTCCCAACCACTGAGAATTTTATATGGTTCTACCTAATATACTCCTATATTTAGACATTTATTACACAGAACACAAATATATAATCAATGTCATATTTCAATCTCACGTATTTCCTTATAGTAATGATCAACTTCTATATTTATAATGATGGTAAACACAGAAATATATTTTACATTTTATGACTTCCTACTTTCCTTAACAATATGACATGTACTTTTCTTGAAGAATTTATGAACATACATCATTTTGAGTGTTCTGTTTTATCTTTTAGTTATTCCATCACATTTTCAAATGATTGTAAATTACAAAATTAAGTGCTAATTTTTCTATTATTAAAATAACTATTATATTTAACCATATGGTTATACAAAAAGTTTAAATTTTTATTTTATTCATTTTAAAATTACTAAGTCACTAGAAGCATTGCTATAAAAATATATATTTACAAAAATTCAAATTCTTAGAATTATAAATCCAGTTAAAATATATTCATATTTTGAGGATTGTATATTATATTATTAATATGCTTTCTAAAATGTAATTATCCCTCAATATACCCAGCTATAGTTCATGGATTACCTGTATTTTCCTATTACGTTTTCTAGTCATTGTATTAATTTAATTTTTAAATTAAATTAAAATATAAATAAAGGAATCACAAATCTCAAGTGGACGATTCAACAAATATTGCAGTGAAAACTGCATGGAACTGTCAGGAAAAGGAAAGTGATATAGATGGAAATATGGCCACACAAAGGAATGAAGAGCAACAGAAATTATAAAAACATTGATAAAAATATTTTATTATTTAAAAAAGATGATTGACAAATAATAAAATGCATTTTAAAAACCAATAATAATAAAAAGGTAAAATATATAACAGCAATAACACAAATGTGAAATTGTCAGAAATGGAATTACATTGTCAGGTTCTTACATTGCCTCAGTGTTACTTGAAGTTAGTCTGGTAAATTGAAAATACATACTATCACCCCTAAATCAACTAGAAACACATGTTAGAGCTACTAGTCCATCACAGGAATGTCTTAACACCATAACCTGTGAATACATTACCTTAACTGTCAAAGAAAAATTAGGGTTGCAGATGGAATTAAGGTTACCAATCATCTGCCTTTAGAATAGGGAAATTCTCCATATTATCTAGGTGGGCTCAAAGCAGTAACAAAGATCCTTAAGTGGAAGAGGGACGCATAAAAGGAGAGTCAGAGGGATATTTGACCACGGAAAAACAGTCACAGAGATACAATATTGTTTACTTTGAAGATGAATAAAGGGGTTGATTAGTTAAACAGTGTGGGAGCCTCTAGAGGGTGAAGAGTCAAGGAAACGGAATCTGCCCTGGAGCTTCCAGAATGAGACACCTTGATTTTCATCTGAGTGAGACTCCTGTTGGATATCTGACCTAAAGAATTTTTAGATAATAAATGTGTGCTGTTTCAAGGCACTGTGTTGTACAGCAGCAGTAGGGAAAGTAATAAGAAGATAAATTCAAAACATAAAAAATTCACTTAATCCAAAGTAGACATAAGAAGGAGAAAAATGATACAAGTAACAGATGGTACAAATAGAAAACAATTAGCAAGATGACAGATTTAAGATTGGACATATAAAAATTGCATTTGTGTAACTGGTCTAAATACTCCCATTAAAAGGCAGAGGTCATCATACTGAATAAACAAGCAAAACCTAACTACATGCTGTGTATAATAAATCCATTTTAAGTATAAAGAGACAAATGAGATAAAATTAAGAGGATATAAATGAATATAATGTGCTAGCACCAATCTAAAAAATCTGGAATTGCTATATTAATATTAGACAAACTAGATTTCAGAGCAAAATTTAATTCCAGAAATAGAGAAGGCCATTTTGTGATTAAAGAGACAGTTTCTTAAAATATAATAGAAATTCTCAGATTTTATGCTCTTAATAACAGGGTTTCAAATTACATGAGTCAAAAATTGATAGTATGTAAGGAGAAATAGACAAAAAGCAACGATAGTAGCATATTTCAATATTTGTCTCTCAATATTGGCAAACACATAAACAGAAAATCAGTAAGGATATAGAAGACTTGAGCAACACTTTAAACTAATGGCCAAAGGATAGAACAACTAGACAGAAGGTCAACAAGGAGGTTGAAGACTTGAAAAACTCTTTATTTAAACTATGGAGACCTAACAGACATCTATAGAACACTCCTGCCAACAGAATACACCTTGTTTTCAAGTGCACACTGAACTTTTGACAAGTTAATCCAATCCTGGGGCTATAAAACAGATCTTGCTAAGTATGAGAGTATTCAAGTTGCACATAATGTGTTCTCTGACAGTAGTGAAATTAAATTGTAAATTGCAAGACAGATCTCCAGAAAATCTCTAGATATCTGGAATCTGAATAGCACACTTAAAAATAACTCATGTTTCAAAAAGGAAATATAGGGAAATTGTAAAGAAGATGGCTTCACTGGTGAATTCTACCAAGCATTTAGAGAATTAAATGCCAACCCTTCTCAAAATCTCCTAAAAATATGAAGAGAAGGGACTGTTTACGAATTTATTTTATGAGGTTAGTATTACCCAGATTCCAAAGCCAGTTATGTTACTACAAGTAAAGAAAACTATAGGCCAATATTTCTGTTGAACATAGACACAAAAATCCTCAACAAAACATGAGCATGACAAATTGAACAGCATGTTAAAAGGGAGCATATACCATGACCAAGTGGGGTTTATCCCTGGGATGCAAGAGTATTTCAACATATGAAAATCAATATATATGATTAACAGAATGGAGGATACAAATCACATGAATATCTCAGTAGATGCAGAAAATGCCTGTGACAAATTCAAATACTTTCATGATTAAAATCACTCTAACTGGTTATAGAAGGAAGTGATCTCACATAATAAGGCAATATATATGAAACCTACAGGTAACATGATCGTCAGTTGTAAAAAATGGAGACCTTTCCCTCTAAGATCAGGAATAAGATAAACAAGCCTACTCGTGACACTTCTGTTCAAAATAGTATTGGAAATCCTAGTCAGGGCAACCAGGTAAGAAAAATTAATTAAAGGGGATGTAAATAGGAATGAAAGTAGTAGAATTATGTGTTGGCAGATGACTTAGCCTTAGCAAACTGTAAAGACTCCACTAAAAGCTGTTGGAACTAATAAATAAATTCAGTAAATTACAGGACAAAAATAATTATTATATAAAAATAAGTTGTAGTTCTATATACTAACAATGAACTATCTGAAATGGAAATTAAGAAACCAGTTCCATTTACAATATTATTGTGTTTTTTCATACATTCACAGCAATAGTATATAACTCCTTTTGGGTTCCTGGACCCACTTCCAGTGTGTTTGTGTGTGTGTGTGTGTGTGTGTGTGTGTGTGTGTGTGTGTGTGTGTGTGTGTGTGTGTGTGGGAGTCTTCCCATGCAAAACACCAGGCAATTATGTGTGTGTGTGTGTGTGTGTGTGTGTGTGAGGGAGTCTTCCCATGCAAAACACCAGGCAATTATCCAACACCAGTAGGTATCCAAGAACTCAACTCAATTCTGACTCTCTGCCAGGAGACAGCACCAGATTCCCCAGATTGATGACTCCATCTTGCAAGACTGCCATCCACTCCCCAATGCAGATGCCAGTAGCAAGCCCTAGGCTGTTCCCTGTGCTTTTGACCAACCAGCAATAAATTGGACGTTCCAGTGACTTCCCCCTTCGGTTTGATGAATTTGCTGGAGTGGCTCACAGAACTCAGGAAAGCATGCTTACCAGTTTAATAAATGATGCCACAAAGGATACAAGTTCACAGCCAGATTAAAAATACATAGGGCAAGATCCCAAATAAAGGAGGTTCTCTTCTTGTGGAGTTCGGGGCCTGGCTTGGTGGCATGTGGGCGTGCTCTGGTTCCTCAAGTGTGGAAGCTTTCTCAGAGAAGCAGGATGTAAGAGTGTGATGTGCTCTTCTCATGGGTTTTTGTGAAAGCTTCATTGCATAGTCATGATTGACTGTATCTTTTGCCATTGGCTGTTTCAACCTCTAGTCCCAACCCTTCGGTGGGGTCCAAAAGTCACTCATTTACATGAGAAGACACCCATCTCACCTTTAAGTCTCTGCCATGTTTTCAGGAACTATGGATAGAGGCCAAATATACCTGGGTAATATATATTTGCTAATCTGAATGAACAAATATGTATCTCTTTTAAATCATATCACAGTAATCTATAATAATAAAATATTTAGGAGAAAACTTAAAGAAATGAAAGATGTACATTGAAAATTGTAAAAAACAATTTTTGAAGATATGAAAGAAGACAAATAAATGGAAGACATCTTGTGTCTGTGGATTGAAAGATCTAACACAGTAAAATATCCATACTACCCAAAGTGATTTATAGATACAATGCACTCTCCATCAAAATACCAATGTCGTTTTTCAGAGAAATAGAAAAAATTCTTGAAATTCATATAAAACCACAAAAGACCCCCAAAAGCCAAAGCACTCTTGAGAACAATAACAAAGCTGGAAAACGCTTCCCTATTTCAAAAGTACAAAAATGTATTCTGCATCATAGCTGAAGGTGGATTTAAAGGAAGTAACATAAATTTATAAAAGTAAAATGTATAATAAAAAATATATTTAAAAAATTGGAGAGTCATAGAATTAGCTTGAGGTATTCAATTTTTGTATAACAGGAAAATGTTTTTTTAATGAATCACAAAGTTTCAGCTGTTAGGATTGATTTCCAATTAGGAGAGAATGCACCAAAAAAAAAATTAGATATTCCCCCATTATACAAACTTATAACTATTGAGATAAAAAGAATCTTCAGATTTTATTTGTCAAAATAAATTTAAAAACAACACATAAAGGATGCTTCATATTTGTGAATATACCAATTAATATGAATATATTTACACAAGAAATTTATGGAGGGTATAATCTGAGACATTGAGAGTGGCTATTAAGTTTAATTTTCCTAGTTTTGTTATCTTAATTTTAAACAATAAAAATGAATTACTTAAGGTAAACATATGTTACTAAAGGAGAAAATGGGTAATTTGTATTCTGTTACAGCATTTAGCAGCTATAGATGTTATTGAATTAAAGAAGGAAAAGGTAGGCTTGCACTTTTTCACTTGATTTTTATTTTGTGTAAAGTCCTGTGTTGAATAATGTTGTGGAATTTTCACTTCTCTGAGGACATTGTCCCCACTGCTGCCTGTTTCAGGATCTTTGCCAAAATATTACACAGAAGATTCATAAATAACTTGGAGCCTAACTCATCTGGGGTTTGTGTCCACACATACGCCTATGCAAACCTTTCCTCATCCTTCTAGTCCCAGAAAGTACAGGGCTAAACACCCAGCTGAAATCAATATGGCTGTGGTCTTTGAGAGACTGAGAGAATTATTTTTTTTTAAGAAACAGTTTGATGTTTTACCAAAAGTAGAGAGATATGAATAGTTAACTGAATTGTGCTAAAAAGAAATTAGAGTTTATAATTTTGAATTGATTGAAGACTGTTATAGGGCTGGATTTGTATTTCAACAAATAGTAGGTCACCTTAAAATAAGTTAAATGAAGGACTTCTTTAAGCAACCTTGAATTGGAAATCGTCTGCTGACAAAATTTGCATTTTGCATTCTACCTAAAGTGTTCAGTTTTCTAAGAGACAAAATAAGGAAAACATTTATCTACTATAGTGTCAATATATTTTCAAGATATTTAGGAGTAAGAACAAGGCTTACAGTTTCCAGGGTTGTGTAAAGCACAGTTGTGTTAAGACCAAAGGAAAAAGAGGTTGATGGCCTCTGTATGTTTCCTTTTCTGTATCTTTAGTCTAGTATCTACTTAATTATTTTAATTGCTCAATCTATTGTTACTCTTCATGTAATTTATTGTTAGTTGTGTGATGCTCATATTCTTGGGATTGTCCAGCTCATCCTAAAACATCAAACAAGGGTCATCCCTGCATCCCTTTACCAGAAAGCCTGTAAACTCTTGGAAGAATTACAATGGCAAATGAGCAGATGGTGAGTACAGAGTATCTCCCACTTCTGAAGAAAAGGACTACATTAAAGCAATTAAGCAAAACCCTCACATAGCCAATTAATTAGAATTTATATAGCAAATGATGTGGGGTTTTATTTTCAATGTATTTATGGCCTTAAACAAGCATTGGTGAACAAAATCATTTAGCACGCAATAATGTAGTTAGTTGGTGTTAAAAACTGAGGAATAACAAATGACCAGTTGATGGTCCAAATCCAGAATTTAACATTTGTAATCTCTGTTGTTAATGTTTCTGACAGGTGTACTGGCGAAGCAGGAATGGAATCCATAAAAGCAAAACTGTTTCTCTGCCAAACACAGGATCAAGTCAGGTAACACTTTTTTTGCCTTCATGCAGGTATTATATACATTCTGAATGTGTAGTCAGGTGATGGTGTGACTCAGGAGCCCTCAGAGCATTTCCTCCACCAAACATAAAAGCCACCAAGAATCCCATCAACTAGAGTCAGGAACACAGGAAAAGTAACAGTTGTCGGAGTAGTTTTAACACTGAGTCCAGTTAATAAATAATATGACTTGATCTAGGTCTGAGGGTAAATATTACCTTGAATAAACTCTATATCTTATTCTCCTTGCTCTGTGGTTATTACATTAAATAAGACAAATATCATGATTCCAACAATTTTTTCACATCCTCTATTAAGAATAGACTGTGATAAAAACACATAAAGACTTCTTAACATGGCTTGGGAGATATGGAAGGGCTTCCCCATAAAGTCCAAGTAGAAAAAAGGAATGAATCACCAAGAACCAGGTAAAGGTCAGAATCGATAAATGGATGTATTAAGCTGGAGGGAAAAAACATAAATGGTTAGATGAAATTTTTTTCCAGACAGGTAGGCTACGTAGGATGACTTGTGCAGTGGAACAGGGTCTTCAACTGTGTTGGTAGATGCATCTAGAAGCATCTGTGTCACAAATGCATTTCATATGTTTTTAATTTATTCAGAAAAAAAAGGTTACAAGCAGATAATGACACTGAGTAAAATTTTGCTTAGTGATAAGGGAAATATTCTTAAGGGGGACAAGTGTGCTATGAACCAATCTATTGCAAAGTGCAAATTAAACAGATAGTGCACATTTCAAAATCTATCATGAAAAATAATCTTTTCCTTGGACTGTATTATTCAAAAGATCCATAAAAAGTATTTTTTGAACACAGGTCATGACCATTTAGTACACTATAAAATCTATTAGATGATATTTGTATTTATTTTTAGTAAGATACATTAGAAAATAAAACATCAGAGAGCAGGGCACCTAAGGGTTATCAGCATTTTACTCACATTTTTGTTATAGATATATATGTGTCTATGTATTCATGTGTGTGTGTGAGTATGTACACTGGGCTGCTATATGAAATGTCTATCTTACCATGCGTTGTAGTAAAAACATTTGAAAGCCAGATTTCTAGCCAATCTGTGATAGGCTATCAACAGAGTCGAGCGTTTGAATTATTTTTAAATTTCATTATTAAGTAAAATAAAATAAATTGCTTGGCTTTTCTGAACAAAATCCATTGTAACACACTTTTCCCACCATCTTCTCAAATCTTAATCCCTCACTATTACATGCAGATTGGGCAAAGGTCAGGATACAGGAATGAGAAACCACACATCTCTCACCAGTTTCATCCTGGGATTGACAGATGACCCTCAGCTACAGATTTTGATTTTTATATTTCTACTGATCACCTACATGTTGAGTGTAACTGGAAACCTGAGCATCATCATCCTCACATTAGTGGATTCTCACCTTAAAACTGCGATGTACTTTTTTCTCCAAAATTTTTCCTTGCTAGAAATCTCATTCACTTCTGCCTGCATTCCTAGATTCTTGTACAGTATATCAACAGGTGACAGGACTATTACGTAGAATGCTTGTATATGCCAACTATTTTTTACAGATGTTTTTGCAGTAACAGAATTTTTTCTCCTGGCTACCATGTCCTTTGATCGATATGTAGCCATCTGCAAACCCCTGCGTTACATGACTATTATGAAGTACGGAGTCTGCAAAAAGTTTATCTTCTGCTGTTGAATGACCTCTTTGTTGATCATATCACCACCACTTACCTTGGTACTGGACCAGGAATTCTGTGCCTCTAATGCCATTGACCACTTTGCATGTGATGCTCACCCTATGCTGAAGATCTCATGCTCAGATACATGGCTCATAGAGCAGATGGTTATTGTCTGTGCTGTGTTGATTATCCTCATGACCCTGGTGTGTGTGGTTCTGTCCTACATGTACATCATCAGAACAATTCTAAGACTCCCCTCTTCCCAGCAGAGAACAAGAGCCTTTTCCACCTGCTCATCCCACATTATCGTGGTTTCCATCACCTATGGCAGCTACATCTTTGTTTATATCGAACCTTTAGCAGAAGATAAAATGGCCATTAATAAGGGAGTGTCAATAATCGCTACTTCCATTTCCCCCATGTTAAACCCATTTATTTACACTCTGAGGAACAAACAAGTGAAACAGGCCTTTAGTGACTTAGTCAAAAGATTTACATTATTCTCAAAGAATTAGGGGAATATTGATGTCAGTGTCCCTAAGCATATTTTCTTCAGTTTCTATCTACTTTTCTCTTTTCCCAGTGTGGGGCATGGCCTTCCATTCAGTACTGATCCTGGTCAAGTCACCCCTTTCATCACCTTATGAAGTAACTTCTTTGAGATGGTAATATTGATGAAGAAATGTGAGAACAGGTGTTTCAGGAAATCTAAGCATGACTTCTTAATATTTCCTTACCGATGCTGAAAGGATTTGGAAATTCATCATAAAATATTAGTTGAATGTGCACATCTTTCTTCTAAATAAAAATACAAAAAAAGAAAAGAAAAAACAAGAAATCTCCCATCTTACTCAAATAAAAGAGACATAATATTGAAAAGAATCAATAATTTTCTAAGTGTAACAAGGAAATATTTCATAAACCCAAGATACATTTTAAAACAAGGAATAAGTACACAATTTAGGATTTGAAAGAAGCATTTACTCCTGAGGAATCTTTAAAATCACAAGATTCACATATTTTATTGACTGGATCCAATCCAATAGAAAAGTTATTTAAAGCTTGTGAAAGGGACATGAATTCAGTTAAAATGAAGAAAGAAATGTACTGGTATTTCCTGTTAAAGATAAATCTTCCCCTAAAGTTACATAAAAGAGATTGACATTGATGTAGCAAATAAAATGTTAACTCTTGAATGTAGAGTATTTAAGCAATCAGCAGCTAGAGCAAGAAAACTAATATAGGACTAGAAGAGTGATAAATTCATAACCTGTAAGCCAAATATTCTGGGAATGGAAAAAAAGGAAACAGAATATAATGTGAATGTCAATATCAGTGTGAAGATTTGCTTTATTAAAGAATGAAAATATCATTTTAAAGGCAAAATTATGCATGTGTGGGGTAAATGGAAGTGTTTACCCGAAGTTTCCATAATTTCCCTCGGGGCTTTAGTCCATTTACATAGCAGTGGGTGTTTGCCACAGCAGACCCTCTCCTGTCAAGGAGTGGAGAGAAAATGGCCATTCTCCCCTCCCCTCCATTCCTGGTACCTAATTGGTGTGGAGCACACCCGTCTCCAAGGACCCATCCCTGGAGATCCTGGTGGAAGGGGCGGTCTGCGGGATAGGGCGTGAGCACAGCCAGAAGGGACGGACGGAGCGAGGACTGGCTAGCAACCTCGAGCAAGCTGTGAGCAGTAAGACCTCTTTCTCCCAACCTGCCCTTCCCCGTGTCCTCTATGTGTTTTCCCAGATTCATAGGGAACTTGCCCAGGCCAGGGGAACCCCTTACCCTCAGAACTATAGCACCTAATGGTAATACCCTAAAGAAAGATCAGCATTTCATTACTTGTTACATTCTGTACCAACTTTCACCTCTGTAGTGCAACATATTAAAACTTCTGATCCTTGTTCCCTTACTTCAGGCCACTTCTCATATCATGGCCCGGGTAGGCAGGAATTTTCCCTCCATTTTTCACCTTCCAATCTCTGAGGGTCCTCCAATTTAAATGACATTCCAACAAGGAATTTTTCGCTGACCTTGTCTCATGATTCCACTAAGTACCACCAGGCCTGGGTTAGTCCGACACATTCACACTAGTGTCATCACTCACTCACTGCTTTCATACCTTACCAGGGTTTACTTGTTTTCATTCTACCATCAATGGAAAATGCCCTGGAGAATGTCTGCCTCATATACCAAAATCTTGTGTGCTTTATGCTTGGCATCTAGACAAATATTGGTTGCATAGTAGATAATATTCTGATATGATGATTTGAAACTTCTGATGATACAAAATGAGAACTAACATGTGAGGAGAAAAAACAAAGAAGTAACATTTGACATTAATCTGTGAACAAGAGATAAACAAAGGCATGGCTATAAGCAACAATCCTGTTAAAATATTTATTTCTAAATATCTGAAGGAAATAGAATGTAAGCAAGAATTTGATAAAAATGTGTAATATTCATAATCCTGAAAATAATCCTACAAGTTATATCTACAGTCAAAATTTACACTGAAGAAATGTGGAGAAATGATAGTTTAGAAAAGTGAATTACTGCTAGCAAGTAGTAGAACCAGGACTCAAAACTAGTTTATTGATTTTTTTAAAGGAGCTATTTAAGTAAATGTGTCTGAGTCTCCGGACATGCTTTCAAGGAACCTCACAAGAAATACTTATCGGTAGTAAATTTAAGGAAGATTTATTTCATTAACAAAGTACAAAGATAAAAGTAAAATATAATGCATTTATATGATATGCATTATGAATACTAATAATGTAATGATATAATAATGATAATAAATGATATCAATTACTATAATGGATGATATGCTATAAAAACTGTAACATTAAATTTTAAAAAATAAGGTTACCAGTATATAGAAATAAAGAGCAAGTGCAAATGGAAAAAAGAAGTAAAAGTCAAGAGAGGTGAAAATAAAAAAGAGCCTTGTAATGTGAATATTCAAACTCATTGTGAAAAGCCTGCCCCCAGGCATTTTTCTGACTGCTAATCACCTGTTCTATGCAGAGCTTCCTCATAAGATCCCATTAAGAACCTAGAGGACTCTGAATTGATTTCTCAAAACTTAAGAGTACTGGAGAGAAAGGTTCTCCAAGTTTCGGCCCCCAACTTGGACCAGAAATATTTAGTGGCCTTCCACGTTTCAACCAGAAGAAAGAATCTGAGCAGGTATCCTCACCCTATGGCTGTGGTTCAACTTCAGATTTGTGAGATATTTAGCTTCTCTGATTCTTTGATTCTACCTATGCTATTAATCCATCAGCTTAAATCTAGGCAACATATATGCTTCAATTAAGATCTTACCTTTGCTTTTTTTTCCATGTGGGAGTTTCCTAGCCTAAATACAAGCCTAAATGAAGGGTGTAGATTTCAGCTTCTGAATATCAAGTCATCAGTGATAACAATGGATTTAACTGCTGTCACATTACTGATTTCTGACTTTACCAATGGTGAAAAACCGTTTTCTATTCAGGCCTGGTTTATTATCTGGGCTCACAGCTTGGTCACATATGTATAGGACATCCATGATATTAGTATTCTAAACAACAACCTGGCTACTAATTGCTATTATTTAATCACATATGTTCTCAATGTGAGTTTGTAGACACAGGATTCAGATGAGTATAAGTAGTTGTTTCATTCATGATAAGCACAGATTGAAGAATCTGACTAAGATGAGGGAGTTCCCTTAAACTGGCTTGATTTTCCTGCCAAGTTAGAAGCTGCACATTTTTGAAACAATAGGTGAGGACATTCTGCCCCAGCGATCTGACTCAGTGGCAAATAGAGGTGAGAGGGCATTGTGCTTGTCTTACACATAGCCAGTCATTAGTAGTGATTTTATTCCAATCTCAAGCAGATAAATTTTGTAGAAATTTATTCTGCAGCCCTGTTTTTGAAACTGTTGTTAGTAGGGTTTTTAAACATTTATAAAAGGAGATAAGATACATTAACAACCAGATATTGTTTGGTTTAAATAATTATCAACATATTAATATTGTGTTTTTCTATCACCCTCTAATGTTTTATTTCTTGGCTGCTGTGGGTAAAATTGCAATATTTACAGAATCTCTTGCCTGGCCTTAGTGAATGTCCATGTCCATAGGTGTTTCCAAGGGGTGGAGATAAGTAGGGCATCTCCATATCAATAGGTGAATACAAAGGGAATGGGGAGTGAACATGCAACAGACCAAAGAGGTTTGGTGGGGTTCTTTTGCAGGAGAGGTGCCTTCAGCCCTGGAGATGGTAGAGGAGATGTCAGGAGAGGATAACAGGGTGGGTCTGAGGGCCAAACTATTGCTGAGGCTTCTGCTAGAGGCACCAGCCCCTCCTGTATGAAGTTTCCAGGTTATAATAAAGAAAATAAAAATGCAACAATCAAGGGCACCTCAGGGAGAGGAGCAGCTTCCTCTCAAGGTTGTGGAGCCCTCCATGCTCTACCAGGGATGAGCTGGTGGACGTGAGCATCTGATTTCCACAGAAGCCATCAGACCCTCTGCCTCCATGGCTTTTGTGTCTCTGGGATATGGGGGTGGAAAGCATTGATGCGTTGGGTTCTGAAATGGGTAGACTGGTTTCCCTGATGATGCATCCTTTCCTCTGACTCTGGTTTCAAAGTGCCTGTCGCACCTCACGGTGTCAGGTGCATCTGTACTGACTGACAGTAGCCATCAGGGCAGTTTGACCTAATCAGGGTGTTTTACCATACTTACCCACAGGCTGAAAAATGTATCCAGAGCTCCAGCAGTTATTATGAGAGTTGGGCATGTAAAATATCATTTATAATATGGGCCCACACGGCACCAATGAGGAGTTATTCACCATATGAATGAGAAATCTGGTAATCCATACATTTCCATCATCTCTCTTTGGGACCCTAGTGACTTTTTGTGCCCCCACATAGGACAACCCATAAGTGAGGCTAGTCCTACTTTAACAGATCTGGGGAGGTTGAAATAATAAGAGCATGGAAGAAAGTATGGACTACAACTGAAAGGAGAGGTGCAAAAGGCCCTGTGAAGGTCTCCAGGCCCAAGGTTTGAGTTGATTTCATACAGGCCACGGTAGTGAAAGAAAAACTTGATGGAGAGCCCAATAGGATCTTGTTATAACTGTGTCACCAATTAAAGCCAGAGCAGCAGTTCCAGCTGCTGAGGTACAGGACGTGGAAACTGGAGCCAAGGCTTCATGCCCAGCCTATGTCCCTGCAAAACTTCCTGGGGGGCAGTACTCAGGATTCTCCTGGGCCTTCACCCCCACAGGAGGATGATTGGGCATTGTGGTTCAACTGAGGGGGAGGGTCAAGGTCCCCACCTTCGGCGATATCATGTGGACCCGAGGCCACATGTTGAATTAGCGATTCATTTGTCCTTTGTGAATGTCAACGTGTCCTGGAGTTGGTGGACACAGGAGCTGAGTGTTCTCTGATTTATGGCAACCCTGAGTGTTTTCTCAGGACCCCTGCTGTGATAGATGGCTATGGGGGTAAGGCAATTACAGGGCAGAGGGCCCAAATCCCATTGGGAATAGGGTGCTTACACCCAAAAGAGTACACTGTGTACATTTTTCCCATCTCTGAATATATTTTGGGGGTAGATATCCAGCAGGGCCTGTGACTACAGACCACTGCAGGTGAGTTCAGGCTGTGGGTACGTGTGGTAAAGGCCAGTCTGAAGGGACATGCTAAGCACCTACTTGCAGCTCTGCCTGTACCTTGGTGGGTGACGAATGTTAAGCAGTATAAATTGCCTGGGGGACACAAGGAATTTGGAGAAACTCTGAAGGATTTGGAGAAAGTAGGCATCATAAAGCCCACTCACGATCCATTTAATTCCTGGTGTGGACAGCGAAAAGTCAAATGGTTTCTGGCATGTGACTGTGGATTACAGGGAATTAAATAAAGTCACACCCCTTTTGCATGCTGCTGTCCCCTCTATAGCAGCCCTTAAGGACCCACTCAGTCATGAACTAGGGACGAATCATTATGCTGTGGATCTTACTAATGCTTTCTTCTCTACTGATACAGTTCAGGAATGTCAGGAACAGTTTGCCTTCATGGGGGAGGCCGGCAGTGGACAATCACTGTCCTTCCATAGGAATCCTCCACAGTTCCACCATTTTTCACAGACCTGTAGCCCAGGACTTGGCCACATGGAGGAAACTGCAAACGGTGCAGCTGTATGACTACACTGATAATATTATGCTGACATCTGATTCTCTTGAAGATTTCGAAAGGGCAGTTTCTAGACTGCTGCAACATCTATAGGAGAAAGGATGGGCTGTGAGCAGCATCACGTTCAGGTACCTGCTCTGTCAGTAAAGTTCTCCGTGCTTTTCTTGTTGGGTAAAACTAAAGTTCTTCCTGAAGCAGTCATAGACAAGGTCCAGGCTTTCCCTATCCCTACCACGGTAGCAGTATTACATAAGTTTCTGGGTCTCTTGGTCTACTGGAGAGTATTTATCCTGCACTTGCACAAATTCTGAAGCCCTTATACCAGTTGGTATGAAAGGTGTCAGGTGGGACTGGGATGGGACATACATAGTTGCTGCCTTTATTGCTGCTAAGTGAGCAGTGAAGGCTGTAGAGGCCTTGAGTAATTTACTCATCAAGGCCCTGTGAGCTAGATGTTCATGTAACCAAAGATGGTTATGGATGGGGCCTTTGGCCATGGCTTGAATGGGCATGCCAACCAGTTGGGTTCCGGTCACAACTATGGAACGGAGAGGAGGTATGGTATACCGTGACAGAGAAGCCACTGACTGCTCTGAACCACACCTTGCTGGCTATAGATCTCATCCCTGGAACAGCTCTGACCAAAGAAGTCACCACCTATCTCGTGGTGGGAAGTGTGGGAGACTGGATCCAAAGGCCATGGGGTGGCATGCCCAAGATGCCTGCACTGTCCAAATGGGGTTCATATTTTCAGCAGCACAGCACCCTTTCCACTATCCCTTTCAGTGGAGAAATCCAACACCTATTTGGATCAGTGACATATACCAGTGGAAAATAGGAAGAACTTGCTTAAAAGTGATTGGTAGCAGACAGTTTTTATTGGGAAGGAAAAGCCCCTGTACCTGAAGGTGCTTGGTACACAGACGGCTCCAGTCATGGGCTGCCTTCAAAATGGAGGGCGGTGGCTTTCCATCCTCAGCTGGAGAAAATATGGATGGAGGACACAGAGGGAAGTGCAGTCAGTGGGCCGAGTTGCAGGCAGTATGGCTCATCATCAGCAAGGAGCCCTCCGCTGTGGTTGTATGCACTGACAGTTAGGCCGTCTTCAGTGCTTGACCCTGTGGTGACTGATATGGTACTATGACAACTGGGTGTTGGTCACCATCTGCTTCTGGAACAAGAGTTGTGACAAGACCTACTGGCCTCTGTTAGGACTAAGACAGTCACTCTATATCATGTGACTGGCCGTTTGCCTTTGGCATTCCCAGGGACTGATGAAGCAGACCCTTGGCCAAAGTGAGTTGGCTAGAAGGAAAACGTGTTTTAGATGTACCCCATGGTTACACGAGCATTTATGCACATGGGGCAAAAGACAATGTGTGTTGTAGCCCATTGGTTGGGCTTGCTGTCGACCATTGGAGAGGTCAGCAGAGACTGGAAGGAGTGTCTTGTGTGCTCTAAGAGGGACTTACACCGAGTCCCACAGCAACATGGGACAATAGTAAAGGGGCCAATACCCCTTGTCAGGTGGCCAGTAGACTATATTGGGCCTCTGTCCCATCATTAACTCCCACAGGGCGGGGAGTGAAAGTCTGGTATACTAAACCAGGACGAGGTCCCATTCCTGCCACTGTCCTATCAAGGGACCAGTCTCTTGCATATCAGAAGTGTAGTGGTATGCCATGACTTGTGTGGACATAGCTACTGGACTATTGGTTGCTTTCCCACACGTTGTGCAGATCAGCAAACCACCAACAGGGGCCTAGAGCACCTCTTTGCAGCCTATGGCCTGTTGCAGGTGATTGAGACTGATCAAGGTACCCTCTTGACTGGACATGTGTTACAAGAATGGGTGCAGCAATTAGGCATAAAGTGGAAGTTTCATGTACCATATAACCCAACCTGGGCATCCTTGATAGAGTGGTAGAATAGTTTGTTGAAATCTTGCCTGAAGTCTGACACAAATAGTCTACAGGGCTTGTCAGTAACCAAACTACAACTTATGGACAGTGCAAAGACGTTTGAATGAGCAGCTCCCCAAACGAGCCTTAAGCCCTGTGGACATGCTGACACACATTGCTGCCTCTAATATACAACTGTATATGCAAACCAAAGAGGAGTTATTGAAGCCAGGATTATGGCCAGCAGAGCACCATCCTTTTGCCAGCCCAGCTGCATTAACTCTGGAGACTCTGTTGAGTGGATGTGACCCTCAACATTTTGACACATGTGCTAGTGATGGCTCGCCCTTCTGGCACCTTGGGGAAAAGGTCTGGAAGCTGACCTTCTGTGTGTTCTTTGAGTAATGGCAGAGTGGCCCCCGAAGATGCTGGTAGTGTACCCAAAACATCCAGGAGTAAGAGCGTCTTATGGGGAAGTTTTGTTTTATCTTTATGGCCAATGCATGTACCTCCCATCACTCTATATATTGACCCATCTGTAACTCCCACAGGGAGGGCAATGAAAGTCTTGTACACCAGACCAGGACGAGGTCCCATTCCCGCCGCTGTCCTATCACAGGACCAGTCTCTTGCATGTGTTCTACCTGATGGACCAGATTTGCCTATGCTGCTGTCACTAAAACATGGATCTTTTCTCCCTTAAGGTTATTTTCTTCTACAGTCCTTGTGGCCTGGATGTGCCCCCTGGTTACAGCCCACACATGATGATTGCTCTGAACTCCCTACCTGTTCAGCTACTGACTGCCTGTGGAATGGGCGAGCTATAGACTTGATCTGCGTATGGCTATGAACCTAGCTGAATCCTCTGGCTTGAGGGTTATCATGATTTTATTCCTGTTATTATATATCATTAGTCTGATTGTAGCACTCCAGTTTTCTTGCTCACGGTCCGCTGCTGAGGATAGGGAGTGAGTAGATTATGATGTGAAATTTCTTGAGGGGTGGGCTGTGGGTAAAATTGCAATATTTCCAGGATCTCTCACCTTCCCTTAGTGAATCTCCATATCAGTAGGTGTTTTCAAGGGGTGAAGAGAAATAGTATATCTCCATATCAATAGGCGATTACATGGGGGAGCAAGAGCATATCAGAACTGGAGAGTTTGAGTGGGGTCCCTCTTTGCAGCTGGGTTGCCAGAGACAAGATTGAGCAGAAGTGGATGACTGCTTGTAAGCAATAAATGGGTTTCTCTTACTTTATTTCTTCCTTTGGCTAATTTAGGTCTCAAAGGTTATTTGCCCCATGCTGGGAACATATTTCCCCCTGGGAGTTACCTGTGTGAAATTGTGAATCTTTTTTGTTGTTATGATTGAGGATTAGGTAGGAGTTTATTGTCTTGATATTTCACACAGTGTATTTATTACATTAGCTAATGCATTAAAAACTAACATGTTCTTAATTTTTATGTATTAATTGATAATGAATTTTTAAAAAGACATAATAACTTGGTTTCATTACAAAATGTCAAAATTCACACTAACAGCTCTTGTTTAAAACAGATACAATACAGTTTTCACATAGGAATTATGAGTGTTTTTTTGTAAAGGACACTGAAAATAAAAACTTCATTGTACTTACATTTTCCTCAGTCAAATACAACCATGTGTTTTTTTAATCAAAATTAGTTCTCAAAGCTAAAATTTATTTGCATCTTTTTGTTCTCAGTTGCACAAAATGTCACTCTAATATGCAGTTTGAAGATACATATTGTTCTCGGTTGCACAAAATGTCACTCTAATATGCAGTTTGAAGATACATAGATCTTTCTGTTTTTCATCACCAAAAATTATGAAATTTTCCTCACAAAGGATTGTGACTGTTATAGACCTACTGAGTATTTTCTCATGCTGCCTACATAAAAAAGGAAAAAAGCGTTTCTGAGAATAAGTTAGTATTCTCTTAGGTTTTGGAGGTCTTAATATTCTGAGTTCCCTGGACTGAGAGAGCTTTTTACATTAATGAAGTTAGTGGTTTCTTTTATTTAGCAAACTTACAACTTAATGAATAAACAAAAAGATCCATGGAGACAGAGATTCAGTAGAATCACTATGGAATCTTGAGTGTCCTACTCTTGGTAAAATGTCTGAAACATGCAGCTCTGAGGATGAATATAAATCATAATGAATATCCTTAGAGGGTAAAAATGTAGAAAGAAAATACCCAGCTTAGAGATTGCAGCACAGTCAACAGGAATGAGACAATGCACTACCCTACATCATTTTGATTTGTGTTTCTATTTTCTACTCCGAGCATCAGATGACTGATTTTGTCTTCTATTCACCTATGATGTGAAAAATAAAAGTATTTAAAAAATTTATCACATAAAATGAAGTTTTTTGATTACAGATTCAATTTACTTAATAGAAATCAGTCTTTTCAGACTTTCTATTTCTCTCTGGTTTAGTCTTGGAAAATTGCTTGTCTTTTTCTAAGAATAAATCCTTTTCTCCAAGTTGTCCAATTTGTTGGCATTAATTTTTCATATTAGTCTCTTATAATAATTTATATTTCTGTGGTATCATTTGTAACTTCCCTTTTATTTCTGGTTTTGAGTGCTCTTTTTTTCTTAATGAGTCTAGCTAAAGGTTTTTCAATTTTGCTTATATTTTCAAAGGACCAACTCTGAGTTTCGATGATCTTTGTTGTTTTTTAGTCTCTACTTTATTTCTGATCTGAGCTTTATCATTTCCTTCCTTTATCTAACTTTAAGCTTTGTTCTTTTTCTGCTTCCTTTAGATGTGGTATCAATTAGTTTTGTAAGATATTTCTTAATTCTTAAGTTAGACCTTGTATTGCAACAAACTTCCCTCTTAGATCTGCTTTTGCTGCATACCAAAGAATTTGAACCATTGTTTTTATTTTCATTATTTGCTAATACTTTTTGAATTTTCCCCTACAATTTCTTTGTTGACCTATCGGTAGTTCAGTAGTGTGCTGTTTAGCCAACGCATTTGTGATTTTTCCATTATTTTTCTTGTAACTGATTTCTAGTTTCATACCACTGTGCTTGGAAAACATGCTTAATATAATCTCAATGTTCTTAATTTATTGAGGCTTGTTTTGTAGCCTAACATGATCTCTCCTGGATCATGTTCAGTGAGCACTTCAAAAGTATTGGTATTCTGCTGTTTTGGGACATGTCTGCATATCTAGTAAGTCCATTTGATCTAATGTATGCTTCAAAGCAACTGTTTTCTTTCTTTTACATATGTAATATATATTTTATTAAAGAATACTTGATATATAATATTATATTGGCTGCAAGTATACAACATAGTGATTCAACAGTTATCTACATTATTAAATGCTCACTAGTGTAGTTACTGTCAACATAGAACTATGTTACAGAACTATTGACTTTGCTCTCTATTCCCTATGATTTTCCTCCCCATGACTAATTTATATTATGATTGAGCTTTGTACCTCTTTATCTCCTTCACCTATTTTTCCCACTCACCTCAACCCCTTCCCCGTGGTAACCGCTAGTCACTTGTCAGTGCCCATGCGTCTACTGCTGCTCTGTTCATTTTATTTTGTTTTGTTTTTATTCTCCACATATAAGTGAAATCATATGGTATTTGTCTTTCTCCCCCTGGCTTAAATCACTGAGAATAATATCCTCTAGGTCCATCCAGGTTATTGCAAATAAAGTCACAGTTTTCTTACTGATTTTCTGTCTGAAAGATCTATACATTGATGTTAAGTTGGGTGGTAAAGTTCTGTACTATTGTTATATTACTCTCAATTTCTCCCTTTTTGTCTATGAATATTTGTTTTATATATTAGGTGTTTCTTAGCTGTGTACATATAAACAATTGTTATACCTTCTTGTTTGTTTCTATTTTTTGCTTATTTTTACTTAGATTTTTTTCATTTTTCATTGTTCTTTTAAAAGAACTCCTTGTAAACTTTAGAAACCATCTCACTGTCTGTCAGGGTTATACAATTCAACAGTATTTTTTCACTTATAAAAATTTTAGTGATGTCTTGTCAGTCAAAATGGTTAATGTACATATTGTTAACTGGGTACCTTTTCTTTTGTCACTTTTTCATTTTAAATTCTTAAGTAGGATAATTTCTGATTCCTTTATGTTATTGTGGTATCATATGTTTTTAGTAAGGTTTTACTTGTTTATTTTATTTATTTAAGTTCATATGTACTTGCATGTATTAATGTTCATGAGTATTTCACATTAACAAATACATGCATATTGAATTGGTTTACTTTGGAGATGGCACTGAGGATTTCACAACAGCTCTTGGAGTAACTGAAGGAGGAGTGGCAAATACCACACATTCAAGAAGAGGAATGACTTGGGTCAATGAGGAAATTCCTTCCCTTTTTACAAAAAATTGGGGTATAGTTGATATACAATCTTATATTAGTTTTAAGTGTGCAACACAGGGGCTCAGCAGTCACCCATGTTATTAAACCCTTAACCCCACTAGTCCAGCTACGATGTGTCAACATAGAAGATGTTACAGAATCACTGACTATATTTTCTATGCTTTACTACCATCCCCGTGAACAACCTACATTATGATTGAGTATTTTTATACCCCTTTATCCCTGCCTGCTTCCCCCAATTACCCCAACCCCTTTCTGATGGTAACTACCAGTCACTTCTCAGTATCATGAGTCTACTGCTGTTTTGTTCATTCTGTTTTGTCTTTTTTTATATTTCCAAAATATGTAAAATCATATGGTATTTGTCTTTCTTCACGTGGCAGTCACTTTTAAATGAACAGCTGCCTATACTCTGCTTGTTCTGGCTCAGCACCTGGAAGGCTTCTACCACCTGGACCTCCAGAGTGAGAGTCAACCCTCCCCTCTGGCCCACAGAAGTCCCACAGGCTGAGCCTTATATAAGGCATTAGTTTTGTACTCATCCCCTTGCCTGATTTTGGGTGCATAAAAAGTAAAACTATCACTTCTGTGTTTTCTTTTGTGACTTAAGGTTATTTAAAAAACATAATTTTCCTACTGAACTAAAGTTTTCCCACTTTTGCATAACTAGCAAAATAAACCTTCGTATAAAATAAGAGCTATTTGTTAATTTATTCTTTCATAATCCAAGCTGTTCTACTGATCATTTTGTGCTCTCCTATGCCAACACCAAATTTGATATCATTGATTAAGATAAGTATTGGTATTATATAAGCAAGTTTCTATTCAGTAATATTCATTTTTCACATATGTGTTGTACATTCATGGGATTTATTTCTTCCACAGTAACTCGGAGATAATTTATGAAATTAGAAAAATGTAAAGAACTGATTCTAATTATAGAGTTTTGTTAAATTTATATATTGAGTGGGCAAATTTATATTTATAATATATGTTGTATCCATATGGTGATTTATTCTCTGGCAGTCATATTGATAGCTTTGATGTGTAGGGGCTTATTTTGCTAGTTATGTAAATATGGGAAAATTTTAGTTTAATAGGAAAACTGCTTTTTATTTAATAATTGCTTTAGATACCAAAAAGAGCTGAAATGAGAAAATTTTACTTTATATTAACACACAAACAAACTAAATATTGTCAACCTACGTTTGTTTGAGTATGTTGTTTAGTCATCAAGTTACTTAATTTTCTTATTAGGTGTATTGATTTCCTGTTAGGTTTTGTTGTTTTCTAGGTACATAATGGTGTTGTCAGGAGGCAAATAACATATTTCATTGACTCCATTTAAATGCATGTCATAATTTTATGTATTTTAATGTAAAAACATTGCCAGTTAAAATATACACAACATTAAGATGCCACTCATAAGGCACATCTATATTTCAAAAGATCTAAAAATTTGAAAAGAAATGGCTTGCAGATTCTTTAAATAGAGTAGTTTCATAACTTCATTCTGATAATAATCTCAACTATTTTATTATATATATATATCACTGTATTTTAAATATTGCAGTGGGATGTGGAATACCAGTGATAAAAGCGAGCATCTTTATTTGTTTCTTGATTTTAATTCGGTACAGGTGTTTTATTGTTTAATATAGCTGTGTAAATTGTATTTCTTTATATTTTTAATCTCATTTTAATAGCTCATCAAATTCTTATTTTATTTGAAATTTTTAGGATCAATTGCTGATTTTTACGCATTGATAGTTTGAGCCTATTAGTCAAACTCTTATAATGTTCTTTCCTTAATTTGTTATTACAATAAAATCAGGCTGAAATTCATATATATACATACATACATGTATATATGTATATTTATATACAAATATGTATACATTTATCTATCATCTGTCACCTGCCTATAATCTATAATTTATCAATCTATCTGATCTATCTTTGCCTTTGTATAATTAGAGTAAATCTTAACTGATCATAGAGTAAGTTTTGGCTACTTGTTGGGCTCTGCTGAAGTAGTCCCCCACACTCATCAGGGAACTTTAATAGTTTGCCTTATAATGTCTTAATGGCAGTTTTGTTACAACATTAAGATGTCTTCATACAATTCATTGGGGAGAATTTTTTTTATTGTTTGGGTAACTGAAGTCATGATGAGATTCCCTGTTGTTTACATGGTTCACTGTAAAGAAGTCTGGTCCTTTTGCCTCATGAATGTTTAGTCTTCTCTTCCCAAATACATGGAAATTGATGTTTAAGTTTTCCACATCTTGATGAATTTTTAAAAGCTTGTTCATTGGCTGAAGGTCTACCTATTTTGTTGTTGTTGTGGAATCATGATAGTACATCCATCCATAAAGTTATTCTAATTTCTACTGAACTGGTGTTTATGTCTTCTTTCTGATTTTTAAGCTTGAATATGTTGCCCTTTGTTCATATTCATTCACGTTTGATAGAAATTTATCAATTTTCTTGAAAGTTTTAAAAGAATCAACTTTTAGATTTTCTATATTTTAAAATTTAATTTTCTATCATTAGTAAAATCTATATCCTACATATTTTGGATTAATTTTATGGGCTTTAAAAATTTTATAATGAGCAGTAATTGCTTTATTTTTGGTTCTATTATTTTATAAAATAATTAGATACATTAATGTTTGCATAATTTTTTATTCCTTCTGTGTATAGCTTTTTTATGTTTTATATGCATTGTTATGAAGTATCTCTATCTCATTCCATATGTATTTTCTTACTTCCAGAGATTTATATTTGTATTCATTTTTTAATTCTTTATTTGTAGCATTAGTAAATTGTTTTTATACAATTTGGAGTATAAAGCCCCATTTTAAATAGACAGTAGTACATCATGATGTTTCCCGCTTTCTCATCCACAGTTTGTAATTCAAGAAGAACAGAAGACCTTCTTAAGGAAATTGTTTTTCCATGAAAGTGGGCAGTTCTTTCCCCCTAAATCACACTTTTAAAGTCTTGAATTTATTTTATTCTATTAGTTTTATGTGCTTTCACCACGTGGATCCTGACACTTCACCTCCCACCTCCATGTGGACATTCAGCTCAAGTCCCTGTAACCCATAAGTCAACAACTTGCTCCTCCCCATGGTTTCCTTTCTTGGGAATCCACAGATGATAGATGAGGCTTTTTATCCTCATTTCTAATAATTCTGTTTCTGATACCTTATGATTGCCTACATTTTAACCTTTACACTTACCTGTATATTCAAAAGAATATTTGTGAGATTTTATCTAGCATATTTTTTTTTTGTGTTTTTCTGGAGCATTAGAGATACCACTATCTTCTCTCTCAATGGTTCCTAATGCCCTCATTTATTCCGTTCAGTATTTTATCATAAAATTTCAATTCTTATTTGAATATTTGTACTATTTTATGAACATTTGAGTGATCATTTACTTATTTCACTAATAAGTTACCAGTGTCATGAGAAACTGTTTTTTATTATGTTATAAAATTAAGTTACATGGGGTCATGTATATCTAAAATGAATTTACACCAAGTATGCATCCATTTTCTTTACTGAGACAAATCTACAAGAGGTGGATTAAAAAGCAAAGGAAAGAAATGAGTTGAATAAGGTACAATGTAAGTAAATCTAAAGAGGAACTGAGGAGTATAACAATTGAAATATTGATTATTAAAAGATAAATGTAATAAACTTCAATAGAAAGGTTTGAAAGACACTCACCTTTTATTTTAACTCTATTTATTCAGTGCTATTTTATTTTTTTAAGAATGACACAATTCTTTTGATTGAGTCCTTGAAGGCTTTCTTTACTTGCTTATTTCTCAGTGTATAAATAAATGACTTTAGGGTAGGTGAAATGGAAGAAATGAGCAGTGAAACCACTTTGTTAATAGTCACTTCTTCTTTGGATGCAGGATTCATGTAAATGAACATGCAGGTGCCATAGGTGATGGAAACCACAACCATGTGGGAAAAACAGGTGGAAAAGGCCTTTTTCTTTGCTGGACAGAAGGAAATCCTAAAATTGTCTTGGTAAAATAAGCATAGGAGAGAACTATACATATAAGGGTCACAATAAGGGTCAGCAGAGCACAAAGTAAAACAGTTTCTTCCATGAACCATGTGTCTGAACATGATATCTTCATCAGGGGAGAGGCGGTCACAGGAGAAAATGATCAATGACGTTTGAGTCACAGAATTTCAGATTTAGCCCCAGACTAAGTGGGGAGGTTATGACTAACAATCCAGCCGGCCAACAGCAAAAAACAAGTCTCTTGCAGACCCTGCTGCTCATGATGGTCACATAATGCAATGGTTTGCAAATGGCCACATGGCGGTCATAGGACATAGCAGCCAGCAGAAAAAATTCTGTTACTGCAAAGAGGTCAGTAAAAAACACTTGAACGACACAAGCATTATAGGCAATGATCTTGTCACCTGTTGCTTTGTCATACAAGTACCTGGGAATGCAAGCAGCTGTGAATGAGATCTCTTAGAAGGAGAAATTTTGCAAAAAAAAGTACATGGCTGTCTTAAGGTGGGGAATCCACAAAGGTGAGTGTGAGGATGGTCAGGTTTCCAGTTACACTCAGTGTGTAGGTGAGAAATAGAAAGACAAAAATCAGGACCTGCAGGTCAGGGTCATCTGTCAGTCCCAGCAGAATGAATGTTGTTGCTGTATAGCTTTTCATCACTAGTGGCTTCTGTCCAATCTGCATGCCCAACAATTCAGAGAGATCATTATACAGGTTATATTATCTGTGTAAAATTTGATTGTATCAGTATTATCTTCACTATATTTTCACATATATTAAATCGTACTATGGATATAACTAAGTTTATCTGCTACTTTGGTGTGCTTTTATGGGTAGCGAAAAATATCATTTGACTCCTCCAAATTCTTCCCTATTCAGAGCTAAATTTAAAAATCACCATATTGTTATACTTTTGGTTAACAGTTCAGTCTTAGTGAAAATGATTATACATGATATGTAAGTAGACTTATTCTAGAGTCTTGATCAGAACTTGGAGCTTCCATTCCTTCTTTTTTTTATCTTCCATTTTTCCTCTCAGATAAGTGTATTTTTTCTTATGAACAATGCTAAACCTTAATGGACCACATGGACTCTTCCTTCATCTTCCTTCTATATTTCTCTTTCAGTGTGCAAGCTGTTATGCAGAATATACTGACAAATTCACTTAAAAATTACCCATATGGTATTTTTCTTTTATCTTTTTGCCTGTTTCAATTCCTTGGACCTATTATTTCCTGTTCACTTCTGACTATACACTCGGTCACTGTTTTTTGCACAATTCCTATAATTTTATATTACATCTGTCACTTAATGAACACTTAATTTCTGTTTCTAGTAACGAGTAATTTCTGGCATATTGAATTGACTACCAAACATATCTACTTATATATTGAACCACCTACCAAACATATCTGCTTGTATGCATCACATGCCTGACCACCTCAATGTTCTTAAAACAGAAGTCATGGTTTTCCCGTGGTAGGTCACCTTCCCTCTTATCCTGTGTGCTTACCAGGCTCCATTTGTCGACCATGTGTTCTGTGGCAGGTATCACAGTGAACACTTCTCTTGTGTACTTTATCCTATATTCCCCAAACATCATTGTTTTTTAGGTGAAGCATCACTTCCCCTGGGAAGGTTTCTGCGATTCTGATGACTATCTTAGCCAACACACCCAGTCCTGGGCTCCAATAACAAAGCTTGCCACTACATCATGTTTAGCCATAAAATGTGTTTTTTGGGATTATGTCTCTCTCACTGTGACAGTAATGACAATACAGTCCCATGTATATTGTCAATGTCTAAAGAATACTTCCTGAATAAATTTACATATCCTGACTTTACCTAGCATGCACAAAGATACTTTCTTCATATTTGGACTTAAATTCATATTGCTCTTTCACTGAATATGTTTATTGAATTTTCTTATTTCTGACTCTATTACTAGAAAATTGTGTGTTTCTTTGCTGTTTTTAAACAAAGAGCTATTTTTATTAAGTCACATTGTGAAGTGATCTTTACAATTGTGACAAGAGTTGCAATTGCTTTCTCTTCCTTGGTTTTTCTTAAAAGTAATTGTGTTTTTATTGACTGTGTCTCCATTCTTACAGTTAAATACAGAGATAATGGATTTTTGATGCTGAGTTCATGCCAAAAACTGCTCCACAGTAACTTCCTCAGGCATCAAGAATTAGTTTTATAGTGGGGGTTTGAAAGTTTTAATTTTCAAATAGTGTTTCAGTGCTTGTAATCCTCTACTTGCAGTCCACTTACTCTCCTGTCATTCTTTCTCCTATCTCTCAAGTTGCATATGCATCACTACATCATCTTACTCAAATCAACCTTCTATGGGCATAGGCATTGCTCAAAGCTCAATTTTTTTTTTTACAATACATTACACAGTATTATAAGGTGCAATTCAATAAACTAATTGACAATGACATATAACCACTGCTTTCTGTTTATCTTACAATGACTATTTGAAAGGAGGCAGAGATTTCTAGTGAATGATGTTATACAGCCTGTCTTTTGCAGTGATGAAGGAAGAAATAGAAACACATGTGCATACATGCACAAATACACTCATACACATGCAATGGGTGCTTGTCTTTTGCAACTGGAGGTTGATGATGTAACTGACATAGTTTCTGGGTATTCCTTATATCAGGATTCCTAATTATATACCCACCTATTTACTCTTACGACATCTCATGTACATTTTAGAGGCTTTACAAAGTATCTGGGTTATAACATATATCTCATTTATCTGATTATGATGTCGGTAGGCGAAATCTTTTTCTCTCAGAGAAAAATGTAGCTAAAATTTCACAAAGGAAAATATTATTAATATTGCAAAACTTTTCATACTTTTCTCTCAGTCAATGGTAACTTCAGCAAGTTGTTTAAATACAGTAATTCTTAAAGGAACTTAGCTAAAATTGGTAAGTTTGATAAATTCTCGTGTGAATTTCTTTTCACTTTTGCTTATATACTCATGTTCTCACTCACAGGTTCTCTGAACCAAATAAACCTCTCTGATACCAAAAAATGGTCCCCAACAAATTAGATTGATTTTCTCATGAAAGTCAAAGAATATTTTCTTACAAGAGATAAACATGATCCTAATGGCAGTGGAATGCAGAAACCCTCTTTTCTTTGAAAGAGCCGGCATTTCAGTAACTTCGTAGAGGGACAGAGGTTTGAGCAATACAAACTTCGACTTTTTTTTTGTAGTTTGCTCCAGCTGCAGAGTAATGAATAAACAAGAGGTCCTCGGTGATTTACACTCAAAAGTCATCAGTGAATCTTCGCAGTAATTATATTTGGAAAAAGCAAAATAAATAACAAAGACTGTTCTGGGCCAAAGTCCTCAGAGAAAAGAGGAGAACTAACAGGTTATTTCATTTTCTTATTTTTCTTAATGCTTTATTGAAAGAAAATCAACGTACAAAGCTTGCAAATAGTTAAAGTGTATGATTCGGTAGGTTTTGACGTACGTACACTCATCTGAGAACAGTAACACAGAGGAGTGAACATGCCCATCACTCCCAAAGGGTCCTTGCTCATCCTCGTTCATCCCCGTGGCCCCCTGTGACCTCGCGCTCTGCACTCCTCCGTTTCTAGTCAAACCCTCATACACTTTCTGCCACTAGAGATTAGTTTGTTTTCTTGTAGAAGTTTAAATAATACAGTAATGCAGGATTTTCTTGGGGGGTGGGTGTCTGGTTTCTATCAGTAAATGTGGATTTAAATTTATACTTGCTTCATGTGTGTCAATAGTTCGTTCCTTTTTCTTCTGAGTAGTATGCCGATGTTAGTGGGCCTATGAGGTCTTCCCAGTTTTTGACTATTACAAATAAAGCTTCTGTGAAAAGTCGTCTATTGGATTTGTATGCAAATATTCTGTCATTTCTTTTGGGTAAATATTTGGGATGAAATGAAACGGTTAGTTGATAAGTGAGGTGTACCTCTGACTTTTAAAGAACCTGTCAAACTATTTTCCAATGGGCCTTTAGCATTTCACATTCCCATTATCAGTGTAGGAGAGTTCCAGTTGTTACACAAAAATGCCAAACCTTCACATGATCAATTTTTAATTTTAGCATTCTAGAAGGTATGTCGTGGCATGTCATTCTTGTTTAGATTTACAATCCCCTAATGACATACGATGTTGGGCATCTTTTCATATGTTTCTTTGACATTTGCATATCTTGTTTAGTGTGGAATTTGGTAGATCTCTTGCCCGTCTTTTAAATTGAGTTTTCCTATTGTTGAGTAGTAAGAGTTCTTTTTCTGGACAAGGTCCCTTACCAGACATATGATTTTAAGATGTTTTCTCTAGCAGTGCGGGTTTTCCTGTTTCTGAATGGTGTCCTTTGGGCAAAAGACATAATTAACTTGGATGAAGTCAAATGACCTCTTACCTTGTACTTTGGAACAAAATCTAAGGAACCAAAATCTAAGCAAAGATTTTTATTTTCTTCTAAGAGTAGCTTTCACTTTTAGTTCCCTAATTAATTTGAGTATTAATTTGTTATTGCATGAGAAAGATGCCTAAATTCACTCTTTTGCATGTGGATATGTGGTTGTCTAGTACTGTTTGTTGAAAATGGTATTCTTTTCCTGGTGAATTTGTCTTGGCACCCTTCTTATAAACTAGTTTATCATTATAGTAGGGGTTGAATAGTCCCTAAAAAGTACTAAGTACTAACCCCACAGATCTTGTAATTATGAGCTTGTATAGAAAAGTGTCTTTGCAGATGTAATTGAGCTAAAAGTTTTGAGGAGGCCCTAAATTGGTGACTGGTTGTCCTTATAGAAAGGAAAGAATACACAAAAATATACAGGGAAGAAATTCATGTGAAATGGAGGCAGAGATTAGAATCATGATGCCACGAACCAAGGAATTTCAGGGGCCTTCAGAAACTTAAGGAGATGTGGGAGGATTCTCACCTTTTTTTTTCATTGTTTTTGGGACAGTCTTTGTGTGGGGAGGCTTTCTGGTTATTAGACAGTGTTTTGGAAAAAAACTAAATTCGGTGAGAAGAAACACTATAGGCAGAGAAACTAATGAACAGGGTCACTGGAAGGTTTAGAAAAGCACAGAAGAAAGATCTGATGGAAAGATTATCTGCATGATGTTCCTGGGGGACGTTTGAGATATTCATGGTGACTATATTACTTATACTACTTAGAGAACAATCATTCCTGGTTTGTTCCTAAATCCTTGATTGTGTCTTCAGCTTTATATAATTTTGTATTATTGTAGGACAATAAGAGAAGGGTCAGGAACCACCAGGGAACAGGCCACCAAACATTCTTTAGTACAAATTAAGTGTTGGGAAAAGGAAAAATATTTGCCAAACACTTGATCTTTGAGTCACTTTTCTTTGCCCCTAAGGGCCTTTGAAAACTTAAAGTGATCTGAATAAGCACTTTAAATGTTACTGATCTAACCGGTCAATTAAAAGACAATGATTATGAGTGAATTAAAAACAAGACTCCCATAAGGAACTTCATAATTTCTTCTGTTACATTCTTTTTTTCCTCTGTGTGTTCCTAAGAGATTCTCCACAAGAAAACAACTTTAAATACAGACTCAGAATAAAAGGAAAGAGATCAACATTTATCATTCTAACACTAATTTTAAAAAAAGGTAGAACCCCTATTTTAATTTCTGCCTTAAGTATTATGATTTCCTTACATTTTCTTCGTTTGGTTTTGGTTTACTCTTCTTTTAGAGGTTTCCTACAGTGGAAGGCTCTTTTACAGATTTGAGCTCTTGCATTTTAAAAAAAAAATAGGTGTGTTTATTGTGTGTACACATTTCTCTGTATGCACTGCTTGACTTTTCTGTGATTTCATTTTAATTCCCTTGTTTCCTTAACTGTAAGTTTTAATTATTTTCTTGGGTGTGCTGGGAGTTACAATGAACATCTTAACTTTTAACAAGCTAGTTCTGAATAGCCAAATTAATTTCAGTAGTAGGCAAAACTGTTCAAATGCTACAGTGTTCCATTTTCCTGTCTTGGTTTATTCCTATAAGTTTTGATATTTTATGCTTTTGCTCTCATTCATCTCAAAGTATTTTCTCAAAGTATTTTCTCATTTTTCATGTGATTTATTCTTTAATACATTGGCTGTTTAGGAATATCTTGTTTACTTTTCATATAGTTGTAAATTTCTCAAATTTTCTTCACTTATCGATTTAAATTGTATTATATTGTGGTTGGAGGTCATAATTTGTGTGATTTAAATCCTTTTCAATATAGTGATGCTTGTCTTATGGCTTAATATGTGATGTGTCCCTAGGAAATTTCCATGTGCATTTGAGAAGAATGTGTATCTTGCTGTTTGGTGGAGTGTTCTATAGATGTGTATTAGGTCTCACTGGTTTATATTGTTGCTCATTATCTTCACTTGATAATCTTCTGCCTAGTTCTTCTATTTATTATTGAAAGTCAGTATTTAAGCTCCCCACAAATATTTTTTGAATATTGTTTCTTTTATTTTTGTCAGTTTTTGCTTCATGTCTTTGGGGCTCACTTGGTAGTTGAATATATATTAATAATTATTATATCTTTCTGAGTTTTATCATTATAAAATACTTTTCCTTGCTTCTAGTAACAATTTTTGTCATTTGTGTTTTTTTTGTCTGACATTAATATAGGCACTTCAGCATCTTTTGGTTGGCATCTATTTGTGAATCTTTTCCTTAAAACCTACTTAGGTTTTGAATCTAAAGTATGTGTCTTGTAGATAGTATAGAGTTAGATAATTTTGACAATGTATTCTGTGATTCTATACCTTTTCATTGAAGAGTTTATTCTATTTATATTAAATGTAGTACTGGACAAGGTAGGATTTAGGTCTACCATTTAGCTAGTGTGTCTGTATGTGTCTAACACCTTTTTGTTCCTTTGTTCCTACTTTACACCCTCTATACATTAAATCAATATTTTTCTGTGATTTCATTTTAATTCCCTTGTTTCCTTAACTATAAGTTTTAATTATTTTCTTGGGTATGCTGGGAGTTACAATGAACGTCTTAACTTTTAACAAGCTAGTTCTGAATAGCCAAATTAATTTCAGTAGTAGGCAAAACTGTTCAAATGCTACAGTGTTCCATTTTCCTGTCTTGGTAGTATTATTGTTGTAAAAATTACATCTTTATGCATTCTAAGCTCAGCAACACAATTTTATTATTGCTTTATGCAATTGCCTTAAATCAGATGGCAAAAAAAGTGTCATAAAAAGAAACATAATTTACATTGTCCTTTATATATTATGTATTTACTATTATTGGTGCTCTTAATTTGTGTGGATTGAAGTTATTATTAGTGTCCTTTCCCTTCATCCCCAAGGTCTCTCTCTTCAGTGTTTCTTGTGGGGCGGTTCTATTAGCTACAAATTTTCTAGTATTCTTTTTAAATCTGGAACATTCTTTAAGGGTAGGTTTGTTGGTAACATAATCTTTACAGTAATCAAGAGTGTAATTATAATACCATGTCTTTTGCCAACTTGGGGAATTTTTTAGCCATTATTTCTACAAATACACTTTCGAATTTCCATTCACTCTCCTCTCTTGGAAATCTGATTATGGGATATTAACTGTTATTGTCCAAATGGTCTCTGAAATTCTCCTCATTCAGTTCTCTATTTTCTTTCTGGTTTTCAAACTGAGTAACCATATACTTGAAGTCACCTATTCTTTCCCATGTGATCATCTATTCTACTACTAAGCCCATCAGCAAGTTTTTTTTTAACTTGGCTATTTACTTACAATACTATAATCAAATTTTATTTTTAAAAATAATCTCTTTTTCCTTGTGGAGAGATTATGTGTGTATGTTTGTTTCCAGAGAATTTGTTATTGTCTGTTGAGACATTTTATCATGGCTTTTAAAAATCCTTGTCACATTAATCCACATTTTTACGGATTCATCCTAATGTTATATTTGCTGCCTCTTCACATGTGTGTTGTGATTTCCTTGTTATCCCTGTGACAAGTGATTTTTTTACTATATCCTGGACACAATGGATATTGTATTATAAGACTCTAGATCCATTTTAATCTTCTTTTTTAAAAAGGCACTTTGTTGAGGTTTAGCATGAGGACTGGGTGGGTGTTCATGGTCAGCTTAACGTTCAGCTCTGCCAACACGAAACTCGTAAAACTGTGCACTGACATCATATTGCCTGACTGCAGATGTGTGGAGAGGAATATGAGGTACCATCTCAGCTTCACTGACACCACCCCAGTGAAAGATGGGGAGTGACTCATAGCTTCACTGCCTCTGATCGTAGAGTCTTAAGATCACCTCCCAGCTGGGCCTCACCGTCACCAGGGAAGGGAATGACGAGGGATAGTTTATTCCACTTTGTTGCTCTAGGAAGTGGGGAAATCTGTTCCTGGTGGAACTGATCAATTTGATAACTATAAGAGGGAGCAGAGAGTGTCACTATGACAACTTCCCAGTACATCTTTCTGTCTCTTTGACTAGGTAGCATGTGGGTATATAAGTTAAATTCCAGATTGGACCTGTTTAACACCAGTAGTGGGGAGAAAGTGATGTTTTTATAAGCTCCAAATTACATATCTGTGTTCAGTCTCTTTTAATGCTGCACATGGGTGGAGGCCTAACTCTGTGTTAGGTCCTACTGACATGTTGGGTGGGGGAGGGGGGGAGGTCTAGTGGCGACTAACCTCACCTTGTACCACCTGTAAAGTCTCATTGCTGCTAAGTGTGGGAGAAGATTATCTTGCAACTGGACATGACCCAAATTACCCTGGTGTGGCAAAACATTCTAATTTGCCATACTGAGGAAGAAAGACGGGTTTCCTGTTCGGCCTCACCAAAATCACTCGAGTGGAGATTGAAACTTATCACACTTGCTTCCATAGACCTGGGGAGTGGTAGGATGGAAGGTCACATTGTACCGCTTTGTTCACAGTCTCTTTCATGACAGATGGGGGTAGACTTAACTCTTGGCTCCGCTGAAACCCAGGGTGTGTGTTGGAGGGATTTGTTGGTGTTTCCCTGCAGCAGAGTAAGTATTGCCAAAGGGGTTTGTTCTTGGCCTCACCTGTCTCAGTCCTCTGGCAATGTGAATGAGGCTCTTCTTCAATACCTTATTTTTATTTTTTACAAATCAGTGTCCTGCAGGAGATTCTTGATGGGAGGCTTCTGCAGTGACCCACCTCTATAATCTGTATGCTGTATGATCTCTCTTATAATTTATTGCCCACAAGGAAGGCAATAAATAAATGGGGGCAGCTCACTGCCATGTTGCTCCTCAAGTCCCAAGGTCCCTAGGCCGTCCACCTATTTCCATCTTTAAGAGACTTTCTATGCATGTTTAATTTGTTAACTATAAGGGGGAGGATGTGAGAGGAAGGAGTCTACTTCATCTTGGCAGAAAAATAATTTCATATGCATTTTTTACTGAGATGTTTCATATTTTACAAAATAAACTGGAAATTTACATTTTAGCACCACTTGAGAATAGCCATTTTCCAAGGCTTTTAATAAGCATGAAGGGTAGGAACTCTTTACAACATTCCCAATATCTCTATACCACTTAATTTTGGATATGATGAAATTAATAAGTATTTGTAGATTTGCTGCTGAATTTGATTTGCTGTTAGGCAAATTACCTATCCTTGGTCTTCATTTTCCTTTTGAATTATTTTTATGTCCTTCTGCTCTATATTAGAGCTCTTTTTATAATTTAGGTATCAATCTAGCACTTTTTATAACTGGCATGTGGTATATTTTAGTTTATAAAATGTTTATATCTATATTTCATTTTTTGTATTATATTTTTTGACTATATTATTCTTTAGTTCCATATTCCTTCCTCAAAGGACTGGATTAAGAATGCATCTCACTTAAAATTGAGAGTCATCATACAGCAGTTCGTCCCTTACTGTGTGGGATCCGTTCTAAGACTCCTAGTGGAGTACCAAACCCTAGGTATATTATATTTTTTCCTATATATACATACCTATGAAAAAGTTTAATTTACAAATTACACATCATAAAAGGTTAACTAGATTCAATAACAAAATAGAACAATTATAATAATGTACTGTAATAAGTTATTTTCAAGAATGTGTTCTTTCTTAAAATATGATTGTATTATATTCTTATGATGATGGTGTGAGATGATCAAACACCTACATGAGGAGGTGATGTGAGTGAATGACAGGCACTGTGACACAGGCTACTGTTTTTCTTCCGACTGTACATCAAAGTAGAGACCATCTGCCTCCAGACCACAGATGACCGCAGATAAGTGAAACCATAGAAAGCAAACCGATGAATAAGGGTAGACTATTGTAATTTTAAAAAGTATTTTTTTGTTATTTTAATATATATAAAATGTATTTTAAAGTTGCATTCACCTCCATTTCTCTAATTTTTCTAAGGTATTTATGTAATAACTTCTTAGGTAATATATAGGTAACATATTTCTGCATGGCTATCAGGTTTTAGTTCTTTTAAATGCCAATATATTCTTGTACATAAATATGTCCCAGAAACTACATTCTACAAAAATGAAAAATACATGCTTAACCGAATAGAGAAATTTGTCACTCACATTACCAATGTTTAAAAGACAAGTGAAATATGTTTTCTAGAGCATAATAAATTTCAAACAACACAAACATAAATATATGTAAAATGACATTTCAATCTTACTATTATGACTGTCAGTCATCATTTCTGTTGGTTGCTGAAACACATGAACTTTTATAACTCCAAAATTGAAAATAGTTGGTATCAAAATTTTTATACTAACTTCCAGTCACTTTTTCTTATGAATCCATACTCATATCACACTAACTCAAACACGCAGAGATCTCTCTGAAGTATTTGTCTTCAAACAGTTATATGGAATAACTTGTTGTGCTATTATCACCCCCTAAAAAAAGAAAAAAACAACCACCACCACAATAATAATGTAATACGAGGATTATAGAATGTCGATAATCATCTCCAGTTTCAGGAAAGTTGCTCGGGTCTCTGAGCTCATTTACTACAATATGCAATACAGTATTTTTAACTAAGCTACATCACCAGGACTTACTTATAACTGGAAGCACCTTAACCAATGTGGCCTGTCCCCAGCCTCACTATGGCAACCACCAATCTGTTCTCTTTATTTTTGAGTTCCTTTTTTGACATTTATTTAAGATTCCATATATAAGAGAGATCATACAGTATTTGTCTTTCTCTGACTTATTTCACTAAGCATAATGAACTCAAGATCCATCTTTATTGTCACAAATGGCAGGATTTCCTTCTTTACAATGGCTGAAAAATTTTTCATTGTGTATATTTATATATGACACATTTTTCTTATTCATTCATCCATTAATGAATACTTACATTGCTTCTATGTCTTTACTAATGTATACATAATTGCTGGATCGTATGGTAGTTCTACTTATAAATTTTCTGAGGAGCCTCCATACTGTTTTCCATAGTGGCTGCACCAATTTATATTCTCACCAAATGCACAGAAGGGTTGTGTTTTATGCATATCTTGCCAACATTATTATTTACTAAATTATCCTTCTCCCTGGTTTATTTATTTATTTAGAAGAAAACCTTTTATTTTATAAATTAATTTATGTTTTATTTTAATTTTTATTTTGGTATCATTAACATACAATCACATGAGCAAAATTGTGGTTACTAGATTCCCTCCATTATCAAGTCCCCCCCACAAACCCCATTACAGTCATTTTCCATCAGCATAGTAAGATGCTGTAGAATCACTACTTGTCTTCTCTGTGCTATACTGCCCTCCCCGTTCCCCCCTGCTACATCATGTGTGCTAATCGTAATGCCCCTTATTCCCCTTCTCCCTCCCTTCCCACCCACCCACCCAGTCCCTTTCCCATTGGCAACTGTTCGTCCATTCTTGGGTTCTGTGAGTCTGCTGCTGTTCTGTTCCTTCAGTTTTTGCTTGTTCTTATGCTCCACAGATGAGTGACATCATTTGGTACTTGTCTTTCTCCGCTTGGCTTATTTCACTGAGCATAATACCCTCTAGCTCCATCCATGTTGTTGCAAATAATAGGATTTTTTTTCTTCTTATGCCAGAATAATACTCCATTTCGTATATGTACCACATCTTCTTTATCCATACATGTACTGCTCTACACTTAGGTTGCTTCCATTTCTTGGCTATTGTAAATAGTGCTGCAATAAACATAGGGGTGCATATGTCTTTTTGAATCTGAGAAATTATATTCTTTGGGTAAATTCCTAGGATTGGGATTCCTGGGTCAAATGGTATTTCTATTTTTAGTTTTTTGAGGAGCCTCCATATTGCTTTCCACAATGGTTGAACTAGCTTACATTCCCACAAGCAGTGTAGGAGGGTTCCCCTTTCTCCACATCCTCGCCAGAATTTGTTCATTCCTAAAAACGAGAAGAAAGCCTGGGACAGAGTCGGGTGCCCTGGGCCACCATGACCCAGCCTCCAGCTACAGAGCTGAGAGCACTGGGCTGCCCCAGCAGGCGGAACAGGCCTCAGACCCTGGTGGCCAGGGCCACAGAGAGCACAACAGGAGGAAGGCGGCTCTAGGAGACACCTCTGTGCACCCAGGAAAGCAGCCACAGGAATTTGATCCAGTTCCCAGAAGGGATCAAAATTCTCTTCCCCATAAAGGAACCAGGCCTGTCCACTCCTAAAGACCTGCTTCTCAGGCCCCAGGGAGGAGCCTGAAGAGTCAGGGGATCTGCACATCGGCCTTCTGCCTCTCACAAGCTCAGGTGACCCTCAGAGCGGCCCAGGGTCTGCACCACTCGGGTGGGTGTGACTTGTTTGGTATGATTCCCAGCCCCACAACACAGTCTGACATTTAATAAATGTTTCCTGATGCGGACACTCCACTGCCCCATACCCACCCCTGGGTAACAGACACCGACGAACAACAGATACAGCCATAGACATTTGAGTCCCTCCTTTGTGCCAGGCATCCATTGGGATCCAGCGGGTGGCCCAGGCATGGTCACTGCCCTGCTAAAGTTTACACACATGCAAATGTGCATACACATACACACGAGAATACACCAATGCACATGAGCACATCTATGTGCAAACACATCAACATCAATATATGCACACGTATACACATATGCACACACCCCTATGTGGACACACAATCCACAAACACACACATTCAAAGACACACTTTGCTAATTTCTCCAACCCAGTTCCTCTTCGGGCTGGCAAATCCAAGAATGGGGCCTCTCAGAACACGCACTAGGACACGGGTTTTTAGAACACTAGCTGGCCAGTGCTAAGCCCCTCCTCCTCCCAGCCACTGCCACGGACTCCTTCATCACTCACAGATGCAGCCTCAGGCTTTGGCTCAGGTTCAGGCCAAACCCGACAGTTAAAAACTGCTCCTGCTGCAATTCCACCTGGTAACAGCTGACTAATCATGAACAAAGCAGCAAATTAATGCTCAAAAGGTTTTCCCTTCTGCTCAGAATAAAATTGAACAGCTCATCTGCCTACAGATGACCGTCCCCACATCTCAGATGCCCTCTCCTGCCTCTCACTGCTCCAGTCATGATGACCTTCCCTATGACTTCTCAACATTCCATGGTGGCTCCCACCCCAGGGCCTTTGCACTTGCCACCCCTCTGCCTGGAAGACTGTTCATCTGGGTTTTTGCTCAGCTCGCTCCCCTTGCTCCTTTAAGTCTCTGCTCCAATGAGACCTTCCCTGATTGGTGGGGGCAGCCTTCCCTGATTGCTATTATCAAAAGTGCACACAACCCCAACCATCATTTTTTTTTTCCCTTGATGCTTTCTTCTTCTCAGTGTTCATCACCACTTGACAAGCATACTTGGGTCCTGGATTACTGTCTGTCCCCAGACCCCACCCATGACAATAGATGCCTCAAGTGGGCAAGAACTCTGCTTTATTCACTGCTACAGCCCTCTGCCCAGATTGGGCCTGGCGCTTGCCACTGGTTGGAAGGAGGGAGGACAAAAGGAAGGAAGGAAAGGAAAAAAGAGGGGAGGAAGACATGAGATAAACAGTTATGTTCAAATAAATCACAAGGGTGACAAATGACTATTCCTTTTTATTCCACCAGCAGGAAGAGTGGCCATCGGCACTCTGCCCATTGGTACCCTTCTGTACATACAGAATTTCCCTCAAACTGATGGAACAGACCAAGGGTGTCACACTCAAATCTCTCAAGGGTAAGGCATATACCATCAAAGAATTGGAAGCAAGACTTTATTATGCAACAGGGAGTGGTGGGGACTGTGGTAAACAAGGGTAACAGAAGTTTACAGTTATGATTTATATTCTCTCCTCAAGTCCCCCTAGCTCATCTATGCCTTGGTTTTTCCATCTATACAGTGGGGAGGTTATTGCCTACTGCATTTGGGAGATGGAATGAGATCCCAGATGGACGATCCCACTCAGAACAAGCATCCAACCAATGTGAGCTGGATCTATGCATTAGTTCTCACACACACACATGCATACACGTGTCTCTGTGATCACACTTTACGGGGTCCTTGATGGTTCCAGAGAACAGGGGTGACTGATCTGAAAAGGAGGACAACACGAGTTGAATCAGCACAAGGAAAAAATATATATAGAAAGTGATATCACGAAACACATGGACTCCAGAATTCTTTAGGTGAGAGAAGGATGGAGGAAGAGATCACTTACTGGAAGATACATGCAGAGGCCAGGGGACAGGCTTCAGGCCCAGTGGCAGGGATTCCTACCCTATCCCTCCTCCCCTTTAACACAGCAACAGATAGGCAGTCACACCCCAGTGTGGTCTACACCGCCTGGGGAGAGCATGGGAGGAGGTCCAGGCCTGGGAGTGAAACAGAGCTACATTCAAGGCCTGGCTCTGCTCATAGTGGCAATGAGACCTTATCATCTTACTTCTCGGTGCCTCGGTTTCCCCATCTATAAATGTGTCTCTCAATTCGGGTTGATTTTTACATCCCAGGGAGCATCTGGTAGTGTCTGGACACATTTCTGTTTGTCATGCTTGACAGGGTGCTACTGGAACCAGTGGGTGGCAGCCACGTGCACCCCCAAACATTTTACAGAGCAAAGGATAGCCTCTTACAGCAAAGATGTCTCTGGCCCAAAATATCCACAAGTGCTGAGGCTGGGAAGCCATGTCAGAGTAATTGTGAGGAGTCACTAAGACTAGTCATGAAAAAAAAACTTAGTCCCCTGCCTGGCACTTAGAAAACACGAATTCAATAAGTGTCAGCTGCCTGACAGACAGTCTACACTGTACCCTGAAGGTGCTCAATAAACGCTCAGCTCTTTTTCCTTCCTTTGCCTGATGCCAGTTCCTGATTAGCTCGGAGATGACAAGGAATGAGAGGTTAGTGTTGAAATACACGCTCTTCCAATTCCTAGGGGCGGCACATGGCAGCAAGGTCACATGGAGACAAGTCTGGAGCACCAGGGGAGCAGCTGCCCCACAAACACCACTCTGCTCAGCTCAGCTCCAGACTGAAGACATTCAGAGTGGAATTGCCTTTCTGTCTACTGCTCACAAAGGTCCAAAGGGTGCTGTGCATTTGGCATGCGGCTCCCGCCCTGGAGGACCAACATGGGTCTCTGGGAGCTACAGACAAGCAGAGCCCCGAGTAAAGAACGTTCTAGAACAAAGGCTGAATGGGGTACGGAAGTTCCCAGGGAGGAAGTTGGGCCCCTGTGGTACCTGATCCCCCAGTCCCCACGGCAACGCATGATTCCCACAGCCAGAAGGAAGAATCATCTCTCCCAAGGGCTACTGAGGGAAGACAAGGAAGGCCATCACTCACCTCTTTTAAGGCAGTCATGATTTTGGATCTCAGGATGGCAAGGGCACACAGTAGGACTATAAGCGAGAAAGTGAGCATGATCCCTGAGGACTGGACTTCCTTCTTCCTCTCAAGCTGAATTAAAAAGATAGCAAGCAGCTGGAAGAAAGAAGCACACAACAGGAGTCATCAGGCAATGGCCAGGCACCCACATCTGCTGTGGCCCCCACACTCCAGGGCCTGGAGCAGGGCCACCCCAGCTCAGTAGGGCATGAACAGCCTGGGGAGGACCTGGCTCCAGTCCGAGCTCTGGTCTCTCCTTGCTGGGTGACCCTGGTCAAGTCACAGATCCTCTCTGAGCCTCCACCGCATCTGCATAATGGAGATGAAAACACCTACCTCTAGAGTCGTGGGAATTTAATGGGACCATGTATAGATCTGGGATAGAATGGTAAAATCAAGGGCAAAGCTCAATTTCGAACACAGATTGGCACACTTTTTCTTAATGGACCACAGAGTAAAAGTTTTGGATTTTGTGGGCCGTAGTTTCTGTTGCAACTATTCAACACTGCACTACAGTGTGAAGGCAGCTCAATATAATAGGTGAGTGAAAGGGCATGGTAGAAAGGGCATGGTAGCCTGCCAATAAAACTTTATTGACAAAAATGGGCAGCAGGCCGATCTTTGATTTAGAAAGGTGTGTGTTCAAACCCCAGCCCTGACAATGACTGGTATGTATTCCCCTTTGGGCCCAAAGATAATTCTTCTCCATTACTGAGCACCTGTTATCTTCGCCAGGCACAAAGCATTCATGTACTCAAACTCAGTGCACTCTCCATGTCCCCTCAGGGGGGAGCCATCATCAACCCCACTTTGCAGATAAGGAAATGGTTAATCTGCCTACTCACACATCTTGTCTCCAGGGAATTTCATCAGAATGATGGCCACTGGAATTGACCTCACTACTGATACCTGGAGCCATTACTTCCATTTCACATGTGACTCAATGATCAGGTAGAGAAAATAAACAATCAAACTGCTTTTCCTTCAAAGAAGGGAAGACCACGGCCATTTTCTAGACGAGCAGAGCCACCCTCTTGAGGCAGATCCTCAAACAAGTCCTGACCCAGACTCCTGAGGGGCTCAAGGTCACCAGCAGCACCTCCCCTCACCCCACAGCTGGTCAAGACAGAAACACATCATCTGCCCATCCGTCCATCCTATTCACTCATCCTCCTTGGGTGCCCCATCTCCCTCACTCTCCACACCTAAGCCATCTACAACTCGAATTTGCTTTGCCCCTAAGACCCATCCTCAGTTTATCCCTTGTCACCCAGGTCCCAATCTCTGAGGTTATCCTGCGGGCCCCCCACTGGCCTCCCAGCTTCCACCCCACCAAACAAGCCATTCTGCAAGCGGAGGCCACAGTCAGCTTTAAATATGCAGAGCCAGGCATGCCACACCCCTCCTCTAAACCTCTCCTCATAGGAAGGGGATTTTTAACCTGGGGTCCAGAACCCAGGGGTCCATGAACTTGGGAAACAATTACAGCTTCACTTTTCCTCATTAGCACCGCCAATGATAAGTGAAGGCATTCAACACAATGGCATGAGCAGTCTCTGGGACTCTGTCACCATTAGAAATCACATCTGAAAATACATACGAAAGATGTGTACAACTATCAAGTACAGTTATCACTCTTTGGGAATTAAGGAGGCATCCTTTCTGCTGCTAGTTCTTGATTTAAAATGCATTAGCAGAAAAGCACATACATTTTGCTTTGTTCTTTTAATGTCTTGATAACTGCATTTAAATATGATTGATTTCCCAAATTCAATGTCCTACAACTCAGGAACGGTTAAACAATGTGTGGTGAAACCATACAATCCAATACACTAAGACCTTTGGATACACACACCACCACAACCAAACAACAGGTGCTCAGAAGTCAGGCTTAGACTGCTCCGGCCTGCTTGGCTCTAGTCACGTGATGTTCTGGAAAAGGCCAAGTGACGGGCAGGGAACAGACCAGTGGCTGTCATAGGAGCAGGGGGCCTGACTACAGGGGGGCATGAGGGAACTTCTGGTGGGGTGACAGAATTGTTCTGTATTTCAATTGTGGATGTGGGAGGTACATGAAATATGTGTTTATCAAAACTTATGAAACTATACAAGAAAAAAAGTAAATTTTACTACATGCGAATTAAACCAAGAAAAAATACAAAGTACATTACAAAAATCTTCATATATATACATGTGTGTCTGACTGCTTTCCTTTGTAACCTATATGTATTTTGTGTTTCAAGAACATTTTTCTGAGGAGAAGATCTGACTGGAGAGAAAAGGGGTCTCTTTTGGTACATGGCGTCTAGCGTGAGAATGGCTCACTCAGCGTTGTATTAGCTGTGTGACGTTGGACAGAACACTTAAGCTCTCTGTACCTTAGTCTCCTTATCTGTAAAAAGGGTACAAATCAGTGCCTATCTCACAGGGTTGCCTTAGAGGAGATAAATTTCTACTTCCTCATTTTCATAAAACACCAAGAACAGTGCTAGGTAAGTACTCAGAACTATAATAATGGAGTTGCCCTATCTGTATCTCCCACTAGATTACAGACCCTCATGGGGCAGGGTAGTTTCTACTCAGCTTGGCACCCACCCCTAACACAAGAGCCTGATAACTCAAGAGGTCATTAGGTCCCAGGCATTTAATATAAATAACTGACCTAGCTCGTCAATGTGAGAACAGAGTTCAGTGACACAATGAAAGATGGCACTGGCAGGGAGGGCAATAGGGCATGGTGGGGACTGTGGCAAACTGTACGGCACATGCCCCAGTTAAAGGCTAGAGTCACCTCTCAGTTCCAGTTGATTCCTGCACTAGAAAAGTATGCATTTAGTGTTGTCAGGTCTTTGAGTGTTTCGAAAAAAGCCAAATTTGTGGGTGTTTCCTGTGAGATCTTCTCATTTCTAAATGCCAGCCACTACTTTTGGTCTCCACTGGCATCACATTGATAGCCAGCTCCTACTTTCTATGGTGATGCCCAAGAGGGTTGGGCTGACCAGAAACACTGGGGCCAGGAACTTGCCCCAACTTCTTTCCCAGAAAGAGTAGAAGAGGTCTGCCCAGCAGACGATCCATAGCAAAAATCCCAAGGCCTAGAAGAGAGATACATATGTATCTTACAATGGACAGTACCAGAACTTTCCCCAGCACCCCTGTAAGAAATTCAGCCTCAGGGGAGCCAGCCAGCTCCTGAACTATCAATCATGGTCCCCGTATACAGCACATATCCTCTGGAACACAGACAAGGCCTAGGAAGGGTGAGCCACCCTCTGGGCCATCACAGGCTGGGCTGTAACCAGTGAACTTGGTCCCCCTACATGCAGTACGACTGTCTGGTCACCTAAAAACATTAGTGCTCAGTATACAGCCCGTCTACCTGCAAGCTCAGCACATTGCATAAGGCCCCCATGCAATAAACACTGATTCGACTATATTCACCAACCAATTTACTGGGGCCCATCATGGGTCACATGCTTTTCAAGTTGCCAAGGATACAGCAGTGAACAAAACAGAAGTCCTCTGCCTTCACAGAAGATTCTAGAGGAAGGAAGCAGGCAAGAAATGAACTGAAAAATACAGACTATAATGCCAGTAAGAGATGGAAGGAAAAACCAAACAGGTAAAATGGGGTGGTCAGAGAGGGCCTCCCTGATCAGGCAACATCTAGGTAAAGAGCCGAAAGTGAACGTTTGAGAGAAAGAACAATCAGGCAGTGGCATTAGCAGGGGCAGAGGCCCTGAGGTAGGAACATGCATGGTAGGTAGGTGGCTGCTGCGGAATGAACAACCGACGTGATGAGAGACGCCGGAAGAGGAGCTGGGAGCCAGGTAAGCTGGGGCACTGTGAGGACTTCCGGATTTTGAGCAAGGCTGGACAAAATCTGATCTACATTTTAAAGGGAGATGAAAAGTACAAAATGCTCCCACAGGTGTAAGAGGAAGACATTAGACCTAGATGAGGACAGGAAAATAGCCATTTTGAGATAGGCTTGAATTATGGTATGAACGGAATGGTTTAGATGAGGTATTACAAGCTTAGAGACACTGAAGCTTTCCTGGGTACCAAGGGCTTATGGGAGGAAGTCTTGGAAAATGTGGCTTTAAAAAAGAACTGAGATCCATACTAATTCGAGAGGAGCATGTGGGTGGAGGAGCATGGTAGGTACACGCTCTTCATGTGTCCTCCCAAGAGATTCTTCTTGCACAGGGAAAACAACCATGCAGTGGATAAACCAGACAATACTGTGACCAGAGATCAAAATTAATCCAATAAGCTAGGGGTAGATGGACATGATATGACGCTAGATGTGAAGTCCCCAGAAGACACGGCACCCCCTGTGCAGCATTCCAGCCAGAGCGCATTACCTTAGTCTAATCACAATGAAACACACACGACACAGCCCGAGCTGAGGAACTTGCTGTAGAATAAGTGGCCCACGTGCTTCAAATATGTCAACGTCACAAAACACACTGAAGAAACAGAAAGTCTGTTTCTCTCAGACTAAAGAAAACTAAAGCGACCAATTACTCAGTGTTTTGCATGACCTTGGACTGGATCCTGAGGGAAAACGCTAGAAAGGACAATAGTGGGACAATGGGCAAAACTGGAGTATAGACCAGAGGTTGTTGTTTTTAGAACTGTCATGTCCATGTTAAATTTCTTGAATTTCATAACTACTATTGCTACTGAAGAGAATATCTCTGTTTTGAGAAAAGATATACTGCAGAAGGAAGAGATGCAGGGCATGGGGGATGCTTCCTATTCCCAAATTGATGCCGGGGTTCTTATTTGCGGAGCCAAAGAATGAGCTTCACAAACAGTCAAGTAGGAGAGCAAGGTACAGGTTTTATTTAGAGATGCAGTGAAAGGACAGAGCTCCTGGCTCACACCAGGAGGGGACAAGAGAGTCCGTCGTTGGTGCGTTGTCTAGGGGGTTTTATAGGCAGTTGAGAATTTTTCGAGAACATGAAAAACCTTAGGGGTGGAGACTTGTTAAGTGGTTCCTGAATATTAAAAATTAACTTAACTGTAAGGAATTTCCTGCCTTGATTTCTCTCTAGGACACTGGTGCCTTGGTCTGGGAGCATATCAAAAGGCTGCCTGCCCAGCCCCCAAGGTGGGCGTAGGTATTGTCTACTTGCTAAAGAATCTTGCCTCTTGAACTTCCTGGGTGTTAAAATGCAATATTATCTTTAAGATGGAATTCTTCCTGCCTTTTACTATGCCGTCTACAGCTGGGTCTGCATGCTAAGTTAGTTGCTCAGTTTGCAGAATCACCTTGTCAGATCTGAAAGAGGAAAGACAGCACATAGGCCTGGGTCTTTTAGCATGCTAAAGTGAATCTTACACATGGTTACAAATGATTACCATAATAAAACGTGCTACTCTTCTTTATCTGGGGAACATTAACTGATCTCACTGAAGAATGATTCTAGAGCTCAATGTTTAACATAGAGCTTTAGTAGGGGGGGTTCCTTGCATGTAGTTACATTGCTCTGACTGCAAATATCCTGCCCTGCCCCCTCCAGAGGCCTTCATCCTACTCTGACTACATCCAGGGTCCCTGTCTCAAAATGATTCAGAAGAAATAAATGTGTGTATGGAGAACAGAAATGAATGATAAAACAAATATTGCAAAACATTAAAAATTGGTGACTGTCAGTAATGGGCACACAGGCCTCGGTGCATTTGGTATACTTGGCATCATTCTTGCAACTTTTCTGCAGTCCGACATTATTTCAAGATAAAAACTTTTTTTTGTCATTTGCAAGAACATGGATGGAGCTGGAGAACATTATGCTCAGTGAAATAAGCCAGGCGGAGAAAGACAAATGCCAAATGATTTCCCTCACTTGTGGAGTATAACAATGAAGCAAAACTGAAGGAACAAAATGGCAGCCAACTCAGAGACTCCACGAATGGACTAGTGGTTGCCAAAGGGGAGGGGTGTGGGAGGGTGGGTGGAGAGTGAGGGAGAAGGCGATTGGGGGTATTATGTTTAATACACATGGTGTGCGGTGTCAAGGGGAGAACAGTGTAGCACAGAGAAGGCACATAGTGAAGCAGTGGCATCTTGCTGCACTGATGGGACAGTGACTGCAATGGGGTATGGGGTGGGACTTGATAATATGGGTAAATGTAATAACCACATTGTTTTTTCATGTGAAACCTTTGTAAGAGTGTATATCAATAACACCTTAATAAAAAATTAAAGGAAAAAAAGACAATGTGGGCTGTAGGCCCGTCGGTGGGGCTTGACATTGACCTTTGAAGAAGTCAGCAGAGTCCAGAAGAAGTGCCTCTGGGATTATGACGGGGATTATGTTCAATCTACAGTCGTTATAGGAAGAACCATCCAACTGAATCTTCAAATACGTGAACATGTCACCTGTCTTCATTTATTCAAGTCTTCCTTAGTTTTTCTCAGTAATGTTTTTTTTTAAATTCTTTATTAAGGTATCATTGATATTCAATGTTATGAAGGATTCACATGAGCACCATGGTGGTTACTAGATTCACCCATATTACCATGTCCCCCCCATCCTCCACTGCAGTCACTGTCCATCAGTGTAGTAAGATGCTGTGGAGTCACAATCTGTCTTCTCTGTGCTGTACTGCTCTCCCCATGACCCCCCCCTACATTATGTGCGCTAATTATAATGCCCTTTAATCCCCTCCCCCCTCTCTGCCCACCCACCCTTTCTCAGTATGTTTTGTTATTTTCACTGAAGTTTCCCAGCTGTCCCCTCCCCATCCCCTGCACCTGAGGTAACAGTTCCCTACCCGCAGGATGCAGCGTCCTCTCCCTAGCAACAAGGTTCCCGCCGTAGAGCGAGCGGCTCTAGGTCTGAGGATCGTGGTGTCGTAAAGCCGCGGGTGTCGTAAACCAGGGGCGGTGCGGGGAGGCGCAGGACGTGGCTGGAACCTTCGGACGGTCGCAGGAGGAGCAGAAGGATGGCCGCAGGTGTCGGCGCGGAAAGCCGACGAGCCGGCGGTGCAGCAACGGTGAGTAGCGGAGGGGAACGGGGAGCGGCGGAGTCAGGGGGAGCCGGCAGCCGGGGCGGCCGGAGCAGGGACGGCCAAGTGGAACGGAGCGCTCTCTGCCCACCTCTCCGCTGCCGGAGCTACGCCGCGGCCGCTCCGCTCTCCCTGAGCCGTCGGGTCTCTTCCGCGGTCTCTTTCCGGCTCGCCGCTCCTGCCGCCGCTGCCGCCCCCCGGGACGGTTCGCCGCCGCCCCATCCCCGGCTCTGGGAGGGCGGCCGAGACGCGGCCGGCCCGTTTTCTGGTCTGGGCGGAGCGGGTTTTCCCCACTCTTAAGCCCCTCACCGGGCCGGGCCGGGCTGCGGGCTGCATGTCGGCGCGCGTGTCCCGGCGGAGCGCGCCTCGGGTCGGCTGGCCATGGCAGGCGAGCCCCGGGAGTGCGGTCCACGTTCCGTGTGGAGCTGGCGCGGCGGCCGGGGGCCCCGGGCACGAGCGGGCACCTACTTGCCGCCGTGGGAGACCCTGAGCTGGCGGCGAGCTGGGCGGCAGGTGCCTTTGCGGAGTTGTTACCTGGTCTCAGGGACGGGGAAGCACCACAGACGGATCCCCTCGCCCGGGAGCGCTGCTTTTCCGCGCCGGGATGGGGCTCTGCGTGGACGCCTTTTTTCTCTTTGGTATTTTTGGGGAAGTTGTTATCCGTCCTGAGTCGCGGTGCACTGCACCCCGGTAATGGAGCTTGGAAGGCGCGCTGGGTCTGGGGTGGCAGGCGGGTGGGGAAGCGGGCGGATGAGCCGAGGGTCGCGCGCGTCCGCTGCCGGCGTTGCATTTGCAGTGTTTATGGATTTGTGTGAGTTGCTTGCATGTCTGCTTGTCGCGGCGGCGATTCTGTGCTGTTCTCTACCTCTTGTTCAGTCAGCAGTGAGATGTCTGCTGATTGCTGTTGTCTGGACAGGTCCTGTGGCGAGAGGAGGTTGAGTTGTCCGTCCGGGGGCGGTGGGCACTGGCGAGGTCCCCCCGCCCGGAGACCGGGTACCTGTTTATATAGTAATGGGCTCAACGACCCTGCCGCCGGCTGCAGCCCAGGCTGTGTTAGGAATTTCGCGTATGTTTCCGACCAAGCGGCTCCTTTTGGCTCCTGCGTTATTTTTATTTATTTATTTATTTTTCATTTTTGTATCACTAATACACACATACATGAGCAGCATTGTGGTTACTAGATTCCCCTCATTATCAGGTAGCCACCGCATACCCCATTACAGCCACTGTCCTGCGTTATTTTTAAAACGAGTTTTTAAGACTTGGGCAATAAAGGTGCGTATGGTGGTGGGATCGCTGTACCTTCCAGTAAAATGAGGAAATGTGTGTTTGAGTGCCAACTCTCTGCCGCTACCCAGGCTCCCTGGCTCCCTTTCTCCCTCCCCTCCTGGATGCGAAACGCGAGTTTCTGTAACCTTTCCTCGCAGTTTTAGATTTTGTGTGGGATTTCCTGTCTAGAAGCAGATACCGAGATTTTAACTGGTTCATGATGTTTCCTTCCAATTGTAAACATTTACAATATATTGGGCTGACACTGAAATCACTTCTGTCATGAATTATTTTTAGTTGTTCGAGTAAACATTCGCTTTTTAAATTATTTATTTATTTATTTATTTATTTATTTATTTATTTATTTATTTATTTATTTATTATTTTGGTATCATTAATATACACTTAAATGAGCAACCTTGTGGTTACTAGATTTCCCCCCATTATCAAGTCGCCACCACATACCCCATTACAGTCACTGTCCGTCAGTATAGTAAGATGCTATAGAATCACTAACCTGTCTTCTCTGTGCTGTACTGCCTTCCCTGTGCTCCCCCCTACATTAAATCTGCTTATCGTAATGCCCCCTTTTCCCCCCTTTCCCTCCCTTCCCACCCATCTTTCCTAGTCCCTTTCCCTTTGGTAACTGTTAGTTCATTCTTAGGTTCTGTGAGTCTGCTGTTTTGTTCCTTCTGTTTTTTTCCTTTGTTTTTATACTCCAGGTATGAGTGAAATCATTTGATACTTGTCTTTCTCTGCTTGGCTTATTTCACTGAGCATAATACTCTCTAGCTCCATCCATGTTGTTGCAAATGGTAGGATTTGTTTTCCTCTTATGGCTGAATAATATTCCATTTTTGCTTATGTACCACTTCTTCTTTATCCATTCATCTACTGATGGACACTTACGTTGCTTCCAATTCTTGGCTATTGTAAATAGTGCTGTGATAAACAGAGGGGTGCATATGTTTTTTTCAAACTGGGCTGCTGCATATTTAGGGTAAATTCCTAGGACTGGAATTCCTGAGTCAAATGGTATTTGTATTTTGAGTTTTTTGAGGAACCTCCATACTGCTTTCCACAATGATTGAACTAATTCACATTCCCCCCAGCAGTGTTAGGAGGGTTCCCCTTTCTCCACATCCATGTGTTGTTGTTTGTCTTTTGGATGTTGGCTATCCTAACTGGTGTGAGGTGATATCTCTTTGTGGTGTTAATTTGCATTTCTCTGATGATTAGAGATGTTGAGCATCTTTTCATGTGCTTTTTGGCCATCCTGTGGAGAACTGTCTCTTCAGATCCTCTCCTCATTTTTTAAGCGGGTTATTTGCTTTTTGATTGTGGGGGCGCATGAGCTCTTTGTATATTTTGAATGTCAACCCCTTCATCAGATATGTCATTTGTCAATATATCCTCCCATACTGTAGGATGTCTTTTTGTTCTACTGATGGTACCCTTTGTTGTACAGAAGCTTTTTAGTTTGATATAGTCCCACGTGTTCATTTTTGCTTTTGTTTCCCTTGCCCGAGAAGATATATTCATGAAAAAGTTGCTCACGTTTATATTACAGAGAGTTTTGCCTATGTTTTCTTCCAAGAGTTTTATGGTTTTCTGACTGACATTCACGTCTTTTATCCATTTAGAGTTTTCTTTTGTGTATGCAGTTAGACAGTAATCCAGTTTCGTTCTCTGACATGTAGCTGTCCAGTTTAGCCAACACCGTTTGGTGAAGATGTTGTCATTTCCCCATTGTATGTCCTTGGGTCCTTTATCATATATTAATTGGCTGTATATGCTTTGGTTTATATCTGAGCTCTCTGTTCTGCTCTATTCGTCTATGGGTCTGTTCTTGTGCCAGTAGTAAATTGTCTTGATTACTGTGCCTTTGTAGTTAAGCTTGAAGTTGTGGAGCATCCTACCTGCTTTCTTTTTCCTTCTCAGGATTGCTTTGGCTATTCAGGATCTTTTGTGGTTTCATGTAAATTTTAGGACTATTTTTCCATTTTGTCAAAGAATGCTTTCAGTATTTTGATAGGGATTGCATTCAATCTATAGATTGGTTTAGGCAGGATGGCCATTTTGACAATATTAATTCTTCTTACCCAAGAGCATGGGATGAATTTCCATTTTGGAGTGTGCTCTTCAGTTTCTTTCATGAGTGTCTTGTAGTTTTCAGGGTATAGGTCTTTGACTTCCTTGGTTTGGTTTATTTGTAGGTATTTTATTCTTTTCGATGCAATTGTGATTGAGTTGTTTTCCTGATTTCTGTTTTTGCTTGTTCATTGTTGGTGTATAGGAATGCAACAGGTTTCTGTGCATGTATCCTGTATCCTGCAACTTTGCTGAATTCAGATATTAGTTCTCGTAGTTTTGGAGTGGATTGTTTAGTTTTTTTTTTAAAGTACAGTATCATGTCATATGCAAACAGTGACAGTTTAACTTCTTCCTTCCCAGTGTGTGTGCCTTTTATTTCTTTGTGTTGTCTGATTGCTGTGGTGAGGAACTCCAGAACTTTGTTGAATAAAAGTGGGTAGTGTGGGCATTCTTCTCTTGTTCCCGATCTTAGAGGAAAAGCTTTCAGCTTCTGGTTGCTAAGTATGATATTGGCTTTGGGTTTGTCATATATGGTATTTATTATATTGAGGTACTTGCCCTCTATACCCATTTTGTTGAGTGGAGTTTATTCTTTATGGTTTAAGGTGTGAAGGCAGTTTTATCCACAGCCAAATGACCATCAGTTGCTCTAGCACTATTTATTAAAACTCTGTTCCCCTGATTATTATGGTTTTGTAATCATAATATAGTCATAAATCATAATATATCATGTTAACCCTGAAGGTCTTCCTTCCCTACACTCTCATAGGATGCTACACTGGAACATTTCCCCACTGGGGGTGAAGGATAAGGGACCCAGTAAGTGCAGACTGTGTGGCAGGCCCTCTGCGGGACGTTTACAAGTGTATGTCTCAGTGTACTCCCCATCAAGGGAGAAGATGGGGATGCAGAGACGAAACAACTTGCTAATGTTGCACAGTGGAGGGCTGGGAGAGGCCCCTCTTCTGCACACCATGCTGGGCTTGCTCAGCTGAGCCTGGGGCCCTGGAAACTCACACTTCCTTTTTTTTGGTTGTTGACAAAGAACATTAGTTTCAGGTCTCCAATATAGTAATTCATGTATACATTACAAAACGACCAACACATAAGGCCTTCCCCAAGGCTCTCAGACCCCTTCCCTCCACTGCACACACGCGCATCACTTCCAGCCCTGCCCTATTTCCCATCTCCAGGTGTTTTATCCTGTTCCTTTAGCCCAAGTGCTAATGAAACACCAAAGGGAAGAGCAAGCGACCAGGTTTCCAGAGCTGTGCTACGCACCTTCGCATGCATCAAGCTGCTGAGCCATCTGAGGTCAGAATTAATTAGCCCCTTAGATGATGAGGTGATTAGTCCAAAGTGCCCCAGCTGGGAGTGCAGGAGCCGGAGGCAGTATAACAAGGCTGTGGTTTTAAAGGTCAGAAGGTAATTTATAAGGGACCCTGACCATTTGCAAATTCTTTTATATGGCAGCTAGTATTCCTTCAAAATAAGTATTCAGTATTTTATATGCCATAAGAATTGACTGAGTACCTACTATGTGCAAAGCGCTGGACCTAAATACTTCACACCCAAGATCTCACTGAGCCCTCACTGCCACCCAGCAAGAGCACCCATTTCACAGACATGAAGTCTGACCAGTCATCTAATAGCGGTCAGTAAATGTTTGCACCGAAACTCCCTCCCTACAGCCCTTCTATCTTGGAAACTCTTCAGTGCCTCCCTCCAGTGCCCCCACCATTCCCTCTCTCTTGGCCACACCTAGCCAAGAGCTTTTCCTTTTGCCCCTATTGTCCCCTGCAACTGAGTCTTCACACAGTAGTCCACACTATCTTTAAAAACACTAGACCCTCTATTTTAAGTATGGTATTTCAAGCCAGCATATAGTGTGGGGCTTATTCAAAAAATGATCTTAAAATAAATTTTAATTTGGAGAAAAAACACCCTAGACCCTGTCATTTGCTCTATTAAGACCCCCTCATGATACATCCAAGCTGCACCCCCAGCCTGCACATCCCTGCTTGTCCAGGCCCCTGCCTCCCGTCCAGCCACTGGCATGTCCTGTCTGCTCCAGTCTTCGGATGCTTCAAGCTCTTCCCTCCTGGGGCCTTCCACACGTACTGTCCCTTGGTCTGGAGGGTTCCTCCCTCAGGTTCCCAGTGGGCCTCTCCAGCCCCGCCCCACCAGAGTTGCTCTGCATTTTATCTCCTTGCTCCCTTGATCTTTGTGACTCGCAGGTCATGTTTACGTGTTTGTGTGTTCTTTCTCTGGACGGGGCCATCCATACATGTCCTCTGTGTTCTCAGCCTGTGTAGCCCCTGAACACACTTGGTTCCTTGGCAGCCCCAGAGAGGTTGATCACCAGCCCACGGTCCCATAGAAGGGAACAGGAGCTAGGATTCAGACTCAGGATGCAAAATGCACATACCTAACCCCTCTTCGCACCTGCTCCTGCCATGCTTCTGGGCTGTCTTCTGTGTGTGGATCTCATGAATGGTTATGGGTCCATGGCATTCGTTGTGTGTGCACACTTGTGTGCACGAGTGTGGGAGTGTATAATGCAAAGGAGGGCTCCACCCCAGTGGGGTGTTGCCTCTCTACTCGGAAGGCTTCTTGGGTGTCTCCACCTCCCATTCATTTCTGCCCAAGTCGGCTTCAGCTCCTTTCCCGAGGGCCTGTCACAAGGCATGTCCCTGCTCCCCACGGAACCTCTTCCCTGCTTTGTGCTTCCCAGCCAGACCCCAAATGTGGCACCTTTAGTAAAATCAAAAGGCCAACCCCAGGACATTGTGCAAGCTTTAATATTGCATAGAAATTGCTGTAGTAACATGTTCCTGCAAGAAGTATGACATCCCCATTCTTGCCTTCTGCTCATGATTGCATTTCTCATGTGGGTGAGACCAACACAGGAATAAGCCATGGAGAGCCTTCTCAGCTGTGTTTCCGCCGTAAGGGATAGGAATGGGAAAGGGGCCTTAAATAACAGTGATTCACAATGTCACTTAACTCTCATCCTTTGGATTTTGGACTCCTCGTTTGTAATTGAATATGGGATAGATATTAGACTATCAAGGTCCTTTTGGCTTATGTGAATCCATCCATTTATCATCTACCCATCCATGAATTCACCCAGTCCTTCCATTTATTCAACATTTAATTTCATTCTTTTATACTTTATTCAGGCTACCTGTCTAGTCCATCAGTCCAATTCAGTCCAGTTCCATCCATCGATCCATTCAGTTACTCCATTCATCCCATCTACCCGTTCACCTACCCATTTGTCCATCCACTAGTGATCTAATCATGCACCCAGCTAGCCAGCCTCTAACCAATCCATCAGACCAGCCGTGCTCCCATCATACTCATACCTCCAGCTCTCCATCTGTGTCCAGTCCATTCACCTTCCAGGCCCCTGGCACATCCTTCCAGCTGTGCTCCCATCATACTCATACCTCCAGCTCTCCATCCGTGTCCACTGAACTCACCATCCAAGCAGCTGGCACATCCTTCCAGCTGTGCTCCCATCATACTCATACCTCCAGCTCTCCATCCGTGCCCACCCAACTCACCATCCAGGCTCCTGGCACATCCTTCCAGACATGTACAATGCCAATGAACCGTTTTTACCCAACCAGCTGATTTGTTTCCCGTACTAGCATGTCAGTTCAGTTCAGCTAATCACATCTATGTGACTTTCTAGTCATTCAACTGATAAATTTTGTCCCTGCCTCCGTCCAGTTACCATCTGTGTGTGGAACCCTTCCATCACCCATTCCTCTACCTAATCAACCTGGTGAATTATTTAACTACCTATCCATATTTCCAGCTAGCTAATCTCCATCTGTCCAGCCTCCCAATCATCCCATTCAGTTTCCCTGCAGAGCCAGTCCATCAATGCATTATTATACAACTGCCGTAGTTGTTCTCCCTCGTCACCCTTCCCTGTGGGTCGTCCGTGTTCTAGCTTGCAGCTGCAGGCTTCCCCTCCCTGCCCCCAAGGCCCAGCAGCTGCCCTTCCTAGTCTGGAGGCCTGTGGTTCTTCCCCCTCCACTTATATGTACCTGAGTTGCACCCCTTTGTTTTATACAACTGCCGGCTCCTCTTGACCCCCTTCCTCTTGTTCATCTTTCCCTTCAAGTTCTTCATGTCTTAGGATAGTTGCAGGAGTGGGCAGTGGGCTGCGTGGGGTGTCTGCAACGCCTGGTTGGTGGGCTGGCGCCTGGCCCCTGTCATTGGAGGCCAGGTGGGCTGCAGTGGCCAGCCGGGCTCCTGCCGCAGCTGTGCCTACAGTGGGGGAAGGTGTGGCTTTGGGGCCGACAGTGGCTCTAGGGCTGTGTGTGGGTGACAGGAAGGCTGTGTGTCTCTGTGTCCATGGGTGGCCACGCTTGGAGGAAGCTCCTCCTCCTCCTCCTTTTCCAGCACATCCAGCTTTGCAGAGGTTGTGGCAGCCCCTGGTTATATAGGCGGTGTTGATTGTGAGGGCACAGGCTGTGGGGTGAGACAGATGTTACACGGTCCCCTACCCCTTACCCTAGCCCCCAGGGTGGGACTTCAGGAACCCTTTGGGGGAGTCCCACCTTTTAAGAGTAGGGAGCCTTGGGTCACACTGAGCTGGATCCGCATCCCAGAGCTGCTCCAAGTCTCAGTTTCCTATCTTTGTAGAATGGGGGCAATCAGAATACCTGTGTCCCAGGGACTTCCGGAGGAATTAAATGAGAGAACCCATGTCCAGCAGATGGCTCAGCGCCAGCCCGCAGCGAATGCTCAATATACACCTTCTCAGCCATTTACTTCCCACCTAGGTAGCTCGGAAGCCGTGCACAGCCCTGACCCCAGTACGGTTGGCTGGCCGGGCAGGTGGTTGATAGGGTAGCTGACCAGCGTACAGACAGGCGGGAAGGGGTGAATGTGAAGGGATCAGACGGCTTATTGGATGGATGATGGGTCGTCCCGGGGTCTGGCCAGCAAGCACACTTCCCCAGCAAGATTAAAAACCTGGAGACTGAGAGCCAGCTTCAAATCCCAGTTTGCATAGATGTCCAATGTGGGTTGGTTATATGGGTTTTTAAGGCTTGGTTTCCTTATCTGATAAAGGCACATCACTCCTTCCTTCCTGGCATTCTTGTGAGCCGGAGATGCCCGTCAAGCCACAGGATGTCCTTGAAAAACTGTCTTTTCTCTTCAGGTTCCTGCCTCCTGCCTCTGCTCCCCTCCTTGCTAACAAAGCCCCGCCGTACAGTGGGAATCCTGCTGTCCCTGCCTGGACCTCCCGGCCCCTACAGAAAAAAGCCCAAACTTGTGTTGGTACATGAGGCCCTGTGCAAAGTCACGAGTTTTGGGTATTCCATCCATAGCCGCCCACCCTTCCCCACACCTTGGTGATGCCCCTGGGCTTAGCTCTTGGCCACTCTTGGCCTGTATCTCCCCACTACCCCTCCCGTGAAACTCCCTCCATCTCCATCTCCTGGCTGCTGCCCCTGGGCAGGTCCCTCTAGCCCACATCTGCTTCTCACTCTCGATGGCTCACACACAACTGGCCTGTTGTTATAAAGATTTGCTATCATCTACTTTATTGCAGTTTATTTCTTAATAAACAAGAGAAATAATTTCCTGGCACTCAGGGTGAAAACCTCCCTCACCTACTGAGCACTTCCTACGTGGCTGGACTCCATCCCTATCCTTTCTAGGCATCTCTACCCTCATGCTTACTGGTGTCCCTTTGGGCTGAATGGTAGCTTCCCCTAAACCCTGGAACCTGTCAGTGTGACCCTATTTGGGAAAAGAAGCTTTGTAGATACAGTTAATTAAGGATCTTGAGAGCATCCTGGATTATCCAGGTGGGCTCCAAATCCAATGACAAGTGCTCTTCTAAAGGATAGAGGAAAAGACACACAGGGATAAGAAACCATGGGAAAGCAGAGGCCGACACTGGAGGGATGCAGCCCATGGCTCTAAGGAGGGGATTGGCTCTGATAAAGGCAGAATGGGGGTGCAGATGGTCACATTGAATGTGAGGATGGCAGCAGAAGTCAGGGGCTAAGAAGCATCCAGACCGTCCTACGTGCTCTGATCCAAAACCAGGGCCAGCAAGGCAAGTGAACCCAGTAAGCCCTGTAGCTCCAGCACCTGTACCTGTGCTAGTTAAACACTCACCCCTGCCAGGCATGGTCCCACCCAGCATTTCAGTTCATTCTCCTGACCTCCCAACCTGGGTGGGTAGCTATTAATCTCACCCTTAAACAGGGAGGGGCTGGCTGAGACTCAGAGACAGAAAGTGGCTTGCTCAGGGTCACTCAGCTAGTAAAAAGGAACATGAACCCAGTTCAGCTGAGTTCCCAAGCCAGTGCTCTTTAAGACTGTCCACAGAACAGTAAAAGGGGAGTTGCTGAGGAAGATGACTCTGTCCTGTTGGCTGCCCTGGGCCTGTCTGTTCAGACTCGGAGAGGAATCCCCCCCTGGAGACAGGACAGGCTGACTTTCCAGCCCAGGCTACCACAGTTTCCTACCCCCAAACCACGGGAAAGCAGCTGAGAAGGCACAGGGAGGGACTTATCAGGATAGGGGTCACTGGCTCCTACTCTTCAGCTTCCCTGCACACACACACACACACACACACACACACACACACACGTGTGTAAGCACACACATGCTTGGTACCATAGCATGGGGGTAGGAGACCAGGAGGAGGAGAATAATTCCTTGAAGACTTTTTATTGAGTCTTTTCTGAAAATGATTCTCGCTGGAGCAGCGGCAAGCACCGCTTCCTGGGCCGTGATCATGGGTCATACGTCAGGAGTGCATCTGCCTGGACTCGGGTCTCTGCAGTGCCAAAGGATCTTCCTCTCGGCGCCCTCCTCCTGCTGCTCGGGCTCCATCAGTAGCAGCTTTCCCTGCACTGGGAGCTCCTCTTCCCCCTCCTCTTCTTCTCCCTGCTCCTGTTCCTCTCCTTCAGTAGACAAGGAGAAGCTATCCTGATTCACGCAGGCCACAAGCTTCTCATTGGTGGATTTGTGGCCCCAGCCACCGCCTGTGCTGAGCTTGGCGCAGTGGGAACCCATCGCTCTCTTTGGCTGCCTCTGCGGTCTGGGAGGCAAGGCCACTGGGGGAAGCAGAGGGGCTGTGAGGGCAGCAGGTAGGGCACTGACATCACAAAGGGACCCCTGGATAGCTGAGCTTGGCCAACACCTGACTCAAAGCTCAGCCACCAGCAGCCCCGCTGAGCTCCTGAATGCACAGGGAAGGACAGAGGCTAAATGCAGGCCAGCCGCCTCTCACCCTGCTCTGTGGCCACCTCCATCTGGCATTTGCCTGGGCATGGGGCCCTTTTAGCTGGGATGAGAACTGGGGATAGAATTTTTGGAAGCAGGAGAGCACACAGACTCCTCCTCACATCCCAGAAATATGCAGCCCAAAGGAGCTGTTGATAGGACGTGACTATACCTCATAACTATGGCAACCTTAGGGTCAGGGTCAGGGTTTAGGTCAGGGATGCAAGGTGGAGGGTGAGGGCGCACGGGAGAGGAGGAGATGGAAATGTCTGGTTTTTGACTTGCGTGGTACCTATCCAGGTGTTCTTAAAACTCTGCATAAGCTGTGTTTCTATCAAGATCACTCCTCTCCTTGGCTCCTAAGCTGGTGGTCACAGGTCTCTTCAGCTCTATGTGCCCATACAACAGTTTCGGCAGGCGGTCGGTCTTGGTCATCTCCAAGCACTAGAAATCCATCTCCAATATATAAATCATATCTTGTCAACTTTCTGCCCAAAATCTCAGTGGGCCTAAGTGTGGTCATATGTTCCCACAGAGGGAAGCAAAGAGAATTCACACAAGAGTCAGAATGGCAACGGAAGCAGTGACTGAGTGATGTGGCCGGAGTAAAGGAACACCAAGCAAGAACCTAGGTAGACACAGAATACAGAGGGTATTCTAAAGTTTGTGGTGATGCGGGGTTGGCCCCATCTCAGAACTTGCTGGGCCACAGGGCTAAATGGGGTCCAGAAGCTTGCCTCTGTTCCCTCCAATCAGGCCTTGTTGTTGCAGGAGCAATGCCACACCTGCTTTCCATTTAGGCACAATTCACCTTCCCCAGCAGCTCCACACCAGTTGAGGGGACGTCAAGGTGGAATGGGGTGGCATCAAACCTGGCTCAGGGTGGTGGAGGTTGCCCAGGGTCACATACCAGCCCCTGCCCCCATTTATTTCACACATTTACTCTTGTATTTACTCTTGTTTTGTGTCCTTTGCATTAAAGGAGACAATGGCAGGCCATCAGTTCATGTTTCTTATCTGAAGCTTTATTTGGCAGATGACCAAAAGTCATCTTTTGTGGGTTTGGACGTCTAAGGTGGGATCACTGTGGTCTCTTGAGATGGTTCTCTGGCAAGTGGCTGTCCTTAGTCTCCAATGTCAGGTGTGCTGTGCCCAGGAAAGTTGTTAATGCCTCCTGCATCTCCTCCTCCTCCTGAGCCTTCTGCCAGCTTTTGGGGGAACCAAAAGTTTCGGTTACAGGGCCATCTGTGGGAGCTGGGTGGGAAGGGGATGTGGCAGCTGACAGATGGGGTGAGGTCCCCAGTGCTCCATGAGCCTCCCGCATCAGGGGTGCTCAGGGACTGGCAAGAACACCTTGGCGCTTTCTGCATCTGCACGTGTGTCTCCGGCGCCTTGGACAGGAGCAGTGGCGCCTTTGTCTGTAGTGGTAGCGGCCTCTGTGGGTCCTTCCCTGGACCTGGACTTCCTCTGGGCTCAGCTCCTTCTACTGCTCCTGCTCCTGGTCCTGGTGCCCGCATCTGTGCTGCTGTCCCGCCCCCGCTGCTCACGTTTGCCCTGACTCCACACTCCACACCCGGAGTGGGACCATCGTGCTCACGGGTCAGGTGGCTCGTGCTGGGGCTGCAGCTGACCTGGGGGCGGGGAGGGAGGGCTGAGGCCTGCCCCCCTGCTCCTGCTGTTGATGTTGGTCTAATCTGTCAGGTGCTCTCTGCGGACTTCTGTAGAAAGGGGGCCGTCCACTGTGACTCGCACTGTGACTCGGTGGCCACGGCCACCATTGTCCCCACCCTGAAGTCAACACACAGCAGGGGCCCGCAGCCAGCAGGTCCCGGAAGGGCAAGCCACCCTGTTGCCTTGCCGGTAATAATGTGTCGCAGTGGGACTCGTAGGCCGCAAGAGGAGCACCAGCTTGCCCAGGTCGAAGCCCCAGCCTCAGCCCCCATGCTCCCAGCTGGTGCACATCGACCCGTTGTCATTTCCGAAGCCGCTTCAGTGCTGTGTGCCCTGGTGTGGGGTTATAAAAGCCCAGCACCAGTATGTGTATCCGTGGGCCCTCATTATCTGTTCACCAGTTTATCATAATCTAGGGATTATTGTATGCCAGGCATTTATTCATTTCCTTGCTGTATATTTACTCATTTACTGCATGAAGAAAATAAGTGATTTGCTCAAGGTCCCTCTGCAAATAAGGGGCAAAGCTGGACTTCATTCAGAGTCCATGCCCTTTGCCCTCGGACCCCTTCCCAACCCACGAGATACTCTTGCCTAAACAGATGTCATCTTCCCTTCATGTCCTGGGCCTCCGAGCAACTGAAAAGGGCGAGAGCGTGTGATAGATTAGTGTCTTCCTGCTCCAAATTGCAAAAGGGACTTTATGGATGTGAGCTAAAGATATGGAGACTGACAGACGATCCTGGGTTCAGTGTGGTCATATGGGCCCTTATAGCTGGCAGAGTGGGGCAGGAGGTTGTAGGAAGAGAGATCTGAAGATGCTGAGTGCTGCCAGGGTCTGTGAGCCCAGGAATGCAGGTGGCCTCTGGAAGCTGGGACATAGAAGCAAACAGGTTTTTCTCCCTCAGAGCCTCCGGAAGGAACACCTTGCTCACCCCATGTGAACCATTTTGGAATTGACCTGCATTCTTCAGAGAGATAAGAAATTTGTGTTGTTTTATGCTATGCTGTTTGTGGTAAATGTGTTACAGCAGTTACAGGGGGCGATTTCTGTCTGGTGTTCATCTGCTGCCTCTTTCACTTAGTAGTGCCTTCAGATTCCCCCTGGGCACTTGGTGAAAATAGGAGTGCCCAGGCCTTAGCCCCATGTCAAAGTCTCCATGCCTGGAGCACCATGTGCTTGTGGAAGCCTGCCTAGGGAGCATCCTGTGACTGGGGTCCTGCAAGTAGTTTCGGCTACCTGCTTAAAGTTCCTCACCTGGAAGAGTGGGGCAGGAGGTTGATGGCGCCGCCTTTTCAATACCTACCCTGCAAGGTTGCTGTGAGAGGATGAGTGCAGAACGTATATCATGGTGCTCAGTAAGTAAGTTGAGGCCGTGACCGTTGTCAGGTGTGTAATGGCACTGTCGCTTTAGAGCGCTGGGTGCCAGAGCTCCCATGTGCTGATTGTGACCTGCGCTGTGGTAGTCTTTGAGCCAAGTGTACAAACATCCAACGTTGTTTCCAGGGTTCCTGTAAACATCTCCACGTCTCACTGGGGTGTTAAACTGTGGGCGCTGCACCATCTCACTGCAGGTCGGAACCTTCGGTGTCAAGTGGGCAGACGCACGATGAGCAAGTTGCCTTGTTTTCTTAAGTCGGGATTGTACCTCTGTAGAGTTGAAAGCTTAGCTCCCGCCGCTCCCTGGGCAGGTTGGGTATAGTGCTCAGACGGAGCTGAAGTGTTTCAAGTGGGAATTCCAGCTTCAGGCTAAGATAAACACATGTGGGCACTCTGGGGATTGGTGGGGTACAGTGACGGACTGGTGAGTGTTCTGGCTCTCTCGGGTGGGAAGGAGGAAGCTGTTATTTGTACCACTTGTTAGTTTGTGGCCCATTTCAAGGCGCCAACCGCAAGCCACTGAGCACAGAGATGGAGATGGGCTCAGAACTCAGGATGAGGGGCTCCTGTCCCTGCTGGGGAGGGACGTACAGGGCATTGGGTGAGGCAGATTCGGGTGATGGCCTTGGGAGTAGTCAGAGATTGTGACCAGATCCAGTGTGACAACCGCTACTCCTGTCCCCTCTTCCCGTCATCCCCAAGCCCTCCCCTCCGGAGCTCCTGTCAAGGCAAAGAGACGAGAGTTGACTTGCATTTTGAACATTTATTGACAGGCGGCATTGTTCGTTAGCAGGCTCCTGTTCGTTTCATTGGGATGGTGGCATTCGCAAGGTGCGGCAGGAGGGTCTTGAAAGCCAGGAAAATTTCAGGCAGGTGTGTGGCGCAGTTGCTCGTGTGCGTTTAGCATCTTCTGGACCTCCACGGTGTAGCGACGATAGCACACTGTGGGGAATAAGAGAGGCGGGAGATTTCAGCATGAGCTGAGCCCCCAGCAGAGCCCCCCCTCACCTCTTCCTCTCCGCCTCTGGCAGCATCGCCTCCTCCAGCTCCACCCCCTGGACATCGCCCCTCACCTCTTCTTGTCCGCCTCTGGCAGCATCGCCTGCTCCTCCTGTGACTTCTTGGTCTCTGGCGGCAGCATCTGCTCTGGCTACGGCTGCGGCCACGGCAACGTGTGTATCTGGCCATGGTGCCGGGTGGATTGGGTGTGGGTGCTCAGAGCAGGAGGTACCACCTTAGGTGGGCCAGCCAACCTGTGAGCAGGTGGAACTGCGTGGGCTGTGAGCCAGGGGCTGGCTCCTGGTCCTCTTATAGTCACGGGAGGCCCCTGGGCATTATGAGGTCACAGAGGCCAGCCCGAGCAGACCCTCCTTGTGCCCATGTATGGGCATGTGGGAGGCCCATGGTGGGCAGGGCGGGGCCGTGATGCCCAGGGGCCTCCATGTCACCAGCTGTGGGGAGACCAGCTGACGTTCCTGTCAAGGGCAATCTCCCACTCACGCAGGGAGCTCTCAAGTAAAGTCTTATTGAGCACTGACTGAGGGCCAGGGTCTGGGGGACGCCGTGGCATATAGTGATAAATAAGGCAGACCCATTGTGCCTGGTAAAGTTTAGACTCTAATTTGAGGAAACGAGAATGAAGTAATGGCCCAGAATAATTGTGTCAGGAGGAAGGCTTCCAGGGCTGGTGTAGAGGTGCCGCCCTCATCAAGGGCCCACGCTTCTTTGGTCTTCCAGTTCTGTCCTGGGCACGTGCTCTCCGTCCTCAAGGTTGCCTCATAATCCAAAGTATGGGCTGCCCACGCACAGTTGTACAGTTCTGCACTGGTGAAAGCTTTGAGCCACGGGACCGAATGGGGACTGAAATCCAGCCTGGGCTCTGCCTGTCGAGTCAGGCCCAGCACCCGTAGGCCTGTTGCTGCGCACAACAGCAGTCTTTTATGTAATTCAACTGCTCACGGTGATGTCTTCTTCTAATTTAAACAAAGGCACACCAAGAGCTAGCCTTGGCCCTTTGGAAATTCCATCCTATCCACTGTCCAGGGAGGAAGGGAAACGAAGAGGAGGGGGCAGAAGGGGTCATTACCTGTAACGAGCTTTCCCAGAAAGCCCACCCAGTAACCTCCCTTGTGATCATTAGCCTTACTGGGAGAGCACCCTGCCTCTCAGGATAAGCTGGGCTCTCGGGAAGGAGAAATGGGCCAGTGGACACATAGATATAAGTACTCTTTGCCCCAGAGGGGGTACAGCCAGAAAATTCCAGAACTCCACCCCGGAGTCCACGATAGGGTGAGAAAACCTTGCATTTGACGTTTTAGTGTAGAATTAAGGCACAGACTGTATTCTAAAGTTTGTGGTGATGCAGGGTCGGCCCCATCTCAGAACGCGGCTGGCCCACAGGGCTTCACGGGGTCCAGCTGCTTGCCTCTGTTCCCTCCACACTGGCCTTGTTGTTGCAGGAGCAATGCCACACCTGCTCTCCATTTAGGCACAATTCACTTTCCCCAGCTGCTCCACCCCAGTTGAGGGGACGTCCAGGTGGAATGGTGTGGCGTCAAACCCTGTCTCTGGGTGGTGGAGGTTGCCCAGGGTCACATGCCAGCCCCTGCCCCCCACTTATTTCACACATTTACTCTTGTATTTACTCTTGTTTTGTGTCCTTTGCATTAAAGGAGACAATGGCAGGCCATCAGTTCATGTTTCTTATCTGAAGCTTTATTTGGCAGATGACCAAAAGTCATCTTTTGTGGGTTTGGACGTCTAAGGTGGGATCACTGTGGTCTCTTGAGATGGTTCTCTGGCAAGTGGCTGTCCTTAGTCTCCAATGTCAGGTGTGCTGTGCCCAGGAAAGTTGTTAATGCCTCCTGCATCTCCTCCTCCTCCTGAGCCTTCTGCCAGCTTTTGGGGGAACCAAAAGTTTCGGTTACAGGGCCATCTGTGGGAGCTGGGTGGGAAGGGGATGTGGCAGCTGACAGATGGGGTGAGGTCCCCAGTGCTCCATGAGCCTCCCGCATCAGGGGTGCTCAGGGACTGGCAAGAACACCTTGGCGCTTTCTGCATCTGCACGTGTGTCTCCGGCGCCTTGGACAGGAGCAGTGGCGCCTTTGTCTGTAGTGGTAGCGGCCTCTGTGGGTCCTTCCCTGGACCTGGACTTCCTCTGGGCTCAGCTCCTTCTACTGCTCCTGCTCCTGGTCCTGGTGCCCGCATCTGTGCTGCTGTCCCGCCCCCGCTGCTCACGTTTGCCGTGACTCCACACTCCACACCCGGAGTGGGACCATCGTGCTCACGGGTCAGGTGGCTCGTGCTGGGGCTGCAGCTGACCTGGGGGCGGGGAGGGAGGGCTGAGGCCTGCCCCCCTGCTCCTGCTGTTGATGTTGGTCTAATCTGTCAGGTGCTCTCTGCAGACTTCTGTAGAAAGGGGGCCGTCCACTGTGACTCGCACTGTGACTCGGTGGCCACGGCCTCCATTGTCCCCACACCTGAAGTCAACACACAGCAGGGGCCCGCAGCCAGCAGGTCCCAGAAGGGCAAGCCACCCTGTTTGCCTTGCCGGTAATAATGTGTCGCAGTGGGACTCGTAGGCCGCAAGAGGAGCACCAGCTTGCCCAGGTCGAAGCCCCAGCCTCAGCCCCCATGCTCCCAGCTGGTGCACATCGACCCGTTGTCATTTCCGAAGCCGCTTCAGTGCTGTGTGCCCTGGTGTGGGGTTATAAAAGCCCAGCACCAGTATGTGTATCCGTGGGCCCTCATTATCTGTTCACCAGTTTATCATAATCTAGGGATTATTGTATGCCAGGCATTTATTCATTTCCTTGCTGTATATTTACTCATTTACTGCATGAAGAAAATAAGTGATTTGCTCAAGGTCCCTCTGCAAATAAGGCGCAAAGCTGGACTTCATTCAGAGTCCATGCCCTTTGCCCTCGGACCCCTTCCCAACCCACGAGATACTCTTGCCTAAACAGATGTCATCTTCCCTTCATGTCCTGGGCCTCCGAGCAACTGAAAAGGGCGAGAGCGTGTGATAGATTAGTGTCTTCCTGCTCCAAATTGCAAAAGGGACTTTATGGATGTGAGCTAGAGATATGGAGACTGACATACGATCCTGGCTTCAGTGTGGTCATATGGGCCCTTATAGCTGGCAGAGTGGGGCAGGAGGTTGTAGGAAGAGAGATCTGAAGATGCTGAGTGCTGCCAGGGTCTGTGAGCCCAGGAATGCAGGTGGCCTCTGGAAGCTGGGACATAGAAGCAAACAGGTTTTTCTCCCTCAGAGCCTCCAGAAGGAACACCTTGCCTCACCCCATGTGAACCATTTTGGAATTGACCCGCATTCTTCAGAGAGATAAGAAATTTGTGTTGTTTTATGCTATGCTGTTTGTGGTAAATGTGTTACAGCAGTTACAGGGGGCGATTTCTGTCTGGTGTTCATCTGCTGCCTCTTTCACTTAGTAGTGCCTTCAGATTCCCCCTGGGCACTTGGTGAAAATAGGAGTGCCCAGGCCTTAGCCCCATGTCAAAGTCTCCATGCCTGGAGCACCATGTGCTTGTGGAAGCCTGCCTAGGGAGCATCCTGTGACTGGGGTCCTGCAAGTAGTTTCGGCTACCTGCTTAAAGTTCCTCACCTGGAAGAGTGGGGCAGGAGGTTGATGGCGCCGCCTTTTCAATACCTACCCTGCAAGGTTGCTGTGAGAGGATGAGTGCAGAACGTATATCATGGTGCTCAGTAAGTAAGTTGAGGCCGTGACCGTTGTCAGGTGTGTAATGGCACTGTCGCTTTAGAGCGCTGGGTGCCAGAGCTCCCATGTGCTGATTGTGACCTGCGCTGTGGTAGTCCTTTGAGCCAAGTGTACAAACATCCAAGTTTGTTTCCAGGGCTCCTGTAAACATCTCCACGTCTCACTGGGGTGTTAAACTGTGGGCGGTGCACCCTCTCACTGCAGGTCGGAACCTTCGGTGTCAAGTGGGCAGACGCACGATGAGCAAGTTGCCCTTGTTTTCTTAAGTCGGGATTGTACCTCCGTAGAGTTGAAAGCTTAGCTCCCGCCGCTCCCTGGGCAGGTTGGGTATAGTGCTCAGACGGAGCTGAAGTGTTTCAAGTGGGAATTCCAGCTTCAGGCTAAGATAAACACATGTGGGCACTCTGGGGATTGGTGGGGTACAGTGACGGACTGGTGAGTGTTCTGGCTCTCTCGGGTGGGAAGGAGGAAGCTGTTATTTGTACCACTTGTTAGTTTGTGGCCCATTTCAAGGCGCCAACCGCAAGCCACTGAGCACAGAGATGGAGATGGGCTCAGAACTCAGGATGAGGGGCTCCTGTCCCTGCTGGGGAGGGACGTACAGGGCATTGGGTGAGGCAGATTCGGGTGATGGCCTGGGAGTGGTCAGAGATTGTGACCAGATCCAGTGTGACAACCGCTACTCCTGTCCCCTCTTCCCGTCATCCCCAAGCCCTCCCCATCCGGAGCTCCTGTCAAGGCAAAGAGACGAGAGTTGACTTGCATTTTGAACATTTATTGACAGGCGGCATTGTTCGTTAGCAGGCTCCTGTTCGTTTCATTGGGATGGTGGCATTCGCAAGGTGCGGCAGGAGGGTCTTGAAAGCCAGGAAAATTTCAGGCAGGTGTGTGGCGCAGTTGCTCGTGTGCGTTTAGCATCTTCTGGACCTCACGGTGTAGCGACGATAGCACACTGTGGGGAATAAGAGAGGCGGGAGATTTCAGCATGAGCTGAGCCCCCAGCAGAGCCCCTCACCTCTTCCTCTCCGCCTCTGGCAGCAGCGCCTCCTCCAGCTCCACCCCCTGGACAACGCCCCTCACCTCTTCTTGTCCGCCTCTGGCAGCATCGCCTGCTCCTCCTGTGACTTCTTGGTCTCTGGCGGCAGCATCTGCTCTGGCTACGGCTGCGGCCACGGCAACGTGTGTATCTGGCCATGGTGCCGGGTGGATTGGGTGTGGGTGCTCAGAGCAGGAGGTACCACCTTAGGTGGGCCAGCCAACCTGTGAGCAGGTGGAACTGCGTGGGCTGTGAGCCAGGGGCTGGCTCCTGGTCCTCTTATAGTCACGGGAGGCCCCTGGGCATTATGAGGTCACAGAGGCCAGCCCGAGCAGACCCTCCTTGTGCCCATGTATGGGCATGTGGGAGGCCCATGGTGGGCAGGGCGGGGGCCGTGATGCCCAGGGGCCTCCATGTCACCAGCTGTGGGGAGACCAGCTGACGTTCCTGTCAAGGGCAATCTCCCACTCACGCAGGGAGCTCTCAAGTAAAGTCTTATTGAGCACTGACTGAGGGCCAGGGTCTGGGGGACGCCGTGGCATATAGTGATAAATAAGGCAGACCCCATTGTGCCTGGTAAAGTTTAGACTCTAATTTGAGGAAACGAGAATGAAGTAATGGCCCAGAATAATTGTGTCAGGAGGAAGGCTTCCAGGGCTGGTGTAGAGGTGCCGCCCTCATCAAGGGCCCACGCTTCTTTGGTCTTCCAGTTCTGTCCTGGGCACGTGCTCTCCGTCCTCAAGGTTGCCTCATAATCCAAAGTATGGGCTGCCACGCACAGTTGTACAGTTCTGCACTGCTGAAAGCTTTGAGCCACGGGACCGAGTGGGGACTGAAATCCAGCCTGGGCTCTGCCTGTCGAGTCAGGCCCAGCACCCGTAGGCCTGTTGCTGCGCACAACAGCAGTCTTTTATGTAATTCAACTGCTCACGGTGATGTCTTCTTCTAATTTAAACAAAGGCACACCAAGAGCTAGCCTTGGCCCTTTGGAAATTCCATCCTATCCACTGTCCAGGGAGGAAGGGAAACGAAGAGGAGGGGGCAGAAGGGGTCATTACCTGTAACGAGCTTTCCCAGAAAGCCCACCCAGTAACCTCCCTTGTGATCATTAGCCTTACTGGGAGAGCACCCTGCCTCTCAGGATAAGCTGGGCTCTCGGGAAGGAGAAATGGGCCAGTGGACACATAGATATAAGTACTCTTTGCCCCAGAGGGGGTACAGCCAGAAAATTCCAGAACTCCACCCCCGGAGTCCACGATAGGGTGAGAAAACCTTGCATTTGACGTTTTAGTGTAGAATTAAGACACAGACTGTATTCTAAAGTTTATGGTGATGCAGGGTCGGCCCCATCTCAGAACGCGGCTGGCCCACAGGGCTTCACGGGGTCCAGATGCTTGCCTCTGTTCCCTCCACACTGGCCTTGTTGTTGCAGGAGCAATGCCACACCCTGCTCTCCATTTAGGCACAATTCACTTTCCCCAGCTGCTCCACCCCAGTTGAGGGGACGTCCAGGTGGAATGGTGTGGCGTCAAACCCTGTCTCTGGGTGGTGGAGGTTGCCCAGGGTCACATGCCAGCCCCTGCCCCCACTTATTTCACACATTTACTCTTGTATTTACTCTTGTTTTGTGTCCTTTGCATTAAAGGAGACAATGGCAGGCCATCAGTTCATGTTTCTTATCTGAAGCTTTATTTGGCAAGATGACCAAAAGTCATCTTTTGTGGGTTTGGACATCTAAGGTGGGAGATCACTGTGGTCTCTTGAGATGGTTCTCTGGCAAGTGGCTGTCCTTAGTCTCCAATGTCAGGTGTGCTGTGCCCAGGAAAGCTGTTAATGCCTCCTGCATCTCCTCCTCCTCCTGAGCCTTCTGCCAGCTTTTGGGGGAACACAAAAGTTTCGGTTAACAGGGGCCATCTGTGGGAGCTGGGTGGGAAGGGGATGTGGCAGCTGACAGATGGGGTGAGGTCCCCCAGTGCTCCATGAGCCTCCCGCATCAGGGTGCTCAGGGACTGGCAAGAACACCTTGGCGCTTTCTGCATCTGCACGTGTGTCTCCGGCGCCTTGGACAGGAGCAGTGGCGCCTTTGTCTGTAGTGGTAGCGGCCTCTGTGGGTCCTTCCCTGGACCTGGACTTCCTCTGGGCTCAGCTCCTTCTACTGCTCCTGCTCCTGGTCCTGGTGCCCGTATCTGTGCTGCTGTCCCGCCCCCGCTGCTCACGTTTGCCGTGACTCCACACTCCACACCCGGAGTGGGACCATCGTGCTTACGGGTCAGGTGGCTCGTGCTGGGGCTGCAGCTGACCTGGGGGCGGGGAGGGAGGGCTGAGGCCTGCCCCCCTGCTCCTGCTGTTGATGTTGGTCTAATCTGTCAGGTGCTCTCTGCAGACTTCTGTAGAAAGGGGGCCGTCCACTGTGACTCGCACTGTGACTCGGTGGCCACGGCCACCATTGTCCCCACCCTGAGTTCAACACACAGCAGGGGCCCGCAGCCAGCAGGTCCCAGAAGGGCAAGCCACCCTGTTGCCTTGCCGGTAATAATGTGTCGCAGTGGGACTCGTAGGCCGCAAGAGGAGCACCAGCTTGCCCAGGTCGAAGCCCCAGCCTCAGCCCCCATGCTCCCAGCTGGTGCACATCGACCCGTTGTCATTTCCGAAGCCGCTTCAGTGCTGTGTGCCCTGGTGTGTGGGTTATAAAAGCCCAGCACCAGTATGTGTAATCCGTGGGCCCTCATTATCTGTTCACCAGTTTATCATAATCTAGGGATTATTGTATGCCAGGGCATTTATTCATTTCCTTGCTGTATATTTACTCATTTACTGCATGAAGAAAATAAGTGATTTGCTCAAGGTCCCTCTGCAAATAAGGCGCAAAGCTGGACTTCATTCAGAGTCCATGCCCTTTGCCCTCGGACCCCTTCCCAACCCACGAGATACTCTTGCCTAAACAGATGTCATCTTCCCTTCATGTCCTGGGCCTCCGAGCAACTGAAAAGGGCGAGAGCGTGTGATAGATTAGTGTCTTCCTGCTCCAAATTGCAAAAGGGGACTTTATGGATGTGAGCTAAAGATATGGAGACTGACATACGATCCTGGGTTCAGTGTGGTCATATGGGCCCTTATAGCTGGCAGAGTGGGGCAGGAGGTTGTAGGAAGAGAGATCTGAAGATGCTGAGTGCTGCCAGGGTCTGTTGAGCCCAGGAATGCAGGTGGCCTCTGGAAGCTGGGACATAGAAGCAAACAGGTTTTTCTCCCTCAGAGCCTCCAGAAGGAACACCTTGCTCACCCCCCTGTGAACCATTTTGGAATTGACCTGCATTCTTCAGAGAGATAAGAAATTTGTGTTGTTTTATGCTATGCTGTTTGTGGTAAATGTGTTACAGCAGTTACAGGGGGCGATTTCTGTCTGGTGTTCATCTGCTGCCTCTTTCACTTAGTAGTGCCTTCAGATTCCCCCTGGGCACTTTGGTGAAAATAGGAGTGCCCAGGCCTTAGCCCCCATGTCAAAGTCTCCATGCTTGGAGCACCATGTGCTTGTGGAAGCCTGCCTAGGGAGCATCCTGTGACTGGGGTCCTGCAAGTAGTTTCGGCTACCTGCTTAAAGTTCCTCACCTGGAAGAGTGGGGCAGGAGGTTGATGGCGCCGCCTTTTTCAATACCTACCCTGCAAGGTTGCTGTGAGAGGATGAGTGCAGAACGTATATCATGGTGCTCAGTAAGTAAGTTGAGGCCGTGACCCGTTGTCAGGTGTGTAATGGCACTGTGTCGCTTTAGAGCGCTGGGTGCCAGAGCTCCCATGTGCTGATTGTGACCTGCGCTGTGGTAGTCTTTGAGCCAAGTGTACAAACAATCCAACGTTGTTTCCAGGGTTCCTGTAAACATCTCCACGTCTCACTGGGGTGTTAAACTGTGGGCGCTGCACCATCTCACTGCAGGTCGGAACCTTCGGTGTCAAGTGGGCAGACGCACGATGAGCAAGTTGCCTTGTTTTCTTAAGTCGGGATTGTACCTCTGTAGAGTTGAAAGCTTAGCTCCCGCCGCTCCCTGGGCAGGTTGGGTATAGTGCTCAGACGGAGCTGAAGTGTTTCAAGTGGGAATTCCAGCTTCAGGCTAAGATAAACACATGTGGGCACTCTGGGGATTGGTGGGGTACAGTGACGGACTGGTGAGTGTTCTGGCTCTCTCGGGTGGGAAGGAGGAAGCTGTTATTTGTACCACTTGTTAGTTTGTGGCCCATTTCAAGGCGCCAACCGCAAGCCACTGAGCACAGAGATGGAGATGGGCTCAGAACTCAGGATGAGGGGCTCCTGTCCCTGCTGGGGAGGGACGTACAGGGCATTGGGTGAGGCAGATTCGGGTGATGGCTTGGGAGTAGTCAGAGATTGTGACCCAGATCCAGTGTGACAACCGCTACTCCTGTCCCCTCTTCCCGTCATCCCCAAGCCCTCCCCTCCGGAGCTCCTGTCAAGGCAAAGAGACGAGAGTTGACTTGCATTTTGAACATTTATTGACAGGCGGCATTGTTCGTTAGCAGGCTCCTGTTCGTTTCATTGGGATGGTGGCATTTGCAAGGTGCGGCAGGAGGGTCTTGAAAGCCAGGAAAATTTCAGGCAGGTGTGTGGCCGCAGTTGCTCGTGTGCGTTTAGCATCTTCTGGACCTCACGGTGTAGCGACGATAGCACACTGTGGGGAATAAGAGAGGCGGGAGATTTCAGCATGAGCTGAGCCCCCAGCAGAGCCCCTCACCTCTTCCTCTCCGCCTCTGGCAGCATCGCCTCCTCCAGCTCCACCCCCTGGACAACGCCCCTCACCTCTTCTTGTCCGCCTCTGGCAGCATCGCCTGCTCCTCCTGTGACTTCTTGGTCTCTGGCGGCAGCATCTGCTCTGGCTACGGCTGCGGCCACGGCAACGTGTGTATCTGGCCATGGTGCCGGGTGGATTGGGTGTGGGTGCTCAGAGCAGGAGGTACCACCTTAGCTGGGCCAGCCAACCTGTGAGCAGGTGGAACTGCGTGGGCTGTGAGCCAGGGGCTGGCTCCTGGTCCTCTTATAGTCACGGGAGGCCCCTGGGCATTATGAGGTCACAGAGGCCAGCCCGAGCAGACCCACCTTGTGCCCATGTATGGGCATGTGGGAGGCCCATGGTGGGCAGGGCGGGGCCGTGATGCCCAGGGGCCTCCATGTCACCAGCTGTGGGGAGACCAGCTGACGTTCCTGTCAAGGGCAATCTCCCACTCACGCAGGGAGCTCTCAAGTAAAGTCTTATTGAGCACTGACTGAGGGCCAGGGTCTGGGGGACGCCGTGGCATATAGTGATAAATAAGGCAGACCCATTGTGCCTGGTAAAGTTTAGACTCTAATTTGAGGAAACGAGAATGAAATAATGGCCCAGAATAATTGTGTCAGGAGGAAGGCTTCCAGGGCTGGTGTAGAGGTGCCGCCCTCATCAAGGGCCCACGCTTCTTTGGTCTTCCAGTTCTGTCCTGGGCACGTGCTCTCCATCCTCAAGGTTGCCTCATAATCCAAAGTATGGGCTGCCACGCACAGTTGTACAGTTCTGCACTGCTGAAAGCTTTGAGCCACGGGACCGAGTGGGGACTGAAATCCAGCCTAGGCTCTGCCTGTCGAGTCAGGCCCAGCACCCGTAGGCCTGTTGCTGCGCACAACAGCAGTCTTTTATGTAATTCAACTGCTCACGGTGATGTCTTCTTCTAATTTAAACAAAGGCACACCAAGAGCTAGCCTTGGCCCTTTGGAAATTCCATCCTATCCACTGTCCAGGGAGGAAGGGAAACGAAGAGGAGGGGGCAGAAGGGGTCATTACCTGTAACGAGCTTTCCCAGAAAGCCCACCCAATAACCTCCCTTGTGATCATTAGCCTTACTGGGAGAGCACCCTGCCTCTCAGGATAAGCTGGGCTCTCGGGAAGGAGAAATGGGCCAGTGGACACATAGATATAAGTACTCTTTGCCCCAGAGGGGGGTACAGCCAGAAAATTCCAGAACTCCACCCCCGGAGTCCACGATAGGGTGAGAAAACCTTGCATTTGACGTTTTAGTGTAGAATTAAGACACAGACTGTATTCTAAAGTTTGTGGTGATGCGGGGTTGGCCCCATCTCAGAACTTCGCTGGCCCACAGGGCTTCATGGGGTCAGAAGCTTGCCTCTGTTCCCTCCAATCAGGCCTTCTTGTTGCAGGAGCAATGCCACACCTGCTTTCCATTTAGGCACAATTCACTTTCCCCAGCTGCTCCACCCCATTTGAGGGGACGTCCAGGTGGAATGGTGTGGCGTCAAACCCTGTCTCTGGGTGGTGGAGGTTGCCCAGGGTCACATACCAGCCCCTGCCCCCACTTATTTCACACATTTACTCTTGTATTTACTCTTGTTTTGTGTCCTTTGCATTAAAGGAGACAATGGCAGGCCATCAGTTCATGTTTCTTATCTGAAGCTTTATTTGGCAGATGACCAAAAGTCATCTTTTGTGGGTTTGGACGTCTAAGGTGGGATCACTGTGGTCTCTTGAGATGGTTCTCTGGCAAGTGGCTGTCCTTAGTCTCCAATGTCAGGTGTGCTGTGCCCAGGAAAGTTGTTAATGCCTCCTGCATCTCCTCCTCCTCCTGAGCCTTCTGCCAGCTTTTGGGGGAACCAAAAGTTTCGGTTACAGGGCCATCTGTGGGAGCTGGGTGGGAAGGGGATGTGGCAGCTGACAGATGGGGTGAGGTCCCCAGTGCTCCATGAGCCTCCCGCATCAGGGGTGCTCAGGGACTGGCAAGAACACCTTGGCGCTTTCTGCATCTGCACGTGTGTCTCCGGCGCCTTGGACAGGAGCAGTGGCGCCTTTGTCTGTAGTGGTAGCGGCCTCTGTGGGTCCTTCCCTGGACCTGGACTTCCTCTGGGCTCAGCTCCTTCTACTGCTCCTGCTCCTGGTCCTGGTGCCCGTATCTGTGCTGCTGTCCCGCCCCCGCTGCTCACGTTTGCCCTGACTCCACACTCCACACCCGGAGTGGGACCATCGTGCTTACGGGTCAGGTGGCTCGTGCTGGGGCTGCAGCTGACCTGGGGGCGGGGAGGGAGGGCTGAGGCCTGCCCCCCTGCTCCTGCTGTTGATGTTGGTCTAATCTGTCAGGTGCTCTCTGCGGACTTCTGTAGAAAGGGGGCCGTCCACTGTGACTCGCACTGTGACTCGGTGGCCACGGCCACCATTGTCCCCACCCTGAGTTCAACACACAGCAGGGGCCCGCAGCCAGCAGGTCCCGGAAGGGCAAGCCACCCTGTTGCCTTGCCGGTAATAATGTGTCGCAGTGGGACTCGTAGGCCGCAAGAGGAGCACCAGCTTGCCCAGGTCGAAGCCCCAGCCTCAGCCCCCATGCTCCCAGCTGGTGCACATCGACCCGTTGTCATTTCCGAAGCCGCTTCAGTGCTGTGTGCCCTGGTGTGGGGTTATAAAAGCCCAGCACCAGTATGTGTATCCGTGGGCCCTCATTATCTGTTCACCAGTTTATCATAATCTAGGGATTATTGTATGCCAGGCATTTATTCATTTCCTTGCTGTATATTTACTCATTTACTGCATGAAGAAAATAAGTGATTTGCTCAAGGTCCCTCTGCAAATAAGGGGCAAAGCTGGACTTCATTCAGAGTCCATGCCCTTTGCCCTCGGACCCCTTCCCAACCCACGAGATACTCTTGCCTAAACAGATGTCATCTTCCCTTCATGTCCTGGGCCTCCGAGCAACTGAAAAGGGCGAGAGCGTGTGATAGATTAGTGTCTTCCTGCTCCAAATTGCAAAAGGGACTTTATGGATGTGAGCTAAAGATATGGAGACTGACATACGATCCTGGGTTCAGTGTGGTCATATGGGCCCTTATAGCTGGCAGAGTGGGGCAGGAGGTTGTAGGAAGAGAGATCTGAAGATGCTGAGTGCTGCCAGGGTCTGTGAGCCCAGGAATGCAGGTGGCCTCTGGAAGCTGGGACATAGAAGCAAACAGGTTTTTCTCCCTCAGAGCCTCCAGAAGGAACACCTTGCTCACCCCATGTGAACCATTTTGGAATTGACCTGCATTCTTCAGAGAGAGAAGAAATGTGTGTTGTTTTATGCTATGCTGTTTGTGGTAAATGTGTTACAGCAGTTCCAGGGGGCGATTTCTGTCTGGTGTTCATCTGCTGCCTCTTTCACTTAGTAGTGCCTTCAGATTCCCCCTGGGCACTTGGTGAAAATAGGAGTGCCCAGGCCTTAGCCCCATGTCAAAGTCTCCATGCCTGGAGCACCATGTGCTTGTGGAAGCCTGCCTAGGGAGCATCCTGTGACTGGGGTCCTGCAAGTAGTTTCGGCTACCTGCTTAAAGTTCCTCACCTGGAAGAGTGGGGCAGGAGGTTGATGGCGCCGCCTTTTCAATACCTACCCTGCAAGGTTGCTGTGAGAGGATGAGTGCAGAACGTATATCATGGTGCTCAGTAAGTAAGTTGAGGCCGTGACCGTTGTCAGGTGTGTAATGGCACTGTCGCTTTAGAGCGCTGGGTGCCAGAGCTCCCATGTGCTGATTGTGACCTGCGCTGTGGTAGTCTTTGAGCCAAGTGTACAAACATCCAACATTGTTTCCAGGGTTCCTGTAAACATCTCCACGTCTCACTGGCGTGTTAAACTGTGGGCGCTGCACCATCTCACTGCAGGTCGGAACCTTCGGTGTCAAGTGGGCAGACGCACGATGAGCAAGTTGCCTTGTTTTCTTAAGTCGGGATTGTACCTCTGTAGAGTTGAAAGCTTAGCTCCCGCCGCTCCCTGGGCAGGTTGGGTATAGTGCTCAGACGGAGCTGAAGTGTTTCAAGTGGGAATTCCAGCTTCAGGCTAAGATAAACACATGTGGGCACTCTGGGGATTGGTGGGGTACAGTGACGGACTGGTGAGTGTTCTGGCTCTCTCGGGTGGGAAGGAGGAAGCTGTTATTTGTACCACTTGTTAGTTTGTGGCCCATTTCAAGGCGCCAACCGCAAGCCACTGAGCACAGAGATGGAGATGGGCTCAGAACTCAGGATGAGGGGCTCCTGTCCCTGCTGGGGAGGGACGTACAGGGCATTGGGTGAGGCAGATTCGGGTGATGGCTTGTGAGTAGTCAGAGATTGTGACCAGATCCAGTGTGACAACCGCTACTCCTGTCCCCTCTTCCCGTCATCCCCAAGCCCTCCCCTCCGGAGCTCCTGTCAAGGCAAAGAGACGAGAGTTGACTTGCATTTTGAACATTTATTGACAGGCGGCATTGTTCGTTAGCAGGCTCCTGTTCGTTTCATTGGGATGGTGGCATTCGCAAGGTGCGGCAGGAGGGTCTTGAAAGCCAGGAAAATTTCAGGCAGGTGTGTGGCGCAGTTGCTCGTGTGCGTTTAGCATCTTCTGGACCTCACGGTGTAGCGACGATAGCACACTGTGGGGAATAAGAGAGGCGGGAGATTTCAGCATGAGCTGAGCCCCCAGCAGAGCCCCTCACCTCTTCCTCTCCGCCTCTGGCAGCATCGCCTCCTCCAGCTCCACCCCCTGGACATCGCCCCTCACCTCTTCTTGTCCGCCTCTGGCAGCATCGCCTGCTCCTCCTGTGACTTCTTGGTCTCTGGCGGCAGCATCTGCTCTGGCTACGGCTGCGGCCACGGCAACGTGTGTATCTGGCCATGGTGCCGGGTGGATTGGGTGTGGGTGCTCAGAGCAGGAGGTACCACCTTAGGTGGGCCAGCCAACCTGTGAGCAGGTGGAACTGCGTGGGCTGTGAGCCAGGGGCTGGCTCCTGGTCCTCTTATAGTCACGGGAGGCCCCTGGGCATTATGAGGTCACAGAGGCCAGCCCGAGCAGACCCTCCTTGTGCCCATGTATGGGCATGTGGGAGGCCCATGGTGGGCAGGGCGGGGCCGTGATGCCCAGGGGCCTCCATGTCACCAGCTGTGGGGAGACCAGCTGACGTTCCTGTCAAGGGCAATCTCCCACTCACGCAGGGAGCTCTCAAGTAAAGTCTTATTGAGCACTGACTGAGGGCCAGGGTCTGGGGGACGCCGTGGCATATAGTGATAAATAAGGCAGACCCATTGTGCCTGGTAAAGTTTAGACTCTAATTTGAGGAAACGAGAATGAAGTAATGGCCCAGAATAATTGTGTCAGGAGGAAGGCTTCCAGGGCTGGTGTAGAGGTGCCGCCCTCATCAAGGGCCCACGCTTCTTTGGTCTTCCAGTTCTGTCCTGGGCACGTGCTCTCCGTCCTCAAGGTTGCCTCATAATCCAAAGTATGGGCTGCCACGCACAGTTGTACAGTTCTGCACTGCTGAAAGCTTTGAGCCACGGGACCGAATGGGGACTGAAATCCAGCCTGGGCTCTGCCTGTCGAGTCAGGCCCAGCACCCGTAGGCCTGTTGCTGCGCACAACAGCAGTCTTTTATGTAATTCAACTGCTCACGGTGATGTCTTCTTCTAATTTAAACAAAGGCACACCAAGAGCTAGCCTTGGCCCTTTGGAAATTCCATCCTATCCACTGTCCAGGGAGGAAGGGAAACGAAGAGGAGGGGGCAGAAGGGGTCATTACCTGTAACGAGCTTTCCCAGAAAGCCCACCCAGTAACCTCCCTTGTGATCATTAGCCTTACTGGGAGAGCACCCTGCCTCTCAGGATAAGCTGGGCTCTCGGGAAGGAGAAATGGGCCAGTGGACACATAGATATAAGTACTCTTTGCCCCAGAGGGGGTACAGCCAGAAAATTCCAGAACTCCACCCCCGGAGTCCACGATAGGGTGAGAAAACCTTGCATTTGACGTTTTAGTGTAGAATTAAGGCACAGACTGTATTCTAAAGTTTGTGGTGATGCAGGGTCGGCCCCATCTCAGAACGCGGCTGGCCCACAGGGCTTCACGGGGTCCAGCTGCTTGCCTCTGTTCCCTCCACACTGGCCTTGTTGTTGCAGGAGCAATGCCACACCTGCTCTCCATTTAGGCACAATTCACTTTCCCCAGCTGCTCCACCCCAGTTGAGGGGACGTCCAGGTGGAATGGTGTGGCGTCAAACCCTGTCTCTGGGTGGTGGAGGTTGCCCAGGGTCACATGCCAGCCCCTGCCCCCACTTATTTCACACATTTACTCTTGTATTTACTCTTGTTTTGTGTCCTTTGCATTAAAGGAGACAATGGCAGGCCATCAGTTCATGTTTCTTATCTGAAGCTTTATTTGGCAGATGACCAAAAGTCATCTTTTGTGGGTTTGGACGTCTAAGGTGGGATCACTGTGGTCTCTTGAGATGGTTCTCTGGCAAGTGGCTGTCCTTAGTCTCCAATGTCAGGTGTGCTGTGCCCAGGAAAGTTGTTAATGCCTCCTGCATCTCCTCCTCCTCCTGAGCCTTCTGCCAGCTTTTGGGGGAACCAAAAGTTTCGGTTACAGGGCCATCTGTGGGAGCTGGGTGGGAAGGGGATGTGGCAGCTGACAGATGGGGTGAGGTCCCCAGTGCTCCATGAGCCTCCCGCATCAGGGGTGCTCAGGGACTGGCAAGAACACCTTGGCGCTTTCTGCATCTGCACGTGTGTCTCCGGCGCCTTGGACAGGAGCAGTGGCGCCTTTGTCTGTAGTGGTAGCGGCCTCTGTGGGTCCTTCCCTGGACCTGGACTTCCTCTGGGCTCAGCTCCTTCTACTGCTCCTGCTCCTGGTCCTGGTGCCCGCATCTGTGCTGCTGTCCCGCCCCCGCTGCTCACGTTTGCCCTGACTCCACACTCCACACCCGGAGTGGGACCATCGTGCTCACGGGTCAGGTGGCTCGTGCTGGGGCTGCAGCTGACCTGGGGGCGGGGAGGGAGGGCTGAGGCCTGCCCCCCTGCTCCTGCTGTTGATGTTGGTCTAATCTGTCAGGTGCTCTCTGCGGACTTCTGTAGAAAGGGGGCCGTCCACTGTGACTCGCACTGTGACTCGGTGGCCACGGCCACCATTGTCCCCACCCTGAAGTCAACACACAGCAGGGGCCCGCAGCCAGCAGGTCCCGGAAGGGCAAGCCACCCTGTTGCCTTGCCGGTAATAATGTGTCGCAGTGGGACTCGTAGGCCGCAAGAGGAGCACCAGCTTGCCCAGGTCGAAGCCCCAGCCTCAGCCCCCATGCTCCCAGCTGGTGCACATCGACCCGTTGTCATTTCCGAAGCCGCTTCAGTGCTGTGTGCCCTGGTGTGGGGTTATAAAAGCCCAGCACCAGTATGTGTATCCGTGGGCCCTCATTATCTGTTCACCAGTTTATCATAATCTAGGGATTATTGTATGCCAGGCATTTATTCATTTCCTTGCTGTATATTTACTCATTTACTGCATGAAGAAAATAAGTGATTTGCTCAAGGTCCCTCTGCAAATAAGGGGCAAAGCTGGACTTCATTCAGAGTCCATGCCCTTTGCCCTCGGACCCCTTCCCAACCCACGAGATACTCTTGCCTAAACAGATGTCATCTTCCCTTCATGTCCTGGGCCTCCGAGCAACTGAAAAGGGCGAGAGCGTGTGATAGATTAGTGTCTTCCTGCTCCAAATTGCAAAAGGGACTTTATGGATGTGAGCTAGAGATATGGAGACTGACATACGATCCTGGCTTCAGTGTGGTCATATGGGCCCTTATAGCTGGCAGAGTGGGGCAGGAGGTTGTAGGAAGAGAGATCTGAAGATGCTGAGTGCTGCCAGGGTCTGTGAGCCCAGGAATGCAGGTGGCCTCTGGAAGCTGGGACATAGAAGCAAACAGGTTTTTCTCCCTCAGAGCCTCCAGAAGGAACACCTTGCTCACCCCATGTGAACCATTTTGGAATTGACCCGCATTCTTCAGAGAGATAAGAAATTTGTGTTGTTTTATGCTATGCTGTTTGTGGTAAATGTGTTACAGCAGTTACAGGGGGCGATTTCTGTCTGGTGTTCATCTGCTGCCTCTTTCACTTAGTAGTGCCTTCAGATTCCCCCTGGGCACTTGGTGAAAATAGGAGTGCCCAGGCCTTAGCCCCATGTCAAAGTCTCCATGCCTGGAGCACCATGTGCTTGTGGAAGCCTGCCTAGGGAGCATCCTGTGACTGGGGTCCTGCAAGTAGTTTCGGCTACCTGCTTAAAGTTCCTCACCTGGAAGAGTGGGGCAGGAGGTTGATGGCGCCGCCTTTTCAATACCTACCCTGCAAGGTTGCTGTGAGAGGATGAGTGCAGAACGTATATCATGGTGCTCAGTAAGTAAGTTGAGGCCGTGACCGTTGTCAGGTGTGTAATGGCACTGTCGCTTTAGAGCGCTGGGTGCCAGAGCTCCCATGTGCTGATTGTGACCTGCGCTGTGGTAGTCTTTGAGCCAAGTGTACAAACATCCAACGTTGTTTCCAGGGTTCCTGTAAACATCTCCACGTCTCACTGGGGTGTTAAACTGTGGGCGCTGCACCATCTCACTGCAGGTCGGAACCTTCGGTGTCAAGTGGGCAGACGCACGATGAGCAAGTTGCCTTGTTTTCTTAAGTCGGGATTGTACCTCCGTAGAGTTGAAAGCTTAGCTCCCGCCGCTCCCTGGGCAGGTTGGGTATAGTGCTCAGACGGAGCTGAAGTGTTTCAAGTGGGAATTCCAGCTTCAGGCTAAGATAAACACATGTGGGCACTCTGGGGATTGGTGGGGTACAGTGACGGACTGGTGAGTGTTCTGGCTCTCTCGGGTGGGAAGGAGGAAGCTGTTATTTGTACCACTTGTTAGTTTGTGGCCCATTTCAAGGCGCCAACCGCAAGCCACTGAGCACAGAGATGGAGATGGGCTCAGAACTCAGGATGAGGGGCTCCTGTCCCTGCTGGGGAGGGACGTACAGGGCATTGGGTGAGGCAGATTCGGGTGATGGCCTGGGAGTGGTCAGAGATTGTGACCAGATCCAGTGTGACAACCGCTACTCCTGTCCCCTCTTCCCGTCATCCCCAAGCCCTCCCCTCCGGAGCTCCTGTCAAGGCAAAGAGACGAGAGTTGACTTGCATTTTGAACATTTATTGACAGGCGGCATTGTTCGTTAGCAGGCTCCTGTTCGTTTCATTGGGATGGTGGCATTCGCAAGGTGCGGCAGGAGGGTCTTGAAAGCCAGGAAAATTTCAGGCAGGTGTGTGGCGCAGTTGCTCGTGTGCGTTTAGCATCTTCTGGACCTCACGGTGTAGCGACGATAGCACACTGTGGGGAATAAGAGAGGCGGGAGATTTCAGCATGAGCTGAGCCCCCAGCAGAGCCCCTCACCTCTTCCTCTCCGCCTCTGGCAGCAGCGCCTCCTCCAGCTCCACCCCCTGGACAACGCCCCTCACCTCTTCTTGTCCGCCTCTGGCAGCATCGCCTGCTCCTCCTGTGACTTCTTGGTCTCTGGCGGCAGCATCTGCTCTGGCTACGGCTGCGGCCACGGCAACGTGTGTATCTGGCCATGGTGCCGGGTGGATTGGGTGTGGGTGCTCAGAGCAGGAGGTACCACCTTAGGTGGGCCAGCCAACCTGTGAGCAGGTGGAACTGCGTGGGCTGTGAGCCAGGGGCTGGCTCCTGGTCCTCTTATAGTCACGGGAGGCCCCTGGGCATTATGAGGTCACAGAGGCCAGCCCGAGCAGACCCTCCTTGTGCCCATGTATGGGCATGTGGGAGGCCCATGGTGGGCAGGGCGGGGCCGTGATGCCCAGGGGCCTCCATGTCACCAGCTGTGGGGAGACCAGCTGACGTTCCTGTCAAGGGCAATCTCCCACTCACGCAGGGAGCTCTCAAGTAAAGTCTTATTGAGCACTGACTGAGGGCCAGGGTCTGGGGGACGCCGTGGCATATAGTGATAAATAAGGCAGACCCATTGTGCCTGGTAAAGTTTAGACTCTAATTTGAGGAAACGAGAATGAAGTAATGGCCCAGAATAATTGTGTCAGGAGGAAGGCTTCCAGGGCTGGTGTAGAGGTGCCGCCCTCATCAAGGGCCCACGCTTCTTTGGTCTTCCAGTTCTGTCCTGGGCACGTGCTCTCCGTCCTCAAGGTTGCCTCATAATCCAAAGTATGGGCTGCCACGCACAGTTGTACAGTTCTGCACTGCTGAAAGCTTTGAGCCACGGGACCGAGTGGGGACTGAAATCCAGCCTGGGCTCTGCCTGTCGAGTCAGGCCCAGCACCCGTAGGCCTGTTGCTGCGCACAACAGCAGTCTTTTATGTAATTCAACTGCTCACGGTGATGTCTTCTTCTAATTTAAACAAAGGCACACCAAGAGCTAGCCTTGGCCCTTTGGAAATTCCATCCTATCCACTGTCCAGGGAGGAAGGGAAACGAAGAGGAGGGGGCAGAAGGGGTCATTACCTGTAACGAGCTTTCCCAGAAAGCCCACCCAGTAACCTCCCTTGTGATCATTAGCCTTACTGGGAGAGCACCCTGCCTCTCAGGATAAGCTGGGCTCTCGGGAAGGAGAAATGGGCCAGTGGACACATAGATATAAGTACTCTTTGCCCCAGAGGGGGTACAGCCAGAAAATTCCAGAACTCCACCCCCGGAGTCCACGATAGGGTGAGAAAACCTTGCATTTGACGTTTTAGTGTAGAATTAAGGCACAGACTGTATTCTAAAGTTTGTGGTGATGCAGGGTCGGCCCCATCTCAGAACGCGGCTGGCCCACAGGGCTTCACGGGGTCCAGCTGCTTGCCTCTGTTCCCTCCACACTGGCCTTGTTGTTGCAGGAGCAATGCCACACCTGCTCTCCATTTAGGCACAATTCACTTTCCCCAGCTGCTCCACCCCAGTTGAGGGGACGTCCAGGTGGAATGGTGTGGCGTCAAACCCTGTCTCTGGGTGGTGGAGGTTGCCCAGGGTCACATGCCAGCCCCTGCCCCCACTTATTTCACACATTTACTCTTGTATTTACTCTTGTTTTGTGTCCTTTGCATTAAAGGAGACAATGGCAGGCCATCAGTTCATGTTTCTTATCTGAAGCTTTATTTGGCAGATGACCAAAAGTCATCTTTTGTGGGTTTGGACGTCTAAGGTGGGATCACTGTGGTCTCTTGAGATGGTTCTCTGGCAAGTGGCTGTCCTTAGTCTCCAATGTCAGGTGTGCTGTGCCCAGGAAAGTTGTTAATGCCTCCTGCATCTCCTCCTCCTCCTGAGCCTTCTGCCAGCTTTTGGGGGAACCAAAAGTTTCGGTTACAGGGCCATCTGTGGGAGCTGGGTGGGAAGGGGATGTGGCAGCTGACAGATGGGGTGAGGTCCCCAGTGCTCCATGAGCCTCCCGCATCAGGGGTGCTCAGGGACTGGCAAGAACACCTTGGCGCTTTCTGCATCTGCACGTGTGTCTCCGGCGCCTTGGACAGGAGCAGTGGCGCCTTTGTCTGTAGTGGTAGCGGCCTCTGTGGGTCCTTCCCTGGACCTGGACTTCCTCTGGGCTCAGCTCCTTCTACTGCTCCTGCTCCTGGTCCTGGTGCCCGTATCTGTGCTGCTGTCCCGCCCCCGCTGCTCACGTTTGCCCTGACTCCACACTCCACACCCGGAGTGGGACCATCGTGCTTACGGGTCAGGTGGCTCGTGCTGGGGCTGCAGCTGACCTGGGGGCGGGGAGGGAGGGCTGAGGCCTGCCCCCCTGCTCCTGCTGTTGATGTTGGTCTAATCTGTCAGGTGCTCTCTGCGGACTTCTGTAGAAAGGGGGCCGTCCACTGTGACTCGCACTGTGACTCGGTGGCCACGGCCACCATTGTCCCCACCCTGAGTTCAACACACAGCAGGGGCCCGCAGCCAGCAGGTCCCGGAAGGGCAAGCCACCCTGTTGCCTTGCCGGTAATAATGTGTCGCAGTGGGACTCGTAGGCCGCAAGAGGAGCACCAGCTTGCCCAGGTCGAAGCCCCAGCCTCAGCCCCCATGCTCCCAGCTGGTGCACATCGACCCGTTGTCATTTCCGAAGCCGCTTCAGTGCTGTGTGCCCTGGTGTGGGGTTATAAAAGCCCAGCACCAGTATGTGTATCCGTGGGCCCTCATTATCTGTTCACCAGTTTATCATAATCTAGGGATTATTGTATGCCAGGCATTTATTCATTTCCTTGCTGTATATTTACTCATTTACTGCATGAAGAAAATAAGTGATTTGCTCAAGGTCCCTCTGCAAATAAGGGGCAAAGCTGGACTTCATTCAGAGTCCATGCCCTTTGCCCTCGGACCCCTTCCCAACCCACGAGATACTCTTGCCTAAACAGATGTCATCTTCCCTTCATGTCCTGGGCCTCCGAGCAACTGAAAAGGGCGAGAGCGTGTGATAGATTAGTGTCTTCCTGCTCCAAATTGCAAAAGGGACTTTATGGATGTGAGCTAAAGATATGGAGACTGACATACGATCCTGGGTTCAGTGTGGTCATATGGGCCCTTATAGCTGGCAGAGTGGGGCAGGAGGTTGTAGGAAGAGAGATCTGAAGATGCTGAGTGCTGCCAGGGTCTGTGAGCCCAGGAATGCAGGTGGCCTCTGGAAGCTGGGACATAGAAGCAAACAGGTTTTTCTCCCTCAGAGCCTCCAGAAGGAACACCTTGCTCACCCCATGTGAACCATTTTGGAATTGACCTGCATTCTTCAGAGAGAGAAGAAATGTGTGTTGTTTTATGCTATGCTGTTTGTGGTAAATGTGTTACAGCAGTTCCAGGGGGCGATTTCTGTCTGGTGTTCATCTGCTGCCTCTTTCACTTAGTAGTGCCTTCAGATTCCCCCTGGGCACTTGGTGAAAATAGGAGTGCCCAGGCCTTAGCCCCATGTCAAAGTCTCCATGCCTGGAGCACCATGTGCTTGTGGAAGCCTGCCTAGGGAGCATCCTGTGACTGGGGTCCTGCAAGTAGTTTCGGCTACCTGCTTAAAGTTCCTCACCTGGAAGAGTGGGGCAGGAGGTTGATGGCGCCGCCTTTTCAATACCTACCCTGCAAGGTTGCTGTGAGAGGATGAGTGCAGAACGTATATCATGGTGCTCAGTAAGTAAGTTGAGGCCGTGACCGTTGTCAGGTGTGTAATGGCACTGTCGCTTTAGAGCGCTGGGTGCCAGAGCTCCCATGTGCTGATTGTGACCTGCGCTGTGGTAGTCTTTGAGCCAAGTGTACAAACATCCAACATTGTTTCCAGGGTTCCTGTAAACATCTCCACGTCTCACTGGCGTGTTAAACTGTGGGCGCTGCACCATCTCACTGCAGGTCGGAACCTTCGGTGTCAAGTGGGCAGACGCACGATGAGCAAGTTGCCTTGTTTTCTTAAGTCGGGATTGTACCTCTGTAGAGTTGAAAGCTTAGCTCCCGCCGCTCCCTGGGCAGGTTGGGTATAGTGCTCAGACGGAGCTGAAGTGTTTCAAGTGGGAATTCCAGCTTCAGGCTAAGATAAACACATGTGGGCACTCTGGGGATTGGTGGGGTACAGTGACGGACTGGTGAGTGTTCTGGCTCTCTCGGGTGGGAAGGAGGAAGCTGTTATTTGTACCACTTGTTAGTTTGTGGCCCATTTCAAGGCGCCAACCGCAAGCCACTGAGCACAGAGATGGAGATGGGCTCAGAACTCAGGATGAGGGGCTCCTGTCCCTGCTGGGGAGGGACGTACAGGGCATTGGGTGAGGCAGATTCGGGTGATGGCTTGTGAGTAGTCAGAGATTGTGACCAGATCCAGTGTGACAACCGCTACTCCTGTCCCCTCTTCCCGTCATCCCCAAGCCCTCCCCTCCGGAGCTCCTGTCAAGGCAAAGAGACGAGAGTTGACTTGCATTTTGAACATTTATTGACAGGCGGCATTGTTCGTTAGCAGGCTCCTGTTCGTTTCATTGGGATGGTGGCATTCGCAAGGTGCGGCAGGAGGGTCTTGAAAGCCAGGAAAATTTCAGGCAGGTGTGTGGCGCAGTTGCTCGTGTGCGTTTAGCATCTTCTGGACCTCACGGTGTAGCGACGATAGCACACTGTGGGGAATAAGAGAGGCGGGAGATTTCAGCATGAGCTGAGCCCCCAGCAGAGCCCCTCACCTCTTCCTCTCCGCCTCTGGCAGCATCGCCTCCTCCAGCTCCACCCCCTGGACATCGCCCCTCACCTCTTCTTGTCCGCCTCTGGCAGCATCGCCTGCTCCTCCTGTGACTTCTTGGTCTCTGGCGGCAGCATCTGCTCTGGCTACGGCTGCGGCCACGGCAACGTGTGTATCTGGCCATGGTGCCGGGTGGATTGGGTGTGGGTGCTCAGAGCAGGAGGTACCACCTTAGGTGGGCCAGCCAACCTGTGAGCAGGTGGAACTGCGTGGGCTGTGAGCCAGGGGCTGGCTCCTGGTCCTCTTATAGTCACGGGAGGCCCCTGGGCATTATGAGGTCACAGAGGCCAGCCCGAGCAGACCCTCCTTGTGCCCATGTATGGGCATGTGGGAGGCCCATGGTGGGCAGGGCGGGGCCGTGATGCCCAGGGGCCTCCATGTCACCAGCTGTGGGGAGACCAGCTGACGTTCCTGTCAAGGGCAATCTCCCACTCACGCAGGGAGCTCTCAAGTAAAGTCTTATTGAGCACTGACTGAGGGCCAGGGTCTGGGGGACGCCGTGGCATATAGTGATAAATAAGGCAGACCCATTGTGCCTGGTAAAGTTTAGACTCTAATTTGAGGAAACGAGAATGAAGTAATGGCCCAGAATAATTGTGTCAGGAGGAAGGCTTCCAGGGCTGGTGTAGAGGTGCCGCCCTCATCAAGGGCCCACGCTTCTTTGGTCTTCCAGTTCTGTCCTGGGCACGTGCTCTCCGTCCTCAAGGTTGCCTCATAATCCAAAGTATGGGCTGCCACGCACAGTTGTACAGTTCTGCACTGCTGAAAGCTTTGAGCCACGGGACCGAGTGGGGACTGAAATCCAGCCTGGGCTCTGCCTGTCGAGTCAGGCCCAGCACCCGTAGGCCTGTTGCTGCGCACAACAGCAGTCTTTTATGTAATTCAACTGCTCACGGTGATGTCTTCTTCTAATTTAAACAAAGGCACACCAAGAGCTAGCCTTGGCCCTTTGGAAATTCCATCCTATCCACTGTCCAGGGAGGAAGGGAAACGAAGAGGAGGGGGCAGAAGGGGTCATTACCTGTAACGAGCTTTCCCAGAAAGCCCACCCAGTAACCTCCCTTGTGATCATTAGCCTTACTGGGAGAGCACCCTGCCTCTCAGGATAAGCTGGGCTCTCGGGAAGGAGAAATGGGCCAGTGGACACATAGATATAAGTACTCTTTGCCCCAGAGGGGGTACAGCCAGAAAATTCCAGAACTCCACCCCCGGAGTCCACGATAGGGTGAGAAAACCTTGCATTTGACGTTTTAGTGTAGAATTAAGGCACAGACTGTATTCTAAAGTTTGTGGTGATGCAGGGTCGGCCCCATCTCAGAACGCGGCTGGCCCACAGGGCTTCACGGGGTCCAGCTGCTTGCCTCTGTTCCCTCCACACTGGCCTTGTTGTTGCAGGAGCAATGCCACACCTGCTCTCCATTTAGGCACAATTCACTTTCCCCAGCTGCTCCACCCCAGTTGAGGGGACGTCCAGGTGGAATGGTGTGGCGTCAAACCCTGTCTCTGGGTGGTGGAGGTTGCCCAGGGTCACATGCCAGCCCCTGCCCCCACTTATTTCACACATTTACTCTTGTATTTACTCTTGTTTTGTGTCCTTTGCATTAAAGGAGACAATGGCAGGCCATCAGTTCATGTTTCTTATCTGAAGCTTTATTTGGCAGATGACCAAAAGTCATCTTTTGTGGGTTTGGACGTCTAAGGTGGGATCACTGTGGTCTCTTGAGATGGTTCTCTGGCAAGTGGCTGTCCTTAGTCTCCAATGTCAGGTGTGCTGTGCCCAGGAAAGTTGTTAATGCCTCCTGCATCTCCTCCTCCTCCTGAGCCTTCTGCCAGCTTTTGGGGGAACCAAAAGTTTCGGTTACAGGGCCATCTGTGGGAGCTGGGTGGGAAGGGGATGTGGCAGCTGACAGATGGGGTGAGGTCCCCAGTGCTCCATGAGCCTCCCGCATCAGGGGTGCTCAGGGACTGGCAAGAACACCTTGGCGCTTTCTGCATCTGCACGTGTGTCTCCGGCGCCTTGGACAGGAGCAGTGGCGCCTTTGTCTGTAGTGGTAGCGGCCTCTGTGGGTCCTTCCCTGGACCTGGACTTCCTCTGGGCTCAGCTCCTTCTACTGCTCCTGCTCCTGGTCCTGGTGCCCGCATCTGTGCTGCTGTCCCGCCCCCGCTGCTCACGTTTGCCCTGACTCCACACTCCACACCCGGAGTGGGACCATCGTGCTCACGGGTCAGGTGGCTCGTGCTGGGGCTGCAGCTGACCTGGGGGCGGGGAGGGAGGGCTGAGGCCTGCCCCCCTGCTCCTGCTGTTGATGTTGGTCTAATCTGTCAGGTGCTCTCTGCGGACTTCTGTAGAAAGGGGGCCGTCCACTGTGACTCGCACTGTGACTCGGTGGCCACGGCCACCATTGTCCCCACCCTGAAGTCAACACACAGCAGGGGCCCGCAGCCAGCAGGTCCCGGAAGGGCAAGCCACCCTGTTGCCTTGCCGGTAATAATGTGTCGCAGTGGGACTCGTAGGCCGCAAGAGGAGCACCAGCTTGCCCAGGTCGAAGCCCCAGCCTCAGCCCCCATGCTCCCAGCTGGTGCACATCGACCCGTTGTCATTTCCGAAGCCGCTTCAGTGCTGTGTGCCCTGGTGTGGGGTTATAAAAGCCCAGCACCAGTATGTGTATCCGTGGGCCCTCATTATCTGTTCACCAGTTTATCATAATCTAGGGATTATTGTATGCCAGGCATTTATTCATTTCCTTGCTGTATATTTACTCATTTACTGCATGAAGAAAATAAGTGATTTGCTCAAGGTCCCTCTGCAAATAAGGGGCAAAGCTGGACTTCATTCAGAGTCCATGCCCTTTGCCCTCGGACCCCTTCCCAACCCACGAGATACTCTTGCCTAAACAGATGTCATCTTCCCTTCATGTCCTGGGCCTCCGAGCAACTGAAAAGGGCGAGAGCGTGTGATAGATTAGTGTCTTCCTGCTCCAAATTGCAAAAGGGACTTTATGGATGTGAGCTAGAGATATGGAGACTGACATACGATCCTGGCTTCAGTGTGGTCATATGGGCCCTTATAGCTGGCAGAGTGGGGCAGGAGGTTGTAGGAAGAGAGATCTGAAGATGCTGAGTGCTGCCAGGGTCTGTGAGCCCAGGAATGCAGGTGGCCTCTGGAAGCTGGGACATAGAAGCAAACAGGTTTTTCTCCCTCAGAGCCTCCAGAAGGAACACCTTGCTCACCCCATGTGAACCATTTTGGAATTGACCCGCATTCTTCAGAGAGATAAGAAATTTGTGTTGTTTTATGCTATGCTGTTTGTGGTAAATGTGTTACAGCAGTTACAGGGGGCGATTTCTGTCTGGTGTTCATCTGCTGCCTCTTTCACTTAGTAGTGCCTTCAGATTCCCCCTGGGCACTTGGTGAAAATAGGAGTGCCCAGGCCTTAGCCCCATGTCAAAGTCTCCATGCCTGGAGCACCATGTGCTTGTGGAAGCCTGCCTAGGGAGCATCCTGTGACTGGGGTCCTGCAAGTAGTTTCGGCTACCTGCTTAAAGTTCCTCACCTGGAAGAGTGGGGCAGGAGGTTGATGGCGCCGCCTTTTCAATACCTACCCTGCAAGGTTGCTGTGAGAGGATGAGTGCAGAACGTATATCATGGTGCTCAGTAAGTAAGTTGAGGCCGTGACCGTTGTCAGGTGTGTAATGGCACTGTCGCTTTAGAGCGCTGGGTGCCAGAGCTCCCATGTGCTGATTGTGACCTGCGCTGTGGTAGTCTTTGAGCCAAGTGTACAAACATCCAACGTTGTTTCCAGGGTTCCTGTAAACATCTCCACGTCTCACTGGGGTGTTAAACTGTGGGCGCTGCACCATCTCACTGCAGGTCGGAACCTTCGGTGTCAAGTGGGCAGACGCACGATGAGCAAGTTGCCTTGTTTTCTTAAGTCGGGATTGTACCTCCGTAGAGTTGAAAGCTTAGCTCCCGCCGCTCCCTGGGCAGGTTGGGTATAGTGCTCAGACGGAGCTGAAGTGTTTCAAGTGGGAATTCCAGCTTCAGGCTAAGATAAACACATGTGGGCACTCTGGGGATTGGTGGGGTACAGTGACGGACTGGTGAGTGTTCTGGCTCTCTCGGGTGGGAAGGAGGAAGCTGTTATTTGTACCACTTGTTAGTTTGTGGCCCATTTCAAGGCGCCAACCGCAAGCCACTGAGCACAGAGATGGAGATGGGCTCAGAACTCAGGATGAGGGGCTCCTGTCCCTGCTGGGGAGGGACGTACAGGGCATTGGGTGAGGCAGATTCGGGTGATGGCCTGGGAGTGGTCAGAGATTGTGACCAGATCCAGTGTGACAACCGCTACTCCTGTCCCCTCTTCCCGTCATCCCCAAGCCCTCCCCTCCGGAGCTCCTGTCAAGGCAAAGAGACGAGAGTTGACTTGCATTTTGAACATTTATTGACAGGCGGCATTGTTCGTTAGCAGGCTCCTGTTCGTTTCATTGGGATGGTGGCATTCGCAAGGTGCGGCAGGAGGGTCTTGAAAGCCAGGAAAATTTCAGGCAGGTGTGTGGCGCAGTTGCTCGTGTGCGTTTAGCATCTTCTGGACCTCACGGTGTAGCGACGATAGCACACTGTGGGGAATAAGAGAGGCGGGAGATTTCAGCATGAGCTGAGCCCCCAGCAGAGCCCCTCACCTCTTCCTCTCCGCCTCTGGCAGCAGCGCCTCCTCCAGCTCCACCCCCTGGACAACGCCCCTCACCTCTTCTTGTCCGCCTCTGGCAGCATCGCCTGCTCCTCCTGTGACTTCTTGGTCTCTGGCGGCAGCATCTGCTCTGGCTACGGCTGCGGCCACGGCAACGTGTGTATCTGGCCATGGTGCCGGGTGGATTGGGTGTGGGTGCTCAGAGCAGGAGGTACCACCTTAGGTGGGCCAGCCAACCTGTGAGCAGGTGGAACTGCGTGGGCTGTGAGCCAGGGGCTGGCTCCTGGTCCTCTTATAGTCACGGGAGGCCCCTGGGCATTATGAGGTCACAGAGGCCAGCCCGAGCAGACCCTCCTTGTGCCCATGTATGGGCATGTGGGAGGCCCATGGTGGGCAGGGCGGGGCCGTGATGCCCAGGGGCCTCCATGTCACCAGCTGTGGGGAGACCAGCTGACGTTCCTGTCAAGGGCAATCTCCCACTCACGCAGGGAGCTCTCAAGTAAAGTCTTATTGAGCACTGACTGAGGGCCAGGGTCTGGGGGACGCCGTGGCATATAGTGATAAATAAGGCAGACCCATTGTGCCTGGTAAAGTTTAGACTCTAATTTGAGGAAACGAGAATGAAGTAATGGCCCAGAATAATTGTGTCAGGAGGAAGGCTTCCAGGGCTGGTGTAGAGGTGCCGCCCTCATCAAGGGCCCACGCTTCTTTGGTCTTCCAGTTCTGTCCTGGGCACGTGCTCTCCGTCCTCAAGGTTGCCTCATAATCCAAAGTATGGGCTGCCACGCACAGTTGTACAGTTCTGCACTGCTGAAAGCTTTGAGCCACGGGACCGAGTGGGGACTGAAATCCAGCCTGGGCTCTGCCTGTCGAGTCAGGCCCAGCACCCGTAGGCCTGTTGCTGCGCACAACAGCAGTCTTTTATGTAATTCAACTGCTCACGGTGATGTCTTCTTCTAATTTAAACAAAGGCACACCAAGAGCTAGCCTTGGCCCTTTGGAAATTCCATCCTATCCACTGTCCAGGGAGGAAGGGAAACGAAGAGGAGGGGGCAGAAGGGGTCATTACCTGTAACGAGCTTTCCCAGAAAGCCCACCCAGTAACCTCCCTTGTGATCATTAGCCTTACTGGGAGAGCACCCTGCCTCTCAGGATAAGCTGGGCTCTCGGGAAGGAGAAATGGGCCAGTGGACACATAGATATAAGTACTCTTTGCCCCAGAGGGGGTACAGCCAGAAAATTCCAGAACTCCACCCCCGGAGTCCACGATAGGGTGAGAAAACCTTGCATTTGACGTTTTAGTGTAGAATTAAGGCACAGACTGTATTCTAAAGTTTGTGGTGATGCAGGGTCGGCCCCATCTCAGAACGCGGCTGGCCCACAGGGCTTCACGGGGTCCAGCTGCTTGCCTCTGTTCCCTCCACACTGGCCTTGTTGTTGCAGGAGCAATGCCACACCTGCTCTCCATTTAGGCACAATTCACTTTCCCCAGCTGCTCCACCCCAGTTGAGGGGACGTCCAGGTGGAATGGTGTGGCGTCAAACCCTGTCTCTGGGTGGTGGAGGTTGCCCAGGGTCACATGCCAGCCCCTGCCCCCACTTATTTCACACATTTACTCTTGTATTTACTCTTGTTTTGTGTCCTTTGCATTAAAGGAGACAATGGCAGGCCATCAGTTCATGTTTCTTATCTGAAGCTTTATTTGGCAGATGACCAAAAGTCATCTTTTGTGGGTTTGGACGTCTAAGGTGGGATCACTGTGGTCTCTTGAGATGGTTCTCTGGCAAGTGGCTGTCCTTAGTCTCCAATGTCAGGTGTGCTGTGCCCAGGAAAGTTGTTAATGCCTCCTGCATCTCCTCCTCCTCCTGAGCCTTCTGCCAGCTTTTGGGGGAACCAAAAGTTTCGGTTACAGGGCCATCTGTGGGAGCTGGGTGGGAAGGGGATGTGGCAGCTGACAGATGGGGTGAGGTCCCCAGTGCTCCATGAGCCTCCCGCATCAGGGGTGCTCAGGGACTGGCAAGAACACCTTGGCGCTTTCTGCATCTGCACGTGTGTCTCCGGCGCCTTGGACAGGAGCAGTGGCGCCTTTGTCTGTAGTGGTAGCGGCCTCTGTGGGTCCTTCCCTGGACCTGGACTTCCTCTGGGCTCAGCTCCTTCTACTGCTCCTGCTCCTGGTCCTGGTGCCCGTATCTGTGCTGCTGTCCCGCCCCCGCTGCTCACGTTTGCCCTGACTCCACACTCCACACCCGGAGTGGGACCATCGTGCTTACGGGTCAGGTGGCTCGTGCTGGGGCTGCAGCTGACCTGGGGGCGGGGAGGGAGGGCTGAGGCCTGCCCCCCTGCTCCTGCTGTTGATGTTGGTCTAATCTGTCAGGTGCTCTCTGCGGACTTCTGTAGAAAGGGGGCCGTCCACTGTGACTCGCACTGTGACTCGGTGGCCACGGCCACCATTGTCCCCACCCTGAGTTCAACACACAGCAGGGGCCCGCAGCCAGCAGGTCCCGGAAGGGCAAGCCACCCTGTTGCCTTGCCGGTAATAATGTGTCGCAGTGGGACTCGTAGGCCGCAAGAGGAGCACCAGCTTGCCCAGGTCGAAGCCCCAGCCTCAGCCCCCATGCTCCCAGCTGGTGCACATCGACCCGTTGTCATTTCCGAAGCCGCTTCAGTGCTGTGTGCCCTGGTGTGGGGTTATAAAAGCCCAGCACCAGTATGTGTATCCGTGGGCCCTCATTATCTGTTCACCAGTTTATCATAATCTAGGGATTATTGTATGCCAGGCATTTATTCATTTCCTTGCTGTATATTTACTCATTTACTGCATGAAGAAAATAAGTGATTTGCTCAAGGTCCCTCTGCAAATAAGGGGCAAAGCTGGACTTCATTCAGAGTCCATGCCCTTTGCCCTCGGACCCCTTCCCAACCCACGAGATACTCTTGCCTAAACAGATGTCATCTTCCCTTCATGTCCTGGGCCTCCGAGCAACTGAAAAGGGCGAGAGCGTGTGATAGATTAGTGTCTTCCTGCTCCAAATTGCAAAAGGGACTTTATGGATGTGAGCTAAAGATATGGAGACTGACATACGATCCTGGCTTCAGTGTGGTCATATGGGCCCTTATAGCTGGCAGAGTGGGGCAGGAGGTTGTAGGAAGAGAGATCTGAAGATGCTGAGTGCTGCCAGGGTCTGTGAGCCCAGGAATGCAGGTGGCCTCTGGAAGCTGGGACATAGAAGCAAACAGGTTTTTCTCCCTCAGAGCCTCCAGAAGGAACACCTTGCTCACCCCATGTGAACCATTTTGGAATTGACCTGCATTCTTCAGAGAGAGAAGAAATGTGTGTTGTTTTATGCTATGCTGTTTGTGGTAAATGTGTTACAGCAGTTCCAGGGGGCGATTTCTGTCTGGTGTTCATCTGCTGCCTCTTTCACTTAGTAGTGCCTTCAGATTCCCCCTGGGCACTTGGTGAAAATAGGAGTGCCCAGGCCTTAGCCCCATGTCAAAGTCTCCATGCCTGGAGCACCATGTGCTTGTGGAAGCCTGCCTAGGGAGCATCCTGTGACTGGGGTCCTGCAAGTAGTTTCGGCTACCTGCTTAAAGTTCCTCACCTGGAAGAGTGGGGCAGGAGGTTGATGGCGCCGCCTTTTCAATACCTACCCTGCAAGGTTGCTGTGAGAGGATGAGTGCAGAACGTATATCATGGTGCTCAGTAAGTAAGTTGAGGCCGTGACCGTTGTCAGGTGTGTAATGGCACTGTCGCTTTAGAGCGCTGGGTGCCAGAGCTCCCATGTGCTGATTGTGACCTGCGCTGTGGTAGTCTTTGAGCCAAGTGTACAAACATCCAACATTGTTTCCAGGGTTCCTGTAAACATCTCCACGTCTCACTGGCGTGTTAAACTGTGGGCGCTGCACCATCTCACTGCAGGTCGGAACCTTCGGTGTCAAGTGGGCAGACGCACGATGAGCAAGTTGCCTTGTTTTCTTAAGTCGGGATTGTACCTCTGTAGAGTTGAAAGCTTAGCTCCCGCCGCTCCCTGGGCAGGTTGGGTATAGTGCTCAGACGGAGCTGAAGTGTTTCAAGTGGGAATTCCAGCTTCAGGCTAAGATAAACACATGTGGGCACTCTGGGGATTGGTGGGGTACAGTGACGGACTGGTGAGTGTTCTGGCTCTCTCGGGTGGGAAGGAGGAAGCTGTTATTTGTACCACTTGTTAGTTTGTGGCCCATTTCAAGGCGCCAACCGCAAGCCACTGAGCACAGAGATGGAGATGGGCTCAGAACTCAGGATGAGGGGCTCCTGTCCCTGCTGGGGAGGGACGTACAGGGCATTGGGTGAGGCAGATTCGGGTGATGGCCTGGGAGTGGTCAGAGATTGTGACCAGATCCAGTGTGACAACCGCTACTCCTGTCCCCTCTTCCCGTCATCCCCAAGCCCTCCCCTCCGGAGCTCCTGTCAAGGCAAAGAGACGAGAGTTGACTTGCATTTTGAACATTTATTGACAGGCGGCATTGTTCGTTAGCAGGCTCCTGTTCGTTTCATTGGGATGGTGGCATTCGCAAGGTGCGGCAGGAGGGTCTTGAAAGCCAGGAAAATTTCAGGCAGGTGTGTGGCGCAGTTGCTCGTGTGCGTTTAGCATCTTCTGGACCTCACGGTGTAGCGACGATAGCACACTGTGGGGAATAAGAGAGGCGGGAGATTTCAGCATGAGCTGAGCCCCCAGCAGAGCCCCTCACCTCTTCCTCTCCGCCTCTGGCAGCAGCGCCTCCTCCAGCTCCACCCCCTGGACAACGCCCCTCACCTCTTCTTGTCCGCCTCTGGCAGCATCGCCTGCTCCTCCTGTGACTTCTTGGTCTCTGGCGGCAGCATCTGCTCTGGCTACGGCTGCGGCCACGGCAACGTGTGTATCTGGCCATGGTGCCGGGTGGATTGGGTGTGGGTGCTCAGAGCAGGAGGTACCACCTTAGGTGGGCCAGCCAACCTGTGAGCAGGTGGAACTGCGTGGGCTGTGAGCCAGGGGCTGGCTCCTGGTCCTCTTATAGTCACGGGAGGCCCCTGGGCATTATGAGGTCACAGAGGCCAGCCCGAGCAGACCCTCCTTGTGCCCATGTATGGGCATGTGGGAGGCCCATGGTGGGCAGGGCGGGGCCGTGATGCCCAGGGGCCTCCATGTCACCAGCTGTGGGGAGACCAGCTGACGTTCCTGTCAAGGGCAATCTCCCACTCACGCAGGGAGCTCTCAAGTAAAGTCTTATTGAGCACTGACTGAGGGCCAGGGTCTGGGGGACGCCGTGGCATATAGTGATAAATAAGGCAGACCCATTGTGCCTGGTAAAGTTTAGACTCTAATTTGAGGAAACGAGAATGAAGTAATGGCCCAGAATAATTGTGTCAGGAGGAAGGCTTCCAGGGCTGGTGTAGAGGTGCCGCCCTCATCAAGGGCCCACGCTTCTTTGGTCTTCCAGTTCTGTCCTGGGCACGTGCTCTCCGTCCTCAAGGTTGCCTCATAATCCAAAGTATGGGCTGCCACGCACAGTTGTACAGTTCTGCACTGCTGAAAGCTTTGAGCCACGGGACCGAGTGGGGACTGAAATCCAGCCTGGGCTCTGCCTGTCGAGTCAGGCCCAGCACCCGTAGGCCTGTTGCTGCGCACAACAGCAGTCTTTTATGTAATTCAACTGCTCACGGTGATGTCTTCTTCTAATTTAAACAAAGGCACACCAAGAGCTAGCCTTGGCCCTTTGGAAATTCCATCCTATCCACTGTCCAGGGAGGAAGGGAAACGAAGAGGAGGGGGCAGAAGGGGTCATTACCTGTAACGAGCTTTCCCAGAAAGCCCACCCAGTAACCTCCCTTGTGATCATTAGCCTTACTGGGAGAGCACCCTGCCTCTCAGGATAAGCTGGGCTCTCGGGAAGGAGAAATGGGCCAGTGGACACATAGATATAAGTACTCTTTGCCCCAGAGGGGGTACAGCCAGAAAATTCCAGAACTCCACCCCCGGAGTCCACGATAGGGTGAGAAAACCTTGCATTTGACGTTTTAGTGTAGAATTAAGGCACAGACTGTATTCTAAAGTTTGTGGTGATGCAGGGTCGGCCCCATCTCAGAACGCGGCTGGCCCACAGGGCTTCACGGGGTCCAGCTGCTTGCCTCTGTTCCCTCCACACTGGCCTTGTTGTTGCAGGAGCAATGCCACACCTGCTCTCCATTTAGGCACAATTCACTTTCCCCAGCTGCTCCACCCCAGTTGAGGGGACGTCCAGGTGGAATGGTGTGGCGTCAAACCCTGTCTCTGGGTGGTGGAGGTTGCCCAGGGTCACATGCCAGCCCCTGCCCCCACTTATTTCACACATTTACTCTTGTATTTACTCTTGTTTTGTGTCCTTTGCATTAAAGGAGACAATGGCAGGCCATCAGTTCATGTTTCTTATCTGAAGCTTTATTTGGCAGATGACCAAAAGTCATCTTTTGTGGGTTTGGACGTCTAAGGTGGGATCACTGTGGTCTCTTGAGATGGTTCTCTGGCAAGTGGCTGTCCTTAGTCTCCAATGTCAGGTGTGCTGTGCCCAGGAAAGTTGTTAATGCCTCCTGCATCTCCGCCTCCTCCTGAGCCTTCTGCCAGCTTTTGGGGGAACCAAAAGTTTCGGTTACAGGGCCATTTGTGGGAGCTGGGTGGGAAGGGGATGTGGCAGCTGACAGATGGGGTGAGGTCCCCAGTGCTCCATGAGCCTCCCGCATCAGGGGTGCTCAGGGACTGGCAAGAACACCTTGGCGCTTTCTGCATCTGCACGTGTGTCTCCGGCGCCTTGGACAGGAGCAGTGGCGCCTTTGTCTGTAGTGGTAGCGGCCTCTGTGGGTCCTTCCCTGGACCTGGACTTCCTCTGGGCTCAGCTCCTTCTACTGCTCCTGCTCCTGGTCCTGGTGCCCGCATCTGTGCTGCTGTCCCGCCCCCGCTGCTCACGTTTGCCCTGACTCCACACTCCACACCCGGAGTGGGACCATCGTGCTCACGGGTCAGGTGGCTCGTGCTGGGGCTGCAGCTGACCTGGGGGCGGGGAGGGAGGGCTGAGGCCTGCCCCCCTGCTCCTGCTGTTGATGTTGGTCTAATCTGTCAGGTGCTCTCTGCGGACTTCTGTAGAAAGGGGGCCGTCCACTGTGACTCGCACTGTGACTCGGTGGCCACGGCCACCATTGTCCCCACCCTGAAGTCAACACACAGCAGGGGCCCGCAGCCAGCAGGTCCCGGAAGGGCAAGCCACCCTGTTGCCCTGCCGGTAATAATGTGTCGCAGTGGGACTCGTAGGCCGCAAGAGGAGCACCAGCTTGCCCAGGTCGAAGCCCCAGCCTCAGCCCCCATGCTCCCAGCTGGTGCACATCGACCCGTTGTCATTTCCGAAGCCGCTTCAGTGCTGTGTGCCCTGGTGTGGGGTTATAAAAGCCCAGCACCAGTATGTGTATCCGTGGGCCCTCATTATCTGTTCACCAGTTTATCATAATCTAGGGATTATTGTATGCCAGGCATTTATTCATTTCCTTGCTGTATATTTACTCATTTACTGCATGAAGAAAATAAGTGATTTGCTCAAGGTCCCTCTGCAAATAAGGGGCAAAGCTGGACTTCATTCAGAGTCCATGCCCTTTGCCCTCGGACCCCTTCCCAACCCACGAGATACTCTTGCCTAAACAGATGTCATCTTCCCTTCATGTCCTGGGCCTCCGAGCAACTGAAAAGGGCGAGAGCGTGTGATAGATTAGTGTCTTCCTGCTCCAAATTGCAAAAGGGACTTTATGGATGTGAGCTAAAGATATGGAGACTGACATACGATCCTGGGTTCAGTGTGGTCATATGGGCCCTTATAGCTGGCAGAGTGGGGCAGGAGGTTGTAGGAAGAGAGATCTGAAGATGCTGAGTGCTGCCAGGGTCTGTGAGCCCAGGAATGCAGGTGGCCTCTGGAAGCTGGGACATAGAAGCAAACAGGTTTTTCTCCCTCAGAGCCTCCAGAAGGAACACCTTGCTCACCCCATGTGAACCATTTTGGAATTGACCTGCATTCTTCAGAGAGAGAAGAAATGTGTGTTGTTTTATGCTATGCTGTTTGTGGTAAATGTGTTACAGCAGTTCCAGGGGGCGATTTCTGTCTGGTGTTCATCTGCTGCCTCTTTCACTTAGTAGTGCCTTCAGATTCCCCCTGGGCACTTGGTGAAAATAGGAGTGCCCAGGCCTTAGCCCCATGTCAAAGTCTCCATGCCTGGAGCACCATGTGCTTGTGGAAGCCTGCCTAGGGAGCATCCTGTGACTGGGGTCCTGCAAGTAGTTTCGGCTACCTGCTTAAAGTTCCTCACCTGGAAGAGTGGGGCAGGAGGTTGATGGCGCCGCCTTTTCAATACCTACCCTGCAAGGTTGCTGTGAGAGGATGAGTGCAGAACGTATATCATGGTGCTCAGTAAGTAAGTTGAGGCCGTGACCGTTGTCAGGTGTGTAATGGCACTGTCGCTTTAGAGCGCTGGGTGCCAGAGCTCCCATGTGCTGATTGTGACCTGCGCTGTGGTAGTCTTTGAGCCAAGTGTACAAACATCCAACGTTGTTTCCAGGGTTCCTGTAAACATCTCCACGTCTCACTGGGGTGTTAAACTGTGGGCGCTGCACCATCTCACTGCAGGTCGGAACCTTCGGTGTCAAGTGGGCAGACGCACGATGAGCAAGTTGCCTTGTTTTCTTAAGTCGGGATTGTACCTCTGTAGAGTTGAAAGCTTAGCTCCCGCCGCTCCCTGGGCAGGTTGGGTATAGTGCTCAGACGGAGCTGAAGTGTTTCAAGTGGGAATTCCAGCTTCAGGCTAAGATAAACACATGTGGGCACTCTGGGGATTGGTGGGGTACAGTGACGGACTGGTGAGTGTTCTGGCTCTCTCGGGTGGGAAGGAGGAAGCTGTTATTTGTACCACTTGTTAGTTTGTGGCCCATTTCAAGGCGCCAACCGCAAGCCACTGAGCACAGAGATGGAGATGGGCTCAGAACTCAGGATGAGGGGCTCCTGTCCCTGCTGGGGAGGGACGTACAGGGCATTGGGTGAGGCAGATTCGGGTGATGGCCTGGGAGTGGTCAGAGATTGTGACCAGATCCAGTGTGACAACCGCTACTCCTGTCCCCTCTTCCCGTCATCCCCAAGCCCTCCCCTCCGGAGCTCCTGTCAAGGCAAAGAGACGAGAGTTGACTTGCATTTTGAACATTTATTGACAGGCGGCATTGTTCGTTAGCAGGCTCCTGTTCGTTTCATTGGGATGGTGGCATTCGCAAGGTGCGGCAGGAGGGTCTTGAAAGCCAGGAAAATTTCAGGCAGGTGTGTGGCGCAGTTGCTCGTGTGCGTTTAGCATCTTCTGGACCTCACGGTGTAGCGACGATAGCACACTGTGGGGAATAAGAGAGGCGGGAGATTTCAGCATGAGCTGAGCCCCCAGCAGAGCCCCTCACCTCTTCCTCTCCGCCTCTGGCAGCATCGCCTCCTCCAGCTCCACCCCCTGGACAACGCCCCTCACCTCTTCTTGTCCGCCTCTGGCAGCATCGCCTGCTCCTCCTGTGACTTCTTGGTCTCTGGCGGCAGCATCTGCTCTGGCTACGGCTGCGGCCACGGCAACGTGTGTATCTGGCCATGGTGCCGGGTGGATTGGGTGTGGGTGCTCAGAGCAGGAGGTACCACCTTAGCTGGGCCAGCCAACCTGTGAGCAGGTGGAACTGCGTGGGCTGTGAGCCAGGGGCTGGCTCCTGGTCCTCTTATAGTCACGGGAGGCCCCTGGGCATTATGAGGTCACAGAGGCCAGCCCGAGTAGACCCACCTTGTGCCCATGTATGGGCATGTGGGAGGCCCATGGTGGGCAGGGCGGCCCCGTGATGCCCAGGGGCCTCCATGTCACCAGCTGTGGGGAGACCAGCTGACGTTCCTGTCAAGGGCAATCTCCCACTCACGCAGGGAGCTCTCAAGTAAAGTCTTATTGAGCACTGACTGAGGGCCAGAGTCTGGGGGACGCCATGGCATATAGTGATAAATAAGGCAGACCCATTGTGCCTGGTAAAGTTTAGACTCTAATTTGAGGAAACGAGAATGAAATAATGGCCCAGAATAATTGTGTCAGGAGGAAGGCTTCCAGGGCTGGTGTAGAGGTGCCGCCCTCATCAAGGGCCCACGCTTCTTTGGTCTTCCAGTTCTGTCCTGGGCACGTGCTCTCCATCCTCAAGGTTGCCTCATAATCCAAAGTATGGGCTGCCATGCACAGTTGTACAGTTCTGCACTGCTGAAAGCGTTGAGCCACGGGACCGAGTGGGGACTGAAATCCATCCTGGGCTCTGCCTGTCGAGTCAGGCCCAGCACCCGTAGGCCTGTTGCTGCGCACAACAGCAGTCTTTTATGTAATTCAACTGCTCACGGTGATGTCTTCTTCTAATTTAAACAAAGGCACACCAAGAGCTAGCCTTGGCCCTTTGGAAATTCCATCCTATCCACTGTCCAGGGAGGAAGGGAAACGAAGAGGAGGGGGCAGAAGGGGTCATTACCTGTAACGAGCTTTCCCAGAAAGCCCACCCAATAACCTCCCTTGTGATCATTAGCCTTACTGGGAGAGCACCCTGCCTCTCAGGATAAGCTGGGCTCTCGGAAAGGAGAAATGGGCCAGTGGACACATAGATATAAGTACTCTTTGCCCCAGAGGGGGTACAGCCAGAAAATTCCAGAACTCCACCCCCGGAGTCCACGATAGGGTGAGAAAACCTTGCGTTTGACGTTTTAGTGTAGAATTAAGGCACAGACTGTATTCTAAAGTTTGTGGTGATGCAGGGTCGGCCCCATCTCAGAACGCGGCTGGCCCACAGGGCTTCACGGGGTCCAGCTGCTTGCCTCTGTTCCCTCCACACTGGCCTTGTTGTTGCAGGAGCAATGCCACACCTGCTCTCCATTTAGGCACAATTCACTTTCCCCAGCTGCTCCACCCCAGTTGAGGGGACGTCCAGGTGGAATGGTGTGGCGTCAAACCCTGTCTCTGGGTGGTGGAGGTTGCCCAGGGTCACATAGCAGCCCCTGCCCCCACTTATTTCACACATTTACTCTTGTATTTACTCTTGTTTTGTGTCCTTTGCATTAAAGGAGACAATGGCAGGCCATCAGTTCATGTTTCTTATCTGAAGCTTTATTTGGCAGATGACCAAAAGTCATCTTTTGTGGGTTTGGACGTCTAAGGTGGGATCACTGTGGTCTCTTGAGATGGTTCTCTGGCAAGTGGCTGTCCTTAGTCTCCAATGTCAGGTGTGCTGTGCCCAGGAAAGTTGTTAATGCCTCCTGCATCTCCTCCTCCTCCTCCTGAGCCTTCTGCCAGCTTTTGGGGGAACCAAAAGTTTCGGTTACAGGGCCATCTGTGGGAGCTGGGTGGGAAGGGGATGTGGCAGCTGACAGATGGGCTGAGGTCCCCAGTGCTCCATGAGCCTCCCGCATCAGGGGTGCTCAGGGACTGGCAAGAACACCTTGGCGCTTTCTGCATCTGCACGTGTGTCTCCGGCGCCTTGGACAGGAGCAGTGGCGCCTTTGTCTGTAGTGGTAGCGGCCTCTGTGGGTCCTTCCCTGGACCTGGACTTCCTCTGGGCTCAGCTCCTTCTACTGCTCCTGCTCCTGGTCCTGGTGCCCGCATCTGTGCTGCTGTCCCGCCCCCGCTGCTCACGTTTGCCCTGACTCCACACTCCACACCCGGAGTGGGACCATCGTGCTCACGGGTCAGGTGGCTCGTGCTGGGGCTGCAGCTGACCTGGGGGCGGGGAGGGAGGGCTGAGGCCTGCCCCCCTGCTCCTGCTGTTGATGTTGGTCTAATCTGTCAGGTGCTCTCTGCGGACTTCTGTAGAAAGGGGGCCGTCCACTGTGACTCGCACTGTGACTCGGTGGCCACGGCCACCATTGTCCCCACCCTGAGTTCAACACACAGCAGGGGCCCGCAGCCAGCAGGTCCCGGAAGGGCAAGCCACCCTGTTGCCTTGCCGGTAATAATGTGTCGCAGTGGGACTCGTAGGCCGCAAGAGGAGCACCAGCTTGCCCAGGTCGAAGCCCCAGCCTCAGCCCCCATGCTCCCAGCTGGTGCACATCGACCCGTTGTCATTTCCGAAGCCGCTTCAGTGCTGTGTGCCCTGGTGTGGGGTTATAAAAGCCCAGCACCAGTATGTGTATCCGTGGGCCCTCATTATCTGTTCACCAGTTTATCATAATCTAGGGATTATTGTATGCCAGGCATTTATTCATTTCCTTGCTGTATATTTACTCATTTACTGCATGAAGAAAATAAGTGATTTGCTCAAGGTCCCTCTGCAAATAAGGGGCAAAGCTGGACTTCATTCAGAGTCCATGCCCTTTGCCCTCGGACCCCTTCCCAACCCACGAGATACTCTTGCCTAAACAGATGTCATCTTCCCTTCATGTCCTGGGCCTCCGAGCAACTGAAAAGGGCGAGAGCGTGTGATAGATTAGTGTCTTCCTGCTCCAAATTGCAAAAGGGACTTTATGGATGTGAGCTAAAGATATGGAGACTGACATACGATCCTGGGTTCAGTGTGGTCATATGGGCCCTTATAGCTGGCAGAGTGGGGCAGGAGGTTGTAGGAAGAGAGATCTGAAGATGCTGAGTGCTGCCAGGGTCTGTGAGCCCAGGAATGCAGGTGGCCTCTGGAAGCTGGGACATAGAAGCAAACAGGTTTTTCTCCCTCAGAGCCTCCAGAAGGAACACCTTGCTCACCCCATGTGAACCATTTTGGAATTGACCTGCATTCTTCAGAGAGAGAAGAAATGTGTGTTGTTTTATGCTATGCTGTTTGTGGTAAATGTGTTACAGCAGTTACAGGGGGCGATTTCTGTCTGGTGTTCATCTGCTGCCTCTTTCACTTAGTAGTGCCTTCAGATTCCCCCTGGGCACTTGGTGAAAATAGGAGTGCCCAGGCCTTAGCCCCATGTCAAAGTCTCCATGCCTGGAGCACCATGTGCTTGTGGAAGCCTGCCTAGGGAGCATCCTGTGACTGGGGTCCTGCAAGTAGTTTCGGCTACCTGCTTAAAGTTCCTCACCTGGAAGAGTGGGGCAGGAGGTTGATGGCGCCGCCTTTTCAATACCTACCCTGCAAGGTTGCTGTGAGAGGATGAGTGCAGAACGTATATCATGGTGCTCAGTAAGTAAGTTGAGGCCGTGACCGTTGTCAGGTGTGTAATGGCACTGTCGCTTTAGAGCGCTGGGTGCCAGAGCTCCCATGTGCTGATTGTGACCTGCGCTGTGGTAGTCTTTGAGCCAAGTGTACAAACATCCAACGTTGTTTCCAGGGTTCCTGTAAACATCTCCACGTCTCACTGGGGTGTTAAACTGTGGGCGCTGCACCATCTCACTGCAGGTCGGAACCTTCGGTGTCAAGTGGGCAGACGCACGATGAGCAAGTTGCCTTGTTTTCTTAAGTCGGGATTGTACCTCTGTAGAGTTGAAAGCTTAGCTCCCGCCGCTCCCTGGGCAGGTTGGGTATAGTGCTCAGACGGAGCTGAAGTGTTTCAAGTGGGAATTCCAGCTTCAGGCTAAGATAAACACATGTGGGCACTCTGGGGATTGGTGGGGTACAGTGACGGACTGGTGAGTGTTCTGGCTCTCTCGGGTGGGAAGGAGGAAGCTGTTATTTGTACCACTTGTTAGTTTGTGGCCCATTTCAAGGCGCCAACCGCAAGCCACTGAGCACAGAGATGGAGATGGGCTCAGAACTCAGGATGAGGGGCTCCTGTCCCTGCTGGGGAGGGACGTACAGGGCATTGGGTGAGGCAGATTCGGGTGATGGCCTGGGAGTGGTCAGAGATTGTGACCAGATCCAGTGTGACAACCGCTACTCCTGTCCCCTCTTCCCGTCATCCCCAAGCCCTCCCCTCCGGAGCTCCTGTCAAGGCAAAGAGACGAGAGTTGACTTGCATTTTGAACATTTATTGACAGGCGGCATTGTTCGTTAGCAGGCTCCTGTTCGTTTCATTGGGATGGTGGCATTCGCAAGGTGCGGCAGGAGGGTCTTGAAAGCCAGGAAAATTTCAGGCAGGTGTGTGGCGCAGTTGCTCGTGTGCGTTTAGCATCTTCTGGACCTCACGGTGTAGCGACGATAGCACACTGTGGGGAATAAGAGAGGCGGGAGATTTCAGCATGAGCTGAGCCCCCAGCAGAGCCCCTCACCTCTTCCTCTCCGCCTCTGGCAGCAGCGCCTCCTCCAGCTCCACCCCCTGGACAACGCCCCTCACCTCTTCTTGTCCGCCTCTGGCAGCATCGCCTGCTCCTCCTGTGACTTCTTGGTCTCTGGCGGCAGCATCTGCTCTGGCTACGGCTGCGGCCACGGCAACGTGTGTATCTGGCCATGGTGCCGGGTGGATTGGGTGTGGGTGCTCAGAGCAGGAGGTACCACCTTAGGTGGGCCAGCCAACCTGTGAGCAGGTGGAACTGCGTGGGCTGTGAGCCAGGGGCTGGCTCCTGGTCCTCTTATAGTCACGGGAGGCCCCTGGGCATTATGAGGTCACAGAGGCCAGCCCGAGCAGACCCTCCTTGTGCCCATGTATGGGCATGTGGGAGGCCCATGGTGGGCAGGGCGGGGCCGTGATGCCCAGGGGCCTCCATGTCACCAGCTGTGGGGAGACCAGCTGACGTTCCTGTCAAGGGCAATCTCCCACTCACGCAGGGAGCTCTCAAGTAAAGTCTTATTGAGCACTGACTGAGGGCCAGGGTCTGGGGGACGCCGTGGCATATAGTGATAAATAAGGCAGACCCATTGTGCCTGGTAAAGTTTAGACTCTAATTTGAGGAAACGAGAATGAAGTAATGGCCCAGAATAATTGTGTCAGGAGGAAGGCTTCCAGGGCTGGTGTAGAGGTGCCGCCCTCATCAAGGGCCCACGCTTCTTTGGTCTTCCAGTTCTGTCCTGGGCACGTGCTCTCCGTCCTCAAGGTTGCCTCATAATCCAAAGTATGGGCTGCCACGCACAGTTGTACAGTTCTGCACTGCTGAAAGCTTTGAGCCACGGGACCGAGTGGGGACTGAAATCCAGCCTGGGCTCTGCCTGTCGAGTCAGGCCCAGCACCCGTAGGCCTGTTGCTGCGCACAACAGCAGTCTTTTATGTAATTCAACTGCTCACGGTGATGTCTTCTTCTAATTTAAACAAAGGCACACCAAGAGCTAGCCTTGGCCCTTTGGAAATTCCATCCTATCCACTGTCCAGGGAGGAAGGGAAACGAAGAGGAGGGGGCAGAAGGGGTCATTACCTGTAACGAGCTTTCCCAGAAAGCCCACCCAGTAACCTCCCTTGTGATCATTAGCCTTACTGGGAGAGCACCCTGCCTCTCAGGATAAGCTGGGCTCTCGGGAAGGAGAAATGGGCCAGTGGACACATAGATATAAGTACTCTTTGCCCCAGAGGGGGTACAGCCAGAAAATTCCAGAACTCCACCCCCGGAGTCCACGATAGGGTGAGAAAACCTTGCATTTGACGTTTTAGTGTAGAATTAAGGCACAGACTGTATTCTAAAGTTTGTGGTGATGCAGGGTCGGCCCCATCTCAGAACGCGGCTGGCCCACAGGGCTTCACGGGGTCCAGCTGCTTGCCTCTGTTCCCTCCACACTGGCCTTGTTGTTGCAGGAGCAATGCCACACCTGCTCTCCATTTAGGCACAATTCACTTTCCCCAGCTGCTCCACCCCAGTTGAGGGGACGTCCAGGTGGAATGGTGTGGCGTCAAACCCTGTCTCTGGGTGGTGGAGGTTGCCCAGGGTCACATGCCAGCCCCTGCCCCCACTTATTTCACACATTTACTCTTGTATTTACTCTTGTTTTGTGTCCTTTGCATTAAAGGAGACAATGGCAGGCCATCAGTTCATGTTTCTTATCTGAAGCTTTATTTGGCAGATGACCAAAAGTCATCTTTTGTGCGTTTGGACGTCTAAGGTGGGATCACTGTGGTCTCTTGAGATGGTTCTCTGGCAAGTGGCTGTCCTTAGTCTCCAATGTCAGGTGTGCTGTGCCCAGGAAAGTTGTTAATGCCTCCTGCATCTCCTCCTCCTCCTGAGCCTTCTGCCAGCTTTTGGGGGAACCAAAAGTTTCGGTTACAGGGCCATCTGTGGGAGCTGGGTGGGAAGGGGATGTGGCAGCTGACAGATGGGGTGAGGTCCCCAGTGCTCCATGAGCCTCCCGCATCAGGGGTGCTCAGGGACTGGCAAGAACACCTTGGCGCTTTCTGCATCTGCACGTGTGTCTCCGGCGCCTTGGACAGGAGCAGTGGCGCCTTTGTCTGTAGTGGTAGCGGCCTCTGTGGGTCCTTCCCTGGACCTGGACTTCCTCTGGGCTCAGCTCCTTCTACTGCTCCTGCTCCTGGTCCTGGTGCCCGCATCTGTGCTGCTGTCCCGCCCCCGCTGCTCACGTTTGCCCTGACTCCACACTCCACACCCGGAGTGGGACCATCGTGCTCACGGGTCAGGTGGCTCGTGCTGGGGCTGCAGCTGACCTGGGGGCGGGGAGGGAGGGCTGAGGCCTGCCCCCCTGCTCCTGCTGTTGATGTTGGTCTAATCTGTCAGGTGCTCTCTGCGGACTTCTGTAGAAAGGGGGCCGTCCACTGTGACTCGCACTGTGACTCGGTGGCCACGGCCACCATTGTCCCCACCCTGAAGTCAACACACAGCAGGGGCCCGCAGCCAGCAGGTCCCGGAAGGGCAAGCCACCCTGTTGCCTTGCCGGTAATAATGTGTCGCAGTGGGACTCGTAGGCCGCAAGAGGAGCACCAGCTTGCCCAGGTCGAAGCCCCAGCCTCAGCCCCCATGCTCCCAGCTGGTGCACATCGACCCGTTGTCATTTCCGAAGCCGCTTCAGTGCTGTGTGCCCTGGTGTGGGGTTATAAAAGCCCAGCACCAGTATGTGTATCCGTGGGCCCTCATTATCTGTTCACCAGTTTATCATAATCTAGGGATTATTGTATGCCAGGCATTTATTCATTTCCTTGCTGTATATTTACTCATTTACTGCATGAAGAAAATAAGTGATTTGCTCAAGGTCCCTCTGCAAATAAGGGGCAAAGCTGGACTTCATTCAGAGTCCATGCCCTTTGCCCTCGGACCCCTTCCCAACCCACGAGATACTCTTGCCTAAACAGATGTCATCTTCCCTTCATGTCCTGGGCCTCCGAGCAACTGAAAAGGGCGAGAGCGTGTGATAGATTAGTGTCTTCCTGCTCCAAATTGCAAAAGGGACTTTATGGATGTGAGCTAGAGATATGGAGACTGACATACGATCCTGGCTTCAGTGTGGTCATATGGGCCCTTATAGCTGGCAGAGTGGGGCAGGAGGTTGTAGGAAGAGAGATCTGAAGATGCTGAGTGCTGCCAGGGTCTGTGAGCCCAGGAATGCAGGTGGCCTCTGGAAGCTGGGACATAGAAGCAAACAGGTTTTTCTCCCTCAGAGCCTCCAGAAGGAACACCTTGCTCACCCCATGTGAACCATTTTGGAATTGACCCGCATTCTTCAGAGAGATAAGAAATTTGTGTTGTTTTATGCTATGCTGTTTGTGGTAAATGTGTTACAGCAGTTACAGGGGGCGATTTCTGTCTGGTGTTCATCTGCTGCCTCTTTCACTTAGTAGTGCCTTCAGATTCCCCCTGGGCACTTGGTGAAAATAGGAGTGCCCAGGCCTTAGCCCCATGTCAAAGTCTCCATGCCTGGAGCACCATGTGCTTGTGGAAGCCTGCCTAGGGAGCATCCTGTGACTGGGGTCCTGCAAGTAGTTTCGGCTACCTGCTTAAAGTTCCTCACCTGGAAGAGTGGGGCAGGAGGTTGATGGCGCCGCCTTTTCAATACCTACCCTGCAAGGTTGCTGTGAGAGGATGAGTGCAGAACGTATATCATGGTGCTCAGTAAGTAAGTTGAGGCCGTGACCGTTGTCAGGTGTGTAATGGCACTGTCGCTTTAGAGCGCTGGGTGCCAGAGCTCCCATGTGCTGATTGTGACCTGCGCTGTGGTAGTCTTTGAGCCAAGTGTACAAACATCCAACGTTGTTTCCAGGGTTCCTGTAAACATCTCCACGTCTCACTGGGGTGTTAAACTGTGGGCGCTGCACCATCTCACTGCAGGTCGGAACCTTCGGTGTCAAGTGGGCAGACGCACGATGAGCAAGTTGCCTTGTTTTCTTAAGTCGGGATTGTACCTCCGTAGAGTTGAAAGCTTAGCTCCCGCCGCTCCCTGGGCAGGTTGGGTATAGTGCTCAGACGGAGCTGAAGTGTTTCAAGTGGGAATTCCAGCTTCAGGCTAAGATAAACACATGTGGGCACTCTGGGGATTGGTGGGGTACAGTGACGGACTGGTGAGTGTTCTGGCTCTCTCGGGTGGGAAGGAGGAAGCTGTTATTTGTACCACTTGTTAGTTTGTGGCCCATTTCAAGGCGCCAACCGCAAGCCACTGAGCACAGAGATGGAGATGGGCTCAGAACTCAGGATGAGGGGCTCCTGTCCCTGCTGGGGAGGGACGTACAGGGCATTGGGTGAGGCAGATTCGGGTGATGGCCTGGGAGTGGTCAGAGATTGTGACCAGATCCAGTGTGACAACCGCTACTCCTGTCCCCTCTTCCCGTCATCCCCAAGCCCTCCCCTCCGGAGCTCCTGTCAAGGCAAAGAGACGAGAGTTGACTTGCATTTTGAACATTTATTGACAGGCGGCATTGTTCGTTAGCAGGCTCCTGTTCGTTTCATTGGGATGGTGGCATTCGCAAGGTGCGGCAGGAGGGTCTTGAAAGCCAGGAAAATTTCAGGCAGGTGTGTGGCGCAGTTGCTCGTGTGCGTTTAGCATCTTCTGGACCTCACGGTGTAGCGACGATAGCACACTGTGGGGAATAAGAGAGGCGGGAGATTTCAGCATGAGCTGAGCCCCCAGCAGAGCCCCTCACCTCTTCCTCTCCGCCTCTGGCAGCAGCGCCTCCTCCAGCTCCACCCCCTGGACAACGCCCCTCACCTCTTCTTGTCCGCCTCTGGCAGCATCGCCTGCTCCTCCTGTGACTTCTTGGTCTCTGGCGGCAGCATCTGCTCTGGCTACGGCTGCGGCCACGGCAACGTGTGTATCTGGCCATGGTGCCGGGTGGATTGGGTGTGGGTGCTCAGAGCAGGAGGTACCACCTTAGGTGGGCCAGCCAACCTGTGAGCAGGTGGAACTGCGTGGGCTGTGAGCCAGGGGCTGGCTCCTGGTCCTCTTATAGTCACGGGAGGCCCCTGGGCATTATGAGGTCACAGAGGCCAGCCCGAGCAGACCCTCCTTGTGCCCATGTATGGGCATGTGGGAGGCCCATGGTGGGCAGGGCGGGGCCGTGATGCCCAGGGGCCTCCATGTCACCAGCTGTGGGGAGACCAGCTGACGTTCCTGTCAAGGGCAATCTCCCACTCACGCAGGGAGCTCTCAAGTAAAGTCTTATTGAGCACTGACTGAGGGCCAGGGTCTGGGGGACGCCGTGGCATATAGTGATAAATAAGGCAGACCCATTGTGCCTGGTAAAGTTTAGACTCTAATTTGAGGAAACGAGAATGAAGTAATGGCCCAGAATAATTGTGTCAGGAGGAAGGCTTCCAGGGCTGGTGTAGAGGTGCCGCCCTCATCAAGGGCCCACGCTTCTTTGGTCTTCCAGTTCTGTCCTGGGCACGTGCTCTCCGTCCTCAAGGTTGCCTCATAATCCAAAGTATGGGCTGCCACGCACAGTTGTACAGTTCTGCACTGCTGAAAGCTTTGAGCCACGGGACCGAGTGGGGACTGAAATCCAGCCTGGGCTCTGCCTGTCGAGTCAGGCCCAGCACCCGTAGGCCTGTTGCTGCGCACAACAGCAGTCTTTTATGTAATTCAACTGCTCACGGTGATGTCTTCTTCTAATTTAAACAAAGGCACACCAAGAGCTAGCCTTGGCCCTTTGGAAATTCCATCCTATCCACTGTCCAGGGAGGAAGGGAAACGAAGAGGAGGGGGCAGAAGGGGTCATTACCTGTAACGAGCTTTCCCAGAAAGCCCACCCAGTAACCTCCCTTGTGATCATTAGCCTTACTGGGAGAGCACCCTGCCTCTCAGGATAAGCTGGGCTCTCGGGAAGGAGAAATGGGCCAGTGGACACATAGATATAAGTACTCTTTGCCCCAGAGGGGGTACAGCCAGAAAATTCCAGAACTCCACCCCCGGAGTCCACGATAGGGTGAGAAAACCTTGCATTTGACGTTTTAGTGTAGAATTAAGGCACAGACTGTATTCTAAAGTTTGTGGTGATGCAGGGTCGGCCCCATCTCAGAACGCGGCTGGCCCACAGGGCTTCACGGGGTCCAGCTGCTTGCCTCTGTTCCCTCCACACTGGCCTTGTTGTTGCAGGAGCAATGCCACACCTGCTCTCCATTTAGGCACAATTCACTTTCCCCAGCTGCTCCACCCCAGTTGAGGGGACGTCCAGGTGGAATGGTGTGGCGTCAAACCCTGTCTCTGGGTGGTGGAGGTTGCCCAGGGTCACATGCCAGCCCCTGCCCCCACTTATTTCACACATTTACTCTTGTATTTACTCTTGTTTTGTGTCCTTTGCATTAAAGGAGACAATGGCAGGCCATCAGTTCATGTTTCTTATCTGAAGCTTTATTTGGCAGATGACCAAAAGTCATCTTTTGTGCGTTTGGACGTCTAAGGTGGGATCACTGTGGTCTCTTGAGATGGTTCTCTGGCAAGTGGCTGTCCTTAGTCTCCAATGTCAGGTGTGCTGTGCCCAGGAAAGTTGTTAATGCCTCCTGCATCTCCGCCTCCTCCTGAGCCTTCTGCCAGCTTTTGGGGGAACCAAAAGTTTCGGTTACAGGGCCATCTGTGGGAGCTGGGTGGGAAGGGGATGTGGCAGCTGACAGATGGGGTGAGGTCCCCAGTGCTCCATGAGCCTCCCGCATCAGGGGTGCTCAGGGACTGGCAAGAACACCTTGGCGCTTTCTGCATCTGCACGTGTGTCTCCGGCGCCTTGGACAGGAGCAGTGGCGCCTTTGTCTGTAGTGGTAGCGGCCTCTGTGGGTCCTTCCCTGGACCTGGACTTCCTCTGGGCTCAGCTCCTTCTACTGCTCCTGCTCCTGGTCCTGGTGCCCGCATCTGTGCTGCTGTCCCGCCCCCGCTGCTCACGTTTGCCCTGACTCCACACTCCACACCCGGAGTGGGACCATCGTGCTCACGGGTCAGGTGGCTCGTGCTGGGGCTGCAGCTGACCTGGGGGCGGGGAGGGAGGGCTGAGGCCTGCCCCCCTGCTCCTGCTGTTGATGTTGGTCTAATCTGTCAGGTGCTCTCTGCGGACTTCTGTAGAAAGGGGGCCGTCCACTGTGACTCGCACTGTGACTCGGTGGCCACGGCCACCATTGTCCCCACCCTGAAGTCAACACACAGCAGGGGCCCGCAGCCAGCAGGTCCCGGAAGGGCAAGCCACCCTGTTGCCTTGCCGGTAATAATGTGTCGCAGTGGGACTCGTAGGCCGCAAGAGGAGCACCAGCTTGCCCAGGTCGAAGCCCCAGCCTCAGCCCCCATGCTCCCAGCTGGTGCACATCGACCCGTTGTCATTTCCGAAGCCGCTTCAGTGCTGTGTGCCCTGGTGTGGGGTTATAAAAGCCCAGCACCAGTATGTGTATCCGTGGGCCCTCATTATCTGTTCACCAGTTTATCATAATCTAGGGATTATTGTATGCCAGGCATTTATTCATTTCCTTGCTGTATATTTACTCATTTACTGCATGAAGAAAATAAGTGATTTGCTCAAGGTCCCTCTGCAAATAAGGGGCAAAGCTGGACTTCATTCAGAGTCCATGCCCTTTGCCCTCGGACCCCTTCCCAACCCACGAGATACTCTTGCCTAAACAGATGTCATCTTCCCTTCATGTCCTGGGCCTCCGAGCAACTGAAAAGGGCGAGAGCGTGTGATAGATTAGTGTCTTCCTGCTCCAAATTGCAAAAGGGACTTTATGGATGTGAGCTAGAGATATGGAGACTGACATACGATCCTGGCTTCAGTGTGGTCATATGGGCCCTTATAGCTGGCAGAGTGGGGCAGGAGGTTGTAGGAAGAGAGATCTGAAGATGCTGAGTGCTGCCAGGGTCTGTGAGCCCAGGAATGCAGGTGGCCTCTGGAAGCTGGGACATAGAAGCAAACAGGTTTTTCTCCCTCAGAGCCTCCAGAAGGAACACCTTGCTCACCCCATGTGAACCATTTTGGAATTGACCCGCATTCTTCAGAGAGATAAGAAATTTGTGTTGTTTTATGCTATGCTGTTTGTGGTAAATGTGTTACAGCAGTTACAGGGGGCGATTTCTGTCTGGTGTTCATCTGCTGCCTCTTTCACTTAGTAGTGCCTTCAGATTCCCCCTGGGCACTTGGTGAAAATAGGAGTGCCCAGGCCTTAGCCCCATGTCAAAGTCTCCATGCCTGGAGCACCATGTGCTTGTGGAAGCCTGCCTAGGGAGCATCCTGTGACTGGGGTCCTGCAAGTAGTTTCGGCTACCTGCTTAAAGTTCCTCACCTGGAAGAGTGGGGCAGGAGGTTGATGGCGCCGCCTTTTCAATACCTACCCTGCAAGGTTGCTGTGAGAGGATGAGTGCAGAACGTATATCATGGTGCTCAGTAAGTAAGTTGAGGCCGTGACCGTTGTCAGGTGTGTAATGGCACTGTCGCTTTAGAGCGCTGGGTGCCAGAGCTCCCATGTGCTGATTGTGACCTGCGCTGTGGTAGTCTTTGAGCCAAGTGTACAAACATCCAACGTTGTTTCCAGGGTTCCTGTAAACATCTCCACGTCTCACTGGGGTGTTAAACTGTGGGCGCTGCACCATCTCACTGCAGGTCGGAACCTTCGGTGTCAAGTGGGCAGACGCACGATGAGCAAGTTGCCTTGTTTTCTTAAGTCGGGATTGTACCTCCGTAGAGTTGAAAGCTTAGCTCCCGCCGCTCCCTGGGCAGGTTGGGTATAGTGCTCAGACGGAGCTGAAGTGTTTCAAGTGGGAATTCCAGCTTCAGGCTAAGATAAACACATGTGGGCACTCTGGGGATTGGTGGGGTACAGTGACGGACTGGTGAGTGTTCTGGCTCTCTCGGGTGGGAAGGAGGAAGCTGTTATTTGTACCACTTGTTAGTTTGTGGCCCATTTCAAGGCGCCAACCGCAAGCCACTGAGCACAGAGATGGAGATGGGCTCAGAACTCAGGATGAGGGGCTCCTGTCCCTGCTGGGGAGGGACGTACAGGGCATTGGGTGAGGCAGATTCGGGTGATGGCCTGGGAGTGGTCAGAGATTGTGACCAGATCCAGTGTGACAACCGCTACTCCTGTCCCCTCTTCCCGTCATCCCCAAGCCCTCCCCTCCGGAGCTCCTGTCAAGGCAAAGAGACGAGAGTTGACTTGCATTTTGAACATTTATTGACAGGCGGCATTGTTCGTTAGCAGGCTCCTGTTCGTTTCATTGGGATGGTGGCATTCGCAAGGTGCGGCAGGAGGGTCTTGAAAGCCAGGAAAATTTCAGGCAGGTGTGTGGCGCAGTTGCTCGTGTGCGTTTAGCATCTTCTGGACCTCACGGTGTAGCGACGATAGCACACTGTGGGGAATAAGAGAGGCGGGAGATTTCAGCATGAGCTGAGCCCCCAGCAGAGCCCCTCACCTCTTCCTCTCCGCCTCTGGCAGCAGCGCCTCCTCCAGCTCCACCCCCTGGACAACGCCCCTCACCTCTTCTTGTCCGCCTCTGGCAGCATCGCCTGCTCCTCCTGTGACTTCTTGGTCTCTGGCGGCAGCATCTGCTCTGGCTACGGCTGCGGCCACGGCAACGTGTGTATCTGGCCATGGTGCCGGGTGGATTGGGTGTGGGTGCTCAGAGCAGGAGGTACCACCTTAGGTGGGCCAGCCAACCTGTGAGCAGGTGGAACTGCGTGGGCTGTGAGCCAGGGGCTGGCTCCTGGTCCTCTTATAGTCACGGGAGGCCCCTGGGCATTATGAGGTCACAGAGGCCAGCCCGAGCAGACCCTCCTTGTGCCCATGTATGGGCATGTGGGAGGCCCATGGTGGGCAGGGCGGGGCCGTGATGCCCAGGGGCCTCCATGTCACCAGCTGTGGGGAGACCAGCTGACGTTCCTGTCAAGGGCAATCTCCCACTCACGCAGGGAGCTCTCAAGTAAAGTCTTATTGAGCACTGACTGAGGGCCAGGGTCTGGGGGACGCCGTGGCATATAGTGATAAATAAGGCAGACCCATTGTGCCTGGTAAAGTTTAGACTCTAATTTGAGGAAACGAGAATGAAGTAATGGCCCAGAATAATTGTGTCAGGAGGAAGGCTTCCAGGGCTGGTGTAGAGGTGCCGCCCTCATCAAGGGCCCACGCTTCTTTGGTCTTCCAGTTCTGTCCTGGGCACGTGCTCTCCGTCCTCAAGGTTGCCTCATAATCCAAAGTATGGGCTGCCACGCACAGTTGTACAGTTCTGCACTGCTGAAAGCTTTGAGCCACGGGACCGAGTGGGGACTGAAATCCAGCCTGGGCTCTGCCTGTCGAGTCAGGCCCAGCACCCGTAGGCCTGTTGCTGCGCACAACAGCAGTCTTTTATGTAATTCAACTGCTCACGGTGATGTCTTCTTCTAATTTAAACAAAGGCACACCAAGAGCTAGCCTTGGCCCTTTGGAAATTCCATCCTATCCACTGTCCAGGGAGGAAGGGAAACGAAGAGGAGGGGGCAGAAGGGGTCATTACCTGTAACGAGCTTTCCCAGAAAGCCCACCCAGTAACCTCCCTTGTGATCATTAGCCTTACTGGGAGAGCACCCTGCCTCTCAGGATAAGCTGGGCTCTCGGGAAGGAGAAATGGGCCAGTGGACACATAGATATAAGTACTCTTTGCCCCAGAGGGGGTACAGCCAGAAAATTCCAGAACTCCACCCCCGGAGTCCACGATAGGGTGAGAAAACCTTGCATTTGACGTTTTAGTGTAGAATTAAGGCACAGACTGTATTCTAAAGTTTGTGGTGATGCAGGGTCGGCCCCATCTCAGAACGCGGCTGGCCCACAGGGCTTCACGGGGTCCAGCTGCTTGCCTCTGTTCCCTCCACACTGGCCTTGTTGTTGCAGGAGCAATGCCACACCTGCTCTCCATTTAGGCACAATTCACTTTCCCCAGCTGCTCCACCCCAGTTGAGGGGACGTCCAGGTGGAATGGTGTGGCGTCAAACCCTGTCTCTGGGTGGTGGAGGTTGCCCAGGGTCACATGCCAGCCCCTGCCCCCACTTATTTCACACATTTACTCTTGTATTTACTCTTGTTTTGTGTCCTTTGCATTAAAGGAGACAATGGCAGGCCATCAGTTCATGTTTCTTATCTGAAGCTTTATTTGGCAGATGACCAAAAGTCATCTTTTGTGGGTTTGGACGTCTAAGGTGGGATCACTGTGGTCTCTTGAGATGGTTCTCTGGCAAGTGGCTGTCCTTAGTCTCCAATGTCAGGTGTGCTGTGCCCAGGAAAGTTGTTAATGCCTCCTGCATCTCCTCCTCCTCCTGAGCCTTCTGCCAGCTTTTGGGGGAACCAAAAGTTTCGGTTACAGGGCCATCTGTGGGAGCTGGGTGGGAAGGGGATGTGGCAGCTGACAGATGGGGTGAGGTCCCCAGTGCTCCATGAGCCTCCCGCATCAGGGGTGCTCAGGGACTGGCAAGAACACCTTGGCGCTTTCTGCATCTGCACGTGTGTCTCCGGCGCCTTGGACAGGAGCAGTGGCGCCTTTGTCTGTAGTGGTAGCGGCCTCTGTGGGTCCTTCCCTGGACCTGGACTTCCTCTGGGCTCAGCTCCTTCTACTGCTCCTGCTCCTGGTCCTGGTGCCCGCATCTGTGCTGCTGTCCCGCCCCCGCTGCTCACGTTTGCCCTGACTCCACACTCCACACCCGGAGTGGGACCATCGTGCTCACGGGTCAGGTGGCTCGTGCTGGGGCTGCAGCTGACCTGGGGGCGGGGAGGGAGGGCTGAGGCCTGCCCCCCTGCTCCTGCTGTTGATGTTGGTCTAATCTGTCAGGTGCTCTCTGCGGACTTCTGTAGAAAGGGGGCCGTCCACTGTGACTCGCACTGTGACTCGGTGGCCACGGCCACCATTGTCCCCACCCTGAAGTCAACACACAGCAGGGGCCCGCAGCCAGCAGGTCCCGGAAGGGCAAGCCACCCTGTTGCCTTGCCGGTAATAATGTGTCGCAGTGGGACTCGTAGGCCGCAAGAGGAGCACCAGCTTGCCCAGGTCGAAGCCCCAGCCTCAGCCCCCATGCTCCCAGCTGGTGCACATCGACCCGTTGTCATTTCCGAAGCCGCTTCAGTGCTGTGTGCCCTGGTGTGGGGTTATAAAAGCCCAGCACCAGTATGTGTATCCGTGGGCCCTCATTATCTGTTCACCAGTTTATCATAATCTAGGGATTATTGTATGCCAGGCATTTATTCATTTCCTTGCTGTATATTTACTCATTTACTGCATGAAGAAAATAAGTGATTTGCTCAAGGTCCCTCTGCAAATAAGGGGCAAAGCTGGACTTCATTCAGAGTCCATGCCCTTTGCCCTCGGACCCCTTCCCAACCCACGAGATACTCTTGCCTAAACAGATGTCATCTTCCCTTCATGTCCTGGGCCTCCGAGCAACTGAAAAGGGCGAGAGCGTGTGATAGATTAGTGTCTTCCTGCTCCAAATTGCAAAAGGGACTTTATGGATGTGAGCTAGAGATATGGAGACTGACATACGATCCTGGCTTCAGTGTGGTCATATGGGCCCTTATAGCTGGCAGAGTGGGGCAGGAGGTTGTAGGAAGAGAGATCTGAAGATGCTGAGTGCTGCCAGGGTCTGTGAGCCCAGGAATGCAGGTGGCCTCTGGAAGCTGGGACATAGAAGCAAACAGGTTTTTCTCCCTCAGAGCCTCCAGAAGGAACACCTTGCTCACCCCATGTGAACCATTTTGGAATTGACCTGCATTCTTCAGAGAGATAAGAAATTTGTGTTGTTTTATGCTATGCTGTTTGTGGTAAATGTGTTACAGCAGTTACAGGGGGCGATTTCTGTCTGGTGTTCATCTGCTGCCTCTTTCACTTAGTAGTGCCTTCAGATTCCCCCTGGGCACTTGGTGAAAATAGGAGTGCCCAGGCCTTAGCCCCATGTCAAAGTCTCCATGCCTGGAGCACCATGTGCTTGTGGAAGCCTGCCTAGGGAGCATCCTGTGACTGGGGTCCTGCAAGTAGTTTCGGCTACCTGCTTAAAGTTCCTCACCTGGAAGAGTGGGGCAGGAGGTTGATGGCGCCGCCTTTTCAATACCTACCCTGCAAGGTTGCTGTGAGAGGATGAGTGCAGAACGTATATCATGGTGCTCAGTAAGTAAGTTGAGGCCGTGACCGTTGTCAGGTGTGTAATGGCACTGTCGCTTTAGAGCGCTGGGTGCCAGAGCTCCCATGTGCTGATTGTGACCTGCGCTGTGGTAGTCTTTGAGCCAAGTGTACAAACATCCAACGTTGTTTCCAGGGTTCCTGTAAACATCTCCACGTCTCACTGGGGTGTTAAACTGTGGGCGCTGCACCATCTCACTGCAGGTCGGAACCTTCGGTGTCAAGTGGGCAGACGCACGATGAGCAAGTTGCCTTGTTTTCTTAAGTCGGGATTGTACCTCCGTAGAGTTGAAAGCTTAGCTCCCGCCGCTCCCTGGGCAGGTTGGGTATAGTGCTCAGACGGAGCTGAAGTGTTTCAAGTGGGAATTCCAGCTTCAGGCTAAGATAAACACATGTGGGCACTCTGGGGATTGGTGGGGTACAGTGACGGACTGGTGAGTGTTCTGGCTCTCTCGGGTGGGAAGGAGGAAGCTGTTATTTGTACCACTTGTTAGTTTGTGGCCCATTTCAAGGCGCCAACCGCAAGCCACTGAGCACAGAGATGGAGATGGGCTCAGAACTCAGGATGAGGGGCTCCTGTCCCTGCTGGGGAGGGACGTACAGGGCATTGGGTGAGGCAGATTCGGGTGATGGCCTGGGAGTGGTCAGAGATTGTGACCAGATCCAGTGTGACAACCGCTACTCCTGTCCCCTCTTCCCGTCATCCCCAAGCCCTCCCCTCCGGAGCTCCTGTCAAGGCAAAGAGACGAGAGTTGACTTGCATTTTGAACATTTATTGACAGGCGGCATTGTTCGTTAGCAGGCTCCTGTTCGTTTCATTGGGATGGTGGCATTCGCAAGGTGCGGCAGGAGGGTCTTGAAAGCCAGGAAAATTTCAGGCAGGTGTGTGGCGCAGTTGCTCGTGTGCGTTTAGCATCTTCTGGACCTCACGGTGTAGCGACGATAGCACACTGTGGGGAATAAGAGAGGCGGGAGATTTCAGCATGAGCTGAGCCCCCAGCAGAGCCCCTCACCTCTTCCTCTCCGCCTCTGGCAGCAGCGCCTCCTCCAGCTCCACCCCCTGGACAACGCCCCTCACCTCTTCTTGTCCGCCTCTGGCAGCATCGCCTGCTCCTCCTGTGACTTCTTGGTCTCTGGCGGCAGCATCTGCTCTGGCTACGGCTGCGGCCACGGCAACGTGTGTATCTGGCCATGGTGCCGGGTGGATTGGGTGTGGGTGCTCAGAGCAGGAGGTACCACCTTAGGTGGGCCAGCCAACCTGTGAGCAGGTGGAACTGCGTGGGCTGTGAGCCAGGGGCTGGCTCCTGGTCCTCTTATAGTCACGGGAGGCCCCTGGGCATTATGAGGTCACAGAGGCCAGCCCGAGCAGACCCTCCTTGTGCCCATGTATGGGCATGTGGGAGGCCCATGGTGGGCAGGGCGGGGCCGTGATGCCCAGGGGCCTCCATGTCACCAGCTGTGGGGAGACCAGCTGACGTTCCTGTCAAGGGCAATCTCCCACTCACGCAGGGAGCTCTCAAGTAAAGTCTTATTGAGCACTGACTGAGGGCCAGGGTCTGGGGGACGCCGTGGCATATAGTGATAAATAAGGCAGACCCATTGTGCCTGGTAAAGTTTAGACTCTAATTTGAGGAAACGAGAATGAAGTAATGGCCCAGAATAATTGTGTCAGGAGGAAGGCTTCCAGGGCTGGTGTAGAGGTGCCGCCCTCATCAAGGGCCCACGCTTCTTTGGTCTTCCAGTTCTGTCCTGGGCACGTGCTCTCCGTCCTCAAGGTTGCCTCATAATCCAAAGTATGGGCTGCCACGCACAGTTGTACAGTTCTGCACTGCTGAAAGCTTTGAGCCACGGGACCGAGTGGGGACTGAAATCCAGCCTGGGCTCTGCCTGTCGAGTCAGGCCCAGCACCCGTAGGCCTGTTGCTGCGCACAACAGCAGTCTTTTATGTAATTCAACTGCTCACGGTGATGTCTTCTTCTAATTTAAACAAAGGCACACCAAGAGCTAGCCTTGGCCCTTTGGAAATTCCATCCTATCCACTGTCCAGGGAGGAAGGGAAACGAAGAGGAGGGGGCAGAAGGGGTCATTACCTGTAACGAGCTTTCCCAGAAAGCCCACCCAGTAACCTCCCTTGTGATCATTAGCCTTACTGGGAGAGCACCCTGCCTCTCAGGATAAGCTGGGCTCTCGGGAAGGAGAAATGGGCCAGTGGACACATAGATATAAGTACTCTTTGCCCCAGAGGGGGTACAGCCAGAAAATTCCAGAACTCCACCCCCGGAGTCCACGATAGGGTGAGAAAACCTTGCATTTGACGTTTTAGTGTAGAATTAAGGCACAGACTGTATTCTAAAGTTTGTGGTGATGCAGGGTCGGCCCCATCTCAGAACGCGGCTGGCCCACAGGGCTTCACGGGGTCCAGCTGCTTGCCTCTGTTCCCTCCACACTGGCCTTGTTGTTGCAGGAGCAATGCCACACCTGCTCTCCATTTAGGCACAATTCACTTTCCCCAGCTGCTCCACCCCAGTTGAGGGGACGTCCAGGTGGAATGGTGTGGCGTCAAACCCTGTCTCTGGGTGGTGGAGGTTGCCCAGGGTCACATGCCAGCCCCTGCCCCCACTTATTTCACACATTTACTCTTGTATTTACTCTTGTTTTGTGTCCTTTGCATTAAAGGAGACAATGGCAGGCCATCAGTTCATGTTTCTTATCTGAAGCTTTATTTGGCAGATGACCAAAAGTCATCTTTTGTGCGTTTGGACGTCTAAGGTGGGATCACTGTGGTCTCTTGAGATGGTTCTCTGGCAAGTGGCTGTCCTTAGTCTCCAATGTCAGGTGTGCTGTGCCCAGGAAAGTTGTTAATGCCTCCTGCATCTCCGCCTCCTCCTGAGCCTTCTGCCAGCTTTTGGGGGAACCAAAAGTTTCGGTTACAGGGCCATCTGTGGGAGCTGGGTGGGAAGGGGATGTGGCAGCTGACAGATGGGGTGAGGTCCCCAGTGCTCCATGAGCCTCCCGCATCAGGGGTGCTCAGGGACTGGCAAGAACACCTTGGCGCTTTCTGCATCTGCACGTGTGTCTCCGGCGCCTTGGACAGGAGCAGTGGCGCCTTTGTCTGTAGTGGTAGCGGCCTCTGTGGGTCCTTCCCTGGACCTGGACTTCCTCTGGGCTCAGCTCCTTCTACTGCTCCTGCTCCTGGTCCTGGTGCCCGCATCTGTGCTGCTGTCCCGCCCCCGCTGCTCACGTTTGCCCTGACTCCACACTCCACACCCGGAGTGGGACCATCGTGCTCACGGGTCAGGTGGCTCGTGCTGGGGCTGCAGCTGACCTGGGGGCGGGGAGGGAGGGCTGAGGCCTGCCCCCCTGCTCCTGCTGTTGATGTTGGTCTAATCTGTCAGGTGCTCTCTGCGGACTTCTGTAGAAAGGGGGCCGTCCACTGTGACTCGCACTGTGACTCGGTGGCCACGGCCACCATTGTCCCCACCCTGAAGTCAACACACAGCAGGGGCCCGCAGCCAGCAGGTCCCGGAAGGGCAAGCCACCCTGTTGCCTTGCCGGTAATAATGTGTCGCAGTGGGACTCGTAGGCCGCAAGAGGAGCACCAGCTTGCCCAGGTCGAAGCCCCAGCCTCAGCCCCCATGCTCCCAGCTGGTGCACATCGACCCGTTGTCATTTCCGAAGCCGCTTCAGTGCTGTGTGCCCTGGTGTGGGGTTATAAAAGCCCAGCACCAGTATGTGTATCCGTGGGCCCTCATTATCTGTTCACCAGTTTATCATAATCTAGGGATTATTGTATGCCAGGCATTTATTCATTTCCTTGCTGTATATTTACTCATTTACTGCATGAAGAAAATAAGTGATTTGCTCAAGGTCCCTCTGCAAATAAGGGGCAAAGCTGGACTTCATTCAGAGTCCATGCCCTTTGCCCTCGGACCCCTTCCCAACCCACGAGATACTCTTGCCTAAACAGATGTCATCTTCCCTTCATGTCCTGGGCCTCCGAGCAACTGAAAAGGGCGAGAGCGTGTGATAGATTAGTGTCTTCCTGCTCCAAATTGCAAAAGGGACTTTATGGATGTGAGCTAGAGATATGGAGACTGACATACGATCCTGGCTTCAGTGTGGTCATATGGGCCCTTATAGCTGGCAGAGTGGGGCAGGAGGTTGTAGGAAGAGAGATCTGAAGATGCTGAGTGCTGCCAGGGTCTGTGAGCCCAGGAATGCAGGTGGCCTCTGGAAGCTGGGACATAGAAGCAAACAGGTTTTTCTCCCTCAGAGCCTCCAGAAGGAACACCTTGCTCACCCCATGTGAACCATTTTGGAATTGACCCGCATTCTTCAGAGAGATAAGAAATTTGTGTTGTTTTATGCTATGCTGTTTGTGGTAAATGTGTTACAGCAGTTACAGGGGGCGATTTCTGTCTGGTGTTCATCTGCTGCCTCTTTCACTTAGTAGTGCCTTCAGATTCCCCCTGGGCACTTGGTGAAAATAGGAGTGCCCAGGCCTTAGCCCCATGTCAAAGTCTCCATGCCTGGAGCACCATGTGCTTGTGGAAGCCTGCCTAGGGAGCATCCTGTGACTGGGGTCCTGCAAGTAGTTTCGGCTACCTGCTTAAAGTTCCTCACCTGGAAGAGTGGGGCAGGAGGTTGATGGCGCCGCCTTTTCAATACCTACCCTGCAAGGTTGCTGTGAGAGGATGAGTGCAGAACGTATATCATGGTGCTCAGTAAGTAAGTTGAGGCCGTGACCGTTGTCAGGTGTGTAATGGCACTGTCGCTTTAGAGCGCTGGGTGCCAGAGCTCCCATGTGCTGATTGTGACCTGCGCTGTGGTAGTCTTTGAGCCAAGTGTACAAACATCCAACGTTGTTTCCAGGGTTCCTGTAAACATCTCCACGTCTCACTGGGGTGTTAAACTGTGGGCGCTGCACCATCTCACTGCAGGTCGGAACCTTCGGTGTCAAGTGGGCAGACGCACGATGAGCAAGTTGCCTTGTTTTCTTAAGTCGGGATTGTACCTCCGTAGAGTTGAAAGCTTAGCTCCCGCCGCTCCCTGGGCAGGTTGGGTATAGTGCTCAGACGGAGCTGAAGTGTTTCAAGTGGGAATTCCAGCTTCAGGCTAAGATAAACACATGTGGGCACTCTGGGGATTGGTGGGGTACAGTGACGGACTGGTGAGTGTTCTGGCTCTCTCGGGTGGGAAGGAGGAAGCTGTTATTTGTACCACTTGTTAGTTTGTGGCCCATTTCAAGGCGCCAACCGCAAGCCACTGAGCACAGAGATGGAGATGGGCTCAGAACTCAGGATGAGGGGCTCCTGTCCCTGCTGGGGAGGGACGTACAGGGCATTGGGTGAGGCAGATTCGGGTGATGGCCTGGGAGTGGTCAGAGATTGTGACCAGATCCAGTGTGACAACCGCTACTCCTGTCCCCTCTTCCCGTCATCCCCAAGCCCTCCCCTCCGGAGCTCCTGTCAAGGCAAAGAGACGAGAGTTGACTTGCATTTTGAACATTTATTGACAGGCGGCATTGTTCGTTAGCAGGCTCCTGTTCGTTTCATTGGGATGGTGGCATTCGCAAGGTGCGGCAGGAGGGTCTTGAAAGCCAGGAAAATTTCAGGCAGGTGTGTGGCGCAGTTGCTCGTGTGCGTTTAGCATCTTCTGGACCTCACGGTGTAGCGACGATAGCACACTGTGGGGAATAAGAGAGGCGGGAGATTTCAGCATGAGCTGAGCCCCCAGCAGAGCCCCTCACCTCTTCCTCTCCGCCTCTGGCAGCAGCGCCTCCTCCAGCTCCACCCCCTGGACAACGCCCCTCACCTCTTCTTGTCCGCCTCTGGCAGCATCGCCTGCTCCTCCTGTGACTTCTTGGTCTCTGGCGGCAGCATCTGCTCTGGCTACGGCTGCGGCCACGGCAACGTGTGTATCTGGCCATGGTGCCGGGTGGATTGGGTGTGGGTGCTCAGAGCAGGAGGTACCACCTTAGGTGGGCCAGCCAACCTGTGAGCAGGTGGAACTGCGTGGGCTGTGAGCCAGGGGCTGGCTCCTGGTCCTCTTATAGTCACGGGAGGCCCCTGGGCATTATGAGGTCACAGAGGCCAGCCCGAGCAGACCCTCCTTGTGCCCATGTATGGGCATGTGGGAGGCCCATGGTGGGCAGGGCGGGGCCGTGATGCCCAGGGGCCTCCATGTCACCAGCTGTGGGGAGACCAGCTGACGTTCCTGTCAAGGGCAATCTCCCACTCACGCAGGGAGCTCTCAAGTAAAGTCTTATTGAGCACTGACTGAGGGCCAGGGTCTGGGGGACGCCGTGGCATATAGTGATAAATAAGGCAGACCCATTGTGCCTGGTAAAGTTTAGACTCTAATTTGAGGAAACGAGAATGAAGTAATGGCCCAGAATAATTGTGTCAGGAGGAAGGCTTCCAGGGCTGGTGTAGAGGTGCCGCCCTCATCAAGGGCCCACGCTTCTTTGGTCTTCCAGTTCTGTCCTGGGCACGTGCTCTCCGTCCTCAAGGTTGCCTCATAATCCAAAGTATGGGCTGCCACGCACAGTTGTACAGTTCTGCACTGCTGAAAGCTTTGAGCCACGGGACCGAGTGGGGACTGAAATCCAGCCTGGGCTCTGCCTGTCGAGTCAGGCCCAGCACCCGTAGGCCTGTTGCTGCGCACAACAGCAGTCTTTTATGTAATTCAACTGCTCACGGTGATGTCTTCTTCTAATTTAAACAAAGGCACACCAAGAGCTAGCCTTGGCCCTTTGGAAATTCCATCCTATCCACTGTCCAGGGAGGAAGGGAAACGAAGAGGAGGGGGCAGAAGGGGTCATTACCTGTAACGAGCTTTCCCAGAAAGCCCACCCAGTAACCTCCCTTGTGATCATTAGCCTTACTGGGAGAGCACCCTGCCTCTCAGGATAAGCTGGGCTCTCGGGAAGGAGAAATGGGCCAGTGGACACATAGATATAAGTACTCTTTGCCCCAGAGGGGGTACAGCCAGAAAATTCCAGAACTCCACCCCCGGAGTCCACGATAGGGTGAGAAAACCTTGCATTTGACGTTTTAGTGTAGAATTAAGGCACAGACTGTATTCTAAAGTTTGTGGTGATGCAGGGTCGGCCCCATCTCAGAACGCGGCTGGCCCACAGGGCTTCACGGGGTCCAGCTGCTTGCCTCTGTTCCCTCCACACTGGCCTTGTTGTTGCAGGAGCAATGCCACACCTGCTCTCCATTTAGGCACAATTCACTTTCCCCAGCTGCTCCACCCCAGTTGAGGGGACGTCCAGGTGGAATGGTGTGGCGTCAAACCCTGTCTCTGGGTGGTGGAGGTTGCCCAGGGTCACATGCCAGCCCCTGCCCCCACTTATTTCACACATTTACTCTTGTATTTACTCTTGTTTTGTGTCCTTTGCATTAAAGGAGACAATGGCAGGCCATCAGTTCATGTTTCTTATCTGAAGCTTTATTTGGCAGATGACCAAAAGTCATCTTTTGTGCGTTTGGACGTCTAAGGTGGGATCACTGTGGTCTCTTGAGATGGTTCTCTGGCAAGTGGCTGTCCTTAGTCTCCAATGTCAGGTGTGCTGTGCCCAGGAAAGTTGTTAATGCCTCCTGCATCTCCGCCTCCTCCTGAGCCTTCTGCCAGCTTTTGGGGGAACCAAAAGTTTCGGTTACAGGGCCATCTGTGGGAGCTGGGTGGGAAGGGGATGTGGCAGCTGACAGATGGGGTGAGGTCCCCAGTGCTCCATGAGCCTCCCGCATCAGGGGTGCTCAGGGACTGGCAAGAACACCTTGGCGCTTTCTGCATCTGCACGTGTGTCTCCGGCGCCTTGGACAGGAGCAGTGGCGCCTTTGTCTGTAGTGGTAGCGGCCTCTGTGGGTCCTTCCCTGGACCTGGACTTCCTCTGGGCTCAGCTCCTTCTACTGCTCCTGCTCCTGGTCCTGGTGCCCGCATCTGTGCTGCTGTCCCGCCCCCGCTGCTCACGTTTGCCCTGACTCCACACTCCACACCCGGAGTGGGACCATCGTGCTCACGGGTCAGGTGGCTCGTGCTGGGGCTGCAGCTGACCTGGGGGCGGGGAGGGAGGGCTGAGGCCTGCCCCCCTGCTCCTGCTGTTGATGTTGGTCTAATCTGTCAGGTGCTCTCTGCGGACTTCTGTAGAAAGGGGGCCGTCCACTGTGACTCGCACTGTGACTCGGTGGCCACGGCCACCATTGTCCCCACCCTGAAGTCAACACACAGCAGGGGCCCGCAGCCAGCAGGTCCCGGAAGGGCAAGCCACCCTGTTGCCTTGCCGGTAATAATGTGTCGCAGTGGGACTCGTAGGCCGCAAGAGGAGCACCAGCTTGCCCAGGTCGAAGCCCCAGCCTCAGCCCCCATGCTCCCAGCTGGTGCACATCGACCCGTTGTCATTTCCGAAGCCGCTTCAGTGCTGTGTGCCCTGGTGTGGGGTTATAAAAGCCCAGCACCAGTATGTGTATCCGTGGGCCCTCATTATCTGTTCACCAGTTTATCATAATCTAGGGATTATTGTATGCCAGGCATTTATTCATTTCCTTGCTGTATATTTACTCATTTACTGCATGAAGAAAATAAGTGATTTGCTCAAGGTCCCTCTGCAAATAAGGGGCAAAGCTGGACTTCATTCAGAGTCCATGCCCTTTGCCCTCGGACCCCTTCCCAACCCACGAGATACTCTTGCCTAAACAGATGTCATCTTCCCTTCATGTCCTGGGCCTCCGAGCAACTGAAAAGGGCGAGAGCGTGTGATAGATTAGTGTCTTCCTGCTCCAAATTGCAAAAGGGACTTTATGGATGTGAGCTAGAGATATGGAGACTGACATACGATCCTGGCTTCAGTGTGGTCATATGGGCCCTTATAGCTGGCAGAGTGGGGCAGGAGGTTGTAGGAAGAGAGATCTGAAGATGCTGAGTGCTGCCAGGGTCTGTGAGCCCAGGAATGCAGGTGGCCTCTGGAAGCTGGGACATAGAAGCAAACAGGTTTTTCTCCCTCAGAGCCTCCAGAAGGAACACCTTGCTCACCCCATGTGAACCATTTTGGAATTGACCCGCATTCTTCAGAGAGATAAGAAATTTGTGTTGTTTTATGCTATGCTGTTTGTGGTAAATGTGTTACAGCAGTTACAGGGGGCGATTTCTGTCTGGTGTTCATCTGCTGCCTCTTTCACTTAGTAGTGCCTTCAGATTCCCCCTGGGCACTTGGTGAAAATAGGAGTGCCCAGGCCTTAGCCCCATGTCAAAGTCTCCATGCCTGGAGCACCATGTGCTTGTGGAAGCCTGCCTAGGGAGCATCCTGTGACTGGGGTCCTGCAAGTAGTTTCGGCTACCTGCTTAAAGTTCCTCACCTGGAAGAGTGGGGCAGGAGGTTGATGGCGCCGCCTTTTCAATACCTACCCTGCAAGGTTGCTGTGAGAGGATGAGTGCAGAACGTATATCATGGTGCTCAGTAAGTAAGTTGAGGCCGTGACCGTTGTCAGGTGTGTAATGGCACTGTCGCTTTAGAGCGCTGGGTGCCAGAGCTCCCATGTGCTGATTGTGACCTGCGCTGTGGTAGTCTTTGAGCCAAGTGTACAAACATCCAACGTTGTTTCCAGGGTTCCTGTAAACATCTCCACGTCTCACTGGGGTGTTAAACTGTGGGCGCTGCACCATCTCACTGCAGGTCGGAACCTTCGGTGTCAAGTGGGCAGACGCACGATGAGCAAGTTGCCTTGTTTTCTTAAGTCGGGATTGTACCTCCGTAGAGTTGAAAGCTTAGCTCCCGCCGCTCCCTGGGCAGGTTGGGTATAGTGCTCAGACGGAGCTGAAGTGTTTCAAGTGGGAATTCCAGCTTCAGGCTAAGATAAACACATGTGGGCACTCTGGGGATTGGTGGGGTACAGTGACGGACTGGTGAGTGTTCTGGCTCTCTCGGGTGGGAAGGAGGAAGCTGTTATTTGTACCACTTGTTAGTTTGTGGCCCATTTCAAGGCGCCAACCGCAAGCCACTGAGCACAGAGATGGAGATGGGCTCAGAACTCAGGATGAGGGGCTCCTGTCCCTGCTGGGGAGGGACGTACAGGGCATTGGGTGAGGCAGATTCGGGTGATGGCCTGGGAGTGGTCAGAGATTGTGACCAGATCCAGTGTGACAACCGCTACTCCTGTCCCCTCTTCCCGTCATCCCCAAGCCCTCCCCTCCGGAGCTCCTGTCAAGGCAAAGAGACGAGAGTTGACTTGCATTTTGAACATTTATTGACAGGCGGCATTGTTCGTTAGCAGGCTCCTGTTCGTTTCATTGGGATGGTGGCATTCGCAAGGTGCGGCAGGAGGGTCTTGAAAGCCAGGAAAATTTCAGGCAGGTGTGTGGCGCAGTTGCTCGTGTGCGTTTAGCATCTTCTGGACCTCACGGTGTAGCGACGATAGCACACTGTGGGGAATAAGAGAGGCGGGAGATTTCAGCATGAGCTGAGCCCCCAGCAGAGCCCCTCACCTCTTCCTCTCCGCCTCTGGCAGCAGCGCCTCCTCCAGCTCCACCCCCTGGACAACGCCCCTCACCTCTTCTTGTCCGCCTCTGGCAGCATCGCCTGCTCCTCCTGTGACTTCTTGGTCTCTGGCGGCAGCATCTGCTCTGGCTACGGCTGCGGCCACGGCAACGTGTGTATCTGGCCATGGTGCCGGGTGGATTGGGTGTGGGTGCTCAGAGCAGGAGGTACCACCTTAGGTGGGCCAGCCAACCTGTGAGCAGGTGGAACTGCGTGGGCTGTGAGCCAGGGGCTGGCTCCTGGTCCTCTTATAGTCACGGGAGGCCCCTGGGCATTATGAGGTCACAGAGGCCAGCCCGAGCAGACCCTCCTTGTGCCCATGTATGGGCATGTGGGAGGCCCATGGTGGGCAGGGCGGGGCCGTGATGCCCAGGGGCCTCCATGTCACCAGCTGTGGGGAGACCAGCTGACGTTCCTGTCAAGGGCAATCTCCCACTCACGCAGGGAGCTCTCAAGTAAAGTCTTATTGAGCACTGACTGAGGGCCAGGGTCTGGGGGACGCCGTGGCATATAGTGATAAATAAGGCAGACCCATTGTGCCTGGTAAAGTTTAGACTCTAATTTGAGGAAACGAGAATGAAGTAATGGCCCAGAATAATTGTGTCAGGAGGAAGGCTTCCAGGGCTGGTGTAGAGGTGCCGCCCTCATCAAGGGCCCACGCTTCTTTGGTCTTCCAGTTCTGTCCTGGGCACGTGCTCTCCGTCCTCAAGGTTGCCTCATAATCCAAAGTATGGGCTGCCACGCACAGTTGTACAGTTCTGCACTGCTGAAAGCTTTGAGCCACGGGACCGAGTGGGGACTGAAATCCAGCCTGGGCTCTGCCTGTCGAGTCAGGCCCAGCACCCGTAGGCCTGTTGCTGCGCACAACAGCAGTCTTTTATGTAATTCAACTGCTCACGGTGATGTCTTCTTCTAATTTAAACAAAGGCACACCAAGAGCTAGCCTTGGCCCTTTGGAAATTCCATCCTATCCACTGTCCAGGGAGGAAGGGAAACGAAGAGGAGGGGGCAGAAGGGGTCATTACCTGTAACGAGCTTTCCCAGAAAGCCCACCCAGTAACCTCCCTTGTGATCATTAGCCTTACTGGGAGAGCACCCTGCCTCTCAGGATAAGCTGGGCTCTCGGGAAGGAGAAATGGGCCAGTGGACACATAGATATAAGTACTCTTTGCCCCAGAGGGGGTACAGCCAGAAAATTCCAGAACTCCACCCCCGGAGTCCACGATAGGGTGAGAAAACCTTGCATTTGACGTTTTAGTGTAGAATTAAGGCACAGACTGTATTCTAAAGTTTGTGGTGATGCAGGGTCGGCCCCATCTCAGAACGCGGCTGGCCCACAGGGCTTCACGGGGTCCAGCTGCTTGCCTCTGTTCCCTCCACACTGGCCTTGTTGTTGCAGGAGCAATGCCACACCTGCTCTCCATTTAGGCACAATTCACTTTCCCCAGCTGCTCCACCCCAGTTGAGGGGACGTCCAGGTGGAATGGTGTGGCGTCAAACCCTGTCTCTGGGTGGTGGAGGTTGCCCAGGGTCACATGCCAGCCCCTGCCCCCACTTATTTCACACATTTACTCTTGTATTTACTCTTGTTTTGTGTCCTTTGCATTAAAGGAGACAATGGCAGGCCATCAGTTCATGTTTCTTATCTGAAGCTTTATTTGGCAGATGACCAAAAGTCATCTTTTGTGCGTTTGGACGTCTAAGGTGGGATCACTGTGGTCTCTTGAGATGGTTCTCTGGCAAGTGGCTGTCCTTAGTCTCCAATGTCAGGTGTGCTGTGCCCAGGAAAGTTGTTAATGCCTCCTGCATCTCCTCCTCCTCCTGAGCCTTCTGCCAGCTTTTGGGGGAACCAAAAGTTTCGGTTACAGGGCCATCTGTGGGAGCTGGGTGGGAAGGGGATGTGGCAGCTGACAGATGGGGTGAGGTCCCCAGTGCTCCATGAGCCTCCCGCATCAGGGGTGCTCAGGGACTGGCAAGAACACCTTGGCGCTTTCTGCATCTGCACGTGTGTCTCCGGCGCCTTGGACAGGAGCAGTGGCGCCTTTGTCTGTAGTGGTAGCGGCCTCTGTGGGTCCTTCCCTGGACCTGGACTTCCTCTGGGCTCAGCTCCTTCTACTGCTCCTGCTCCTGGTCCTGGTGCCCGCATCTGTGCTGCTGTCCCGCCCCCGCTGCTCACGTTTGCCCTGACTCCACACTCCACACCCGGAGTGGGACCATCGTGCTCACGGGTCAGGTGGCTCGTGCTGGGGCTGCAGCTGACCTGGGGGCGGGGAGGGAGGGCTGAGGCCTGCCCCCCTGCTCCTGCTGTTGATGTTGGTCTAATCTGTCAGGTGCTCTCTGCGGACTTCTGTAGAAAGGGGGCCGTCCACTGTGACTCGCACTGTGACTCGGTGGCCACGGCCACCATTGTCCCCACCCTGAAGTCAACACACAGCAGGGGCCCGCAGCCAGCAGGTCCCGGAAGGGCAAGCCACCCTGTTGCCTTGCCGGTAATAATGTGTCGCAGTGGGACTCGTAGGCCGCAAGAGGAGCACCAGCTTGCCCAGGTCGAAGCCCCAGCCTCAGCCCCCATGCTCCCAGCTGGTGCACATCGACCCGTTGTCATTTCCGAAGCCGCTTCAGTGCTGTGTGCCCTGGTGTGGGGTTATAAAAGCCCAGCACCAGTATGTGTATCCGTGGGCCCTCATTATCTGTTCACCAGTTTATCATAATCTAGGGATTATTGTATGCCAGGCATTTATTCATTTCCTTGCTGTATATTTACTCATTTACTGCATGAAGAAAATAAGTGATTTGCTCAAGGTCCCTCTGCAAATAAGGGGCAAAGCTGGACTTCATTCAGAGTCCATGCCCTTTGCCCTCGGACCCCTTCCCAACCCACGAGATACTCTTGCCTAAACAGATGTCATCTTCCCTTCATGTCCTGGGCCTCCGAGCAACTGAAAAGGGCGAGAGCGTGTGATAGATTAGTGTCTTCCTGCTCCAAATTGCAAAAGGGACTTTATGGATGTGAGCTAGAGATATGGAGACTGACATACGATCCTGGCTTCAGTGTGGTCATATGGGCCCTTATAGCTGGCAGAGTGGGGCAGGAGGTTGTAGGAAGAGAGATCTGAAGATGCTGAGTGCTGCCAGGGTCTGTGAGCCCAGGAATGCAGGTGGCCTCTGGAAGCTGGGACATAGAAGCAAACAGGTTTTTCTCCCTCAGAGCCTCCAGAAGGAACACCTTGCTCACCCCATGTGAACCATTTTGGAATTGACCCGCATTCTTCAGAGAGATAAGAAATTTGTGTTGTTTTATGCTATGCTGTTTGTGGTAAATGTGTTACAGCAGTTACAGGGGGCGATTTCTGTCTGGTGTTCATCTGCTGCCTCTTTCACTTAGTAGTGCCTTCAGATTCCCCCTGGGCACTTGGTGAAAATAGGAGTGCCCAGGCCTTAGCCCCATGTCAAAGTCTCCATGCCTGGAGCACCATGTGCTTGTGGAAGCCTGCCTAGGGAGCATCCTGTGACTGGGGTCCTGCAAGTAGTTTCGGCTACCTGCTTAAAGTTCCTCACCTGGAAGAGTGGGGCAGGAGGTTGATGGCGCCGCCTTTTCAATACCTACCCTGCAAGGTTGCTGTGAGAGGATGAGTGCAGAACGTATATCATGGTGCTCAGTAAGTAAGTTGAGGCCGTGACCGTTGTCAGGTGTGTAATGGCACTGTCGCTTTAGAGCGCTGGGTGCCAGAGCTCCCATGTGCTGATTGTGACCTGCGCTGTGGTAGTCTTTGAGCCAAGTGTACAAACATCCAACGTTGTTTCCAGGGTTCCTGTAAACATCTCCACGTCTCACTGGGGTGTTAAACTGTGGGCGCTGCACCATCTCACTGCAGGTCGGAACCTTCGGTGTCAAGTGGGCAGACGCACGATGAGCAAGTTGCCTTGTTTTCTTAAGTCGGGATTGTACCTCCGTAGAGTTGAAAGCTTAGCTCCCGCCGCTCCCTGGGCAGGTTGGGTATAGTGCTCAGACGGAGCTGAAGTGTTTCAAGTGGGAATTCCAGCTTCAGGCTAAGATAAACACATGTGGGCACTCTGGGGATTGGTGGGGTACAGTGACGGACTGGTGAGTGTTCTGGCTCTCTCGGGTGGGAAGGAGGAAGCTGTTATTTGTACCACTTGTTAGTTTGTGGCCCATTTCAAGGCGCCAACCGCAAGCCACTGAGCACAGAGATGGAGATGGGCTCAGAACTCAGGATGAGGGGCTCCTGTCCCTGCTGGGGAGGGACGTACAGGGCATTGGGTGAGGCAGATTCGGGTGATGGCCTGGGAGTGGTCAGAGATTGTGACCAGATCCAGTGTGACAACCGCTACTCCTGTCCCCTCTTCCCGTCATCCCCAAGCCCTCCCCTCCGGAGCTCCTGTCAAGGCAAAGAGACGAGAGTTGACTTGCATTTTGAACATTTATTGACAGGCGGCATTGTTCGTTAGCAGGCTCCTGTTCGTTTCATTGGGATGGTGGCATTCGCAAGGTGCGGCAGGAGGGTCTTGAAAGCCAGGAAAATTTCAGGCAGGTGTGTGGCGCAGTTGCTCGTGTGCGTTTAGCATCTTCTGGACCTCACGGTGTAGCGACGATAGCACACTGTGGGGAATAAGAGAGGCGGGAGATTTCAGCATGAGCTGAGCCCCCAGCAGAGCCCCTCACCTCTTCCTCTCCGCCTCTGGCAGCAGCGCCTCCTCCAGCTCCACCCCCTGGACAACGCCCCTCACCTCTTCTTGTCCGCCTCTGGCAGCATCGCCTGCTCCTCCTGTGACTTCTTGGTCTCTGGCGGCAGCATCTGCTCTGGCTACGGCTGCGGCCACGGCAACGTGTGTATCTGGCCATGGTGCCGGGTGGATTGGGTGTGGGTGCTCAGAGCAGGAGGTACCACCTTAGGTGGGCCAGCCAACCTGTGAGCAGGTGGAACTGCGTGGGCTGTGAGCCAGGGGCTGGCTCCTGGTCCTCTTATAGTCACGGGAGGCCCCTGGGCATTATGAGGTCACAGAGGCCAGCCCGAGCAGACCCTCCTTGTGCCCATGTATGGGCATGTGGGAGGCCCATGGTGGGCAGGGCGGGGCCGTGATGCCCAGGGGCCTCCATGTCACCAGCTGTGGGGAGACCAGCTGACGTTCCTGTCAAGGGCAATCTCCCACTCACGCAGGGAGCTCTCAAGTAAAGTCTTATTGAGCACTGACTGAGGGCCAGGGTCTGGGGGACGCCGTGGCATATAGTGATAAATAAGGCAGACCCATTGTGCCTGGTAAAGTTTAGACTCTAATTTGAGGAAACGAGAATGAAGTAATGGCCCAGAATAATTGTGTCAGGAGGAAGGCTTCCAGGGCTGGTGTAGAGGTGCCGCCCTCATCAAGGGCCCACGCTTCTTTGGTCTTCCAGTTCTGTCCTGGGCACGTGCTCTCCGTCCTCAAGGTTGCCTCATAATCCAAAGTATGGGCTGCCACGCACAGTTGTACAGTTCTGCACTGCTGAAAGCTTTGAGCCACGGGACCGAGTGGGGACTGAAATCCAGCCTGGGCTCTGCCTGTCGAGTCAGGCCCAGCACCCGTAGGCCTGTTGCTGCGCACAACAGCAGTCTTTTATGTAATTCAACTGCTCACGGTGATGTCTTCTTCTAATTTAAACAAAGGCACACCAAGAGCTAGCCTTGGCCCTTTGGAAATTCCATCCTATCCACTGTCCAGGGAGGAAGGGAAACGAAGAGGAGGGGGCAGAAGGGGTCATTACCTGTAACGAGCTTTCCCAGAAAGCCCACCCAGTAACCTCCCTTGTGATCATTAGCCTTACTGGGAGAGCACCCTGCCTCTCAGGATAAGCTGGGCTCTCGGGAAGGAGAAATGGGCCAGTGGACACATAGATATAAGTACTCTTTGCCCCAGAGGGGGTACAGCCAGAAAATTCCAGAACTCCACCCCCGGAGTCCACGATAGGGTGAGAAAACCTTGCATTTGACGTTTTAGTGTAGAATTAAGGCACAGACTGTATTCTAAAGTTTGTGGTGATGCAGGGTCGGCCCCATCTCAGAACGCGGCTGGCCCACAGGGCTTCACGGGGTCCAGCTGCTTGCCTCTGTTCCCTCCACACTGGCCTTGTTGTTGCAGGAGCAATGCCACACCTGCTCTCCATTTAGGCACAATTCACTTTCCCCAGCTGCTCCACCCCAGTTGAGGGGACGTCCAGGTGGAATGGTGTGGCGTCAAACCCTGTCTCTGGGTGGTGGAGGTTGCCCAGGGTCACATGCCAGCCCCTGCCCCCACTTATTTCACACATTTACTCTTGTATTTACTCTTGTTTTGTGTCCTTTGCATTAAAGGAGACAATGGCAGGCCATCAGTTCATGTTTCTTATCTGAAGCTTTATTTGGCAGATGACCAAAAGTCATCTTTTGTGCGTTTGGACGTCTAAGGTGGGATCACTGTGGTCTCTTGAGATGGTTCTCTGGCAAGTGGCTGTCCTTAGTCTCCAATGTCAGGTGTGCTGTGCCCAGGAAAGTTGTTAATGCCTCCTGCATCTCCGCCTCCTCCTGAGCCTTCTGCCAGCTTTTGGGGGAACCAAAAGTTTCGGTTACAGGGCCATCTGTGGGAGCTGGGTGGGAAGGGGATGTGGCAGCTGACAGATGGGGTGAGGTCCCCAGTGCTCCATGAGCCTCCCGCATCAGGGGTGCTCAGGGACTGGCAAGAACACCTTGGCGCTTTCTGCATCTGCACGTGTGTCTCCGGCGCCTTGGACAGGAGCAGTGGCGCCTTTGTCTGTAGTGGTAGCGGCCTCTGTGGGTCCTTCCCTGGACCTGGACTTCCTCTGGGCTCAGCTCCTTCTACTGCTCCTGCTCCTGGTCCTGGTGCCCGCATCTGTGCTGCTGTCCCGCCCCCGCTGCTCACGTTTGCCCTGACTCCACACTCCACACCCGGAGTGGGACCATCGTGCTCACGGGTCAGGTGGCTCGTGCTGGGGCTGCAGCTGACCTGGGGGCGGGGAGGGAGGGCTGAGGCCTGCCCCCCTGCTCCTGCTGTTGATGTTGGTCTAATCTGTCAGGTGCTCTCTGCGGACTTCTGTAGAAAGGGGGCCGTCCACTGTGACTCGCACTGTGACTCGGTGGCCACGGCCACCATTGTCCCCACCCTGAAGTCAACACACAGCAGGGGCCCGCAGCCAGCAGGTCCCGGAAGGGCAAGCCACCCTGTTGCCTTGCCGGTAATAATGTGTCGCAGTGGGACTCGTAGGCCGCAAGAGGAGCACCAGCTTGCCCAGGTCGAAGCCCCAGCCTCAGCCCCCATGCTCCCAGCTGGTGCACATCGACCCGTTGTCATTTCCGAAGCCGCTTCAGTGCTGTGTGCCCTGGTGTGGGGTTATAAAAGCCCAGCACCAGTATGTGTATCCGTGGGCCCTCATTATCTGTTCACCAGTTTATCATAATCTAGGGATTATTGTATGCCAGGCATTTATTCATTTCCTTGCTGTATATTTACTCATTTACTGCATGAAGAAAATAAGTGATTTGCTCAAGGTCCCTCTGCAAATAAGGGGCAAAGCTGGACTTCATTCAGAGTCCATGCCCTTTGCCCTCGGACCCCTTCCCAACCCACGAGATACTCTTGCCTAAACAGATGTCATCTTCCCTTCATGTCCTGGGCCTCCGAGCAACTGAAAAGGGCGAGAGCGTGTGATAGATTAGTGTCTTCCTGCTCCAAATTGCAAAAGGGACTTTATGGATGTGAGCTAGAGATATGGAGACTGACATACGATCCTGGCTTCAGTGTGGTCATATGGGCCCTTATAGCTGGCAGAGTGGGGCAGGAGGTTGTAGGAAGAGAGATCTGAAGATGCTGAGTGCTGCCAGGGTCTGTGAGCCCAGGAATGCAGGTGGCCTCTGGAAGCTGGGACATAGAAGCAAACAGGTTTTTCTCCCTCAGAGCCTCCAGAAGGAACACCTTGCTCACCCCATGTGAACCATTTTGGAATTGACCCGCATTCTTCAGAGAGATAAGAAATTTGTGTTGTTTTATGCTATGCTGTTTGTGGTAAATGTGTTACAGCAGTTACAGGGGGCGATTTCTGTCTGGTGTTCATCTGCTGCCTCTTTCACTTAGTAGTGCCTTCAGATTCCCCCTGGGCACTTGGTGAAAATAGGAGTGCCCAGGCCTTAGCCCCATGTCAAAGTCTCCATGCCTGGAGCACCATGTGCTTGTGGAAGCCTGCCTAGGGAGCATCCTGTGACTGGGGTCCTGCAAGTAGTTTCGGCTACCTGCTTAAAGTTCCTCACCTGGAAGAGTGGGGCAGGAGGTTGATGGCGCCGCCTTTTCAATACCTACCCTGCAAGGTTGCTGTGAGAGGATGAGTGCAGAACGTATATCATGGTGCTCAGTAAGTAAGTTGAGGCCGTGACCGTTGTCAGGTGTGTAATGGCACTGTCGCTTTAGAGCGCTGGGTGCCAGAGCTCCCATGTGCTGATTGTGACCTGCGCTGTGGTAGTCTTTGAGCCAAGTGTACAAACATCCAACGTTGTTTCCAGGGTTCCTGTAAACATCTCCACGTCTCACTGGGGTGTTAAACTGTGGGCGCTGCACCATCTCACTGCAGGTCGGAACCTTCGGTGTCAAGTGGGCAGACGCACGATGAGCAAGTTGCCTTGTTTTCTTAAGTCGGGATTGTACCTCCGTAGAGTTGAAAGCTTAGCTCCCGCCGCTCCCTGGGCAGGTTGGGTATAGTGCTCAGACGGAGCTGAAGTGTTTCAAGTGGGAATTCCAGCTTCAGGCTAAGATAAACACATGTGGGCACTCTGGGGATTGGTGGGGTACAGTGACGGACTGGTGAGTGTTCTGGCTCTCTCGGGTGGGAAGGAGGAAGCTGTTATTTGTACCACTTGTTAGTTTGTGGCCCATTTCAAGGCGCCAACCGCAAGCCACTGAGCACAGAGATGGAGATGGGCTCAGAACTCAGGATGAGGGGCTCCTGTCCCTGCTGGGGAGGGACGTACAGGGCATTGGGTGAGGCAGATTCGGGTGATGGCCTGGGAGTGGTCAGAGATTGTGACCAGATCCAGTGTGACAACCGCTACTCCTGTCCCCTCTTCCCGTCATCCCCAAGCCCTCCCCTCCGGAGCTCCTGTCAAGGCAAAGAGACGAGAGTTGACTTGCATTTTGAACATTTATTGACAGGCGGCATTGTTCGTTAGCAGGCTCCTGTTCGTTTCATTGGGATGGTGGCATTCGCAAGGTGCGGCAGGAGGGTCTTGAAAGCCAGGAAAATTTCAGGCAGGTGTGTGGCGCAGTTGCTCGTGTGCGTTTAGCATCTTCTGGACCTCACGGTGTAGCGACGATAGCACACTGTGGGGAATAAGAGAGGCGGGAGATTTCAGCATGAGCTGAGCCCCCAGCAGAGCCCCTCACCTCTTCCTCTCCGCCTCTGGCAGCAGCGCCTCCTCCAGCTCCACCCCCTGGACAACGCCCCTCACCTCTTCTTGTCCGCCTCTGGCAGCATCGCCTGCTCCTCCTGTGACTTCTTGGTCTCTGGCGGCAGCATCTGCTCTGGCTACGGCTGCGGCCACGGCAACGTGTGTATCTGGCCATGGTGCCGGGTGGATTGGGTGTGGGTGCTCAGAGCAGGAGGTACCACCTTAGGTGGGCCAGCCAACCTGTGAGCAGGTGGAACTGCGTGGGCTGTGAGCCAGGGGCTGGCTCCTGGTCCTCTTATAGTCACGGGAGGCCCCTGGGCATTATGAGGTCACAGAGGCCAGCCCGAGCAGACCCTCCTTGTGCCCATGTATGGGCATGTGGGAGGCCCATGGTGGGCAGGGCGGGGCCGTGATGCCCAGGGGCCTCCATGTCACCAGCTGTGGGGAGACCAGCTGACGTTCCTGTCAAGGGCAATCTCCCACTCACGCAGGGAGCTCTCAAGTAAAGTCTTATTGAGCACTGACTGAGGGCCAGGGTCTGGGGGACGCCGTGGCATATAGTGATAAATAAGGCAGACCCATTGTGCCTGGTAAAGTTTAGACTCTAATTTGAGGAAACGAGAATGAAGTAATGGCCCAGAATAATTGTGTCAGGAGGAAGGCTTCCAGGGCTGGTGTAGAGGTGCCGCCCTCATCAAGGGCCCACGCTTCTTTGGTCTTCCAGTTCTGTCCTGGGCACGTGCTCTCCGTCCTCAAGGTTGCCTCATAATCCAAAGTATGGGCTGCCACGCACAGTTGTACAGTTCTGCACTGCTGAAAGCTTTGAGCCACGGGACCGAGTGGGGACTGAAATCCAGCCTGGGCTCTGCCTGTCGAGTCAGGCCCAGCACCCGTAGGCCTGTTGCTGCGCACAACAGCAGTCTTTTATGTAATTCAACTGCTCACGGTGATGTCTTCTTCTAATTTAAACAAAGGCACACCAAGAGCTAGCCTTGGCCCTTTGGAAATTCCATCCTATCCACTGTCCAGGGAGGAAGGGAAACGAAGAGGAGGGGGCAGAAGGGGTCATTACCTGTAACGAGCTTTCCCAGAAAGCCCACCCAGTAACCTCCCTTGTGATCATTAGCCTTACTGGGAGAGCACCCTGCCTCTCAGGATAAGCTGGGCTCTCGGGAAGGAGAAATGGGCCAGTGGACACATAGATATAAGTACTCTTTGCCCCAGAGGGGGTACAGCCAGAAAATTCCAGAACTCCACCCCCGGAGTCCACGATAGGGTGAGAAAACCTTGCATTTGACGTTTTAGTGTAGAATTAAGGCACAGACTGTATTCTAAAGTTTGTGGTGATGCAGGGTCGGCCCCATCTCAGAACGCGGCTGGCCCACAGGGCTTCACGGGGTCCAGCTGCTTGCCTCTGTTCCCTCCACACTGGCCTTGTTGTTGCAGGAGCAATGCCACACCTGCTCTCCATTTAGGCACAATTCACTTTCCCCAGCTGCTCCACCCCAGTTGAGGGGACGTCCAGGTGGAATGGTGTGGCGTCAAACCCTGTCTCTGGGTGGTGGAGGTTGCCCAGGGTCACATGCCAGCCCCTGCCCCCACTTATTTCACACATTTACTCTTGTATTTACTCTTGTTTTGTGTCCTTTGCATTAAAGGAGACAATGGCAGGCCATCAGTTCATGTTTCTTATCTGAAGCTTTATTTGGCAGATGACCAAAAGTCATCTTTTGTGCGTTTGGACGTCTAAGGTGGGATCACTGTGGTCTCTTGAGATGGTTCTCTGGCAAGTGGCTGTCCTTAGTCTCCAATGTCAGGTGTGCTGTGCCCAGGAAAGTTGTTAATGCCTCCTGCATCTCCGCCTCCTCCTGAGCCTTCTGCCAGCTTTTGGGGGAACCAAAAGTTTCGGTTACAGGGCCATCTGTGGGAGCTGGGTGGGAAGGGGATGTGGCAGCTGACAGATGGGGTGAGGTCCCCAGTGCTCCATGAGCCTCCCGCATCAGGGGTGCTCAGGGACTGGCAAGAACACCTTGGCGCTTTCTGCATCTGCACGTGTGTCTCCGGCGCCTTGGACAGGAGCAGTGGCGCCTTTGTCTGTAGTGGTAGCGGCCTCTGTGGGTCCTTCCCTGGACCTGGACTTCCTCTGGGCTCAGCTCCTTCTACTGCTCCTGCTCCTGGTCCTGGTGCCCGCATCTGTGCTGCTGTCCCGCCCCCGCTGCTCACGTTTGCCCTGACTCCACACTCCACACCCGGAGTGGGACCATCGTGCTCACGGGTCAGGTGGCTCGTGCTGGGGCTGCAGCTGACCTGGGGGCGGGGAGGGAGGGCTGAGGCCTGCCCCCCTGCTCCTGCTGTTGATGTTGGTCTAATCTGTCAGGTGCTCTCTGCGGACTTCTGTAGAAAGGGGGCCGTCCACTGTGACTCGCACTGTGACTCGGTGGCCACGGCCACCATTGTCCCCACCCTGAAGTCAACACACAGCAGGGGCCCGCAGCCAGCAGGTCCCGGAAGGGCAAGCCACCCTGTTGCCTTGCCGGTAATAATGTGTCGCAGTGGGACTCGTAGGCCGCAAGAGGAGCACCAGCTTGCCCAGGTCGAAGCCCCAGCCTCAGCCCCCATGCTCCCAGCTGGTGCACATCGACCCGTTGTCATTTCCGAAGCCGCTTCAGTGCTGTGTGCCCTGGTGTGGGGTTATAAAAGCCCAGCACCAGTATGTGTATCCGTGGGCCCTCATTATCTGTTCACCAGTTTATCATAATCTAGGGATTATTGTATGCCAGGCATTTATTCATTTCCTTGCTGTATATTTACTCATTTACTGCATGAAGAAAATAAGTGATTTGCTCAAGGTCCCTCTGCAAATAAGGGGCAAAGCTGGACTTCATTCAGAGTCCATGCCCTTTGCCCTCGGACCCCTTCCCAACCCACGAGATACTCTTGCCTAAACAGATGTCATCTTCCCTTCATGTCCTGGGCCTCCGAGCAACTGAAAAGGGCGAGAGCGTGTGATAGATTAGTGTCTTCCTGCTCCAAATTGCAAAAGGGACTTTATGGATGTGAGCTAGAGATATGGAGACTGACATACGATCCTGGCTTCAGTGTGGTCATATGGGCCCTTATAGCTGGCAGAGTGGGGCAGGAGGTTGTAGGAAGAGAGATCTGAAGATGCTGAGTGCTGCCAGGGTCTGTGAGCCCAGGAATGCAGGTGGCCTCTGGAAGCTGGGACATAGAAGCAAACAGGTTTTTCTCCCTCAGAGCCTCCAGAAGGAACACCTTGCTCACCCCATGTGAACCATTTTGGAATTGACCCGCATTCTTCAGAGAGATAAGAAATTTGTGTTGTTTTATGCTATGCTGTTTGTGGTAAATGTGTTACAGCAGTTACAGGGGGCGATTTCTGTCTGGTGTTCATCTGCTGCCTCTTTCACTTAGTAGTGCCTTCAGATTCCCCCTGGGCACTTGGTGAAAATAGGAGTGCCCAGGCCTTAGCCCCATGTCAAAGTCTCCATGCCTGGAGCACCATGTGCTTGTGGAAGCCTGCCTAGGGAGCATCCTGTGACTGGGGTCCTGCAAGTAGTTTCGGCTACCTGCTTAAAGTTCCTCACCTGGAAGAGTGGGGCAGGAGGTTGATGGCGCCGCCTTTTCAATACCTACCCTGCAAGGTTGCTGTGAGAGGATGAGTGCAGAACGTATATCATGGTGCTCAGTAAGTAAGTTGAGGCCGTGACCGTTGTCAGGTGTGTAATGGCACTGTCGCTTTAGAGCGCTGGGTGCCAGAGCTCCCATGTGCTGATTGTGACCTGCGCTGTGGTAGTCTTTGAGCCAAGTGTACAAACATCCAACGTTGTTTCCAGGGTTCCTGTAAACATCTCCACGTCTCACTGGGGTGTTAAACTGTGGGCGCTGCACCATCTCACTGCAGGTCGGAACCTTCGGTGTCAAGTGGGCAGACGCACGATGAGCAAGTTGCCTTGTTTTCTTAAGTCGGGATTGTACCTCCGTAGAGTTGAAAGCTTAGCTCCCGCCGCTCCCTGGGCAGGTTGGGTATAGTGCTCAGACGGAGCTGAAGTGTTTCAAGTGGGAATTCCAGCTTCGGGCTAAGATAAACACATGTGGGCACTCTGGGGATTGGTGGGGTACAGTGACGGACTGGTGAGTGTTCTGGCTCTCTCGGGTGGGAAGGAGGAAGCTGTTATTTGTACCACTTGTTAGTTTGTGGCCCATTTCAAGGCGCCAACCGCAAGCCACTGAGCACAGAGATGGAGATGGGCTCAGAACTCAGGATGAGGGGCTCCTGTCCCTGCTGGGGAGGGACGTACAGGGCATTGGGTGAGGCAGATTCGGGTGATGGCCTGGGAGTGGTCAGAGATTGTGACCAGATCCAGTGTGACAACCGCTACTCCTGTCCCCTCTTCCCGTCATCCCCAAGCCCTCCCCTCCGGAGCTCCTGTCAAGGCAAAGAGACGAGAGTTGACTTGCATTTTGAACATTTATTGACAGGCGGCATTGTTCGTTAGCAGGCTCCTGTTCGTTTCATTGGGATGGTGGCATTCGCAAGGTGCGGCAGGAGGGTCTTGAAAGCCAGGAAAATTTCAGGCAGGTGTGTGGCGCAGTTGCTCGTGTGCGTTTAGCATCTTCTGGACCTCACGGTGTAGCGACGATAGCACACTGTGGGGAATAAGAGAGGCGGGAGATTTCAGCATGAGCTGAGCCCCCAGCAGAGCCCCTCACCTCTTCCTCTCCGCCTCTGGCAGCAGCGCCTCCTCCAGCTCCACCCCCTGGACAACGCCCCTCACCTCTTCTTGTCCGCCTCTGGCAGCATCGCCTGCTCCTCCTGTGACTTCTTGGTCTCTGGCGGCAGCATCTGCTCTGGCTACGGCTGCGGCCACGGCAACGTGTGTATCTGGCCATGGTGCCGGGTGGATTGGGTGTGGGTGCTCAGAGCAGGAGGTACCACCTTAGGTGGGCCAGCCAACCTGTGAGCAGGTGGAACTGCGTGGGCTGTGAGCCAGGGGCTGGCTCCTGGTCCTCTTATAGTCACGGGAGGCCCCTGGGCATTATGAGGTCACAGAGGCCAGCCCGAGCAGACCCTCCTTGTGCCCATGTATGGGCATGTGGGAGGCCCATGGTGGGCAGGGCGGGGCCGTGATGCCCAGGGGCCTCCATGTCACCAGCTGTGGGGAGACCAGCTGACGTTCCTGTCAAGGGCAATCTCCCACTCACGCAGGGAGCTCTCAAGTAAAGTCTTATTGAGCACTGACTGAGGGCCAGGGTCTGGGGGACGCCGTGGCATATAGTGATAAATAAGGCAGACCCATTGTGCCTGGTAAAGTTTAGACTCTAATTTGAGGAAACGAGAATGAAGTAATGGCCCAGAATAATTGTGTCAGGAGGAAGGCTTCCAGGGCTGGTGTAGAGGTGCCGCCCTCATCAAGGGCCCACGCTTCTTTGGTCTTCCAGTTCTGTCCTGGGCACGTGCTCTCCGTCCTCAAGGTTGCCTCATAATCCAAAGTATGGGCTGCCACGCACAGTTGTACAGTTCTGCACTGCTGAAAGCTTTGAGCCACGGGACCGAGTGGGGACTGAAATCCAGCCTGGGCTCTGCCTGTCGAGTCAGGCCCAGCACCCGTAGGCCTGTTGCTGCGCACAACAGCAGTCTTTTATGTAATTCAACTGCTCACGGTGATGTCTTCTTCTAATTTAAACAAAGGCACACCAAGAGCTAGCCTTGGCCCTTTGGAAATTCCATCCTATCCACTGTCCAGGGAGGAAGGGAAACGAAGAGGAGGGGGCAGAAGGGGTCATTACCTGTAACGAGCTTTCCCAGAAAGCCCACCCAGTAACCTCCCTTGTGATCATTAGCCTTACTGGGAGAGCACCCTGCCTCTCAGGATAAGCTGGGCTCTCGGGAAGGAGAAATGGGCCAGTGGACACATAGATATAAGTACTCTTTGCCCCAGAGGGGGTACAGCCAGAAAATTCCAGAACTCCACCCCCGGAGTCCACGATAGGGTGAGAAAACCTTGCATTTGACGTTTTAGTGTAGAATTAAGGCACAGACTGTATTCTAAAGTTTGTGGTGATGCAGGGTCGGCCCCATCTCAGAACGCGGCTGGCCCACAGGGCTTCACGGGGTCCAGCTGCTTGCCTCTGTTCCCTCCACACTGGCCTTGTTGTTGCAGGAGCAATGCCACACCTGCTCTCCATTTAGGCACAATTCACTTTCCCCAGCTGCTCCACCCCAGTTGAGGGGACGTCCAGGTGGAATGGTGTGGCGTCAAACCCTGTCTCTGGGTGGTGGAGGTTGCCCAGGGTCACATGCCAGCCCCTGCCCCCACTTATTTCACACATTTACTCTTGTATTTACTCTTGTTTTGTGTCCTTTGCATTAAAGGAGACAATGGCAGGCCATCAGTTCATGTTTCTTATCTGAAGCTTTATTTGGCAGATGACCAAAAGTCATCTTTTGTGCGTTTGGACGTCTAAGGTGGGATCACTGTGGTCTCTTGAGATGGTTCTCTGGCAAGTGGCTGTCCTTAGTCTCCAATGTCAGGTGTGCTGTGCCCAGGAAAGTTGTTAATGCCTCCTGCATCTCCGCCTCCTCCTGAGCCTTCTGCCAGCTTTTGGGGGAACCAAAAGTTTCGGTTACAGGGCCATCTGTGGGAGCTGGGTGGGAAGGGGATGTGGCAGCTGACAGATGGGGTGAGGTCCCCAGTGCTCCATGAGCCTCCCGCATCAGGGGTGCTCAGGGACTGGCAAGAACACCTTGGCGCTTTCTGCATCTGCACGTGTGTCTCCGGCGCCTTGGACAGGAGCAGTGGCGCCTTTGTCTGTAGTGGTAGCGGCCTCTGTGGGTCCTTCCCTGGACCTGGACTTCCTCTGGGCTCAGCTCCTTCTACTGCTCCTGCTCCTGGTCCTGGTGCCCGCATCTGTGCTGCTGTCCCGCCCCCGCTGCTCACGTTTGCCCTGACTCCACACTCCACACCCGGAGTGGGACCATCGTGCTCACGGGTCAGGTGGCTCGTGCTGGGGCTGCAGCTGACCTGGGGGCGGGGAGGGAGGGCTGAGGCCTGCCCCCCTGCTCCTGCTGTTGATGTTGGTCTAATCTGTCAGGTGCTCTCTGCGGACTTCTGTAGAAAGGGGGCCGTCCACTGTGACTCGCACTGTGACTCGGTGGCCACGGCCACCATTGTCCCCACCCTGAAGTCAACACACAGCAGGGGCCCGCAGCCAGCAGGTCCCGGAAGGGCAAGCCACCCTGTTGCCTTGCCGGTAATAATGTGTCGCAGTGGGACTCGTAGGCCGCAAGAGGAGCACCAGCTTGCCCAGGTCGAAGCCCCAGCCTCAGCCCCCATGCTCCCAGCTGGTGCACATCGACCCGTTGTCATTTCCGAAGCCGCTTCAGTGCTGTGTGCCCTGGTGTGGGGTTATAAAAGCCCAGCACCAGTATGTGTATCCGTGGGCCCTCATTATCTGTTCACCAGTTTATCATAATCTAGGGATTATTGTATGCCAGGCATTTATTCATTTCCTTGCTGTATATTTACTCATTTACTGCATGAAGAAAATAAGTGATTTGCTCAAGGTCCCTCTGCAAATAAGGGGCAAAGCTGGACTTCATTCAGAGTCCATGCCCTTTGCCCTCGGACCCCTTCCCAACCCACGAGATACTCTTGCCTAAACAGATGTCATCTTCCCTTCATGTCCTGGGCCTCCGAGCAACTGAAAAGGGCGAGAGCGTGTGATAGATTAGTGTCTTCCTGCTCCAAATTGCAAAAGGGACTTTATGGATGTGAGCTAGAGATATGGAGACTGACATACGATCCTGGCTTCAGTGTGGTCATATGGGCCCTTATAGCTGGCAGAGTGGGGCAGGAGGTTGTAGGAAGAGAGATCTGAAGATGCTGAGTGCTGCCAGGGTCTGTGAGCCCAGGAATGCAGGTGGCCTCTGGAAGCTGGGACATAGAAGCAAACAGGTTTTTCTCCCTCAGAGCCTCCAGAAGGAACACCTTGCTCACCCCATGTGAACCATTTTGGAATTGACCCGCATTCTTCAGAGAGATAAGAAATTTGTGTTGTTTTATGCTATGCTGTTTGTGGTAAATGTGTTACAGCAGTTACAGGGGGCGATTTCTGTCTGGTGTTCATCTGCTGCCTCTTTCACTTAGTAGTGCCTTCAGATTCCCCCTGGGCACTTGGTGAAAATAGGAGTGCCCAGGCCTTAGCCCCATGTCAAAGTCTCCATGCCTGGAGCACCATGTGCTTGTGGAAGCCTGCCTAGGGAGCATCCTGTGACTGGGGTCCTGCAAGTAGTTTCGGCTACCTGCTTAAAGTTCCTCACCTGGAAGAGTGGGGCAGGAGGTTGATGGCGCCGCCTTTTCAATACCTACCCTGCAAGGTTGCTGTGAGAGGATGAGTGCAGAACGTATATCATGGTGCTCAGTAAGTAAGTTGAGGCCGTGACCGTTGTCAGGTGTGTAATGGCACTGTCGCTTTAGAGCGCTGGGTGCCAGAGCTCCCATGTGCTGATTGTGACCTGCGCTGTGGTAGTCTTTGAGCCAAGTGTACAAACATCCAACGTTGTTTCCAGGGTTCCTGTAAACATCTCCACGTCTCACTGGGGTGTTAAACTGTGGGCGCTGCACCATCTCACTGCAGGTCGGAACCTTCGGTGTCAAGTGGGCAGACGCACGATGAGCAAGTTGCCTTGTTTTCTTAAGTCGGGATTGTACCTCCGTAGAGTTGAAAGCTTAGCTCCCGCCGCTCCCTGGGCAGGTTGGGTATAGTGCTCAGACGGAGCTGAAGTGTTTCAAGTGGGAATTCCAGCTTCGGGCTAAGATAAACACATGTGGGCACTCTGGGGATTGGTGGGGTACAGTGACGGACTGGTGAGTGTTCTGGCTCTCTCGGGTGGGAAGGAGGAAGCTGTTATTTGTACCACTTGTTAGTTTGTGGCCCATTTCAAGGCGCCAACCGCAAGCCACTGAGCACAGAGATGGAGATGGGCTCAGAACTCAGGATGAGGGGCTCCTGTCCCTGCTGGGGAGGGACGTACAGGGCATTGGGTGAGGCAGATTCGGGTGATGGCCTGGGAGTGGTCAGAGATTGTGACCAGATCCAGTGTGACAACCGCTACTCCTGTCCCCTCTTCCCGTCATCCCCAAGCCCTCCCCTCCGGAGCTCCTGTCAAGGCAAAGAGACGAGAGTTGACTTGCATTTTGAACATTTATTGACAGGCGGCATTGTTCGTTAGCAGGCTCCTGTTCGTTTCATTGGGATGGTGGCATTCGCAAGGTGCGGCAGGAGGGTCTTGAAAGCCAGGAAAATTTCAGGCAGGTGTGTGGCGCAGTTGCTCGTGTGCGTTTAGCATCTTCTGGACCTCACGGTGTAGCGACGATAGCACACTGTGGGGAATAAGAGAGGCGGGAGATTTCAGCATGAGCTGAGCCCCCAGCAGAGCCCCTCACCTCTTCCTCTCCGCCTCTGGCAGCAGCGCCTCCTCCAGCTCCACCCCCTGGACAACGCCCCTCACCTCTTCTTGTCCGCCTCTGGCAGCATCGCCTGCTCCTCCTGTGACTTCTTGGTCTCTGGCGGCAGCATCTGCTCTGGCTACGGCTGCGGCCACGGCAACGTGTGTATCTGGCCATGGTGCCGGGTGGATTGGGTGTGGGTGCTCAGAGCAGGAGGTACCACCTTAGGTGGGCCAGCCAACCTGTGAGCAGGTGGAACTGCGTGGGCTGTGAGCCAGGGGCTGGCTCCTGGTCCTCTTATAGTCACGGGAGGCCCCTGGGCATTATGAGGTCACAGAGGCCAGCCCGAGCAGACCCTCCTTGTGCCCATGTATGGGCATGTGGGAGGCCCATGGTGGGCAGGGCGGGGCCGTGATGCCCAGGGGCCTCCATGTCACCAGCTGTGGGGAGACCAGCTGACGTTCCTGTCAAGGGCAATCTCCCACTCACGCAGGGAGCTCTCAAGTAAAGTCTTATTGAGCACTGACTGAGGGCCAGGGTCTGGGGGACGCCGTGGCATATAGTGATAAATAAGGCAGACCCATTGTGCCTGGTAAAGTTTAGACTCTAATTTGAGGAAACGAGAATGAAGTAATGGCCCAGAATAATTGTGTCAGGAGGAAGGCTTCCAGGGCTGGTGTAGAGGTGCCGCCCTCATCAAGGGCCCACGCTTCTTTGGTCTTCCAGTTCTGTCCTGGGCACGTGCTCTCCGTCCTCAAGGTTGCCTCATAATCCAAAGTATGGGCTGCCACGCACAGTTGTACAGTTCTGCACTGCTGAAAGCTTTGAGCCACGGGACCGAGTGGGGACTGAAATCCAGCCTGGGCTCTGCCTGTCGAGTCAGGCCCAGCACCCGTAGGCCTGTTGCTGCGCACAACAGCAGTCTTTTATGTAATTCAACTGCTCACGGTGATGTCTTCTTCTAATTTAAACAAAGGCACACCAAGAGCTAGCCTTGGCCCTTTGGAAATTCCATCCTATCCACTGTCCAGGGAGGAAGGGAAACGAAGAGGAGGGGGCAGAAGGGGTCATTACCTGTAACGAGCTTTCCCAGAAAGCCCACCCAGTAACCTCCCTTGTGATCATTAGCCTTACTGGGAGAGCACCCTGCCTCTCAGGATAAGCTGGGCTCTCGGGAAGGAGAAATGGGCCAGTGGACACATAGATATAAGTACTCTTTGCCCCAGAGGGGGTACAGCCAGAAAATTCCAGAACTCCACCCCCGGAGTCCACGATAGGGTGAGAAAACCTTGCATTTGACGTTTTAGTGTAGAATTAAGGCACAGACTGTATTCTAAAGTTTGTGGTGATGCAGGGTCGGCCCCATCTCAGAACGCGGCTGGCCCACAGGGCTTCACGGGGTCCAGCTGCTTGCCTCTGTTCCCTCCACACTGGCCTTGTTGTTGCAGGAGCAATGCCACACCTGCTCTCCATTTAGGCACAATTCACTTTCCCCAGCTGCTCCACCCCAGTTGAGGGGACGTCCAGGTGGAATGGTGTGGCGTCAAACCCTGTCTCTGGGTGGTGGAGGTTGCCCAGGGTCACATGCCAGCCCCTGCCCCCACTTATTTCACACATTTACTCTTGTATTTACTCTTGTTTTGTGTCCTTTGCATTAAAGGAGACAATGGCAGGCCATCAGTTCATGTTTCTTATCTGAAGCTTTATTTGGCAGATGACCAAAAGTCATCTTTTGTGCGTTTGGACGTCTAAGGTGGGATCACTGTGGTCTCTTGAGATGGTTCTCTGGCAAGTGGCTGTCCTTAGTCTCCAATGTCAGGTGTGCTGTGCCCAGGAAAGTTGTTAATGCCTCCTGCATCTCCGCCTCCTCCTGAGCCTTCTGCCAGCTTTTGGGGGAACCAAAAGTTTCGGTTACAGGGCCATCTGTGGGAGCTGGGTGGGAAGGGGATGTGGCAGCTGACAGATGGGGTGAGGTCCCCAGTGCTCCATGAGCCTCCCGCATCAGGGGTGCTCAGGGACTGGCAAGAACACCTTGGCGCTTTCTGCATCTGCACGTGTGTCTCCGGCGCCTTGGACAGGAGCAGTGGCGCCTTTGTCTGTAGTGGTAGCGGCCTCTGTGGGTCCTTCCCTGGACCTGGACTTCCTCTGGGCTCAGCTCCTTCTACTGCTCCTGCTCCTGGTCCTGGTGCCCGCATCTGTGCTGCTGTCCCGCCCCCGCTGCTCACGTTTGCCCTGACTCCACACTCCACACCCGGAGTGGGACCATCGTGCTCACGGGTCAGGTGGCTCGTGCTGGGGCTGCAGCTGACCTGGGGGCGGGGAGGGAGGGCTGAGGCCTGCCCCCCTGCTCCTGCTGTTGATGTTGGTCTAATCTGTCAGGTGCTCTCTGCGGACTTCTGTAGAAAGGGGGCCGTCCACTGTGACTCGCACTGTGACTCGGTGGCCACGGCCACCATTGTCCCCACCCTGAAGTCAACACACAGCAGGGGCCCGCAGCCAGCAGGTCCCGGAAGGGCAAGCCACCCTGTTGCCTTGCCGGTAATAATGTGTCGCAGTGGGACTCGTAGGCCGCAAGAGGAGCACCAGCTTGCCCAGGTCGAAGCCCCAGCCTCAGCCCCCATGCTCCCAGCTGGTGCACATCGACCCGTTGTCATTTCCGAAGCCGCTTCAGTGCTGTGTGCCCTGGTGTGGGGTTATAAAAGCCCAGCACCAGTATGTGTATCCGTGGGCCCTCATTATCTGTTCACCAGTTTATCATAATCTAGGGATTATTGTATGCCAGGCATTTATTCATTTCCTTGCTGTATATTTACTCATTTACTGCATGAAGAAAATAAGTGATTTGCTCAAGGTCCCTCTGCAAATAAGGGGCAAAGCTGGACTTCATTCAGAGTCCATGCCCTTTGCCCTCGGACCCCTTCCCAACCCACGAGATACTCTTGCCTAAACAGATGTCATCTTCCCTTCATGTCCTGGGCCTCCGAGCAACTGAAAAGGGCGAGAGCGTGTGATAGATTAGTGTCTTCCTGCTCCAAATTGCAAAAGGGACTTTATGGATGTGAGCTAGAGATATGGAGACTGACATACGATCCTGGCTTCAGTGTGGTCATATGGGCCCTTATAGCTGGCAGAGTGGGGCAGGAGGTTGTAGGAAGAGAGATCTGAAGATGCTGAGTGCTGCCAGGGTCTGTGAGCCCAGGAATGCAGGTGGCCTCTGGAAGCTGGGACATAGAAGCAAACAGGTTTTTCTCCCTCAGAGCCTCCAGAAGGAACACCTTGCTCACCCCATGTGAACCATTTTGGAATTGACCCGCATTCTTCAGAGAGATAAGAAATTTGTGTTGTTTTATGCTATGCTGTTTGTGGTAAATGTGTTACAGCAGTTACAGGGGGCGATTTCTGTCTGGTGTTCATCTGCTGCCTCTTTCACTTAGTAGTGCCTTCAGATTCCCCCTGGGCACTTGGTGAAAATAGGAGTGCCCAGGCCTTAGCCCCATGTCAAAGTCTCCATGCCTGGAGCACCATGTGCTTGTGGAAGCCTGCCTAGGGAGCATCCTGTGACTGGGGTCCTGCAAGTAGTTTCGGCTACCTGCTTAAAGTTCCTCACCTGGAAGAGTGGGGCAGGAGGTTGATGGCGCCGCCTTTTCAATACCTACCCTGCAAGGTTGCTGTGAGAGGATGAGTGCAGAACGTATATCATGGTGCTCAGTAAGTAAGTTGAGGCCGTGACCGTTGTCAGGTGTGTAATGGCACTGTCGCTTTAGAGCGCTGGGTGCCAGAGCTCCCATGTGCTGATTGTGACCTGCGCTGTGGTAGTCTTTGAGCCAAGTGTACAAACATCCAACGTTGTTTCCAGGGTTCCTGTAAACATCTCCACGTCTCACTGGGGTGTTAAACTGTGGGCGCTGCACCATCTCACTGCAGGTCGGAACCTTCGGTGTCAAGTGGGCAGACGCACGATGAGCAAGTTGCCTTGTTTTCTTAAGTCGGGATTGTACCTCCGTAGAGTTGAAAGCTTAGCTCCCGCCGCTCCCTGGGCAGGTTGGGTATAGTGCTCAGACGGAGCTGAAGTGTTTCAAGTGGGAATTCCAGCTTCGGGCTAAGATAAACACATGTGGGCACTCTGGGGATTGGTGGGGTACAGTGACGGACTGGTGAGTGTTCTGGCTCTCTCGGGTGGGAAGGAGGAAGCTGTTATTTGTACCACTTGTTAGTTTGTGGCCCATTTCAAGGCGCCAACCGCAAGCCACTGAGCACAGAGATGGAGATGGGCTCAGAACTCAGGATGAGGGGCTCCTGTCCCTGCTGGGGAGGGACGTACAGGGCATTGGGTGAGGCAGATTCGGGTGATGGCCTGGGAGTGGTCAGAGATTGTGACCAGATCCAGTGTGACAACCGCTACTCCTGTCCCCTCTTCCCGTCATCCCCAAGCCCTCCCCTCCGGAGCTCCTGTCAAGGCAAAGAGACGAGAGTTGACTTGCATTTTGAACATTTATTGACAGGCGGCATTGTTCGTTAGCAGGCTCCTGTTCGTTTCATTGGGATGGTGGCATTCGCAAGGTGCGGCAGGAGGGTCTTGAAAGCCAGGAAAATTTCAGGCAGGTGTGTGGCGCAGTTGCTCGTGTGCGTTTAGCATCTTCTGGACCTCACGGTGTAGCGACGATAGCACACTGTGGGGAATAAGAGAGGCGGGAGATTTCAGCATGAGCTGAGCCCCCAGCAGAGCCCCTCACCTCTTCCTCTCCGCCTCTGGCAGCAGCGCCTCCTCCAGCTCCACCCCCTGGACAACGCCCCTCACCTCTTCTTGTCCGCCTCTGGCAGCATCGCCTGCTCCTCCTGTGACTTCTTGGTCTCTGGCGGCAGCATCTGCTCTGGCTACGGCTGCGGCCACGGCAACGTGTGTATCTGGCCATGGTGCCGGGTGGATTGGGTGTGGGTGCTCAGAGCAGGAGGTACCACCTTAGGTGGGCCAGCCAACCTGTGAGCAGGTGGAACTGCGTGGGCTGTGAGCCAGGGGCTGGCTCCTGGTCCTCTTATAGTCACGGGAGGCCCCTGGGCATTATGAGGTCACAGAGGCCAGCCCGAGCAGACCCTCCTTGTGCCCATGTATGGGCATGTGGGAGGCCCATGGTGGGCAGGGCGGGGCCGTGATGCCCAGGGGCCTCCATGTCACCAGCTGTGGGGAGACCAGCTGACGTTCCTGTCAAGGGCAATCTCCCACTCACGCAGGGAGCTCTCAAGTAAAGTCTTATTGAGCACTGACTGAGGGCCAGGGTCTGGGGGACGCCGTGGCATATAGTGATAAATAAGGCAGACCCATTGTGCCTGGTAAAGTTTAGACTCTAATTTGAGGAAACGAGAATGAAGTAATGGCCCAGAATAATTGTGTCAGGAGGAAGGCTTCCAGGGCTGGTGTAGAGGTGCCGCCCTCATCAAGGGCCCACGCTTCTTTGGTCTTCCAGTTCTGTCCTGGGCACGTGCTCTCCGTCCTCAAGGTTGCCTCATAATCCAAAGTATGGGCTGCCACGCACAGTTGTACAGTTCTGCACTGCTGAAAGCTTTGAGCCACGGGACCGAGTGGGGACTGAAATCCAGCCTGGGCTCTGCCTGTCGAGTCAGGCCCAGCACCCGTAGGCCTGTTGCTGCGCACAACAGCAGTCTTTTATGTAATTCAACTGCTCACGGTGATGTCTTCTTCTAATTTAAACAAAGGCACACCAAGAGCTAGCCTTGGCCCTTTGGAAATTCCATCCTATCCACTGTCCAGGGAGGAAGGGAAACGAAGAGGAGGGGGCAGAAGGGGTCATTACCTGTAACGAGCTTTCCCAGAAAGCCCACCCAGTAACCTCCCTTGTGATCATTAGCCTTACTGGGAGAGCACCCTGCCTCTCAGGATAAGCTGGGCTCTCGGGAAGGAGAAATGGGCCAGTGGACACATAGATATAAGTACTCTTTGCCCCAGAGGGGGTACAGCCAGAAAATTCCAGAACTCCACCCCCGGAGTCCACGATAGGGTGAGAAAACCTTGCATTTGACGTTTTAGTGTAGAATTAAGGCACAGACTGTATTCTAAAGTTTGTGGTGATGCAGGGTCGGCCCCATCTCAGAACGCGGCTGGCCCACAGGGCTTCACGGGGTCCAGCTGCTTGCCTCTGTTCCCTCCACACTGGCCTTGTTGTTGCAGGAGCAATGCCACACCTGCTCTCCATTTAGGCACAATTCACTTTCCCCAGCTGCTCCACCCCAGTTGAGGGGACGTCCAGGTGGAATGGTGTGGCGTCAAACCCTGTCTCTGGGTGGTGGAGGTTGCCCAGGGTCACATGCCAGCCCCTGCCCCCACTTATTTCACACATTTACTCTTGTATTTACTCTTGTTTTGTGTCCTTTGCATTAAAGGAGACAATGGCAGGCCATCAGTTCATGTTTCTTATCTGAAGCTTTATTTGGCAGATGACCAAAAGTCATCTTTTGTGCGTTTGGACGTCTAAGGTGGGATCACTGTGGTCTCTTGAGATGGTTCTCTGGCAAGTGGCTGTCCTTAGTCTCCAATGTCAGGTGTGCTGTGCCCAGGAAAGTTGTTAATGCCTCCTGCATCTCCGCCTCCTCCTGAGCCTTCTGCCAGCTTTTGGGGGAACCAAAAGTTTCGGTTACAGGGCCATCTGTGGGAGCTGGGTGGGAAGGGGATGTGGCAGCTGACAGATGGGGTGAGGTCCCCAGTGCTCCATGAGCCTCCCGCATCAGGGGTGCTCAGGGACTGGCAAGAACACCTTGGCGCTTTCTGCATCTGCACGTGTGTCTCCGGCGCCTTGGACAGGAGCAGTGGCGCCTTTGTCTGTAGTGGTAGCGGCCTCTGTGGGTCCTTCCCTGGACCTGGACTTCCTCTGGGCTCAGCTCCTTCTACTGCTCCTGCTCCTGGTCCTGGTGCCCGCATCTGTGCTGCTGTCCCGCCCCCGCTGCTCACGTTTGCCCTGACTCCACACTCCACACCCGGAGTGGGACCATCGTGCTCACGGGTCAGGTGGCTCGTGCTGGGGCTGCAGCTGACCTGGGGGCGGGGAGGGAGGGCTGAGGCCTGCCCCCCTGCTCCTGCTGTTGATGTTGGTCTAATCTGTCAGGTGCTCTCTGCGGACTTCTGTAGAAAGGGGGCCGTCCACTGTGACTCGCACTGTGACTCGGTGGCCACGGCCACCATTGTCCCCACCCTGAAGTCAACACACAGCAGGGGCCCGCAGCCAGCAGGTCCCGGAAGGGCAAGCCACCCTGTTGCCTTGCCGGTAATAATGTGTCGCAGTGGGACTCGTAGGCCGCAAGAGGAGCACCAGCTTGCCCAGGTCGAAGCCCCAGCCTCAGCCCCCATGCTCCCAGCTGGTGCACATCGACCCGTTGTCATTTCCGAAGCCGCTTCAGTGCTGTGTGCCCTGGTGTGGGGTTATAAAAGCCCAGCACCAGTATGTGTATCCGTGGGCCCTCATTATCTGTTCACCAGTTTATCATAATCTAGGGATTATTGTATGCCAGGCATTTATTCATTTCCTTGCTGTATATTTACTCATTTACTGCATGAAGAAAATAAGTGATTTGCTCAAGGTCCCTCTGCAAATAAGGGGCAAAGCTGGACTTCATTCAGAGTCCATGCCCTTTGCCCTCGGACCCCTTCCCAACCCACGAGATACTCTTGCCTAAACAGATGTCATCTTCCCTTCATGTCCTGGGCCTCCGAGCAACTGAAAAGGGCGAGAGCGTGTGATAGATTAGTGTCTTCCTGCTCCAAATTGCAAAAGGGACTTTATGGATGTGAGCTAGAGATATGGAGACTGACATACGATCCTGGCTTCAGTGTGGTCATATGGGCCCTTATAGCTGGCAGAGTGGGGCAGGAGGTTGTAGGAAGAGAGATCTGAAGATGCTGAGTGCTGCCAGGGTCTGTGAGCCCAGGAATGCAGGTGGCCTCTGGAAGCTGGGACATAGAAGCAAACAGGTTTTTCTCCCTCAGAGCCTCCAGAAGGAACACCTTGCTCACCCCATGTGAACCATTTTGGAATTGACCCGCATTCTTCAGAGAGATAAGAAATTTGTGTTGTTTTATGCTATGCTGTTTGTGGTAAATGTGTTACAGCAGTTACAGGGGGCGATTTCTGTCTGGTGTTCATCTGCTGCCTCTTTCACTTAGTAGTGCCTTCAGATTCCCCCTGGGCACTTGGTGAAAATAGGAGTGCCCAGGCCTTAGCCCCATGTCAAAGTCTCCATGCCTGGAGCACCATGTGCTTGTGGAAGCCTGCCTAGGGAGCATCCTGTGACTGGGGTCCTGCAAGTAGTTTCGGCTACCTGCTTAAAGTTCCTCACCTGGAAGAGTGGGGCAGGAGGTTGATGGCGCCGCCTTTTCAATACCTACCCTGCAAGGTTGCTGTGAGAGGATGAGTGCAGAACGTATATCATGGTGCTCAGTAAGTAAGTTGAGGCCGTGACCGTTGTCAGGTGTGTAATGGCACTGTCGCTTTAGAGCGCTGGGTGCCAGAGCTCCCATGTGCTGATTGTGACCTGCGCTGTGGTAGTCTTTGAGCCAAGTGTACAAACATCCAACGTTGTTTCCAGGGTTCCTGTAAACATCTCCACGTCTCACTGGGGTGTTAAACTGTGGGCGCTGCACCATCTCACTGCAGGTCGGAACCTTCGGTGTCAAGTGGGCAGACGCACGATGAGCAAGTTGCCTTGTTTTCTTAAGTCGGGATTGTACCTCCGTAGAGTTGAAAGCTTAGCTCCCGCCGCTCCCTGGGCAGGTTGGGTATAGTGCTCAGACGGAGCTGAAGTGTTTCAAGTGGGAATTCCAGCTTCGGGCTAAGATAAACACATGTGGGCACTCTGGGGATTGGTGGGGTACAGTGACGGACTGGTGAGTGTTCTGGCTCTCTCGGGTGGGAAGGAGGAAGCTGTTATTTGTACCACTTGTTAGTTTGTGGCCCATTTCAAGGCGCCAACCGCAAGCCACTGAGCACAGAGATGGAGATGGGCTCAGAACTCAGGATGAGGGGCTCCTGTCCCTGCTGGGGAGGGACGTACAGGGCATTGGGTGAGGCAGATTCGGGTGATGGCCTGGGAGTGGTCAGAGATTGTGACCAGATCCAGTGTGACAACCGCTACTCCTGTCCCCTCTTCCCGTCATCCCCAAGCCCTCCCCTCCGGAGCTCCTGTCAAGGCAAAGAGACGAGAGTTGACTTGCATTTTGAACATTTATTGACAGGCGGCATTGTTCGTTAGCAGGCTCCTGTTCGTTTCATTGGGATGGTGGCATTCGCAAGGTGCGGCAGGAGGGTCTTGAAAGCCAGGAAAATTTCAGGCAGGTGTGTGGCGCAGTTGCTCGTGTGCGTTTAGCATCTTCTGGACCTCACGGTGTAGCGACGATAGCACACTGTGGGGAATAAGAGAGGCGGGAGATTTCAGCATGAGCTGAGCCCCCAGCAGAGCCCCTCACCTCTTCCTCTCCGCCTCTGGCAGCAGCGCCTCCTCCAGCTCCACCCCCTGGACAACGCCCCTCACCTCTTCTTGTCCGCCTCTGGCAGCATCGCCTGCTCCTCCTGTGACTTCTTGGTCTCTGGCGGCAGCATCTGCTCTGGCTACGGCTGCGGCCACGGCAACGTGTGTATCTGGCCATGGTGCCGGGTGGATTGGGTGTGGGTGCTCAGAGCAGGAGGTACCACCTTAGGTGGGCCAGCCAACCTGTGAGCAGGTGGAACTGCGTGGGCTGTGAGCCAGGGGCTGGCTCCTGGTCCTCTTATAGTCACGGGAGGCCCCTGGGCATTATGAGGTCACAGAGGCCAGCCCGAGCAGACCCTCCTTGTGCCCATGTATGGGCATGTGGGAGGCCCATGGTGGGCAGGGCGGGGCCGTGATGCCCAGGGGCCTCCATGTCACCAGCTGTGGGGAGACCAGCTGACGTTCCTGTCAAGGGCAATCTCCCACTCACGCAGGGAGCTCTCAAGTAAAGTCTTATTGAGCACTGACTGAGGGCCAGGGTCTGGGGGACGCCGTGGCATATAGTGATAAATAAGGCAGACCCATTGTGCCTGGTAAAGTTTAGACTCTAATTTGAGGAAACGAGAATGAAGTAATGGCCCAGAATAATTGTGTCAGGAGGAAGGCTTCCAGGGCTGGTGTAGAGGTGCCGCCCTCATCAAGGGCCCACGCTTCTTTGGTCTTCCAGTTCTGTCCTGGGCACGTGCTCTCCGTCCTCAAGGTTGCCTCATAATCCAAAGTATGGGCTGCCACGCACAGTTGTACAGTTCTGCACTGCTGAAAGCTTTGAGCCACGGGACCGAGTGGGGACTGAAATCCAGCCTGGGCTCTGCCTGTCGAGTCAGGCCCAGCACCCGTAGGCCTGTTGCTGCGCACAACAGCAGTCTTTTATGTAATTCAACTGCTCACGGTGATGTCTTCTTCTAATTTAAACAAAGGCACACCAAGAGCTAGCCTTGGCCCTTTGGAAATTCCATCCTATCCACTGTCCAGGGAGGAAGGGAAACGAAGAGGAGGGGGCAGAAGGGGTCATTACCTGTAACGAGCTTTCCCAGAAAGCCCACCCAGTAACCTCCCTTGTGATCATTAGCCTTACTGGGAGAGCACCCTGCCTCTCAGGATAAGCTGGGCTCTCGGGAAGGAGAAATGGGCCAGTGGACACATAGATATAAGTACTCTTTGCCCCAGAGGGGGTACAGCCAGAAAATTCCAGAACTCCACCCCCGGAGTCCACGATAGGGTGAGAAAACCTTGCATTTGACGTTTTAGTGTAGAATTAAGGCACAGACTGTATTCTAAAGTTTGTGGTGATGCAGGGTCGGCCCCATCTCAGAACGCGGCTGGCCCACAGGGCTTCACGGGGTCCAGCTGCTTGCCTCTGTTCCCTCCACACTGGCCTTGTTGTTGCAGGAGCAATGCCACACCTGCTCTCCATTTAGGCACAATTCACTTTCCCCAGCTGCTCCACCCCAGTTGAGGGGACGTCCAGGTGGAATGGTGTGGCGTCAAACCCTGTCTCTGGGTGGTGGAGGTTGCCCAGGGTCACATGCCAGCCCCTGCCCCCACTTATTTCACACATTTACTCTTGTATTTACTCTTGTTTTGTGTCCTTTGCATTAAAGGAGACAATGGCAGGCCATCAGTTCATGTTTCTTATCTGAAGCTTTATTTGGCAGATGACCAAAAGTCATCTTTTGTGCGTTTGGACGTCTAAGGTGGGATCACTGTGGTCTCTTGAGATGGTTCTCTGGCAAGTGGCTGTCCTTAGTCTCCAATGTCAGGTGTGCTGTGCCCAGGAAAGTTGTTAATGCCTCCTGCATCTCCGCCTCCTCCTGAGCCTTCTGCCAGCTTTTGGGGGAACCAAAAGTTTCGGTTACAGGGCCATCTGTGGGAGCTGGGTGGGAAGGGGATGTGGCAGCTGACAGATGGGGTGAGGTCCCCAGTGCTCCATGAGCCTCCCGCATCAGGGGTGCTCAGGGACTGGCAAGAACACCTTGGCGCTTTCTGCATCTGCACGTGTGTCTCCGGCGCCTTGGACAGGAGCAGTGGCGCCTTTGTCTGTAGTGGTAGCGGCCTCTGTGGGTCCTTCCCTGGACCTGGACTTCCTCTGGGCTCAGCTCCTTCTACTGCTCCTGCTCCTGGTCCTGGTGCCCGCATCTGTGCTGCTGTCCCGCCCCCGCTGCTCACGTTTGCCCTGACTCCACACTCCACACCCGGAGTGGGACCATCGTGCTCACGGGTCAGGTGGCTCGTGCTGGGGCTGCAGCTGACCTGGGGGCGGGGAGGGAGGGCTGAGGCCTGCCCCCCTGCTCCTGCTGTTGATGTTGGTCTAATCTGTCAGGTGCTCTCTGCGGACTTCTGTAGAAAGGGGGCCGTCCACTGTGACTCGCACTGTGACTCGGTGGCCACGGCCACCATTGTCCCCACCCTGAAGTCAACACACAGCAGGGGCCCGCAGCCAGCAGGTCCCGGAAGGGCAAGCCACCCTGTTGCCTTGCCGGTAATAATGTGTCGCAGTGGGACTCGTAGGCCGCAAGAGGAGCACCAGCTTGCCCAGGTCGAAGCCCCAGCCTCAGCCCCCATGCTCCCAGCTGGTGCACATCGACCCGTTGTCATTTCCGAAGCCGCTTCAGTGCTGTGTGCCCTGGTGTGGGGTTATAAAAGCCCAGCACCAGTATGTGTATCCGTGGGCCCTCATTATCTGTTCACCAGTTTATCATAATCTAGGGATTATTGTATGCCAGGCATTTATTCATTTCCTTGCTGTATATTTACTCATTTACTGCATGAAGAAAATAAGTGATTTGCTCAAGGTCCCTCTGCAAATAAGGGGCAAAGCTGGACTTCATTCAGAGTCCATGCCCTTTGCCCTCGGACCCCTTCCCAACCCACGAGATACTCTTGCCTAAACAGATGTCATCTTCCCTTCATGTCCTGGGCCTCCGAGCAACTGAAAAGGGCGAGAGCGTGTGATAGATTAGTGTCTTCCTGCTCCAAATTGCAAAAGGGACTTTATGGATGTGAGCTAGAGATATGGAGACTGACATACGATCCTGGCTTCAGTGTGGTCATATGGGCCCTTATAGCTGGCAGAGTGGGGCAGGAGGTTGTAGGAAGAGAGATCTGAAGATGCTGAGTGCTGCCAGGGTCTGTGAGCCCAGGAATGCAGGTGGCCTCTGGAAGCTGGGACATAGAAGCAAACAGGTTTTTCTCCCTCAGAGCCTCCAGAAGGAACACCTTGCTCACCCCATGTGAACCATTTTGGAATTGACCCGCATTCTTCAGAGAGATAAGAAATTTGTGTTGTTTTATGCTATGCTGTTTGTGGTAAATGTGTTACAGCAGTTACAGGGGGCGATTTCTGTCTGGTGTTCATCTGCTGCCTCTTTCACTTAGTAGTGCCTTCAGATTCCCCCTGGGCACTTGGTGAAAATAGGAGTGCCCAGGCCTTAGCCCCATGTCAAAGTCTCCATGCCTGGAGCACCATGTGCTTGTGGAAGCCTGCCTAGGGAGCATCCTGTGACTGGGGTCCTGCAAGTAGTTTCGGCTACCTGCTTAAAGTTCCTCACCTGGAAGAGTGGGGCAGGAGGTTGATGGCGCCGCCTTTTCAATACCTACCCTGCAAGGTTGCTGTGAGAGGATGAGTGCAGAACGTATATCATGGTGCTCAGTAAGTAAGTTGAGGCCGTGACCGTTGTCAGGTGTGTAATGGCACTGTCGCTTTAGAGCGCTGGGTGCCAGAGCTCCCATGTGCTGATTGTGACCTGCGCTGTGGTAGTCTTTGAGCCAAGTGTACAAACATCCAACGTTGTTTCCAGGGTTCCTGTAAACATCTCCACGTCTCACTGGGGTGTTAAACTGTGGGCGCTGCACCATCTCACTGCAGGTCGGAACCTTCGGTGTCAAGTGGGCAGACGCACGATGAGCAAGTTGCCTTGTTTTCTTAAGTCGGGATTGTACCTCCGTAGAGTTGAAAGCTTAGCTCCCGCCGCTCCCTGGGCAGGTTGGGTATAGTGCTCAGACGGAGCTGAAGTGTTTCAAGTGGGAATTCCAGCTTCGGGCTAAGATAAACACATGTGGGCACTCTGGGGATTGGTGGGGTACAGTGACGGACTGGTGAGTGTTCTGGCTCTCTCGGGTGGGAAGGAGGAAGCTGTTATTTGTACCACTTGTTAGTTTGTGGCCCATTTCAAGGCGCCAACCGCAAGCCACTGAGCACAGAGATGGAGATGGGCTCAGAACTCAGGATGAGGGGCTCCTGTCCCTGCTGGGGAGGGACGTACAGGGCATTGGGTGAGGCAGATTCGGGTGATGGCCTGGGAGTGGTCAGAGATTGTGACCAGATCCAGTGTGACAACCGCTACTCCTGTCCCCTCTTCCCGTCATCCCCAAGCCCTCCCCTCCGGAGCTCCTGTCAAGGCAAAGAGACGAGAGTTGACTTGCATTTTGAACATTTATTGACAGGCGGCATTGTTCGTTAGCAGGCTCCTGTTCGTTTCATTGGGATGGTGGCATTCGCAAGGTGCGGCAGGAGGGTCTTGAAAGCCAGGAAAATTTCAGGCAGGTGTGTGGCGCAGTTGCTCGTGTGCGTTTAGCATCTTCTGGACCTCACGGTGTAGCGACGATAGCACACTGTGGGGAATAAGAGAGGCGGGAGATTTCAGCATGAGCTGAGCCCCCAGCAGAGCCCCTCACCTCTTCCTCTCCGCCTCTGGCAGCAGCGCCTCCTCCAGCTCCACCCCCTGGACAACGCCCCTCACCTCTTCTTGTCCGCCTCTGGCAGCATCGCCTGCTCCTCCTGTGACTTCTTGGTCTCTGGCGGCAGCATCTGCTCTGGCTACGGCTGCGGCCACGGCAACGTGTGTATCTGGCCATGGTGCCGGGTGGATTGGGTGTGGGTGCTCAGAGCAGGAGGTACCACCTTAGGTGGGCCAGCCAACCTGTGAGCAGGTGGAACTGCGTGGGCTGTGAGCCAGGGGCTGGCTCCTGGTCCTCTTATAGTCACGGGAGGCCCCTGGGCATTATGAGGTCACAGAGGCCAGCCCGAGCAGACCCTCCTTGTGCCCATGTATGGGCATGTGGGAGGCCCATGGTGGGCAGGGCGGGGCCGTGATGCCCAGGGGCCTCCATGTCACCAGCTGTGGGGAGACCAGCTGACGTTCCTGTCAAGGGCAATCTCCCACTCACGCAGGGAGCTCTCAAGTAAAGTCTTATTGAGCACTGACTGAGGGCCAGGGTCTGGGGGACGCCGTGGCATATAGTGATAAATAAGGCAGACCCATTGTGCCTGGTAAAGTTTAGACTCTAATTTGAGGAAACGAGAATGAAGTAATGGCCCAGAATAATTGTGTCAGGAGGAAGGCTTCCAGGGCTGGTGTAGAGGTGCCGCCCTCATCAAGGGCCCACGCTTCTTTGGTCTTCCAGTTCTGTCCTGGGCACGTGCTCTCCGTCCTCAAGGTTGCCTCATAATCCAAAGTATGGGCTGCCACGCACAGTTGTACAGTTCTGCACTGCTGAAAGCTTTGAGCCACGGGACCGAGTGGGGACTGAAATCCAGCCTGGGCTCTGCCTGTCGAGTCAGGCCCAGCACCCGTAGGCCTGTTGCTGCGCACAACAGCAGTCTTTTATGTAATTCAACTGCTCACGGTGATGTCTTCTTCTAATTTAAACAAAGGCACACCAAGAGCTAGCCTTGGCCCTTTGGAAATTCCATCCTATCCACTGTCCAGGGAGGAAGGGAAACGAAGAGGAGGGGGCAGAAGGGGTCATTACCTGTAACGAGCTTTCCCAGAAAGCCCACCCAGTAACCTCCCTTGTGATCATTAGCCTTACTGGGAGAGCACCCTGCCTCTCAGGATAAGCTGGGCTCTCGGGAAGGAGAAATGGGCCAGTGGACACATAGATATAAGTACTCTTTGCCCCAGAGGGGGTACAGCCAGAAAATTCCAGAACTCCACCCCCGGAGTCCACGATAGGGTGAGAAAACCTTGCATTTGACGTTTTAGTGTAGAATTAAGGCACAGACTGTATTCTAAAGTTTGTGGTGATGCAGGGTCGGCCCCATCTCAGAACGCGGCTGGCCCACAGGGCTTCACGGGGTCCAGCTGCTTGCCTCTGTTCCCTCCACACTGGCCTTGTTGTTGCAGGAGCAATGCCACACCTGCTCTCCATTTAGGCACAATTCACTTTCCCCAGCTGCTCCACCCCAGTTGAGGGGACGTCCAGGTGGAATGGTGTGGCGTCAAACCCTGTCTCTGGGTGGTGGAGGTTGCCCAGGGTCACATGCCAGCCCCTGCCCCCACTTATTTCACACATTTACTCTTGTATTTACTCTTGTTTTGTGTCCTTTGCATTAAAGGAGACAATGGCAGGCCATCAGTTCATGTTTCTTATCTGAAGCTTTATTTGGCAGATGACCAAAAGTCATCTTTTGTGCGTTTGGACGTCTAAGGTGGGATCACTGTGGTCTCTTGAGATGGTTCTCTGGCAAGTGGCTGTCCTTAGTCTCCAATGTCAGGTGTGCTGTGCCCAGGAAAGTTGTTAATGCCTCCTGCATCTCCGCCTCCTCCTGAGCCTTCTGCCAGCTTTTGGGGGAACCAAAAGTTTCGGTTACAGGGCCATCTGTGGGAGCTGGGTGGGAAGGGGATGTGGCAGCTGACAGATGGGGTGAGGTCCCCAGTGCTCCATGAGCCTCCCGCATCAGGGGTGCTCAGGGACTGGCAAGAACACCTTGGCGCTTTCTGCATCTGCACGTGTGTCTCCGGCGCCTTGGACAGGAGCAGTGGCGCCTTTGTCTGTAGTGGTAGCGGCCTCTGTGGGTCCTTCCCTGGACCTGGACTTCCTCTGGGCTCAGCTCCTTCTACTGCTCCTGCTCCTGGTCCTGGTGCCCGCATCTGTGCTGCTGTCCCGCCCCCGCTGCTCACGTTTGCCCTGACTCCACACTCCACACCCGGAGTGGGACCATCGTGCTCACGGGTCAGGTGGCTCGTGCTGGGGCTGCAGCTGACCTGGGGGCGGGGAGGGAGGGCTGAGGCCTGCCCCCCTGCTCCTGCTGTTGATGTTGGTCTAATCTGTCAGGTGCTCTCTGCGGACTTCTGTAGAAAGGGGGCCGTCCACTGTGACTCGCACTGTGACTCGGTGGCCACGGCCACCATTGTCCCCACCCTGAAGTCAACACACAGCAGGGGCCCGCAGCCAGCAGGTCCCGGAAGGGCAAGCCACCCTGTTGCCTTGCCGGTAATAATGTGTCGCAGTGGGACTCGTAGGCCGCAAGAGGAGCACCAGCTTGCCCAGGTCGAAGCCCCAGCCTCAGCCCCCATGCTCCCAGCTGGTGCACATCGACCCGTTGTCATTTCCGAAGCCGCTTCAGTGCTGTGTGCCCTGGTGTGGGGTTATAAAAGCCCAGCACCAGTATGTGTATCCGTGGGCCCTCATTATCTGTTCACCAGTTTATCATAATCTAGGGATTATTGTATGCCAGGCATTTATTCATTTCCTTGCTGTATATTTACTCATTTACTGCATGAAGAAAATAAGTGATTTGCTCAAGGTCCCTCTGCAAATAAGGGGCAAAGCTGGACTTCATTCAGAGTCCATGCCCTTTGCCCTCGGACCCCTTCCCAACCCACGAGATACTCTTGCCTAAACAGATGTCATCTTCCCTTCATGTCCTGGGCCTCCGAGCAACTGAAAAGGGCGAGAGCGTGTGATAGATTAGTGTCTTCCTGCTCCAAATTGCAAAAGGGACTTTATGGATGTGAGCTAGAGATATGGAGACTGACATACGATCCTGGCTTCAGTGTGGTCATATGGGCCCTTATAGCTGGCAGAGTGGGGCAGGAGGTTGTAGGAAGAGAGATCTGAAGATGCTGAGTGCTGCCAGGGTCTGTGAGCCCAGGAATGCAGGTGGCCTCTGGAAGCTGGGACATAGAAGCAAACAGGTTTTTCTCCCTCAGAGCCTCCAGAAGGAACACCTTGCTCACCCCATGTGAACCATTTTGGAATTGACCCGCATTCTTCAGAGAGATAAGAAATTTGTGTTGTTTTATGCTATGCTGTTTGTGGTAAATGTGTTACAGCAGTTACAGGGGGCGATTTCTGTCTGGTGTTCATCTGCTGCCTCTTTCACTTAGTAGTGCCTTCAGATTCCCCCTGGGCACTTGGTGAAAATAGGAGTGCCCAGGCCTTAGCCCCATGTCAAAGTCTCCATGCCTGGAGCACCATGTGCTTGTGGAAGCCTGCCTAGGGAGCATCCTGTGACTGGGGTCCTGCAAGTAGTTTCGGCTACCTGCTTAAAGTTCCTCACCTGGAAGAGTGGGGCAGGAGGTTGATGGCGCCGCCTTTTCAATACCTACCCTGCAAGGTTGCTGTGAGAGGATGAGTGCAGAACGTATATCATGGTGCTCAGTAAGTAAGTTGAGGCCGTGACCGTTGTCAGGTGTGTAATGGCACTGTCGCTTTAGAGCGCTGGGTGCCAGAGCTCCCATGTGCTGATTGTGACCTGCGCTGTGGTAGTCTTTGAGCCAAGTGTACAAACATCCAACGTTGTTTCCAGGGTTCCTGTAAACATCTCCACGTCTCACTGGGGTGTTAAACTGTGGGCGCTGCACCATCTCACTGCAGGTCGGAACCTTCGGTGTCAAGTGGGCAGACGCACGATGAGCAAGTTGCCTTGTTTTCTTAAGTCGGGATTGTACCTCCGTAGAGTTGAAAGCTTAGCTCCCGCCGCTCCCTGGGCAGGTTGGGTATAGTGCTCAGACGGAGCTGAAGTGTTTCAAGTGGGAATTCCAGCTTCGGGCTAAGATAAACACATGTGGGCACTCTGGGGATTGGTGGGGTACAGTGACGGACTGGTGAGTGTTCTGGCTCTCTCGGGTGGGAAGGAGGAAGCTGTTATTTGTACCACTTGTTAGTTTGTGGCCCATTTCAAGGCGCCAACCGCAAGCCACTGAGCACAGAGATGGAGATGGGCTCAGAACTCAGGATGAGGGGCTCCTGTCCCTGCTGGGGAGGGACGTACAGGGCATTGGGTGAGGCAGATTCGGGTGATGGCCTGGGAGTGGTCAGAGATTGTGACCAGATCCAGTGTGACAACCGCTACTCCTGTCCCCTCTTCCCGTCATCCCCAAGCCCTCCCCTCCGGAGCTCCTGTCAAGGCAAAGAGACGAGAGTTGACTTGCATTTTGAACATTTATTGACAGGCGGCATTGTTCGTTAGCAGGCTCCTGTTCGTTTCATTGGGATGGTGGCATTCGCAAGGTGCGGCAGGAGGGTCTTGAAAGCCAGGAAAATTTCAGGCAGGTGTGTGGCGCAGTTGCTCGTGTGCGTTTAGCATCTTCTGGACCTCACGGTGTAGCGACGATAGCACACTGTGGGGAATAAGAGAGGCGGGAGATTTCAGCATGAGCTGAGCCCCCAGCAGAGCCCCTCACCTCTTCCTCTCCGCCTCTGGCAGCAGCGCCTCCTCCAGCTCCACCCCCTGGACAACGCCCCTCACCTCTTCTTGTCCGCCTCTGGCAGCATCGCCTGCTCCTCCTGTGACTTCTTGGTCTCTGGCGGCAGCATCTGCTCTGGCTACGGCTGCGGCCACGGCAACGTGTGTATCTGGCCATGGTGCCGGGTGGATTGGGTGTGGGTGCTCAGAGCAGGAGGTACCACCTTAGGTGGGCCAGCCAACCTGTGAGCAGGTGGAACTGCGTGGGCTGTGAGCCAGGGGCTGGCTCCTGGTCCTCTTATAGTCACGGGAGGCCCCTGGGCATTATGAGGTCACAGAGGCCAGCCCGAGCAGACCCTCCTTGTGCCCATGTATGGGCATGTGGGAGGCCCATGGTGGGCAGGGCGGGGCCGTGATGCCCAGGGGCCTCCATGTCACCAGCTGTGGGGAGACCAGCTGACGTTCCTGTCAAGGGCAATCTCCCACTCACGCAGGGAGCTCTCAAGTAAAGTCTTATTGAGCACTGACTGAGGGCCAGGGTCTGGGGGACGCCGTGGCATATAGTGATAAATAAGGCAGACCCATTGTGCCTGGTAAAGTTTAGACTCTAATTTGAGGAAACGAGAATGAAGTAATGGCCCAGAATAATTGTGTCAGGAGGAAGGCTTCCAGGGCTGGTGTAGAGGTGCCGCCCTCATCAAGGGCCCACGCTTCTTTGGTCTTCCAGTTCTGTCCTGGGCACGTGCTCTCCGTCCTCAAGGTTGCCTCATAATCCAAAGTATGGGCTGCCACGCACAGTTGTACAGTTCTGCACTGCTGAAAGCTTTGAGCCACGGGACCGAGTGGGGACTGAAATCCAGCCTGGGCTCTGCCTGTCGAGTCAGGCCCAGCACCCGTAGGCCTGTTGCTGCGCACAACAGCAGTCTTTTATGTAATTCAACTGCTCACGGTGATGTCTTCTTCTAATTTAAACAAAGGCACACCAAGAGCTAGCCTTGGCCCTTTGGAAATTCCATCCTATCCACTGTCCAGGGAGGAAGGGAAACGAAGAGGAGGGGGCAGAAGGGGTCATTACCTGTAACGAGCTTTCCCAGAAAGCCCACCCAGTAACCTCCCTTGTGATCATTAGCCTTACTGGGAGAGCACCCTGCCTCTCAGGATAAGCTGGGCTCTCGGGAAGGAGAAATGGGCCAGTGGACACATAGATATAAGTACTCTTTGCCCCAGAGGGGGTACAGCCAGAAAATTCCAGAACTCCACCCCCGGAGTCCACGATAGGGTGAGAAAACCTTGCATTTGACGTTTTAGTGTAGAATTAAGGCACAGACTGTATTCTAAAGTTTGTGGTGATGCAGGGTCGGCCCCATCTCAGAACGCGGCTGGCCCACAGGGCTTCACGGGGTCCAGCTGCTTGCCTCTGTTCCCTCCACACTGGCCTTGTTGTTGCAGGAGCAATGCCACACCTGCTCTCCATTTAGGCACAATTCACTTTCCCCAGCTGCTCCACCCCAGTTGAGGGGACGTCCAGGTGGAATGGTGTGGCGTCAAACCCTGTCTCTGGGTGGTGGAGGTTGCCCAGGGTCACATGCCAGCCCCTGCCCCCACTTATTTCACACATTTACTCTTGTATTTACTCTTGTTTTGTGTCCTTTGCATTAAAGGAGACAATGGCAGGCCATCAGTTCATGTTTCTTATCTGAAGCTTTATTTGGCAGATGACCAAAAGTCATCTTTTGTGCGTTTGGACGTCTAAGGTGGGATCACTGTGGTCTCTTGAGATGGTTCTCTGGCAAGTGGCTGTCCTTAGTCTCCAATGTCAGGTGTGCTGTGCCCAGGAAAGTTGTTAATGCCTCCTGCATCTCCGCCTCCTCCTGAGCCTTCTGCCAGCTTTTGGGGGAACCAAAAGTTTCGGTTACAGGGCCATCTGTGGGAGCTGGGTGGGAAGGGGATGTGGCAGCTGACAGATGGGGTGAGGTCCCCAGTGCTCCATGAGCCTCCCGCATCAGGGGTGCTCAGGGACTGGCAAGAACACCTTGGCGCTTTCTGCATCTGCACGTGTGTCTCCGGCGCCTTGGACAGGAGCAGTGGCGCCTTTGTCTGTAGTGGTAGCGGCCTCTGTGGGTCCTTCCCTGGACCTGGACTTCCTCTGGGCTCAGCTCCTTCTACTGCTCCTGCTCCTGGTCCTGGTGCCCGCATCTGTGCTGCTGTCCCGCCCCCGCTGCTCACGTTTGCCCTGACTCCACACTCCACACCCGGAGTGGGACCATCGTGCTCACGGGTCAGGTGGCTCGTGCTGGGGCTGCAGCTGACCTGGGGGCGGGGAGGGAGGGCTGAGGCCTGCCCCCCTGCTCCTGCTGTTGATGTTGGTCTAATCTGTCAGGTGCTCTCTGCGGACTTCTGTAGAAAGGGGGCCGTCCACTGTGACTCGCACTGTGACTCGGTGGCCACGGCCACCATTGTCCCCACCCTGAAGTCAACACACAGCAGGGGCCCGCAGCCAGCAGGTCCCGGAAGGGCAAGCCACCCTGTTGCCTTGCCGGTAATAATGTGTCGCAGTGGGACTCGTAGGCCGCAAGAGGAGCACCAGCTTGCCCAGGTCGAAGCCCCAGCCTCAGCCCCCATGCTCCCAGCTGGTGCACATCGACCCGTTGTCATTTCCGAAGCCGCTTCAGTGCTGTGTGCCCTGGTGTGGGGTTATAAAAGCCCAGCACCAGTATGTGTATCCGTGGGCCCTCATTATCTGTTCACCAGTTTATCATAATCTAGGGATTATTGTATGCCAGGCATTTATTCATTTCCTTGCTGTATATTTACTCATTTACTGCATGAAGAAAATAAGTGATTTGCTCAAGGTCCCTCTGCAAATAAGGGGCAAAGCTGGACTTCATTCAGAGTCCATGCCCTTTGCCCTCGGACCCCTTCCCAACCCACGAGATACTCTTGCCTAAACAGATGTCATCTTCCCTTCATGTCCTGGGCCTCCGAGCAACTGAAAAGGGCGAGAGCGTGTGATAGATTAGTGTCTTCCTGCTCCAAATTGCAAAAGGGACTTTATGGATGTGAGCTAGAGATATGGAGACTGACATACGATCCTGGCTTCAGTGTGGTCATATGGGCCCTTATAGCTGGCAGAGTGGGGCAGGAGGTTGTAGGAAGAGAGATCTGAAGATGCTGAGTGCTGCCAGGGTCTGTGAGCCCAGGAATGCAGGTGGCCTCTGGAAGCTGGGACATAGAAGCAAACAGGTTTTTCTCCCTCAGAGCCTCCAGAAGGAACACCTTGCTCACCCCATGTGAACCATTTTGGAATTGACCCGCATTCTTCAGAGAGATAAGAAATTTGTGTTGTTTTATGCTATGCTGTTTGTGGTAAATGTGTTACAGCAGTTACAGGGGGCGATTTCTGTCTGGTGTTCATCTGCTGCCTCTTTCACTTAGTAGTGCCTTCAGATTCCCCCTGGGCACTTGGTGAAAATAGGAGTGCCCAGGCCTTAGCCCCATGTCAAAGTCTCCATGCCTGGAGCACCATGTGCTTGTGGAAGCCTGCCTAGGGAGCATCCTGTGACTGGGGTCCTGCAAGTAGTTTCGGCTACCTGCTTAAAGTTCCTCACCTGGAAGAGTGGGGCAGGAGGTTGATGGCGCCGCCTTTTCAATACCTACCCTGCAAGGTTGCTGTGAGAGGATGAGTGCAGAACGTATATCATGGTGCTCAGTAAGTAAGTTGAGGCCGTGACCGTTGTCAGGTGTGTAATGGCACTGTCGCTTTAGAGCGCTGGGTGCCAGAGCTCCCATGTGCTGATTGTGACCTGCGCTGTGGTAGTCTTTGAGCCAAGTGTACAAACATCCAACGTTGTTTCCAGGGTTCCTGTAAACATCTCCACGTCTCACTGGGGTGTTAAACTGTGGGCGCTGCACCATCTCACTGCAGGTCGGAACCTTCGGTGTCAAGTGGGCAGACGCACGATGAGCAAGTTGCCTTGTTTTCTTAAGTCGGGATTGTACCTCCGTAGAGTTGAAAGCTTAGCTCCCGCCGCTCCCTGGGCAGGTTGGGTATAGTGCTCAGACGGAGCTGAAGTGTTTCAAGTGGGAATTCCAGCTTCGGGCTAAGATAAACACATGTGGGCACTCTGGGGATTGGTGGGGTACAGTGACGGACTGGTGAGTGTTCTGGCTCTCTCGGGTGGGAAGGAGGAAGCTGTTATTTGTACCACTTGTTAGTTTGTGGCCCATTTCAAGGCGCCAACCGCAAGCCACTGAGCACAGAGATGGAGATGGGCTCAGAACTCAGGATGAGGGGCTCCTGTCCCTGCTGGGGAGGGACGTACAGGGCATTGGGTGAGGCAGATTCGGGTGATGGCCTGGGAGTGGTCAGAGATTGTGACCAGATCCAGTGTGACAACCGCTACTCCTGTCCCCTCTTCCCGTCATCCCCAAGCCCTCCCCTCCGGAGCTCCTGTCAAGGCAAAGAGACGAGAGTTGACTTGCATTTTGAACATTTATTGACAGGCGGCATTGTTCGTTAGCAGGCTCCTGTTCGTTTCATTGGGATGGTGGCATTCGCAAGGTGCGGCAGGAGGGTCTTGAAAGCCAGGAAAATTTCAGGCAGGTGTGTGGCGCAGTTGCTCGTGTGCGTTTAGCATCTTCTGGACCTCACGGTGTAGCGACGATAGCACACTGTGGGGAATAAGAGAGGCGGGAGATTTCAGCATGAGCTGAGCCCCCAGCAGAGCCCCTCACCTCTTCCTCTCCGCCTCTGGCAGCAGCGCCTCCTCCAGCTCCACCCCCTGGACAACGCCCCTCACCTCTTCTTGTCCGCCTCTGGCAGCATCGCCTGCTCCTCCTGTGACTTCTTGGTCTCTGGCGGCAGCATCTGCTCTGGCTACGGCTGCGGCCACGGCAACGTGTGTATCTGGCCATGGTGCCGGGTGGATTGGGTGTGGGTGCTCAGAGCAGGAGGTACCACCTTAGGTGGGCCAGCCAACCTGTGAGCAGGTGGAACTGCGTGGGCTGTGAGCCAGGGGCTGGCTCCTGGTCCTCTTATAGTCACGGGAGGCCCCTGGGCATTATGAGGTCACAGAGGCCAGCCCGAGCAGACCCTCCTTGTGCCCATGTATGGGCATGTGGGAGGCCCATGGTGGGCAGGGCGGGGCCGTGATGCCCAGGGGCCTCCATGTCACCAGCTGTGGGGAGACCAGCTGACGTTCCTGTCAAGGGCAATCTCCCACTCACGCAGGGAGCTCTCAAGTAAAGTCTTATTGAGCACTGACTGAGGGCCAGGGTCTGGGGGACGCCGTGGCATATAGTGATAAATAAGGCAGACCCATTGTGCCTGGTAAAGTTTAGACTCTAATTTGAGGAAACGAGAATGAAGTAATGGCCCAGAATAATTGTGTCAGGAGGAAGGCTTCCAGGGCTGGTGTAGAGGTGCCGCCCTCATCAAGGGCCCACGCTTCTTTGGTCTTCCAGTTCTGTCCTGGGCACGTGCTCTCCGTCCTCAAGGTTGCCTCATAATCCAAAGTATGGGCTGCCACGCACAGTTGTACAGTTCTGCACTGCTGAAAGCTTTGAGCCACGGGACCGAGTGGGGACTGAAATCCAGCCTGGGCTCTGCCTGTCGAGTCAGGCCCAGCACCCGTAGGCCTGTTGCTGCGCACAACAGCAGTCTTTTATGTAATTCAACTGCTCACGGTGATGTCTTCTTCTAATTTAAACAAAGGCACACCAAGAGCTAGCCTTGGCCCTTTGGAAATTCCATCCTATCCACTGTCCAGGGAGGAAGGGAAACGAAGAGGAGGGGGCAGAAGGGGTCATTACCTGTAACGAGCTTTCCCAGAAAGCCCACCCAGTAACCTCCCTTGTGATCATTAGCCTTACTGGGAGAGCACCCTGCCTCTCAGGATAAGCTGGGCTCTCGGGAAGGAGAAATGGGCCAGTGGACACATAGATATAAGTACTCTTTGCCCCAGAGGGGGTACAGCCAGAAAATTCCAGAACTCCACCCCCGGAGTCCACGATAGGGTGAGAAAACCTTGCATTTGACGTTTTAGTGTAGAATTAAGGCACAGACTGTATTCTAAAGTTTGTGGTGATGCAGGGTCGGCCCCATCTCAGAACGCGGCTGGCCCACAGGGCTTCACGGGGTCCAGCTGCTTGCCTCTGTTCCCTCCACACTGGCCTTGTTGTTGCAGGAGCAATGCCACACCTGCTCTCCATTTAGGCACAATTCACTTTCCCCAGCTGCTCCACCCCAGTTGAGGGGACGTCCAGGTGGAATGGTGTGGCGTCAAACCCTGTCTCTGGGTGGTGGAGGTTGCCCAGGGTCACATGCCAGCCCCTGCCCCCACTTATTTCACACATTTACTCTTGTATTTACTCTTGTTTTGTGTCCTTTGCATTAAAGGAGACAATGGCAGGCCATCAGTTCATGTTTCTTATCTGAAGCTTTATTTGGCAGATGACCAAAAGTCATCTTTTGTGCGTTTGGACGTCTAAGGTGGGATCACTGTGGTCTCTTGAGATGGTTCTCTGGCAAGTGGCTGTCCTTAGTCTCCAATGTCAGGTGTGCTGTGCCCAGGAAAGTTGTTAATGCCTCCTGCATCTCCGCCTCCTCCTGAGCCTTCTGCCAGCTTTTGGGGGAACCAAAAGTTTCGGTTACAGGGCCATCTGTGGGAGCTGGGTGGGAAGGGGATGTGGCAGCTGACAGATGGGGTGAGGTCCCCAGTGCTCCATGAGCCTCCCGCATCAGGGGTGCTCAGGGACTGGCAAGAACACCTTGGCGCTTTCTGCATCTGCACGTGTGTCTCCGGCGCCTTGGACAGGAGCAGTGGCGCCTTTGTCTGTAGTGGTAGCGGCCTCTGTGGGTCCTTCCCTGGACCTGGACTTCCTCTGGGCTCAGCTCCTTCTACTGCTCCTGCTCCTGGTCCTGGTGCCCGCATCTGTGCTGCTGTCCCGCCCCCGCTGCTCACGTTTGCCCTGACTCCACACTCCACACCCGGAGTGGGACCATCGTGCTCACGGGTCAGGTGGCTCGTGCTGGGGCTGCAGCTGACCTGGGGGCGGGGAGGGAGGGCTGAGGCCTGCCCCCCTGCTCCTGCTGTTGATGTTGGTCTAATCTGTCAGGTGCTCTCTGCGGACTTCTGTAGAAAGGGGGCCGTCCACTGTGACTCGCACTGTGACTCGGTGGCCACGGCCACCATTGTCCCCACCCTGAAGTCAACACACAGCAGGGGCCCGCAGCCAGCAGGTCCCGGAAGGGCAAGCCACCCTGTTGCCTTGCCGGTAATAATGTGTCGCAGTGGGACTCGTAGGCCGCAAGAGGAGCACCAGCTTGCCCAGGTCGAAGCCCCAGCCTCAGCCCCCATGCTCCCAGCTGGTGCACATCGACCCGTTGTCATTTCCGAAGCCGCTTCAGTGCTGTGTGCCCTGGTGTGGGGTTATAAAAGCCCAGCACCAGTATGTGTATCCGTGGGCCCTCATTATCTGTTCACCAGTTTATCATAATCTAGGGATTATTGTATGCCAGGCATTTATTCATTTCCTTGCTGTATATTTACTCATTTACTGCATGAAGAAAATAAGTGATTTGCTCAAGGTCCCTCTGCAAATAAGGGGCAAAGCTGGACTTCATTCAGAGTCCATGCCCTTTGCCCTCGGACCCCTTCCCAACCCACGAGATACTCTTGCCTAAACAGATGTCATCTTCCCTTCATGTCCTGGGCCTCCGAGCAACTGAAAAGGGCGAGAGCGTGTGATAGATTAGTGTCTTCCTGCTCCAAATTGCAAAAGGGACTTTATGGATGTGAGCTAGAGATATGGAGACTGACATACGATCCTGGCTTCAGTGTGGTCATATGGGCCCTTATAGCTGGCAGAGTGGGGCAGGAGGTTGTAGGAAGAGAGATCTGAAGATGCTGAGTGCTGCCAGGGTCTGTGAGCCCAGGAATGCAGGTGGCCTCTGGAAGCTGGGACATAGAAGCAAACAGGTTTTTCTCCCTCAGAGCCTCCAGAAGGAACACCTTGCTCACCCCATGTGAACCATTTTGGAATTGACCCGCATTCTTCAGAGAGATAAGAAATTTGTGTTGTTTTATGCTATGCTGTTTGTGGTAAATGTGTTACAGCAGTTACAGGGGGCGATTTCTGTCTGGTGTTCATCTGCTGCCTCTTTCACTTAGTAGTGCCTTCAGATTCCCCCTGGGCACTTGGTGAAAATAGGAGTGCCCAGGCCTTAGCCCCATGTCAAAGTCTCCATGCCTGGAGCACCATGTGCTTGTGGAAGCCTGCCTAGGGAGCATCCTGTGACTGGGGTCCTGCAAGTAGTTTCGGCTACCTGCTTAAAGTTCCTCACCTGGAAGAGTGGGGCAGGAGGTTGATGGCGCCGCCTTTTCAATACCTACCCTGCAAGGTTGCTGTGAGAGGATGAGTGCAGAACGTATATCATGGTGCTCAGTAAGTAAGTTGAGGCCGTGACCGTTGTCAGGTGTGTAATGGCACTGTCGCTTTAGAGCGCTGGGTGCCAGAGCTCCCATGTGCTGATTGTGACCTGCGCTGTGGTAGTCTTTGAGCCAAGTGTACAAACATCCAACGTTGTTTCCAGGGTTCCTGTAAACATCTCCACGTCTCACTGGGGTGTTAAACTGTGGGCGCTGCACCATCTCACTGCAGGTCGGAACCTTCGGTGTCAAGTGGGCAGACGCACGATGAGCAAGTTGCCTTGTTTTCTTAAGTCGGGATTGTACCTCCGTAGAGTTGAAAGCTTAGCTCCCGCCGCTCCCTGGGCAGGTTGGGTATAGTGCTCAGACGGAGCTGAAGTGTTTCAAGTGGGAATTCCAGCTTCGGGCTAAGATAAACACATGTGGGCACTCTGGGGATTGGTGGGGTACAGTGACGGACTGGTGAGTGTTCTGGCTCTCTCGGGTGGGAAGGAGGAAGCTGTTATTTGTACCACTTGTTAGTTTGTGGCCCATTTCAAGGCGCCAACCGCAAGCCACTGAGCACAGAGATGGAGATGGGCTCAGAACTCAGGATGAGGGGCTCCTGTCCCTGCTGGGGAGGGACGTACAGGGCATTGGGTGAGGCAGATTCGGGTGATGGCCTGGGAGTGGTCAGAGATTGTGACCAGATCCAGTGTGACAACCGCTACTCCTGTCCCCTCTTCCCGTCATCCCCAAGCCCTCCCCTCCGGAGCTCCTGTCAAGGCAAAGAGACGAGAGTTGACTTGCATTTTGAACATTTATTGACAGGCGGCATTGTTCGTTAGCAGGCTCCTGTTCGTTTCATTGGGATGGTGGCATTCGCAAGGTGCGGCAGGAGGGTCTTGAAAGCCAGGAAAATTTCAGGCAGGTGTGTGGCGCAGTTGCTCGTGTGCGTTTAGCATCTTCTGGACCTCACGGTGTAGCGACGATAGCACACTGTGGGGAATAAGAGAGGCGGGAGATTTCAGCATGAGCTGAGCCCCCAGCAGAGCCCCTCACCTCTTCCTCTCCGCCTCTGGCAGCAGCGCCTCCTCCAGCTCCACCCCCTGGACAACGCCCCTCACCTCTTCTTGTCCGCCTCTGGCAGCATCGCCTGCTCCTCCTGTGACTTCTTGGTCTCTGGCGGCAGCATCTGCTCTGGCTACGGCTGCGGCCACGGCAACGTGTGTATCTGGCCATGGTGCCGGGTGGATTGGGTGTGGGTGCTCAGAGCAGGAGGTACCACCTTAGGTGGGCCAGCCAACCTGTGAGCAGGTGGAACTGCGTGGGCTGTGAGCCAGGGGCTGGCTCCTGGTCCTCTTATAGTCACGGGAGGCCCCTGGGCATTATGAGGTCACAGAGGCCAGCCCGAGCAGACCCTCCTTGTGCCCATGTATGGGCATGTGGGAGGCCCATGGTGGGCAGGGCGGGGCCGTGATGCCCAGGGGCCTCCATGTCACCAGCTGTGGGGAGACCAGCTGACGTTCCTGTCAAGGGCAATCTCCCACTCACGCAGGGAGCTCTCAAGTAAAGTCTTATTGAGCACTGACTGAGGGCCAGGGTCTGGGGGACGCCGTGGCATATAGTGATAAATAAGGCAGACCCATTGTGCCTGGTAAAGTTTAGACTCTAATTTGAGGAAACGAGAATGAAGTAATGGCCCAGAATAATTGTGTCAGGAGGAAGGCTTCCAGGGCTGGTGTAGAGGTGCCGCCCTCATCAAGGGCCCACGCTTCTTTGGTCTTCCAGTTCTGTCCTGGGCACGTGCTCTCCGTCCTCAAGGTTGCCTCATAATCCAAAGTATGGGCTGCCACGCACAGTTGTACAGTTCTGCACTGCTGAAAGCTTTGAGCCACGGGACCGAGTGGGGACTGAAATCCAGCCTGGGCTCTGCCTGTCGAGTCAGGCCCAGCACCCGTAGGCCTGTTGCTGCGCACAACAGCAGTCTTTTATGTAATTCAACTGCTCACGGTGATGTCTTCTTCTAATTTAAACAAAGGCACACCAAGAGCTAGCCTTGGCCCTTTGGAAATTCCATCCTATCCACTGTCCAGGGAGGAAGGGAAACGAAGAGGAGGGGGCAGAAGGGGTCATTACCTGTAACGAGCTTTCCCAGAAAGCCCACCCAGTAACCTCCCTTGTGATCATTAGCCTTACTGGGAGAGCACCCTGCCTCTCAGGATAAGCTGGGCTCTCGGGAAGGAGAAATGGGCCAGTGGACACATAGATATAAGTACTCTTTGCCCCAGAGGGGGTACAGCCAGAAAATTCCAGAACTCCACCCCCGGAGTCCACGATAGGGTGAGAAAACCTTGCATTTGACGTTTTAGTGTAGAATTAAGGCACAGACTGTATTCTAAAGTTTGTGGTGATGCAGGGTCGGCCCCATCTCAGAACGCGGCTGGCCCACAGGGCTTCACGGGGTCCAGCTGCTTGCCTCTGTTCCCTCCACACTGGCCTTGTTGTTGCAGGAGCAATGCCACACCTGCTCTCCATTTAGGCACAATTCACTTTCCCCAGCTGCTCCACCCCAGTTGAGGGGACGTCCAGGTGGAATGGTGTGGCGTCAAACCCTGTCTCTGGGTGGTGGAGGTTGCCCAGGGTCACATGCCAGCCCCTGCCCCCACTTATTTCACACATTTACTCTTGTATTTACTCTTGTTTTGTGTCCTTTGCATTAAAGGAGACAATGGCAGGCCATCAGTTCATGTTTCTTATCTGAAGCTTTATTTGGCAGATGACCAAAAGTCATCTTTTGTGCGTTTGGACGTCTAAGGTGGGATCACTGTGGTCTCTTGAGATGGTTCTCTGGCAAGTGGCTGTCCTTAGTCTCCAATGTCAGGTGTGCTGTGCCCAGGAAAGTTGTTAATGCCTCCTGCATCTCCGCCTCCTCCTGAGCCTTCTGCCAGCTTTTGGGGGAACCAAAAGTTTCGGTTACAGGGCCATCTGTGGGAGCTGGGTGGGAAGGGGATGTGGCAGCTGACAGATGGGGTGAGGTCCCCAGTGCTCCATGAGCCTCCCGCATCAGGGGTGCTCAGGGACTGGCAAGAACACCTTGGCGCTTTCTGCATCTGCACGTGTGTCTCCGGCGCCTTGGACAGGAGCAGTGGCGCCTTTGTCTGTAGTGGTAGCGGCCTCTGTGGGTCCTTCCCTGGACCTGGACTTCCTCTGGGCTCAGCTCCTTCTACTGCTCCTGCTCCTGGTCCTGGTGCCCGCATCTGTGCTGCTGTCCCGCCCCCGCTGCTCACGTTTGCCCTGACTCCACACTCCACACCCGGAGTGGGACCATCGTGCTCACGGGTCAGGTGGCTCGTGCTGGGGCTGCAGCTGACCTGGGGGCGGGGAGGGAGGGCTGAGGCCTGCCCCCCTGCTCCTGCTGTTGATGTTGGTCTAATCTGTCAGGTGCTCTCTGCGGACTTCTGTAGAAAGGGGGCCGTCCACTGTGACTCGCACTGTGACTCGGTGGCCACGGCCACCATTGTCCCCACCCTGAAGTCAACACACAGCAGGGGCCCGCAGCCAGCAGGTCCCGGAAGGGCAAGCCACCCTGTTGCCTTGCCGGTAATAATGTGTCGCAGTGGGACTCGTAGGCCGCAAGAGGAGCACCAGCTTGCCCAGGTCGAAGCCCCAGCCTCAGCCCCCATGCTCCCAGCTGGTGCACATCGACCCGTTGTCATTTCCGAAGCCGCTTCAGTGCTGTGTGCCCTGGTGTGGGGTTATAAAAGCCCAGCACCAGTATGTGTATCCGTGGGCCCTCATTATCTGTTCACCAGTTTATCATAATCTAGGGATTATTGTATGCCAGGCATTTATTCATTTCCTTGCTGTATATTTACTCATTTACTGCATGAAGAAAATAAGTGATTTGCTCAAGGTCCCTCTGCAAATAAGGGGCAAAGCTGGACTTCATTCAGAGTCCATGCCCTTTGCCCTCGGACCCCTTCCCAACCCACGAGATACTCTTGCCTAAACAGATGTCATCTTCCCTTCATGTCCTGGGCCTCCGAGCAACTGAAAAGGGCGAGAGCGTGTGATAGATTAGTGTCTTCCTGCTCCAAATTGCAAAAGGGACTTTATGGATGTGAGCTAGAGATATGGAGACTGACATACGATCCTGGCTTCAGTGTGGTCATATGGGCCCTTATAGCTGGCAGAGTGGGGCAGGAGGTTGTAGGAAGAGAGATCTGAAGATGCTGAGTGCTGCCAGGGTCTGTGAGCCCAGGAATGCAGGTGGCCTCTGGAAGCTGGGACATAGAAGCAAACAGGTTTTTCTCCCTCAGAGCCTCCAGAAGGAACACCTTGCTCACCCCATGTGAACCATTTTGGAATTGACCCGCATTCTTCAGAGAGATAAGAAATTTGTGTTGTTTTATGCTATGCTGTTTGTGGTAAATGTGTTACAGCAGTTACAGGGGGCGATTTCTGTCTGGTGTTCATCTGCTGCCTCTTTCACTTAGTAGTGCCTTCAGATTCCCCCTGGGCACTTGGTGAAAATAGGAGTGCCCAGGCCTTAGCCCCATGTCAAAGTCTCCATGCCTGGAGCACCATGTGCTTGTGGAAGCCTGCCTAGGGAGCATCCTGTGACTGGGGTCCTGCAAGTAGTTTCGGCTACCTGCTTAAAGTTCCTCACCTGGAAGAGTGGGGCAGGAGGTTGATGGCGCCGCCTTTTCAATACCTACCCTGCAAGGTTGCTGTGAGAGGATGAGTGCAGAACGTATATCATGGTGCTCAGTAAGTAAGTTGAGGCCGTGACCGTTGTCAGGTGTGTAATGGCACTGTCGCTTTAGAGCGCTGGGTGCCAGAGCTCCCATGTGCTGATTGTGACCTGCGCTGTGGTAGTCTTTGAGCCAAGTGTACAAACATCCAACGTTGTTTCCAGGGTTCCTGTAAACATCTCCACGTCTCACTGGGGTGTTAAACTGTGGGCGCTGCACCATCTCACTGCAGGTCGGAACCTTCGGTGTCAAGTGGGCAGACGCACGATGAGCAAGTTGCCTTGTTTTCTTAAGTCGGGATTGTACCTCCGTAGAGTTGAAAGCTTAGCTCCCGCCGCTCCCTGGGCAGGTTGGGTATAGTGCTCAGACGGAGCTGAAGTGTTTCAAGTGGGAATTCCAGCTTCGGGCTAAGATAAACACATGTGGGCACTCTGGGGATTGGTGGGGTACAGTGACGGACTGGTGAGTGTTCTGGCTCTCTCGGGTGGGAAGGAGGAAGCTGTTATTTGTACCACTTGTTAGTTTGTGGCCCATTTCAAGGCGCCAACCGCAAGCCACTGAGCACAGAGATGGAGATGGGCTCAGAACTCAGGATGAGGGGCTCCTGTCCCTGCTGGGGAGGGACGTACAGGGCATTGGGTGAGGCAGATTCGGGTGATGGCCTGGGAGTGGTCAGAGATTGTGACCAGATCCAGTGTGACAACCGCTACTCCTGTCCCCTCTTCCCGTCATCCCCAAGCCCTCCCCTCCGGAGCTCCTGTCAAGGCAAAGAGACGAGAGTTGACTTGCATTTTGAACATTTATTGACAGGCGGCATTGTTCGTTAGCAGGCTCCTGTTCGTTTCATTGGGATGGTGGCATTCGCAAGGTGCGGCAGGAGGGTCTTGAAAGCCAGGAAAATTTCAGGCAGGTGTGTGGCGCAGTTGCTCGTGTGCGTTTAGCATCTTCTGGACCTCACGGTGTAGCGACGATAGCACACTGTGGGGAATAAGAGAGGCGGGAGATTTCAGCATGAGCTGAGCCCCCAGCAGAGCCCCTCACCTCTTCCTCTCCGCCTCTGGCAGCAGCGCCTCCTCCAGCTCCACCCCCTGGACAACGCCCCTCACCTCTTCTTGTCCGCCTCTGGCAGCATCGCCTGCTCCTCCTGTGACTTCTTGGTCTCTGGCGGCAGCATCTGCTCTGGCTACGGCTGCGGCCACGGCAACGTGTGTATCTGGCCATGGTGCCGGGTGGATTGGGTGTGGGTGCTCAGAGCAGGAGGTACCACCTTAGGTGGGCCAGCCAACCTGTGAGCAGGTGGAACTGCGTGGGCTGTGAGCCAGGGGCTGGCTCCTGGTCCTCTTATAGTCACGGGAGGCCCCTGGGCATTATGAGGTCACAGAGGCCAGCCCGAGCAGACCCTCCTTGTGCCCATGTATGGGCATGTGGGAGGCCCATGGTGGGCAGGGCGGGGCCGTGATGCCCAGGGGCCTCCATGTCACCAGCTGTGGGGAGACCAGCTGACGTTCCTGTCAAGGGCAATCTCCCACTCACGCAGGGAGCTCTCAAGTAAAGTCTTATTGAGCACTGACTGAGGGCCAGGGTCTGGGGGACGCCGTGGCATATAGTGATAAATAAGGCAGACCCATTGTGCCTGGTAAAGTTTAGACTCTAATTTGAGGAAACGAGAATGAAGTAATGGCCCAGAATAATTGTGTCAGGAGGAAGGCTTCCAGGGCTGGTGTAGAGGTGCCGCCCTCATCAAGGGCCCACGCTTCTTTGGTCTTCCAGTTCTGTCCTGGGCACGTGCTCTCCGTCCTCAAGGTTGCCTCATAATCCAAAGTATGGGCTGCCACGCACAGTTGTACAGTTCTGCACTGCTGAAAGCTTTGAGCCACGGGACCGAGTGGGGACTGAAATCCAGCCTGGGCTCTGCCTGTCGAGTCAGGCCCAGCACCCGTAGGCCTGTTGCTGCGCACAACAGCAGTCTTTTATGTAATTCAACTGCTCACGGTGATGTCTTCTTCTAATTTAAACAAAGGCACACCAAGAGCTAGCCTTGGCCCTTTGGAAATTCCATCCTATCCACTGTCCAGGGAGGAAGGGAAACGAAGAGGAGGGGGCAGAAGGGGTCATTACCTGTAACGAGCTTTCCCAGAAAGCCCACCCAGTAACCTCCCTTGTGATCATTAGCCTTACTGGGAGAGCACCCTGCCTCTCAGGATAAGCTGGGCTCTCGGGAAGGAGAAATGGGCCAGTGGACACATAGATATAAGTACTCTTTGCCCCAGAGGGGGTACAGCCAGAAAATTCCAGAACTCCACCCCCGGAGTCCACGATAGGGTGAGAAAACCTTGCATTTGACGTTTTAGTGTAGAATTAAGGCACAGACTGTATTCTAAAGTTTGTGGTGATGCAGGGTCGGCCCCATCTCAGAACGCGGCTGGCCCACAGGGCTTCACGGGGTCCAGCTGCTTGCCTCTGTTCCCTCCACACTGGCCTTGTTGTTGCAGGAGCAATGCCACACCTGCTCTCCATTTAGGCACAATTCACTTTCCCCAGCTGCTCCACCCCAGTTGAGGGGACGTCCAGGTGGAATGGTGTGGCGTCAAACCCTGTCTCTGGGTGGTGGAGGTTGCCCAGGGTCACATGCCAGCCCCTGCCCCCACTTATTTCACACATTTACTCTTGTATTTACTCTTGTTTTGTGTCCTTTGCATTAAAGGAGACAATGGCAGGCCATCAGTTCATGTTTCTTATCTGAAGCTTTATTTGGCAGATGACCAAAAGTCATCTTTTGTGCGTTTGGACGTCTAAGGTGGGATCACTGTGGTCTCTTGAGATGGTTCTCTGGCAAGTGGCTGTCCTTAGTCTCCAATGTCAGGTGTGCTGTGCCCAGGAAAGTTGTTAATGCCTCCTGCATCTCCGCCTCCTCCTGAGCCTTCTGCCAGCTTTTGGGGGAACCAAAAGTTTCGGTTACAGGGCCATCTGTGGGAGCTGGGTGGGAAGGGGATGTGGCAGCTGACAGATGGGGGTGAGGTCCCCAGTGCTCCATGAGCCTCCCGCATCAGGGGTGCTCAGGGACTGGCAAGAACACCTTGGCGCTTTCTGCATCTGCACGTGTGTCTCCGGCGCCTTGGACAGGAGCAGTGGCGCCTTTGTCTGATAGTGGTAGCGGCCTCTGTGGGTCCTTCCCTGGACCTGGACTTCCTCTGGGCTCAGCTCCTTCTACTGCTCCTGCTCCTGGTCCTAGGTGCCCGCATCTGTGCTGCCTGTCCCGCCCCCGCTGCTCCACGTTTGCCCTGACTCCACACTCCACACCCGGAGTGGGACCATCGTGCTCACGGGTCAGGTGGCTCGTGCTGGGGGCTGCAGCTGACCTGGGGGCGGGGAGGGAGGGCTGAGGCCTGCCCCCCTGCTCCTGCTGTTGATGTTGGTCTAATCTGTCAGGTGCTCTCTGCGGACTTCTGTAGAAAGGGGGCCGTCCACTGTGACTCGCACTGTGACTCGGTGGCCACGGCCACCATTGTCCCCACCCTGAAGTCAACACACAGCAGGGGCCCGCAGCCAGCAGGGTCCCGGAAGGGCAAGCCACCCTGTTGCCTTGCCGGTAATAATGTGTCGCAGTGGGACTCGTAGGCCGCAAGAGGAGCACCAGCTTGCCCAGGTTCGAAGCCCCAGCCTCAGCCCCCATGCTCCCAGCTGGTGCACATCGACCCGTTGTCATTTCCGAAGCCGCTTCAGTGCTGTGTGCCCTGGTGTGGGGTTATAAAAGCCCAGCACCAGTATGTGTATCCGTGGGCCCTCATTATCTGTTCACCAGTTTATCATAATCTAGGGATTATTGTATGCCAGGCATTTATTCATTTCCTTGCTGTATATTTACTCATTTACTGCATGAAGAAAATAAGTGATTTGCTCAAGGTCCCTCTGCAAAATAAGGGGCAAAGCTGGACTTCATTCAGAGTCCATGCCCTTTGCCCTCGGACCCCTTCCCAACCCACGAGATACTCTTGCCTAAACAGATGTCATCTTCCCTTCATGTCCTGGGCTCTATCCGAGCAACTGAAAAGGGCGGAGAGCGTGTGATAGATTAGTGTCTTCCTGCTCCAAATTGCAAAAGGGACTTTATGGATGTGAGCTAGAGATATGGAGACTGACATACGATCCTGGCTTCAGTGTGGTCATATGGGCCCTTATAGCTGGCAGAGTGGGGGCAGGAGGTTGTAGGAAGAGAGATCTGAAGATGCTGAGTGCTGCCAGGGTCTGTGAGCCCCAGGAATGCAGGTTGGCCTCTGGAAGCTGGGACATAGAAGCAAACAGGTTTTTCTCCCTCAGAGCCTCCAGAAGGAACACCTTGCTCACCCCCATGTGAACCATTTTGGAATTGACCCGCATTCTTCAGAGAGATAAGAAATTTGTGTTGTTTTATGCTATGCTGTTTGTGGTAAATGTGTTACAGCAGTTACAGGGGGCGATTTCTGTCTGGTGTTCATCTGCTGCCTCATTTCACTTAGTAGTGCCTTCAGATTCCCCCTGGGCACTTGGTGAAAATAGGAGTGCCCAGGCCTTAGCCCCATGTCAAAGTCTCCATGCCTGGAGCACCATGTGCTTGTGGAAGCCTGCCTAGGGAGGCATCCTGTGACTGGGGTCCTGCAAGTAGTTTCGGCTACCTGCTTAAAGTTCCTCACCTGGAAGAGTGGGGCAGGAGGTTGATGGCGCCGCCTTTTCAATACCTACCCTGCAAGGTTGCTGTGAGAGGATGAGTGCAGAACGTATATCATGGTGCTCAGTAAGTAAGTTGAGGCCGTGACCGTTGTCAGGTGTGTAATAGGCACTGTCGCTTTAGAGCGCTGGGTGCCAGAGCTCCCATGTGCTGATTGTGACCTGCGCTGTGGTAGTCTTTGAGCCAAGTGTACAAACATCCAACGTTGTTTCCAGGGTTCCTGTAAACATCTCCACGTCTCACTGGGGTGTTAAACTGTGGGCGCTGCACCATCTCACTGCAAGGTCGGAACCTTCGGTGTCAAGTGGGCAGACGCACGATGAGCAAGTTGCCTTGTTTTCTTAAGTCGGGATTGTACCTCCGTAGAGTTGAAAGCTTAGCTCCCGCCGCTCCCTGGGCAGGTTGGGTATAGTGCTCAGACGGAGCTGAAGTGTTTCAAGTGGAATTCCAGCTTCAGGCTAAGATAAACACATGTGAGGGCACTCTGGGGATTGGTGGGGTACAGTGACGGACTGGTGAGTGTTCTGGCTCTCTCGGGGTGGGAAGGAGGAAGCTGTTATTTGTACCACTTGTTAGTTTGTGGCCCATTTCAAGGCGCCAACCGCAAGCCACTGAGCACAGAGATGGAGATGGGCTCAGAACTCAGGATGAGGGGCTCCTGTCCCTGCTGGGGAGGGACGTACAGGGCATTGGGTGAGGCAGATTCGGGTGATGGCCTGGGAAGTGGTCAGAGATTGTGACCAGATCCAGTGTGACAACCGCTACTCCTGTCCCCTCTTCCCGTCATCCCAAGCCCTCCCCTCCGGAGCTCCTGTCAAGGCAAGAGAGACGAGAGTTGACTTGCATTTTGAACATTTATTGACAGGCGGCATTGTTCGTTAGCAGGCTCCTGTTCGTTTCATTGGGATGGTGGCATTCGCAAGGTGCGGCAGGAGGGTCTTGAAAGCCCAGGAAAATTTCAGGCAGGTGTTGTGGCGCAGTTGCTCGTGTGCGTTTAGCATCTTCTGGACCTCACGGTGTAGCGACGATAGCACACTGTGGGGAATAAGAGAGAGGCGGGAGATTTCAGCATGAGCTGAGCCCCCAGCAGAGCCCCTCACCTCTTCCTCTCCGCCTCTGGCAGCAGCGCCTCCTCCAGCTCCACCCCCTGGACAACGCCCCTCACCTCTTCTTGTCCGCCTCTGGCAGCATCGCCTGCTCCTCCTGTGACTTCTTGGTCTCTGGCGGCAGCATCTGCTCTGGCTACGGCTGCGGGCCACGGCAACGTGTGTATCTGGCCATGGTGCCGGGTGGATTGGGTTGTGGAGTGCTCAGAGCAGGAGGTACCACCTTAGGTGGGCCAGCCAACCTGTGAGCAGGTGGAACTGCGTGGGCTGTGAGCCAGGGGCTGGCTCCTGGTCCTCTTATAGTCACGGGAGGCCCCCTGGGCATTATGAGGTCACAGAGGCCAGCCCGAGCAGACCCTCCTTGTGCCCATGTATGGGCATGTGGGAGGCCCATGGTGGGCAGGGGCGG